>NW_027507788.1:95744541-96361041 GCF_037356315.1 Lithobates pipiens | reverse complement strand
AAATCCGCTCGTGTGTGTGCTAGTCTGACGGACTAAAACTGACGCTAGGGCAGCTATTGGCTACTGGCTATGAACTTCCTTATTCTAGTCCAGTCATACGTCATCACATTCGAATCCGTCAGACTTTGGTGTGATTGTGTGTGGCCAAGTCCGTTCATTCGGAAAGTCCGTCAGAACTCTGTCAGAACTCCGTCAGAACTCCGTCAAAAGTCTGCCGGACTTAAGTCCTGTCGTGTGTACGCGGCATTATACTGCTAGCAGTAGTAAATAGATAGTAAAGTATAATATATTTACTTGTTTTAACCACTGTAGCCCCGGAAGGATTCACCCCCTTCCTAACCAGGGCATTTTTGCGATACGGCACTGCGTCTCTTTAGCTGACAATTGCGCAGTTGTGTGACGTTGTACCCAAACAAAATTTATGTTCCGACAAATAGACTTTTCTTTTGGTGGTATTTGATCATTTTTATTATTATTTTTGTTACCAGTAATGGCAGCGATCTGCGATTTTTATCAGGACTGCGACATTAGGGCGGACACATCAGACACTTTTGACACTATTTTGGTACCATTGTCATTTATACAGCAATCAATGCTATAAAAAGCCACTGATTACTGTATAAATGATACTAGCAGGGAAGGGGTTAAACACAACTGGGGGTCGATCAAGGGGTTAAGTGTTTCCTAAAGAGTGATTTTTAACTGCGGGGGAGGGGGGGTGGGCTACCACCGACATGACAGCAATGACTGCTCCCAATGACAGGGAGAAGTAGATCCCTGTCATGTCACTAGGCAGAACAGGGAAATGCCTTGTTTAGATCTCCCCATTGTGCCTATCCGTCATCGCGTGCCCCCAGAGAACATTAGGTCGGCAAGTGGTTAAACTTGTTTTTTTTTATTTCTTCAGTTACTTCCTGGTTTCCATGCCTAGGCAAATGATGTCATACATCCCAGGAGCCTTCAGAAGTGCAGGAGGAGTTTTTTCAGCTAAGCAAACCCTTCTGCCTGCATGCCTTAGCTAAGGACAGATGGATTCCAGGAAGTAAATGCTATATAAATCATTTGCCCTTACTCAGATGGGGATGGTCAGAAATGCTTGGGGGGAATTTGGCATTTATAACCCAGCTAGCGGCCGAGGAAGAGGTTAAATGCGCCTATGAAGCGCTGCTGCCAAATCGCATTGCAGGCGCTTTGGCAGTGGTGCCCATTCATTTCAATGGACAGGAGTGGTGGAGGAGCGGTATACACCGCTCCAAAGGTGCTGCTTGCAGGACTTTTTTTTAACGTCCTGCCAGCGCATCGCCGCCTCAGTGTGAAAGCACATATATACCACACCTATTGTAGCACAGGTGATAAGATCTTTAATTAGATATTTTTTGATGTGACTGACACATAACGCTGTTCCTGGCACTCTTACATGTCGCACACCTACCGCATGCATAAAATCCTGATAGAAATGTGAATAGTTTATTTTCAATAATCCTAGGAGGATCAATAACTCCAGGTACTCGAAGAGACGGTGCCTTGCGAAAAATAAATAAGATCTTGGGTCCATTACATCCAGAATTTAAGTATTGGCCAATGTCTTGTAATAATATTTTACATTTTTTTTTATATTGTACACAAGAAATCCATAATTATCAGAAATTGATTAGTAAAACATTCCCATTTTTATTAGCATCAGCAATAATACCCCATCAGTAACTTTGGCCCTCTCTATTCCTTTGGTAATATTGGAATGTGCATACACTTTCTGCAAAAACCTTTTAGCCAAGACCTGGGATTGAGACAAGAATTCCTCATCCGGCCAACAATTCCATTGAAGTCTGATGAATTGTCCTCTGGGTATATTATATTGGTAACAACTATTCAAAGGAGAATGCACTCCGATCAGTGGGCTTAAAGGGGTGTTCCCGCAGGGAATTTTTTTTTTTTTAAAGTCAGCAGCTATAAAAAAAAGTAGCTGCCGACTTTTAATAAGGACACTCACCTTTTCATGGCACCCGCGATGTCGGCCGCCTGAGGCCGAACCGTCCCTCGGCTCTCGGCGCCGCCATCCTCACTAAGGGAAACTGCCCGTTTCCTACTGCGCATGCAAGTGTCGCGCAGCGCTTTGTGAATGGGACGCGCTGTGTTAGGAAACACACAGTTCTCAGAACACAGTGCACCACATTACCCAAAAGACAACGCGACGAGGAGAGAAGACCGAAGATCCCCACTGAGTAGGAAGAGGCAGATTAGGAAGACTGCCTAGCAATAGGGATTTCTGGTAAGGTAAAATAAAAAAATATTAAAAAAAAAAAAAACATTTGAATTTTTTTTTTAAGATTATTAATGCTGGTTTTTTTTTTAGGGTGGCCCTCCACTTTAAATCTAATTGTTTCCATACCAGAAATCATTTTAGAGTTTTTAAAAAGGATATTTGCTTTGAATCAATAGTCCAAGTAAGTTTGATATTTTTAGTATTCTAATCCAATTTATTCATGAACAATCCCAGACTAGACAGATCACCTTCCCATATAACAAGATCACCTATGTACAGTACCTCTAACAGATCAGTTGAGGTGGGCGGTCCCGGGAAACAGTGTCTTCCTTCTAGAGGGCCATTAATAAATTGGCCACACTGGGAGCAAAGTGAGCCCCCATCGTCACACCTATTGTATACACACTTAGGAAAACGCATGTGCTGGGGGCACTTGCACATGAAAACATTGATTGCTATACGCGTTAAATATCATTGAGTACACCGGAGTGAGAGCAATATTTCTAGCATCTGACCTCCTCTGTAACACTAAACTGATGACCTATAGGGGGGATTTTAAAGTGTATGGAAAATATAGGGTACTGAAGTTTGTTGCCATTTCACGGGCGCATACAAATTTAAGGTTTAACATGTTGGGTATCTATTTACTTACTTACTCTACTGCTGCAACCTCATCTTTTTAAATTTTACCACAAAATTGGGTAATTTATTGCATTGCAAATAATTTTTTAAGCATGTGTGCAAAAAAACAGTTCTGACAGTGAAAAGGGCAAGCAGTACGTAATTATATATGTGGCAGAACAGAGTGGGCCTTATGCTGTGTTGCCACATATATGTATACCTGTTTTTGTGCTGGGAGCGCACTCGATCACACTCTCCCAGCAAAGAGACTGAGCTGTCATGGCAGCTTCTGATCTTGGATTCACATGATCACTGTGATAGCCATTCATAACGATCACTTGTTTAGAAAATGTCCTGTATCCGGTCCTTTCACCCGAGCTGCCTGGAGAGTGGTAAAAACAGGCAGTTGAGTCAGATGCAGTTTTTCTGCCACCTGTCTGCCCACCTAAATTCTGCCATTACAGCCAGATAGTGCTGTAAATGTACCATGGCCTCAAAGTGAAAAAGTCAACTTAGCTAGCAGAGTTTGACCGCCTCTCAAATGCACCTATTAAAGTCAATGAGATCAAGCTGCTACCACAAACCAAATGCTTAGCTCGCTTTTGCAGTGCGGTATTTTAATAAAAATCCCCCTTGAGTTTTAAAGAATACAAAAATCAGAAAGCAGCAAGATAGCCTCCTGAACACCTAGTAACTGCTGCTATACCACCCTCTGAAAAGCGATAAACCACAGATTGCTTTTCCAGAAGGCGGTAGGCACTCCTCCTTAGTCCTTACTTACACTACTCCTTAGCCCTTACTCCTCCACCTGTGAAGAGAAAGAGATACATTGTAAGTGTGCAAAGGCTGGTTCAAAACATAGTAGTGAAAAATAATAATAATAATAAAGATAAAATCAGGACTTGATCAAGATTAGCATTGATGTGTCAGCGTTAGCATCAATATCAGGGTGTTTTAGGTAGGGTAAGATAAAAAAATAATACCAAACTGTTTTATTCCTTATTATGGTGGTAGTGCAAGGAGTGTAGCAGGTGTGTGATTGCATTCCTATAGTGTCACCATCAGCATTAATGTCAGTGTCTACATGTTTTATGTAGAAAAAGATATATTTTTTTTATATGTATTGTCAGGGCCGCTGATAGGGCAGTACAACCAGCCCTGTTGTACCGGGCCTGGCCAGCAGGGGGGGCCCGAGCAGCTTTTAACTTCTAGCTAAAAAAAAAAAAAAAAAAAAAAAAAAAACGAAATAACTATATTAACCTGCACCCACTTGATTACTAACATATAGCCACACAGCACCTGCTGTGCTCTGATCATCATAATGATAATGACCATGTGCACATAGTGAGATGCTACTTTTACACATGTGATGGGGGAAGGGACAGTAAAAATACATAGCCAAGCTGCATTTTTACCACCCCCAAACCACTCTCCTTTCATAACCTTTCATCCAAGCTTTGCAATTAGGTCCTTTTTCATGCAGACCTGATTGAAAGCTCCGTATGAAGACACAAACTGAATGGGCACAGATGTCAAAACACTGACATCTCTCCCATTCAGATGCAGTTATGATTGGTGGGGCGCTGTAAATGTTAAATGTTCCAGCTCCTGCCTCCTGCCCTGACAGCGTGGAGGCAGGGGTGGGGTTATGGGCAGAGCCAGGATGGGTTGTGGGCGGGGTCAATGGGGCCCCGTCAGGTAGGCTGTATGGGGCCCCATGATTTCTAACAGCGGCCCTGTGTATTGTCACGGTAGTATGTGGTGTGTTTCGTGCAGGCTTTTTTTCTATGAGAATATGGGCAGGTATGCAAAACAGGCATGCAGCAGCAATAGTATACAGTGGACAGCTATGTGCACTCTTCAGTCTTCCTCATGGCAAGAGAGTTATGTCCTGTACAGCCCAGGAAAATGCAGCACTTTCTCCTCCTCCTGGCAATCTCTCTCTGGGGAATGTAGCTAAAAAGCCCTTGATTACAGTAGAGTCTCTCTCCTCTGGACTACAGTTCCCATAGTGCAGTTCTGCCTGACTCAGTCTATTGAACTCTTCCTGCCATTGTTGCCAACCGCCCATGTTTTTACGGGCAGCCCCTAAAAAACGGGTAATTTTTCCATGCCCGTAAAAGCCCGTAAGGTGAAAGCCTGCCAGTGAAAAAATCCGCTTTCAGCCAGTGGCGCTCTCGGCTCGACTGCTCATGTGCAGTTCCTGGCCAGTACCGGCTTGAGACTGAGAGTTTCTGATAATCTGACTCTGAGTGAAGCTACTTGTACCCCCCCTTTTCCAAGCGTGTATTATTTGAGTTGAGCACAGGGGATACTGGGAGGGGGGAGGAGTGGAGACAGTCTGCAGTGGAGGAAGGAGTTCAGCCTAGCTACTTGCAGTCCTGTCCGTGGCTTATCTCAGTGGACTGGAGGAGGAGGAGGATGAGGGGGGAGAGGATTGGCTCTGTGTAGCAGGCTGGTGTCTCATGCTGTTACATTAGATCATTTTTGTGTGTGAACTGCTCTGCTTCTAAAAGGGAGGACGTTTTCTGAGATTTCCCCCAATCTCTATTACACCTCCCTACCCATGCAAGACCACCTCATATGTCAGGCTGTTGCACTACAAATACCAGCATGCCAGGAGAGGGGAGGCAGCAGCAATATCATAGATCAGGCAGATTTTGGAGATGAAAAGTGCTGGTGCTGAATAGTGTGTGCCTATAAAATGTATGATCATATTAGAATTGATTATGTATTTTGCTTGATGGTCTTAAGGTGTTTATTATTCATATATTTTTTAGTAAGTACTGAGCAAATTTGGCGTGGAAGTGCACTGGGGTATTTTAATTTGTTTATAATGGAAAGACAGAGTAGTGGAGTGATGGGGGAGGTGGATGGACAGAGAGATGGAAAGAGTGAGGAGTAAAGGATGGAGGTATAGATTAGGTGACAGAGCGATTGATGATGGGATGGAGTAAGGCATGGAGGGATGTGAGCAAGACAGAAAAATGGAGTGATGGAGCAAAGGATGGAGGGATAGAGGGATGAAAGTGATGGAGGATAGAAAAGGTGGAGGGATATAAGGCACAAGGATTGTTGGATGGACAGTTTGATGGAGGGAGGGATTGAGCAAAAGATAAAAAGGATGGTGTGATGGACAGTGGCAGAACTTTCACAGTCACAGCAGTAACACTTGTGCCATTCTGCCGCTGTGGGGGGGGGCAGGACCCGGCATCTCCCCCTGCACCTCTGGCTGTCTGTCTAGAAGACAGTGGGTGGAGGTGGGAGGCGGTGATCGGCAACTCTATGTTGCCCGTGGCCAGTGGGATCTCCCTGGGGCTAGTAGTTTTCTTCCCGTGCGTCAGTGTATACAGTGGAGAGGGGAGGGGCATCTGACCCGAGCATCAGTTTCGCTCTTCAGTGTACAAGTGAGTCGCTTTGCTGATACATGCCTGGGTCAAAGGCCCCTCCTCTCTCTACTGTATACACTGGGGGAAGAGAACTACAAGCCCCAGGGAGATCCTGCAGCCCGTGGACACCACAGAGCTGCTGGTCGCCACCTCCCACCTCCCCCCAGGTGGGGGGTACAGAGATGTGCTGGGGGTTTGCAGCACAGAGACCAGTCATGTACAGGGGAACCTCTGGAATGGGGGTGGCTGTCTGGGGACCCTGATGTAAGGGGATGCTGGAGACAGGAGGTGATGGAAGGAGGCAGGAGGCGATGGAAGGAGGGATGGAGACAGGAGGTGATGGAAGAAGGGATGGAGACAAGAAGGGATGGAGACAGGAGGCGATGGAAGGAGGGATGGAGACAAGAAGGGATGGAGACAGGAGGCGATGGAAGGAGGGATGGAGACAGGAGGCGATGGAAGGAGGGATGGAGACAGGAGGCGATGGAAGGAGGGATGGAGACAGGAGGCGATGGAAGGAGGGATGGAGACAGGAGGTGATGGAAGGAGGGATGGAGACAGGAGGTGATGGAAGGAGGGATTGGAGACAGGAGGTGATGGAAGGAGGGATTGGAGACAGGAGGTGATGGAAGGAGGGATTGGAGACAGGAGGTGATGGAAGGAGGGATTGGAGACAGGAGGTGATGGAAGGAGGGATTGGAGACAGGGGTTGATGGAAGGAGGGATTGGAGACAGGGGTTGATGGAAGGAGGGATTGGAGACAGGGGTTGATGGAAGGAGGGATTGGAGACAGGAGGCGATGGAAGGAGAGATTGGAGACAGGAGGCGATGGAAGGAGGGATGGAGACAGGGGTTGATGGAAGGAGGGATGGAGACAGGGGTTGATGGAAGGAGGGATGGAGACAGGGGTTGATGGAAGGAGGGATGGAGACAGGGGTTGATGGAAGGAGGGATGGAGACAGGATTTGATGGAAGAGATGGAGACTGGAAGTGAAGGAGGGATGGAGACAGGGGTTGATGGAAGGAGGGATGGAGACAGGGGTTGATGGAAGGAGGGATGGAGACAGGAGTTGATAAAAGAGATGGAGACTGGAAGTGAAGGAGGGATGGAGCGATGGAGACAGGAGATCTTTAGAATTGGGGACATAAACTCTTATGATCCTGGTGGCTACCTGGGATTTCCACCCCACCCACTTTCTGGGGTGGCTATGGAACAGAAATTATTCTCTCCAGTTGGACTTACATGACAAAATCTGCCCTTAGACCCTTTTCACACCACACCGCCCATTGCGTCGGCGGAAATTTGCGGCGGATTTGCGGTGCATTTTGGCCGCTAGCGGGGGGCTTTTACCCCCCACTAGCGGCCGCGAAGGGGTTAAAACCGCCGGCAATACGCCGCAATAGCTTCGTTTTGCCGGCGGTATTACAGCGCTGCCCCATTGATTTCAATGGGGAGCAGTGGTGGAGGAGCGGTAAACACACCGCTCCAAAGAAGCTGCTGGCAGGACTTTTTTCTGACGTCCTGCCAGCGCACCGCTGTAGTGTGAAAGCCCTCGGGGCTTTCACACTACACACAATGGTGCAGCTTCTTTAGGACGAATTGCAGGGGCCATTTTTAATGCTATAGCGCCTGCAAAACGCCCTGGTGTGAAAGGGGTGTAACTAAATCAAAAACAACATAAGACAACAAAACAACATTTTTAAACCACATTGCTAACTGCGAGTCAGTGTCAGTGAATTTCAGTCTCCCTCCTTACTGTTATAGCTGTTAACCAGTTCAGCACCGCAGGGCAATAGCTACAGAGAGCAACTACAACCCGTGTTTCTCTCACTCTTTACTGTTAGCCAAGCACCTGGCTACAATAACTAAGTAGACAATAGGCTCAATTCATAAACTAAAGGATATGTTATTTGTCATAACAATCATTATTTTCAGTGAGTTATTTTTAAATCTCATTGATTATTGAACAAAGGTTGGCACAGATAGTCGTAATCGTAATGCCTCTTGCACACAGGGTGACTGAGCCTGTTTAGTTTCTGACATATTTCCACCTTCCAGGCAGTCCAGGTGCAGCATACAGCCTATCATTCACACAAATGGCTGTGCGACACGATAAACTCTTGTCTATTGTATACAAGAATACTGTACATGGGAAAATGAAAAATAGAACATTTTCTATGCATGGCCACTGGCTGTGAGCTGATCCAGAGCCCCTATTAAGTCTAAATCTAAAGGCCCGTACACACACTTTGATTTTTGGACGTCAATTGTGTTCCGACGACCTATCGTCCATAAATTTGAAAGTTAGTACGGTGCTTTCAACAGCTGATTTCACTTTTTCATCCGACAAAAGCTGGATGTGCAGACTATAACATTTTTGTCAGATGCAAACTCAATGTCTAATTTTCGCATCAGTATGGTTTTCGTACAAAAAAAAAAAATCATAAGAGCAAGACTACGCATGCTCAGGAACGAAAGAATACATACAATTTGCAGATAGTATGCAAGACAAAATCCTGGCACACATGCTTTAACAAAAATCAGATGCTCGGTTGTCCAACAATCAGACCGCATGTACCAGGCCTAAAGCCACACACACACGGTCTGATTGTTGGACGACTGAGTGTCAGATTTTTGACAAAAGCGCTTGTGCATACTAACGATACGCAAATTTTTATTTGACAAACACAAACTTAGTGACGTACTATGAGAGTAAAGGTATAAAGTATTCTCGCGCCAGACTACGTGCCCTAGAGTAAAAATAGAAATAAAGACTAAAAAAAAACATAAAAATGCACAATTTCAAAACGAACGAGCACCCTGATGAAGTCACAAGACGATACGCGTGGGAACGCTATTGGAGAGTGAGGACACCGGAAGTGACATCCGGAGAACGAGCGCGGTGCTCGTTCGTTTTGAAATTGTGCATTTTTATGTTTTTAAATGTGAGTACCCAAGTCTTTCCTTATTGAATAAATTGAAACTGTGAATACATACTTCACTATTGGAGTGTTCCCCTTTCTTCCCTTTATGATAACTACATACACATGGGGATTGAGTGTCCAGAGTAAAACTATTTACTGTACCCACACCAGCGGATAGCAAGTGTTTCTTGGAATGCTGTTTACCTTACAGCACTAAGGTAAGGTAATTACTGCACCTAGTGTGTGAACACAAGATTCACAGGAGCACCGGTGGAATCAGCCCCCCTTTTCTTCTGGTCACGCAGGATACTGATTTATGGACTCACATTTTGCATGATTATAGATAATTATTATTTGATGTGATATCTTAGAGCACCTTTTGGATGGTTATACTTTAAAGCGCATTCTGGATGTGCGTTTGGATTTTGATTATCATCTTTAGCACTATATGCACTTCGATTTAGATACACTGGATGGTATTGCACTATTTTAAGTTGCACTATTAAGTGTTTATCAGTTTTACTTTTTTGTATATTCTGAGTATCAACTTTTTTACACTTGTTATATTTATTTTTTTAAATTTTTTTCCTCTTTTTTCATATATATATGATATATTTTATTTATATATATTTTCTACTTTATTTATGCTACACGCTGTTTCACTGTTATCTTGGATCCTTTCTGATCATGGATTTGACACATAGCAATTGATCTGTCACTGTCAGCACTGGGTTAGGTGCACAGTTTGATGTACTACACCAAAGTGGTTATATACACTGTCTGAGTTTATTTTCTATTTTATTTATCATTTACTGACGTTTAGGCACTTTAGTTAGTTCTATTTACTACATTGGCATTTTTTTGTTTATCTGGAGCGCAACACCAATTACTACCTATTATGACGTACTATGAGAGTATAAGGAGAAGTTACCGTATTTTTCAGACCATAAGATGCACTTTTTTCCCCCAGAAATATGGGGGAAAATGTACCTGTGCCTTATGGTGCGAATATATGCTTAGAACCGCCCCCCGCCACGCTCCGGAGCGCACCACGGCCTCGGCCTTAGTAAAGGCTGCAGCTTCGACCTTGCTCCGGAGCAGCGGCCATCTTGGTGCACCCGCTCTTTGCAATGTGATCCCTCTGTCAAATGATGGCACAATCACTTGTAAACAAACCGGCGTCATGATGACGCCGGTTCCTCTCTCCCCTCTGTGTACAGATCTGTACAGTGGAGGGGAGAGATCGGATGGCAGCAGCTCTGTGGGCTGCTCTGTGACAAGCGTAGTCACAGCCATCCCTCCATACCCTGCCAATACTCTGTAATTCCCTGCCAATACTCTGACCATTACCATATTACCAAGTATTGGCAGGGTATTGTAGGGTATGGCACTCTGCATTTTCTATGGTAATGGTTAGTACACCATTTGGTTCAAAATATTTTTTTTTCTTGTTTTCAACCTCTAAAACCTAGGTGCGTCTTATGGTCAGGTGCGTCTTATGGAGCAAAAAATACGGTAATTTCTCAAGCGCCACCCTTTGGGCCCCTTGTGCTAATTTCATGTTAGTAGAAGTTTGGTGAGCGTTGATTCCGGATTTTCAGATCATACAAAACAAACGCCTTTTAAAATATGTTTGGCATAACTACATCAGTATCACCAACAAAGCAACTTCATTGTTATCCCAATAAAGAGGAGATTTTTGACATTTTATAATTTGCCGCGTCACGAATGTTAATTCTCTATTACGAACGCTAGTTTACAAGACCGACCACTTCCGACTCGTCCCTTGGTTCTGAGCATGTGTGTTTGTAATTTCGACTTTTGTGTGATGGATTTGTGTACTGGTCATCCAAAAATCAGACTTGGATGACAGGCTAGTAAATTTTTGGCGAATGATGGCTCCAACATTTGTTGTCCAAAAATTGGAAAACGATTGGGGAAAGGAGTGTACTAACGGTAAGAATTCCGGACAACAGTCTTTTAAACGACAATCCCCTTCTGATTTTCGTACCGTGTGTACAAGGCTTTATTCTTTTCAACCCAACCACTGCCATCAACTGTCAATAAAAAGGATGGGTTCAATTGTTTTTATATAATATTATTTTAATTTTTTTTCTAATTCATTAAAGTGTAATTTTTTTTCCCAAAAAAATGCATTTGAACGAATGCTGCACAAATACAGTGTGACATAAAATATTGCAACAACCACCATTTTATTCTCTAGGGTCTCTACTAAAAAGCGGCGTGCTCTTGTTCTGGGTGGACGTCATATGACGGCCATCCAGAACGACTGTTCTCGCGCTCATTGCGGCAATTGGTGGTGCGGTGGGTCAGTTTGACACACTGCTACACCAATCTCGTTAAAGAGCCTCTGACGGAGGCTCTTTACCATGTGATCAGCCATGTTCAATCACAGCTGATCACGATGTAAACAGGAAGAGCCATTGATCGGCTTTTCCTCACTCGAATCGGAAAGATGCGAGTAGAGGAGAGCCGATCGGCTGCTCTCCTTATCAGTGCAGCCCCCCCTCGGATGGCCACCTTGGACCACTAGGATGCAACCACATTGGACCACCAGGGAAATGCCAATCATTGCCCATCCCCAATGCCTGCCAGTGCCATCAGTGCAGCCTATCAGTGCATAGTTGCCAACTGTCCCGAATTTCGCAGGACATTCCCGCGATTAGGACATTTGTCCCAAATTAATTTTGTCCTGGGAAATGTCCCGCGAAATTCGGTTTGTCCCGGGAAATTGAATTTCCCGTTTTTTTGCCGCCGGCCGCTAGAGGAGACAAGAAGTTGGTCTACACCTGTGGCGCCGCCCACCCCCGCTGCTAGTGTGTGTTTGTGTCAGTGAGTGTAAAGGGCGGTGGGCAGCGCCATAGTTAAATGTCTGCGCGCGGCAACGGCGGCATGTCGGGGGCCAGTCTACAATGTGGATGTCGGGGCGGGGGCCAGTCGGATGTCGGGGGCCAGTCGGATGTTGGGGGCCAGTGACAGTCATAGTATGTGGATGTCGGGGGCCAGTCTGTGAATGTGGGGGCCAGTGGTATGTCGGGGGCCAGTGACAGTCATGGTATGTGAATGTGGGGGCCAGTCTGTGAATGTGGGGGGCCAGTCTGTGAATGTAGGGGCCAGTGGTATGTCGGGGGCCAGTCTGTGAATGTCGGGGGCCAGTCTGTGGATGTGGGGGCCAGTGGTATGTCGGGGGCCAGCGACAGTCATGGTATGTGAATGTGGGGGCCAGTCTGTGAATGTGGGGGGCCAGTCTGTGAATGTGGGGGGCCAGTCTGTGAATGTGGGGGGTCAGTCTGTGGATGTGGGGGGTCAGTCTGTGAATGTGGGGGGCCAGTCTGTGAATGTGGGGGGCCAGTCTGTGAATGTGGGGGGCCAGTCTGTGCAGGATGCGGGGGGGCGGTCTGTGGATGTCAGAGGGGCACCATATGTAAGGAGGGGCTCCGCTGATGGACACAGATGTGAGGAAGGTACCTCTGATGGGGCACCTGATGTAAGAACAGACTCCGCTTGGGACACCTGATGGCATCTGGTGGCAGGCAACGTGGCTAGTGACGCGCGCATGGCTACCACTGATTCTGCATTATGGTGAGTTGAATGATTTAATTTTATATTACAATGTAATAATAGAAATAATGCGCTTCAATCATCCTGACACCATAACAATAATGGCGCCAGGATGATTGAAGCGCCAACACCAGGTATTTGGAGTATCTTTATCTGCTGATTGTCAAACTCTGGAAAACACATATTGCTATTGCTATTGTGGTGTAGAATCGGGGGGCTGCTGTCCCTCCTTTCCCTCTCCATCCCGCATTCATCTCAGACTCTAACCACACCCCTTTGAGCCACGCCACATGTAAGCCACGCCCACTATTTACCGTAAACCACACCCATTTTTCGCCTGTCACACCTGTAAACGCATGCTCCGCCCCCAATCATACCACGACTCCGCCCACTGCCAAAAAAGTGTCCCGATTTTTTTTTTATAATGTTGGCAACTATGTCAGTGCCACCCATAAGTACCCATCAGTGCAGCCTTTCAGGGCCCAGTGTCGCCTATCAGTGCCACCTCATTGGTGCCGCCTTATCATTGCCCGTCAGTGCCCATCAGTGAAGGAGAAAACGTACTTATTTACAAAATTTTATAACAGAAGCAAAAGAAAAACTTTTTTTTTCCCTTCTAAATTTTAGGTCATTTTTAATTTTTTTTTTAGCAAAAAATAAAATAACGCAGAGGTGATCAAATAAGAAAGCTCTATTTGTGGGAACAAAATGATAAAAATTCTGTCTGGGTACAGTGTAGCATGACCATGCAATTGTCATTTAAACAGTGAGAGCGCTGAAAGCTGAAAATTGGCTTGGGCAGGAAGGGGGTGTAAGTGCCTAGTATTGAAGTAATTAAAGTGACCTTGGTAAGATCTACCTGAATTATCTCCCTGTGTTGGAAATGTTACGGAAGCTGCAACAAATGATTGCCGGAATTAGGCACAGGTATTTTTAAAAGGGACCTACATCTGTTGTAAAAAGGTTAATTCAGTTTCTTAGATTGATTTCCTTTATAAGGTTAAGGACTGGTAAGGTGCAATATATTACATTTTTGTGTTGGTGAAGTAAAAACACATTTGTTGTGGTGGCTGTGCCCAGACCTAGGGGTAAATTGATGTCACACTATTCTTATTAGATTATAGGAAAAAAGGCTATCTAACCTTCTACTCTATCTTATTTAATACAGAGTGAATCTCAAATGGTTAAAAAAAAATATACGATATTTGAGTGTACAATACACTCTGGATGGTTATATATCGCTGGGTATTATTGACGGTTGCAGTGTGGGTATAAGTAGAAAGAAAATTAACATAAATAAGGTGCCAAAAATATAAACAAATATAATATAAAGTGCCCAGTGACAATCTATAAACACAACTACTGAGGTGCTAACACCCAACGGTGTTGTGCATGTGTAAATCAAAGAGGATATAATAGTGTTGAATACTATATATCAAATTCAAAATTCAAATCTAATAAAATAGCAATTGTGAGAAAAAACGGGATGAAAGAATATTAAACACTTGCCGCCCGCCCTATTACAAATTGACGGCGGCAAAGTGGTTTCATAATCCTAACCGGACGTCATATGATGTGATTAGGATTATGAGCCGCTGCGCGCCCCCGGGGGCGCGCATCGCGGCGATCGTTGTTGCGGGGTGTCAGTCTGACACCCGGCAACTACGATCTCGGTAAAGAGTCTCCGACGGAGACTCTTTACCATGTGATCAGCCGTGTCCAATCACGGCTGATCACAGTGTAAATGGGAAGAGCCGGTGATCGGCTTTCCCTCACTCGCGTCTGTCAGACGCGAGTAGAGGAGAGCCGATCGGCTGCTCCTCTGACAGGGGGGGTCTGTGCTGATCGATTATCAGCACAGCCCCCCCGAGGATGCCCACACTGGACCACCAGGGACACCACTAGACCACCAGGGAAAAGGTAATAAAAATCCATAATCCTCCCTAGACCACCAGGGTGCCAGTCAGCACAATGGGTGCCAATCAGTGCCCATAATGGATGCCAATCAGTGGCCACAATGGGCATCACTGATTGGCATGCATTATTGTTTGGCACTGATTGGCATCCATTACTATAACACCGATGCCGCCTATGAGTGCCCACCTGTGCCGCCTATGAGTGCCCATCTGTGCCGCCTGAGTGCCCACCTGTGCCGCCTATGAGTGCCCACCTGTGCCGCCTATGAGTGCCCACCTGTGCCGCCTATGAGTGCCCACCTGTGCCGCCTATGAGTGCCCACCTGTGCCGCCTATCCATGCCCACCTGTGCCGCCTATCTATGCCCACTTGTGCCGCCTATCCATGCCCACCTGTGCCGCCTATCCATGCCCACCTGTGCTGCCTATCCATGCCCATCCGTGCCGCCCATCCGTGCCGCCCATCCGTGCCAGCTATCAGTGCCAATTTGTGCCACCTATCAGTGTCCGTCCGTGTCGCCCATCCGTGTCGCCCATCCGTGTCGCCCATCAGTGCCGCCTATCAGTGCCACTTCATTGGTGCCACATTGGTGCCCATCAGTGCCACCTTATCAGTGCCCATCAGTGTAGCCCCATCAGTGCCCATCAGTGAAGGAGAAAACGTACTTATTTACAAAGTTTTGAAACTGAAACAAAAAAAAACATTTTTTTTTTCAAAATTTTCGGTATTTTTTTATTTGTAGCGCAAAAAATAAAAACCGTAGAGGTGATCAAATACCACCAAAAGAAAGCTCTATTTGTGGGAAAAAAATGATAAAAATTTAATTTGGGTACAGTGTAGCATGACCGCGCAATTGTCATTCAAAGTGCGACAGCGCTGAAAGCTCAAAATTGGTCTGGGCAGGAAGGTGTTTAAGTGCCCTGTATTGAAGTGGTTAAAAAATAAACAAAAATAAACACACTCGGGGCGTGGCCTGATGATGCACTAGAGCAGACGTGCTTCACGGGAGCTCCAGAATTGGCACGGTAATTTTGATCTTTTTAATCACGATCCCCTCACATTTGCTCAGCTCGAGTATGGGGAGGAGGACAGGCAAGTCCCTGCCTAAGAAGGGAGCGGCTACGGGAATGATAAAGCAGTTTTTATCCGTTGGAACCCGAGGACGCTGAGAAACAAGACAGCCTAGGCCGCTCACCACACAGCGTGCTGCTTGCGCCAAGCCCCGCCTCTACAGCTAGACAGGAGCGCAGGCCGCGCTCGCCTGATACCTCGGCCGAATCGGAGGGAGAAGGTGACCTGGCCAGCTCTACCAGAGCAGTTACCAGAGTGAGTGATCTCCCGACCAAAGCTGACCTAGCCTCAATGTTACTGAACCTGGAACGAGTGATTAGGAAGGAGGTCTCGGCGGTCAGATCTGACCTGTCGCAGGTTCTGGTACGGGTGGAAGAGACGGAACAGCGCTTAGACCGGCACGCGTCCGCCATAAGAACTCTCCAGACGACCACCCGCCAGCTTGCAATCGCCCACCGGACAGCCCTTTACAAGATCGAGGACCAGGAGAACCGGAACAGGCGTAACAATATTCGGATCCGAGGCCTGCCGGAGGCGACCGGAGATGAAGACCTCCTGCCCTCTGTCAGAGGCATTTTTAACAGCCTCCTTGGCCGAGCAGCGGATGCATATTTGAAAATCGATCGGGTTCACAGAGCCCTCCGCCCTCGTAATCTAGCCACTGATGCTCCGTGGGACATCATCTGTAGAGTCCACCACTATCCGGACAAAGAGCTGATTATGAAGAAGGCCAGAGACGCCACGCCGTTTGATTTTGATGGTGCCTCACTCACTCTCTTCCCAGATCTGGCGAAGGAGACATTGGACAGGCGCAGGGCTCTATGCCCTCTTACAAAACTCCTGCAAGCGGCATCCATAAAATACAGATGGGGCTTCCCTGCAGCACTGATTGCCTCTGTGAATGGTAAAACCTCGATCCTCCGGTTCCCAGAGGACTGAATGTTGCTGTTCCGGACCTTCCTGGCTGGCAAGATGTCGTCCCACCTTTACTGAGTGGCTCCGACCGACAGTGGCAGAGAGTGGGTCGTAAACAACAAGTCACGGCAAAGGGGAACCTGGCGCGCCCATGATATGGACACTGCATGGTTCCTGGCATTCGCCCTAACCTACTTCCCCGGCAGGTGAAGGACTCTTGGTTCCCGCAAGTATACACCTGTAAAGTTCTGTTTTTACTCGGCCCTGATTTGTTAACTCGGTTAGGCATCTCCCTTTATTACCCATACTTTCTCTGTAGATGTTCAGTGCTCTACACCTTTGATACCCTGGACTTCTGGGCAAGCCCGCAATATGGCTCTGTGCACTGTGTTTTATGTGAATAGTGTGGGGTTGCTCTTTGGCGGCCCCACGAGCCTACACTTGGGCCCCTATCTGGGACTGCTCACTGACCCTCTAGCGTGGTCTACGGGGGTTACTCAGATCCTGTCTTAGGTCATTTATGTTACTTATGTCATTTATTTTTTACTGTTATTTCACGTTTTTCTCTTTACCAGACATGTTATAGCACTGTGAGGCCATACGAGGTGCCGATGCCGGACCGCCGTGATGCGTCCCTGACCCCTATGGCGTGGTTAGCATCTGACTGATCGGGTGCCGCCACCCCCCTCCACAACGGGTGCCGTCTGGCGCGTCCCGGTGCCCTTACCCTACTGTGTGGGGCGGGCGCGGGGGCTTCGGGCCGGGCGTGCAACACGCCCTTGTACTGCAGTTTACTGCGTGCAGTTAGAGTTATTGCTAAGCTACTCTCTCTCTTACTCCCATCTCTGCTGTTCTGTTCTTCTTCTTACGCTTTTCCTTCCTTCTTCTCTCTTTCTCTGGCCTTCCTTCCCTCCCCACCCTCACCCACCCCTGTCCCCTCTTTCCTGGGTGGTTCTGTTCGCCTCGGTATTGTCGCAATGTATATGGATGGGACGTGGTTCCTCTGCCTGAGACCCCATGGCTACGGTGAACCTTATTTCATTTAATGTTAGGGGCCTACACGCCTCCGGGAAGAGACACAATTTGTACAGGGAACTGAGCCGTCTGCGAGGGGATGTGTTTTTTCTCCAAGAGACCCACCTCACTCATTCAACTTCGGTTAAGTTGTACTCCCCTAAATACCCTACTTGGTATTATAGCCTCTCGAATATTTCCAAAGCCAAGGGAGTTGCCATTGGGTTTCGGAGGGGAACCGCGTTCACACTGGAATCTATGTTAAGTGACCCGGCTAGCCGCTTCTTATTTCTACGGGGCACCTTGGGCAGCATGCCATGCACCCTAGCTACTCTTTATTCTCCCAATAGGGACCAGGTGACCTTTATTGCATCAACGCTTTCCAAATTAAGGGACTTCGCTGGTGGGTGTGTGGTCCTGGCGGGTGATTTCAATGTTGCTCTAGAACCCACTCTGGACACTTCTAGAAGAGCTTCAAACTTGTCATATAAAAAACTGAGGTACATCCGCACACAACTTCATGAGTCGCAGTTGATGGACACCTGGAGGATCATGCACCTACGCGAGCGACACTTTACCCACTACTCCACGGTACACCGCACGTACTCGAGAATCGATTTATGTTTTATTGACCACCAACACTTGCCACTTCTGGTGCGATCAAACATAGAAACATCTCCCCTGTCAGATCATGCACCGCCTTCGCTTACTCTCAAAGTAGACTCATTGCCCCTTAAATCTGCCAATTGGAAGCTGAATGAAAACCTAATTTCCGAGGAAATAGATAGAAAGGTGGTAGGAGAGGAACTAGATTTTTATTTTAAAACTAATATGTGCACTGAGATCTCCCCGGGCATACTGTGGGAAGCTCACAAAGTATTTATTAGGGGTAGACTTATTGAAATGGGCGCCAGGAAGAAGAGGGAACGGGCGGCTCAACAAAATACGTTGATACAGGATATCAAGAGATTAGAGCGGCTGCACAAACAGAGCCAATCTGCAGCTATCTTTCATACCCTCACTGAAAAAAGAGAATCCCTAAAGACTCTCCTGCACCTGGATCAGAAGAATAGATCTAGGTTGGTGTCCCAACATTTTTACGAGTGGGGGGACAGGCCCAGTAGATTGTTAGCCAACTCCATCAGACAGCGGAAAACTGCAGCGTTCATCCCTAAAATTAAGACGGCTGGGGGGTCTGTGGCATTTGCCACCCCACATATTGCTAAAGAATTCAGGGAGTTCTACCAGCATCTCTATCACATCCGACAAAGTGACGTTGACGGAAATGCTAAGCAGAAACTTATACAGGATTACTTGGCCCGAGCTGCCCTCCCACAGCTTCCGCCGGAGGCCCTGGCCTCTTTGGAGGGGGAATTTACATCGGTGGAATCGCTGAGGGCCCTGAAAGGTATGGCGAAGAGCAAGGCACCAGGACCTGACGGCTTTACGGTGTCATATTACCGCTCCTATGCTGACAAACTATTCCCCCACTTGACCAAGTACCCCAACCTGACCTCAAACGGCGGAGTTCTCCGCCCGGAAACTACCCATGCCCATATTATGGTTATCACTAAAGCGGGGAAAGATCCTGCCGACTGTGCAAGTTACCGCCCTATCTCGTTGTTGAATATAGACGCCAAAATCTATGCTAAAGCGATTGCGAATAGACAACTCCCTCTAGTCCCGAGGTGGATATCGAAGGACCAAACTGGTTTCATACCGGGGAGGGAGGCTCGCGATAATTCTTTGCGCACTTTCTCCCTGATGACATACATGCAGCGGCTCTCCCAGCCCACCCTGTTACTTTCTACAGATGCTGAAAAAGCGTTTGACAGGGTGGACTGGGAGTTCCTTATGGCGACGTTGTCTCATCTCGGAATTGGCCCTTCCCTTAGGTCTCAAATTTCAGCTCTCTACCATCAACCCACGGCCCAATTAAGAATTAATGGCACTCTTAGTGACCCCTTCACCTTACATAATGGCACGCGCCAGGGCTGCCCGCTTTCCCCTATTTTATTTGCGATATCCCTGGAACCCTTCCTATCTATTGTCCGGCATAGTCCGAACATACATGGCATAACAGTTGGCAAGACGGAACACAAGTACGCTGCATATGCAGAGGATATATTGTTTTATGTGCAACAACCCCTGATTTCTCTCCCTAACCTCATATCTGAATTCTTGGCTTATGGTAAGGTCTCCAATTTCAAAACTAATATGTCTAAATCCGAAATAATAAATGTAACGGTCCCCGCACGCAACGCATCACACATGAAACAGAATTTCCCCTTTACCTGGCAGGTGCGGCACATGAAATATTTAGGTATTTACCTAACGCCCAACCCATTAGCCCTTTTCCGTGCCAATTTTCTGCCACTCCTCAACACAATCAGGTCGGACCTCCAGAAATGGTTTCAGCTAAGTCACTCATGGTTGGGGAGAATTGGGCTGGTTAAAATGAACTTGCTGCCTAGGGTGCCCTTTATGCTGCAAATGATTCAATTTGGGATACCAGTGGGTTTCTTTACTATATTGAATTCTATGGTGTATAGGTATGTCTGAAACAGGAAGAAACCCAGGCTCCCACGGTCCTTGCTCTTACGACTGCGGAGTGATGGGGGCCTGGCAATGCCGGATTTCCGGCTGTATTTCCGCTCCATCGTACTGGCCAGACCGTCAGATTGGAAATATTGTATAAATACTAAACTGTGGGTCGCATTAGAAATGGAACTATGTGGGACTGACCTTTTCACCCAAATGTGGATACCGAAGAAATATAGGACTTTGTCTATTAACTCGTCACCACTAACAAGTTCTTCTCTCGCAATATGGGATTCTCTGTTCAAAAACCAGGGCTGGCCCTACAACTCACCCTTGATGTCTTTGTCGGGACATAATTACTTCCCACCTGGTAACATGGGGCCTCACCTACATTCCCCTTGGAGTTTGGGGTCTAAGACTCTTCTGCACCAGCTCACTGGTCCTTCTGGTGTTCTCCCACTATCTGCCATCATGGGTGACTTACCTATTTCATACATGGACCGCTGGAAACATTGCTAACTGGCGGCATTTGTCCGCTCACTTCCTAAGCCTCTACGCTCCATCACCGAGCTCGCACCCTTGGAGTCCGCTAACCAGCCCACGGTGAAACCCATTTCTCATTTCTACCATACGTTGCTGTCCTTGGAGTCTACCAAGACCCCTACTTTTATCCGTAATTGGGAGCTGGACCTCAATAAGGAACTCACCCCTACCCAAAAATCTACTATCCTTACCATGGCACATACCGCATCAGGATCATCGAAAATGTCAGAGGTGGCTTACAAGTTGTTAACCAGGTGGCATTACACACCAGTGACACTGCATAAGATTTTCCCTCAGATCTCCCCGCTGTGTTGGAGAGGATGTGGTGAACGAGCCACTCACACTCACATCTGGTGGTTTTGCCCAAGGATCCGCCCATTCTGGCTCGCTGTTCTGTATTGGATTAAGCAAATCCAAGGTTGGGAGGTACCTAATGATCCATGGTATGTCTTGCTTCATTGTACAGGTGAAACAGCAGGCTCGTATAAAAATTCTATTACACCCCATCTCCTCAATGCCGCGAAAACTCTTATGCCACAGTTTTGGAAGCAGAGGACGATCCCAATACTCCACCGCTGGCTACTCAAGGTCGATTACATATATCGTATGGAGGATTTGACTCTCTCATTGAGAGGCAAGTCTGACCCAAAAAGATATGGGCCTGCTGGGTCGCCTTCAAGTACACCTCTGTATATGCGGATATTGTGTCTCACCCTATGTAATGGTACCTTAAACTTTAATTTCAATTTCTATGACGGATGCTGAAGATGGACCCTGCTGTGGCGAACAGCCACCCCCCCCTCCCCTCTTTTTCCCCACATCCCCCCACCCTTCACCCTTCACCCTTTTCCCATCCTTCTTCCCTTCCCTACCTCATCCTTCCCTTCCTCCCTGCCCACGCTCCCCTCCTTCCCCGTCTTGTCCTTCCTCCTCCCCCCCCCCCCCCCCCAGCTTGCTTATTTCTGCGCTCTAGACTTTTGCTCTTTCTCCTTCTACGCTTTTCTCCCTTTCGGAAAGAGGGATATGCTTTATTTTGATATAATATCTTTGGAGTCTCAGTTAAACACCTGAGGATATGGCTAGTACCAGGGGGACCCCAGGACTCCACTGGTGATATGTTATTATTGATTCATCTTTGGAGGGGGGCCCTCTGTATTCTACTTGTTACCTCAAGCGCTTGTTTTTGTAATGGTTGATTGTATTGCTCCTTTGACGACTTGTTTTTGATAAGCTGTATATGCTTCTTTTCATTAATAAAAACTGATTTGAAAAAAAAAAATAGTATTAAGAGCACAGTGACAAACTATAAACACTCTACAAAGGTGCTAGCACCCAGCGGTGTTGGGTAATCAAGAAAATATAATAGTGTAAGATATCATATATCAAATTCAGAATTGGAATCTAATAAAGTGGCAGTTATATAAAAGGATAAAACAGATGTTTGAATAAAAGGTAAACAAAACTAAATGCACTCCAGAGACAAACTGTGCATATGAAACTTCAGTGGTAAGTGTAAATAGTCAGATGCACTAACCAAAAAACCGAAAAGGGTCATGTTAATTTTCTTTCTACTTATACCCACACTGCAACCGTCAATAATACCCGGCCATATATAACCATCAAGAGTGTATCGTACACTCAAATATCGTATATATATATATATATATATATATATATATATATATATATTTTTTTTTTTAACCATTTGAGATTCACTCTGTATAAATAGAGTAGAAGGTTTTTTTTTCCTACAATCTAATAAGAATAGCGCGACATCAATTTACCCCTAAGTCTTTTCTAGTTGATACGATTTGGTCCATATCGGTGTATGCAGCTATTCATATAAATAGCCCTTACTAGGAGTAGTGCATGAATAATCATCTATTATTGTGCCCAGACCTCACATTATTATTATACAGGATTTATATAGGCCTCATGCCTAATCTAATGTCCACGTTGCCTGGATACGGAGTCCAGATTATAAAACATAAGAGCTGTGGCAGTGAGCTGATCATACAGCATGGGCTGTACAGGATCTCTATAGAGATCAGGAAGTGCCATGAGTACAAAGTGAAAGTAAGAAAATAAAGGAAGTGGAGCTCAGAGCCACTCCCAGGATTTCTACAACCATGCAGAAGAAGACGCTGACCCCCGAACGTGCAGGGCTGCGAATACTGGCAGGTAACACTGACATGACACCATAGAGGGGACACCGACCCCCTGACTGCTGTCCGGTCACACTCTAAGCTGTGATTGGAGTTGCCTCCTCATCCCTTTAAACCCAAACACATAGCAATCACACAGCTTCTGAGGCTAATTAAATGCAGATGAGGCACCAAGTGAGTCTAATTACCACCTTAATGAGCCACAGGACCCCTGTAATTAATGTCTTTGTACATTGAAATTTACTTTTGTAATTGGATAGAATAAAGCCCCAAACACTATCAGATTTTCTTCCTTCAGGTTTACCAAAACCATATAATATGAGGTCAAACCTCAGGAGTTTCAATTTGTCTGCAGTCAGGCAGGCCCTTCTACTACATGGTTTTGGTAAACCTGAAGACAAAAATCTGCAGAAAATCTGATAGTGTGTATGGGGCTTTGTGCTCCTATCAGGCAGATCCCTTATGCCCTGTACACACGGAAAATGTGCGATCGGAGCTTGTTGTCGGAAAATCTGATCGTGTGTGAGCTCCATCAAACTTTTACCAATCGGAATTTCCGACACACAAAGTTTGAGAGACAACAATTTCCGATCGCGTGTAGACAATTCCGACGGACAAAGTGGCACAAGCTATTGGCCCGTTTTATAGTCCTGTCGTACGTGTTCTACGCCACCACGTTCTGAACGATCAGATTTTCCAACAACTTTGTCTGAGTGTGTGTACAACACAAGTTTCAGACAAAATCCAACGGATTTTGTGGTCGGAATGTCCGACCGTGTGTACAAGGCATTACACTACTTAGTTGTTGGTAGATCTAAAGGAGATTGTGCAATCAGATTTTACTGTGTGTGGGTGAGCTCCAGGATTGTACAAGTCCCAGCAGATACTGCAGCCTTGTTCTGTAGAGAATGGGGTATGTTCTGTGTGATCCGATGTGTGCCATGTCATGATCATGTGTACAGCACACACAGGCAAGTCCTACTACATGGGCGACTACAAGTCCCAGCATGTCCTGTATAAGCTTTCTCCAGGAATTAGCTCATCGTTTACATCGGGCTGTCAGTTCACATTGTTCATATATCTGATATTCAGCAACAGCCATAAATGTGTGCCAGGGTGGGGGTGATGTATGCAAAGCTATGGGATATTTGTGTTCTTTTATATCTTGTTTACTTATTATAAAGTAGATGACGGTGAACTACAAGTCCCAGCCCATAATCCTGTTATGTTAGTATAGTGTAAATCATGGTGGACTACAAATCCCAGCATGGACGCCTGAATCCTATGATGGGATTTTGTAAAACAAAAACGTATGATCAAAGTGGGCTACAGATCCCAGCATGGGCTCCTGAGGCTGTGATGGAACTACTAATTATAATTCAGATCATGGACTACAAATCCCAGCACACCCCTGAACCCTGGGATGATACTATTTATTATAGATCGTGGGGGACTACAAATCCCAGCACACCCCTGAACCCTGGGATGATACTATTTTATTATAGGTCATGGTTAAGGATGAGCTCAGGCGTGTTTGCATACTCCACGTGCAGAGCCTGCCAGGGAGTTGGCGCAGCACTAATCACAGGCAGTGACACTGCCCGATCTCTGCAGCCGCACATCGGGAAAATGTCTCCCTGCCTGTGATTAGCACAGCGCTGACTTCCTGGCAGGCTCTGCACGTAGAGTATGCAAACACGCCTGAGCTCATCCTTAGTCATGGTGGACTACAAATCCCAGCACACCCCGAACCCTGGGATGATACTATTTATTGTAGATCATGGTGGACTACAAATTGTAGCACACCCCTGAACCCTGGGATGATAGTATTTATTATAGATTGTGGTGTACTACAAATCCCAGCACACCCCTGAACCCTGGGATGATACTATTTATTATAGATCGTGATGGACTACAAATTGCAGCACAGGCTCCTGGTTTACATGAAGTCAACAAACCCAAGGATAGATCTAAGGAATAGAGGGATATTGTCCAATGAGGACACCTGTATAATTCGATTTTCTCTTGTTCAGCCAATGGGAAGGAGGAATCTCCGCACCTGGCTGTTGTATTCAGCTGCCTGAATGCACTGCTGCTGCTGAACAGTGCATCTGATTGGATAGTCGCTGTTTAACCAATAATGTCCCACCAGCTCAGTTTATTTTTAACCCCTTGCCTACCGGGCATTTACACCCCCTTCCTGCCCAGGCCATTTTTCAGCTTTCAGCGCTGTCGCACTTTGAATGACAATTGTGCGGTCATGCTAAACTGTACCCAGATTAAATTTTTATAATTTTCTTCACACAAATAGAGCTTTCTTTTTGTGGTATTTAATCACTGCTGGATTTTTTATTATATACTAAAAAAAAAAAAAAAAAAAGGGGGAAAAAAATGTTTTTACTTAATTACAAAATTTACTGACAAACTAAGTAATTTTCCTCCTTCACTGATGTGTGCTGATGAGGTGGCACTGATAGGGACTGATAGGGTGAACTGGTGGACATTGATGAGGTACTAATATGCGGTACTGATGGGCAGCACCGATAGGGGAGCGGTACTTATAGCCAGCACAGAGTGGCATCACTAATGGACACTAGGGGTGCAAAGGATCGTCACCCATCCGTGATCCGAACGAGTCAACCTGTTCGGATCAGCACACCCCGCGATCCGGAGCACTCCGCTGCCTCGGCCTTAGGAAAGGCCTTGGCTTTGGCCTAGCTCCGGAGCAGCGGCCATCTTGGTACACACAGCAGCCGTTTACAATGTGATCGTTCCGTCAAATGACAGAGCGATCACTTGTAAACAAACCGGTGTCATAACATGACACCAGTTCCTCTCTCCCCTTTGTTTACTGATCTGTACAGTGGATGGGAGAGATTGGATGGAAGCAGCGCTGTGGGCTGGATCTGTAGTGCCCACAGCACTTCTCTGTGACAATTGCAGTCACATCTATCCATGCTCAGCCATCCCTCCATACTCTGCAATACTCGGTAATGCTCAGCCATACTCGGCGATACCCAAGCCATGCTCAGCCGTACCCAGTCATACTCAGCCAATATTACAGTGGGGGAGATTGTGGATATTACAGTGGGGACTATATGGTGGTGGAAATTTCACAGGTTTTTGCAAATTCAATTATTATTTGCTGATCCAAAAAATGATCCGATCCGAGGAACGATCAGATCCGTGAGTTTTTTGATCCGTTGCACCTAATGGACACTGGTGGGCACTCATTACACTGATTCGTGTCGCTATTGTAATCAGAGCAGTGATGATCAGTGATGATGATCAGTGCCCTAATTACATGTGTTGATGTCTCCTGTGAGGGCCGGTTCACACTGCAGGCGAGGCGAGGCGACTCCGACTTGCCTCGCCGCGACCTGCAGCGGCCTCAGCGGCGACTTGCAAATGACTTCTGTATAGAAGTCAATGCAAGTCGCCACGAGGTCGCCCGAAAGTAGTACAGGAACCTTTTTTCTGAGTCGGAGCGACTCGAGTCGCTCCTCTCAGAACGGTTCCATTGTACAGAACGGGGGCGACTTGCGAGAGCGAGGCGAGGCGAGTCGTGTCGCCTCGCATCGCCCGCTGTGTGAACCGGCTCTGAGGAGTTGCCTCTGAACGGCTCTCCTCGGCACACACTGTCAGTGTAATGCGAGCCGGTATCTCCGTGTTTACATGTGACCAACTGTGATTGGACATAGCCGATCGCATTGTTAAAGAGCCGCAGGCAGGAGATCAGGGTCGCACAGTGTCCTACCAACATGGCACGGCCATTCTGTGACGCAGTCAAATGATGGCGGGGCGGGTGGCAACTAGTTAAAGTGATTTTTGTCAAGCCGGGTTGTGTTATAAGGTCACCTATGGCCCGAATCATGGACTGTTCAGCAGAAGCGGGGCCTGAGGCCTGGTTCACACCTATGTATTTTTGGTGCGTTTTCTGTTTGTGCTAAATGGACTGAAGTGTATTCCTGCAAGTTTCCTATGGATGTAGTTCACATCCGTGCATTTTATGGAAAGGACCAGGGACTTTTTTCTGGTTTTTGGTTCCATAGTGGGTCAAAAGCGTGGATTGAAAAACGCGAAACGCACCTGGGATATGCAAACTGCAGCCTGCATAGGTGTGAATCAAGCCTAAAAGTAGAAAAACTTGATACAAACAGAAAGGTGCAGCGCTCTAGACAGGGGAATACCAACAGACAGGGCGGAGTCCACAGGTGGGTGCTCAGGTGGGGGTATCCTCCAGACAACACCCAAATAGGTAGACAAAATAGAAAAATAGCCGGAAACTCCAATTATAATAATGATTTATTGGCACACGTAGGAAAAACAAAAAAAGATGCATTTCGGTTGGAGAGCCTCGGTTACTGTATGTGTACTGACCAAGGCTCTCCAACAGAAACTCCTCTGCTTCTTTGCAAAAAAGAAGGGGGGAGGGGCGGGACTTTAAATGAAGCACCACAAGGTGCTTCCATCCCGGTAGTGTATACGAACTAGAAGGAGGTTTGGGACTTTAAATGAAGCGATTGAATAGTGGAGGTGAGTTATAAATGCATAATATTCAATTGATGACATAAATCATAAAAAATATTTATTGATTTAATATGTAGTACAAAGCATATGTAAGAAGCATAAACATGATGAACAAATTAGTACAAACATAGTACCATAAGATCAGGGTAATAGACAATATTTATATGGGTAAATACCTTGGTAGATGAATACCATGGCAACCCGCCCAAAACTGGCACATGTACCCACATGGTGTATATATATATATATATATATATGCAGGGGTTGACAAATTTGCTTGGAATCTAGGAGCCAGCTAAAAAAGTTAGGAGCCGGGTCCGTGACGGCGATCTGGACCTGTCCCTGGCCTGACATGGAGACGAGTGAGGGGAAGATAGCCCCAAGCCCCTCACCTGTCTCCAAGTCATTGCCCATAGCTCTTAGAGGGACATTTTATTTATTTTTTTCAAATGACAAATTTTTTTTCAATTGCGTTTTAGTGTAAATATGAGATGTGAGGTCTCTCTGACCCCAGATCTCATATACAAGAGGACCTGTCATGCTTTTTTCTATTACAAGGGATTTTTACATTCCTTGTAATAGGAATAAAAGTGACACACATTTTTTTTTTTTTTTTTTAAAGAACAGTGAAAAAAATAAAAATAAAAGTAAAAAAAAAAATATTTTAAACGCGCCCTGTCCCACCAAGCTTGCGTGCAGAAGCGAACGCAATGTGAAGTATCACTGCGATCGGTAGAGTGAGAGCAATAATTCTAGCCCCAGACCTCCTCTGTAACTTAAAAAGTGCAACCTGTAGAATTTTTTAAATGTCGCCTATGGAGATTTTAAAGGGTAAAAGTTTGTCACCATTCCATGAGCGGGCGCAATTTTGAAGCATGACATGTTTGGTATCGATTTACTCGACGCAACATTATCTTTCACAATATTAAAAAAAATTGGGCTAACTTTACTGTTGTCTTATTTTTTTTTTTTTATTAAATACATTTTCCCCAAAAAAGTGCGCTTGTAAGTCCGCTGTGCAAATACGGTGTGACAGACAGTATTGCAACGACCACCATTTTATTCTTTAGGGTGTTAGAATAAAATATATATATAATTTTTAGGGGTTCTGAGTAAAGGGAAGGAAGATAGGCTGGCAGGCAGGGAAAATTAGCATTGCATCCATTCGCATTGCTGGTTGTAATTCCAACGGCCACCACAAGAGGGCGCCAGATTCCAGAAGGAACCATAGGATCGTAGAAGGCCTCAAAGCCGGGGGCTAAATTACCGGCCGCCGGCGGCGCGGCCCGACGTGATCGCGCCGGGGGGGGTCCGCGGAGACAGCATGCCCCCAGCTGTGCTGCCCCAGGCACCAGTTCGCTAATTCTAGTCGCAAATGCGACCTGGCCCCCGGGTTTTGTCGAGCCCTGTATATATGTATATCTATTAAAAAATGTTTAAACAAATCTTTCCCAAATGTTGTACAATATGGAAACAGGTTGCTGAATAGAGATCAATATCAGGCCATATGGAATATTTAACTGTAGCATCAAGTGTAGCTCGACGCGTTTCGTGGATTTGTCCACTCGTCAGGAGCAGATGCATCGATAGTTCCAACCCAAACAGTAACCGCAGTGCATGGTGACTAGCCAAGGGCAAGCCGCGGATATATATCCCACCGCGGGAGCTGAGGCAGCATAATATAAAATTGCAACATCCGGTAGTCACAAAGTAGGTGGAATGTGACCGGGAGAACTTCCATGGTGTCACAACAGAGCACTACCGACGAATGGATGTGCATTCACCCCCAGAGGGAGACTGGCCACGTTCATATGGCCAGTCTCCCTCTGGGGGTGAATGCACATCCATTCGTCGGTAGTGCTCTAGTCACCATGCACTGCGGTTGCTGTTTGGGTTGGAACTATCGATGCATCTGCTCCTGACGAGTGGACAAATCCACGAAACGCGTCGAGCTACACTTGATGCTACAGTTAAATATTCCATATGGCCTGATATTGATCTCTATTCAGCAACCTGTTTCCATATTGTACAACATTTGGGAAAGATTTGTTTAAACATTTAATATATATATATATATATATATATATATATACACCATGTGGGTACATGTGCCAGTTTTGGGCGGGTTGCCATGGTATTCATCTACCAAGGTATTTACCCATATAAATATTGTCTATTACCCTGATCTTATGGTACTATGTTTGTACTAATTTGTTCATCATGTTTATGCTTCTTACATATGCTTTGTACTACATATTAAATCAATAAATATTTTTTATGATTTATGTCATCAATTGAATATTATGTATTTATAACTCACCTCCACTATTCAATCGCTTCATTTAAAGTCCCAAACCTCCTTCTAGTTCGTATCCTCTGCTTCTTTGTTTTCCTAAATGTGCCAATAAATTATTCTTATAGATAGGAGTTGCTATTTTTCTATTTTGTCTAGAAATGAACTCCCCTATATTTTTTTTTTTTACAGCCAAGGAAGCTGCCATCTTCAGTGGCCATGCTGCTTCACATGTGATCTGTTATGACACCAATCACTTGATGGCGTGATAGTTCAGATAAGATCACAAGCAACTGTGACAGTTATTCATGGCATGCCTTGAATGTACGGTAACTATATTGGAAAATGGTTAAAGTGAGACTAGAGTCCACAATACTTACCTCTATAAATGCTAAGAGCTCCCTCGTAGGCATTGGCTTCTTCTGGGTGCTGGGATGCAGCCGTCAGTCATCCCGACACACAGGATCTGTACCTATGTGCAGCGCCGTGTACATTCGGGCTCATGAACGCTGCAGCTCAAAAAAAAAAAAAAAAAAAAAAAAAAAGCTGCTTTTACAGGCATTTAAGCTTTTTCTCTGCCTAAAGCTAGGTTCACGCTAATGCAGTGCCAGACATTGCATGTGATTCGCACTGCATTGCTGTGCACATAACATGCAATGTCTGTGCGATGCAAATTCAGCCATACAGTTTGTATGGCTGAAATTGCATCACATCAAAATGGTGCAGGACCCTTTTTTTAGTCCGCCTTGGGTGTTCAGAACCATGCGATCCAATTCCACAGGTTTCACTGTGTTCTGCGAATCAATTTGGGGATGTCATTAACTTTATATTGACACCCACAGCGGTTGTCAGATACCAGTGTGAACTGCCTGTGAGTAACATGCGATGTGGGAAGCCGCACATGAATCACACTGGTTGCCGCATCGCATCAGTGTTGAGCGAGACTGAAAGCTTGAAGCTTTTGATTTTTTTGCACATTTTTATTGAGCTTATTCAAGCTTTTTTTGAACATGAGGGTCAGTTCACACTGGTGCAATGTCAAAGATCGGATGTGATTTGCACTGCACTGCAGTGCAAATCACATGCGATCTCTGTGAGATACGATTTCAGCCATATAGATAGTATGGCTGAATTTGCATCGCATTCAGACCAAACTCGCACAGGACCAGCAGAATTGGATCGCATGGGTGTTCACACTGCGATATGTTAACTGATTTGCGGGTGTCATTAACTTTTAGGCTGGATTCACACCTATGCATTTTTAATGTTTTTTGCATTTTTCAGATTTACACTATAGTCCATTTAACATGGTTTCCTATGGAACACGTTCTGTAGAGCAAATCTGCGAAATGCAAAAAGCACTAGAAATGCATAGGTGTGATTCCAGCCTAAGGCTCAATTCACATCTATGCATGTTGCTTTTGAGCATTTTTGCAGTGCTCTTTGCGGTGCTTGTCGCGTTTTTGGACACACGTTTTTACCGCGATTTTGCCGCTTGCTTTTTAAAAAAAAAAATTTATACACTGTGGTTGCTTAGCAACCAGATATATACAGTGCCAAAATCACGGTAAAAAAGTGGTACTTTTGATGCAGGTCCATTGACTTCTATTACATGCTAAACGCTGCATTTTGCATGAAAAAAAGTCCCCGACCCTTTCCAAAAACGCAGAGGCACAAAAATGCATTGATGTGAACATGTTCCATAGGAACCCATGTTAAAAAAATTTCCCTGCATTTCTGCAAAATGCATCAAAAAACGCATTAGTGTGAATCAAGCCTAAGACTTTAAATTGATGAATTTACTTCTTTTTTTTTTTTTTAAAAGCAGGATTTCCTATACAGTATATAACTTTCTCACTGGAGAGGGAGTGAAATCTGTCTAATCAGAGACACAGATGGCAAAAAAACAAAACAAAAAAACTGACAGCGGTTTTTAACCTCCTTCCCCATGCTAAAAAAAAAAAAAAAAAAAAAGTTTTGGATTAGATATACTTTACTGAAAGCCCACAGACCCTTCTTTCCCCCTTTCCTTTCCTTTCCGCTGGTTTCAAAATAACGAATGCATTAGGGGCCGGTTTAAAGGTTTTGCGCAGTATAAAACAATTTATTTAACCCCTTCAGCCCCAGAAGGATTTACTCCCTTCCTGACCAGGCCATTTTTTGCTGCACGGGACTGCGTTACTTTAACTAGTTGCTGACCACCGGCCATCAAATGACGGCCAGGCGGCGCAACTATTGTGGCGGGAGGCCGTCATATGACGGCCTCCCGTTTAAACAGGGAATGCGCGCGATCGTGCGCGTGCATCCCTGTTTATTCGGTGGCAGCGTGTCACGGAGACATTGGTTATGGCTGTTTACCACGTGATCGGCCGTGATGAAGTCACGGCCGATCACAGATGGTCACTCCCCGGCTGTGCACGGCAAATACGTGCACGGCAAATACCAGTCACCAAGCCATCAGAGTACCTGTCACCAGGCCATCAGAGTACCCGAGTACCTGTCACCAGGCCATCAGAGTACCCGAGAACCTGTCACCAGGCCATCAGAGTACCCCAGTACCTATTTGTAGCCCATGTCTCATAGAATATAAGTTGGGGTGTTTGCTTTCCAAAATGGGGTCATTTTGTGGGTAATTTCACTGTCCTGGTGGTCCAGGACCTTCAAAAGTGTGATGGGTAGGAATGAAATGAGATGTGTCATTTATGCTCCTAGAACGCCTGAACGTACAAATTCAATGTTCGGCCTCTCTATGTGGCCAGGCTGTGTAAAAGTCCTACACATGTGGTATCGCCATACTCGGGAGGAGTAGCAGAATGTGTTTTGGGTTGTAATTTTTGCTATATACATGCTATGTCATATTATATTACATCAATATAAATTGACAATTTTGTGTAAAATAAAAATGCGTTTTAATTTTTTTCCACATATTCCAAAAACTTCTGGAAAAAAATGAACCATTCAAAAGACTCATTATGCCTCACAGATTATACGTTGGGGTGTTTGCCCATAAAATGACCCCATTTTGAAAAGCAATTCCATTGTGCTGGTACTCCAGGGCCTTCAAAAGTGTAATAGGTGGTTGAGAAATGAGATGCGTCATTTTTGCTCGTAGAACGTCTGAAGGTACTACTTCAATGTTGGTGCTCTGTATGTGGCCAGGCTGTGTAAAAGTCTCACACATGTGGTATCGCCGTACTCGGGAAGAGTAGCAGAATGTATTTTGGGGTGTAATTTGTTGTATGCATATGTTGTGTGTGAGAAATAACCTGATAATATGACAATTTTGTAAAAAAAAAATAATAAAAAAAAATCTTCATATTGCAAAGAATTGTGGGAAAAAATGACAACTTAAAAAAACTCACCATGCTACTTACTTAATACCTTGGAATGTCTACTTTGTAAAAAGGGGTCATTTGGGGGGTATTTGTACTTTCCTGACTTGTTAGTGTCTCAAGAAATGAGACTCACCTGATGTACTGAAGGCCTGATCAGAAGTGATCAATTTTCAGCGATTGGCACCATAGTTTGTAGACTCTATAACTTTCACAAAGACCAAATAATATATACTAATGGGGGTTATTTTTACCAAAGATAGGTAGCAGTATAAATTTTGGCCAAAATGTATGAAGAAAAATTACTAATTAGCAAAAATGTATGACAAAAACAAAGAAAGGCATTTTTTTCACAAAATTTGCGTTTTATTTTATTTATAGCACAAAAAATAAAAAACTCACTAGTGATTAAATACCACTAAAAGAAAGCTCTATTTGTGTGGAAAAAAGGACGCAAGTTTCATATTGGTACAGTGTTGGATGACTGAGTAATTGTCATTCAAACTGTGAGAGTGCTGAAAGCTGAAAATTGGTCTGGTCAGGAAGGGGGTGTAACTGCACTGTATTGAGGTGGTTAAATGACAGTTGCGCAGTCGTGAGACATTGTACGCAAACAAAATTGATGTCCTTTTCCCACAAATAGAGCTTTGTTTTTGATGTTATTTGATCATCTCTACGATTTTTATTTTTTGCGCGATAAACAAAAAGTACAAAATGTTTTTTTTTTAAATTGGGATCTTTATTGTAGCAAAAACGATTTTTTTTTCCTCAGTTTAGGCCGATTTGTATTCTTCTATATATTTTTGGTAAAGGAAAAAAAAAAAAAATCACAATAAGTGTATATTAATTTGTTTGCGCAAAAGTTATAGCTACATAATAGGTTATTGATCTTTTGATATATTGATTTAGCTATTACCTTTTGTACCACCCCCTCCCTTTAGAATGTAAGCTCTATGAGCAGGGCCCTCCTGTACCTTTTGTATTGAACGGTACTGTAATTGTGTTGCCCCCCCTATACATTGTAAAGCAAAAACGTAAACTGTTGGCGCTATATAAATCGTGTATAATAATAATCATCATTTATGGCATTTGTTTTTTTTTTTACTAGTAATGGCGGTGATCTGCGATTGTTATCAGGACTGTGACATTGCAGCGGACAGATTGGTTTAAAAAAAAGTGTCCTTTCACATTTATACAGTGATCAGTGCTATAAATAGCCACTGATTGCTGTATAGATATCACTGGCAGGGAAGGGGTTAACACTAGGGGACGATCAAGGGGTTAAATGCTTTCCCTCAGTGTGTGTTCTAACTGTGGAAGGATGGGACTGACTAGAGGAGGAGACAAATCGTGTGTTTCTAGTATATGGGAAAAAGATGGGTCTTCCCTGAGAGGACGTGGATTTGTGTGTTTACACACACACATACAGATCCATGTTCTTGTTCTGTCAGGAGTATTTGCGGGTGCCCGGCAGACATTTGCGGCCGATGCGTCCCCCTCATCGGCTTCTCTGTGACTTGGCGCGCGCGCGCTCCCTATGCCCCTTAAAGTGGCCGCCGTACAGCTACGGCGATTTGTGCAAGGGAGCAATTCTGCCACCGTCAAATGACAGCGGCCGGTCAGCACGTGATTAATACATTTCCCTTTATGGGCTAAGGTTGGTTCACACAGAGGAGGAAATCATTAAAATCAGATGACTGAGCTGTGGTTTTAGCATGCCATGACTGCCAAGCTAAGCAAGGGCGTGCAGCAGCTCAGGGCTGTAATTAAGCCACAGGAAAAATGATCATGTCGCATGCTGCAGCCAAATGCGACATATAAGTGCATAGTGGGTGAGCATTTTGCAGGCAGTGAGGAAGTCAACATACCACCTCTGGAAAGCAATCCACCTGTGGATCTCTTCTCAGATGAGCAGTAAGCACTGCCACACGTGTGGATGATCCCTAATGCCCTGTACACACGGTCGGACTTTCCAACGGAAAATGTGCGATCGGATCATGTTGTCAGAAAATCCGACCATGTGTGTGCTCCATCTGACTTTTTCCGTCGGATTTTCACAGCATCAAAAATTTTCCGACAACAAAATCCTATCGCATAAATTCTGATCGTGTGTAGACAATTCTAACGGAAAAAGTGCCACGCATGCTCAGAATAAACTAAGAGACGAAAGCTATTGGCACGTTTATAGTCCCGACGTACGAGATTGACGTCACCTTGTTCAGAACAATCGGATTTTCTGACAACTTTGTGCGACCGTTGTGTATGCAAGACAAGTTTGGGCCAAAATCCGTCGGAATGTCTGGCCGTGTGTACAGGGCATTAGGCTCCGTTCACACCTGAGCGTATTTTATTCAGGCTGTGTTGCGAGATTTTTGCTGTGATTTTGTACAGGTCTAAAGGTCACCCATGTAAAAGAATGAAAAGCCCCTGCAATCTGCCAAAAAAAAAGCTCCTGTACTTTTTTGAGTGACAGGCGTTTTATTTTAGGTGAGAGAACGCTCAGATGTGAACAGGGGCCATTGAAATGAATGGGATTCGTCTTGTTTGGCATTTTTTAGCGCTGTGAACAGAGGCTCGTCAAAAAGGGATTTGGGATCAAAGTAGGGACAGTTGGGACCTATGGACTTGGTGCTTTTCTTATTGCGATGGACTTGTTGGAGGGCACAATGTATGAACACCGATCTTTCTCTCCTCCATATACAGTACCACATACAGTTAGAACACAGTTAACCCCTTGATTGGCCCTAGTGTTAACCCCTTCCCTACCGGTGACATTTATACAGTAATCAGTGAATTTTTATACCACCCATCGCTGGTGTCATTGGGAGGAACTGCGCCCCATCGCTGGTGTCATTGGGAGGAACTGCGCCCCATCGCTGGTGTCATTGGGAGGAACTGCGCCCCATCGCTGGTGTCATTGGGAGGAACTGCGCCCCATCGCTGGTGTCATTGGGAGGAACTGCGCCCCATCGCTGGTGTCATTGGGAGGACCTGCGCCCCATCGCTGGTGTCATTCTGAGGAACTCTGCCCCATCGCTGGTGTCATTCTGAGGAACTCTGCCCCATCGCTGGTATCATTGGGAGGAACTGCGCCCCATCACTGGTGTCAGTGAATGAAATGGTTGCTTTTATCCAGCCCTTGAGGCACTTTGGAGACCACTGTACTTGGGTTTAGATATACTTTAAGGCTCAATTCACACTAGCGAGGACATTTTTTAACATGGGTTCCTATGGAACATGTTCACATCAATGCATTTTTGTGCCTCTGCGTTTTTGGAAAGGGTCGGGGACTTTTTTTCATGCAAAATGCAGCGTTTTGCATGTAATAGAAGTCAATGGACCTGCATCAAAAACGCAAGTACTGCATTTTTGCCCGAATTTGCGTTTTTTTTCCGCTGTATATATCTGGTTGCTAAGTAACCACAGTGTAAAAAAAAAAACCGCAAATCGCAGTAAAAACGCGTGTCCAAAAACGCGGCAAGCACCGCAAAAAGCACTGCAAAAACGCTCAAAAGCAACATGCATAGATGTGAATCGAGCCTAAGTGACTGCAAGTGCCTGAAAAGGCTCATGATTTCTTATCAGCGCAGGACAGGCTTGTGGTACCCCATAGAAATGACATGACAGTCACCCAGTTCAGTCTGTTGCCCAATCTGTCTGAACAATCAAATGTCTGTGGGGAACTTCATGTCCAGCTGGCTTAATCATCACATTCCTTTGAATAATAAAATGAACTTCCCTATTAGCTTTGCATCCCAGAGATTGCAGCAATGTGATGATGCACTAAGCACCAAGACACAACTAGTTGGGGCACCCCCTACTGAACCTCGCCCTGACTCACCAGCCCAGGTTCCCAAATTCACGAGTCCTTCCTCCTCTCTGATCGGCTTCTGCATCGTTTTTCAGATGAACTTTCCAGCATATGATGCATAGTAGAGGTGTTTTTCTGAAACTTTCATGTTGGAAATATAGTTAGCAGGATTAAAGCCTGATCAACATTCTAGGCCGTTGCTGCCTAGTGTCACTTGGCTACATTTGGTTTATAGGTCACTAAGCTTTACCCTGACGTGTTACGCGTTTCCTCAAAAACCCTTTATAAAGTTATGGCGGAAGAGACGAAAGTCCAGAACTACCCACTGAATCATGTTGTTGTCTTACACTTAAAAGGGGGCATGTTGTTCTATAAAAGTTTTGTTTAGGCTTCATGTACACAGGACGTTGTTCTACCTCTCCTGAAAGATTTAACTTGACAGCTAGAAACTGGCGTCTAAAAACGGGCGTTTAGCTGTGTTTACATGACGCATTTAGTCGCGTTTTCATCTAGAAGCGTATGAAAAAAAGTTTTTTTTTTTTTTTTAACAATAGCCAAAAATGAAAAACACCTGTAAACGAAACGCAGCTAAATGCAAGTTACCACGTTTGGCATTTGAAATGCCTCTAACACAGCTTCTGAACGCATTTTTTTGGGTTGCAAAAAAAGCCTCTAAACACAACTGCCTAGAAATGACTATAAACTACCCTGTGTACATGTACTGATAAGATAACAGAGGAGAGTTCAGAGTTTACCGCCGACGCTATGGACGGCGCAGTGTGAAAGGAGTCTTAGGGAGCAGTTGGGAATTTTTATACACAGCAGTAAAAGATATTTTTATCTATGGACAATTTATAAAGCATATTGTTTAGGGCTGCAACTAACGATTATTTTCATAATCAATTAGTTGGCCGATTATTGTTTCGATTAATCGAATAATCGGTTAATAACCTAAAAAAAAAAAAAAAAGTAATTTTGCTGCAATTTGCATTTTTACATATTTTTTTGGCCAATTTGTTGTTGGGCAGATTAAAAAAACACAAATTGGCAAAAAAACGCATTATTACATGCTTTTCTGCAGCTTCTCCATTGAAGTATATTGAACCAAAAAAACTAAATAGCACCGTTTTGCGTTAAAAAAAAGTCTTTGTCTTTTCCAAATACGCAGCAGCTGAAAAAAATCATGGATGTGAACGTGTCCCATAGGAAACCATGTAAATGAACTGTAGTGTGTTGCTGTAAAAAGCACCAAAAAACACAGAGGTGTGACCCAGGCCTGACATGTTTAGTGACATAATGGGGTTAAAAAAAAACTAAAATTAGTACAAAAAGAGTAAATAATTGCTACTGTATGGGGTTCATTTTTTACAGTGAAAGTAATATTTACAGTAGCGATTTGCTCTTTTTGTACTATAAAGGGCTCATTTTAGTTTTTTGTTAACCCCATTATGTTAGTGGCCGATTATTTGCTTATGAAAATAGTAATCGATTCATTTCATTATCGATTAGTTGTTTCAGCCCTAATATTGTTGAGTATTTGTTTTTTTCACACATGTGTAGATCTGTTGGGTACATTTTATTGATTATTTTCTATATGGTTTATTGATATTTCAAACAGTTTTGCCCAACATTAACAGAGTACTTACCCAGGTTGCTGCTTTATATTCACAGTGGGACTAGAGGTGCCAGCATGCCCTTTCCGCTTCCAATTAGAGGGTTTGCTGGCATGCGTTTTTCCAGGTATTGTAAAGTTACAAAAGTCGACCCAATATAGGATTATACTACGAAATACCCCTCTACTGTGATTAATGAGTAACCTGTTCCAGGCTTTACTATCTTAGCAACTTATTAAACCTCAACTTCAGTCAAAATCATTGTTTACCTTTCTTTCTACACAGTACTAAAGTTTTGCAATTTCCCTTCAGGTTTTTATTGCTGCTTGTATCTCTGTACTATTGTTCTGGCCAACACTTAAAGTGGAGCTCCACCCAAAATAGCAAGTTCTGCTTGTCTGCCTCCTCAGCCCCCCCCCCCCCCCGGCCACATGTAGCACCTTGTTTGGGGGAGTGGGTACCTGGTTTTGACAGGCACCCGCTCCCCCTTTCTACTGAGTTTTCCACAGTTCAGCTCACAAGACAGCTTGCGCGAATTACGCTGCACTTTCTCAATGGGCCAACGCAGCAGGAAACCGGCTGCGAAGCCTCACTGCCAGTTTCCCTTACCCAAGATGGCGGCGCCAGCACCTGAGGGCCAATTCTAGAATTTTGTTTGGGTGAGGACACCAAGGGCTCGCTGGACAGGTAAGTGCCAAAAAAGTCAGCAGCTATAGTATTTGTAGCTGCTGACTTAAAATTTTCTGGTGGGGGCTGGAGCTCCGCGTTAATAAAAAGAAACTTCCCAATGAGGACACAGCCAAGAATTCGATTTTCCAACAACTGTGTGTGACCGTGTGTATGCAAGACAAGTTTGGGCCAAAATCCGTTGGAAAAAATTTGACGGATTTTGTCGTTGGAATGTCCAACTGTGTGTACGGGGAATAAGCCTGTTTACATCCGTTTTTCATTCATTCAATTTTTTTTTTTACAGAACAGAAAATGGAAAATTTATATCAAATACTTACCGTAATTTTCTTTTCCTGATGGACTCCATGGCAGCCTATGTATGGGTTAATCCCGCCTCTCATACCTCATAGGACCCCACTCCCATAAATCTTTGCTTCTAGCCAGAGACTGTGTTCCGTAAGGCCCCTTTCACACGGGGCGGATCAGTAATGATCCGCCCCGTGATGATCCGCTCGCTCAGAGGGGATCGCTCCGTTGTCCCCGCTGAGCCGGCTGCGGACAGGGCGGTCTCCGCACACTGTGCAGGGACCGCCCTGTCAGCTCTCCGCTCTCCTCTATGGGGATCGGATGCGCACGGACCGTCTGTCCGTGTTCATCCGATCCGCTCTGCAGATGGATAGAAAAATAGGATTTTCCTCCGTCTGCAGAATCGGACAGTAGCGGAGGCGGACGAAATCGGGTGTCTGCGGATATTCATCCGCAGACACCCGCTATCCCATAGGGATGAATGTATGCCCGTATTTCATATGCAAACGGATGGATGAAATACGGACATATCGTCCGCATGTGTGAAAGGGGCCTAACTTAGCCTACTCCAGCAAACGAGAGGGAACTCCTGCTGCCGTGGAGTCCATCAGGAAAGGAAAATTACGGTAAGTATTTTATATAAATTTTCAATTTTCATGACAGACTCCATGGCAGCCTACATATGGGAAATAACTAGCCATACACACCCGGGTGGGCAATTGCTGGATAAAGAAAAAAAGGTTTAATTGGCACCGTCAACAGATAAGACATTTAAACCAAAATTAACCGAAGACAAGGACGCTGGTTCTACACAATAGTGCGTCATAAATGTATTAATTGATGACCATGAAGCCGCCTTACAAATCACTTCTGGAGAAACATGACGGGCAGCCGCCCAAGATGTAGAAACGCTCCTAGTAGAATGAGCCGTCACTGCTTCCGGAGGAGCCAAACCCCTAGCCTTATAAGCCCCTTGGATGGCCTGAACGATCCAAGCTGCAATAGTTCTGGAAGAGGCACGTAAACCCTTATTCTTTCCGTAGAAAAGGATGAACAGATGATCGGATTTCCGGAAAGGAGCTGTGGCTTTCAAGTATTGCTTTAAAAACGTCCCCAACGTTGAATACTGGAATCTTCAGAGGACTGAAAAATTGGAAGAACGATTTCTTGATTTTCATGAAAAAAACAGTTGACACCTTCGGATTTGACCCTAAGGACACACGGTCCAACTTAATCCGCTGAACCGTGTTTCAGCGGACAATCCGCTCGTGTGTGGGCTTCAGCTGACTTTTTCAGTGGACAGTCTGATGGACTAAGTCTTTCGGAATTTCCGTAATTTTGTCCGTCCAAACTTGGTTTTGTCCGTCCAAACTTGGTTTCAGCGGACAGTCCGCTCGTGTGTAGGCAAGTTGGACGGACTAAGTATGGCGCATGCTCAGAAAGGATTTACACGGCCGAAGGTTGCATTGCAGTGTATTGGACGTCGTTTTTCTAGTCCCGTCGTACGTGCTGTACACGTCATCGCGCAAGTTTTCAGCGGACTGTTCGTTCATCGTGTGTGGTCAAGTCCGTTCATTCAAATGTTGGACGGACTGTCTGTCGGATTGTCTGACGAACTTAGTTGGGCAGACAATCCGCCCGTGTGTACGCGGCCTAACATAGGAATCAAAACTGCCAGGTCAGGAAAGAAAGTGAGAAATGGCTCCTTACAGCCTAGAGAACTGATCTCAGAAACCCTCTTGGCTGATCTTATGGCTACTAAAAAGGCAGTCTTACAAGAAAGTTCTTTAATAGATACTTGATCCCCATGATGTAAATCTTTGTCCTGGATTACTTTTCAGAGAAACGGGAGATCCCACTTTAGAAAACCTCAGTTTCCTCTGAGGTCTGAGCCTCACTGCTCCTTTTGAAGAACTGTTTTGTGAGAGGATGCTTAGCCCAGGAAACACCTGAAAAGGCAGATATTGCGGAAACCTGGACCCGTAAGGAACTCACCGATAAGGACAAGTCCAGGCCTGTCTGAAGAAAGCCTATAACATTCTTTATCTTCGAGTCTTTACACGAACCGTTGGTTGTGGACACATAGTCTGCAAATTTTGACCAAATTCTCTGATAAACCTTGATACCTGGTCTTCTAGCATTCAGTAAAGTTGCAATTGCTGTATCAGGACATCCTAATGCTTCCAGTCTTTCCATCTCAAAAACCAGGCCATCAGATGGAGCTGGGATGGGCATGGATGAAGAGTCGTTCCCTGTAACAAGAGATCCGGTCTGGAGGGAAGAGGAACTGGATCCTGGAAACTGAGCTGCAACAAAAGTGGGAACCACGGCCTGTTGGGCCAATACGGAAGAACCGCTATTATTTTGACTTCTTCCCACCTGAGCTTCGCCAGAAATCTGAGAATGATCGGAGTCGGGGGAAAGGCATAAGCTTTGTGGAACCTCCACTGGTCTGTCAGGGCATCCACTCCAAAGGCCTGAGGACAACACCTCATGTAATATTTCTCCAGTTTGAAATTGCATGGGGAGGCAAACAGGTCTACTTCCGGTAGGATCCCCATAGACAGAACCCAGTCGAATACCTCGCTGTGGAGAGACCATTTGTTGTTGTCCAGGGAGAATCTTGAAAGAAAATCTGCCTGGACATTTTGAACTCCTGGGAGATAAACCGCCGTCAGATCCATCAGATTCGACTGGGCCCAGGACATAATCGGGCTTACTTCCCTCAGTAAGGAGAGACTGCGAGTGCCCCCCTGTCTTTTGACTTAAGACACAGCTGTCGTATTGTCCATTCGAAGGAGAACTGAAGCTCCTGATGTCAGGTGAAGAAAGGCTTGTAGCGCTTGAAAAGCGGCCCGTAGCTCCAGCACGTTTGACACCACGCTTTGGACAGGGAAATCCCAACTGCCTTGGCCTACTTCCGAGAGACAGAGAGAACCCCCAACCTCTGCTCCTGGCATCCGTTGTCACTGTGACCCAGGAGACAGGTGCAATGGAATGACAATGAAGAAGATTTTTTCGCTGTAGCCACCAAGGGAGGCTCTCCCGCATGGAAGGGGTTATCCGGACGAGATGATCTCGAGCCCCTGGATCCCACTGTTGGAGGAACCCTTTCTGAAAGGAACGCATCTTCCATTGTGCCCACTTCACCATAGGGGCTGTGGCTACCATAGTGCAGATTATCTTTTGACATTGAGAGACTCTGAGGAGAGAAGAAGACTTTGCAAGACGAATCCTGTTTCGGATCACCGGAATTTTCTCCAGGGGTAAGAAGATGGTGCTCATTATTGTGTTGAACTGGGCTCCTAGGAGGATTAGAGACTGCGTTGGCTCTAGATGGCTCTTCTCCTTGTCCAGGAGCCAGCCGAACTCCGTTAGGGTAGAAATAACCTGCTCCCGATGAGACAAAAGTTGCTCCTTGTCTTGAGAAAGTAGGAGCAGATCGTCCAGATAGTGATGCAACTGGATGCATCTGATCCTGATTAAAGCCACGACCGCCAGTAAGAGTTTCGAAAATACTCGAGGCGACGTTGAAAGTCCGAACGGGAGACATGTAAACTGAAGATGTACCTGATCCACCGCAAACCTGAGATACTTCTGGTAATCTTTTGCAATCGGTACGTGGAAATAGGCATCTTTGAGGTCTATTGAGACAAACCAGTCACCTGGTTGAATAGTCTGGCGTATTGTTAGTAGAGACTCCATTTTGAATTTTTCCTTTTTTATGAAGGAGTTCAGATGTGTCAGATGTGGCTTGTTAAAGACCCAAGAATGTCCTGAGGAGACAGTTTTGACGGTCCAGTAGTCCTGAATCGAGGCTGCCCAGGCGTGCTGAAAACGGAGTAAACAAGCCCCGACTTGCTCCGTCTGGACAGACCCCGTATCAAAAGGACTTCGAAGCCTCCCGACCACGAGAAGAAGAAGCTTTTGAAGATTTTTGGCCTGCAGGCTGGCTTTTTTTCCAGTTCTTCCTAAACTCGCGGCCAGGTCTGTAAGGACGTGCGTCCCTAGCACGTTCCAGTTCTTGTCTGGGGTGACCCATGAGACAGCGATCCTGGGGCAGAAACCCTGATTTCCCCCCGGTAGCATGGGTGATAGCTGAGTCAAGTTTGTTCCCAAAGAGGGAAGATCCCTTGAAAGGAATTTTACAGCATGCCTGCTTAGAGGCAGGATCCGCAACCCATAGGCGCAACCACAGGGCACATTTGGCCGTGACCGAAGAGAGCAACACACGGGCTACCAGACGAATCATGTCCAGGGATGCCTCACCCAGGAAAGCCAATCACGTTTGCAGCGCACCTGCGCTGTAACCAACGCCACTCCTACGGCGTCCGCGCGCATTCGCGACCGCGCCTAGAATGCAGTGATGTACAACACGTATGATGGGAGTAGAAAAAGGAAGTTCAATAGCCAGTAGTCAATAGCTTCCGTCTCGTAGTTGAATCTGAGCATGTGTGAGTTTTTGCACTTCGGAATTGCATACACGCGAACGCATTTTTGGATAGGAACTTTTTCCGACTGAAAAATTGAGAACATGCTCCCAATCTTTTGCTGCCCGAAATCGCATTTTCCGACCAAAAGTTCTCATTGGTCTTTTGCTGGCTGAATGTCTGATCGTGTGATCGTGTGATCGTGTGTACGCGGCATAAGAGTTCATGCACATGGATGTTTGTAGGCATTTTATATTCTTAGCGTAAATTTTCCCATGGCAGCCAAATGCAAATGGCTGTACACAGCCATATTCTTGCAAACACCAATGGTTCTTTGCATCAGTGTTTACTAGTACATGTATGTACGAAGAATTTACCTAACATGGACGTTTTAGCATAAGAGGACCAATGAGAGCTGCAGAGCTGTAGGTGTGCCTCTGTGTAAATCCCGGAAGTGAACAGGCAGCAGCTTCAGCTGCCCACAGTTAAAATGGATTTACAGAATCACAGTATATATGAAATAATATGCAATGTGGTTGGAGAGAAGCTTCAGAATGGCAAAGAGGTTTTTATTACAAATTATGTGAACAGACTGCAGTTCCACCCAAAAATTGAACTTCTGCTTTAAGGGAAGGTGACCCCCTGACATGCCACATTTGGCATGTCATTTTTTTGGGGGTGGGGGGGGGGTGGGGGATGGGTAGTGGATACCCTCTTTTTAGAGGGATCCAGCTCCCACTTCTTCCCGCAGCACCGGAAAGGGAGAGCACCTCTCCCCCCCCTCGGCAATCATCGGGGACACGTCACAGGTCTCAGACGATTGGCTGGCCAGTCACGGTGCGCAGTGCGTGCTCAGGTGTGAAGACACAGCCGGGTGCCCACAGTAAAAATTCCGGCACCGCAGAGAGGAGGGGGGAGATGAGCGGTGCTTCGATACCCCGCATCGTTGGACCCTGGGACAGGTAAGTGTCCGATTATTAAAAGTCAGCAGCTGCAGTATTTGTAGCTGCTGACTTTTATTTTTTATTTTTAAGCGGAACTTGACTTTAAAAGGGTGGGTCAGCGGAAAACACTGTAGCTGCTGACTTTTAATAAGCACTTACTTTGAGAGTCGGGGGACAGGTCGGCCTCAGGCGGCCAACATCGTGGGCATCCTAGAAAGGTAAGGGAAACAGGCAGTGGAGCCTTGCGGCTTCACTGCCCGTTTCCTACTGCGCATGCGCGAGTCGCACAGCGCTTTGTGAATGGGGCGTGCTCTGTTGTGGGACACAGTTACACACACACACACACACACACACACACACACACACACACACACACACACACACACACCGCACTCCATTCCCCAGAAGACAATGTGAGGAGGAGAAGACAGAAGATCACCGCAGAATAGGAAGAGGCAGATTAGGACGATCAGCACACTATTATTTATTATTATTATCCACTTGCTTACTGGGCACTTAAACACCCTTCCTGCCCAAACCAATTTTCAGCTTTCGGTGCGCTCACACTTTGATTGACAATTACTCAGTCATGCAACACTGTACCCATATTAAAATTTTGTCCTTTTTTTTCACACAAATAGAGCTTTCTATTGGTGGTATTTAATCACCGCTGGGTTTTTTATTTTTTGTGCTATAAAAGAAAAAAGACTGAAAATTCTATAAAAAAAAAGAATTTTTCTTCGTTTCTGGTTTAAAATTTAGCAGATTAGTATTTTTTCTTCATAAATTTTGGCCAAAATTTATACTACTACATATCTTTGGTAAAAATAAGTACAAATTGGTGGATATTATTTGGTCTTTGTGAAAGTTAGAGAGTCTACAAGCTGTGGTGCGAATCGCACAAAATTGATCACATCTGATGTACTGATAGGCCGATCTCATTTCTTGTGACCCGAACAAGTCAGGAAAGTACAAATACCCCCCAAATTACCCCTTTTTGGAAAGTAGAAATTCCACGGTGTTTACTAAGAGGCATAGTGAGCTTTTTGATGTTGTCATATTTTTCCCACAATTCTTTGCAAAAATAAGATTTTTCATTTTTTTTTTCCACAAAATTGTTATTGTAATAGGTTATTTCTCTCACATGGCATGTGTATACCACAAATGACACCCCCGAAAAAATTCTGCTACTCCTCCTGAGTATTACAATACCACATGTGTGGGACTTTTTCACAGCCTGGCCACTTAGAGAGACCCAACATGCAGGGAGCGCCATCACATGTTCTAGGAACATAAATTACACATCTAACTTGTTGACTACCTATTACACTTTTGAAGGCCCTGAAGCACCAGGACAATGACACGTGGCACTGAAGACAGATGGCACTGATAAATGGCAATGATGACCTTTATACATGGCACTGATGACAGATGACACTAATATGTGGCACTGATGACAGATTGCACTTATACGTGGCACTGATGACAGATTGCACTTATACGTGGCACTGATGACATGTGGCACTAATACGTGGCACCAATGACGTGTGACACTGATGACAGATGGCACTGATAAGTGGCATTGATGACACATGACACTGACAACAGATGGCACGTGACACTGACAGGTGGCACTGATGACAAATGGCACTGATACGTGGCACTGATGACAGATGCCACTAATATGTGGCACTGATGACAGATGGCACTATGTGGCACTGATGACAGGTGGCACTGGGGACAGATAGCACTAACAGGTGGCACTGGGTGCGGATGGCACTGGAGCGGATGGCACTGGGGCAGGATGGCACTTTTTTTTTACACTCACGGCCGCTGCAGCCGTTCATCTCTCCACTCTCACACGCTGTCTGTGTGAGGAGGGAGAGCGGCGCTGAGAGATGATCTCATATGTTTACATATGAGATCATCTCACATTGGACACGCCGATCGCGCTGTAAACGGCCGCTGTGATTGGTCGTTTACAGCGATCTGTGTTTGCCTGTCTCCGGGGGACACGGCAAACACAGAACTTCCCCGATGCGCGCCCGCGGCGGCGCGCATTTCGGAAGTAAACAACAGGACGTCCAGGGACGGCCTCCCGGACGAAAGCGCCCGCTCTATGGCCGTCATTCGGCTATAGGGCGGGCAGGAAGAGGTTATACACAATTTATTATTTATTATACATGATTTATATAGCGCCAAGAGTTTATGCAGCGCTTTACAATGTATAGGGGGGGGGGGGGGATCAACACAATTACAGCACATGAAATGATTGACTCCTTCTACTGCTTCTCCCACACACTGATAGGTATTTAACGACATTTAACGATGCATAGGGGGTTATTTACTAAAGGAAAATCCACTTTGCACTGGAAGTGCACTTGGAAGTAAAATCACTGTAGATCCGAGGGGGACATGCAAGGAAAATAAAAAGCAGCATTTTAGCTTGCACATGATTGGATGATAAAATCAGCAGAGCTTCCCCTCATTCTAGATCTACCCCTTAGATTTAGAGTGACTGCACTTCCAATTGCACTTTCAGTGCAAAGTGGATTTTCCTTTCGTAAATAACACCCAATTATTTATTACAGAGCTGCATTAATATGTATGTCTTTTATATCTGTCTGGCGTTTGGCTATAAGCTACTAGTATTTACTTTCATTGTAAGCCATTGTTCCCGTTAGGCTGGCCATACATTGTACAATCTGTTCTAAATCGAACACGTGGTGCAAGACAGTGGATATGGTCATGTAATGGTATAAAACGTGGTGCAAGAGCCTGCTGGATCTGATATTATTTGATCAGATTGCTTAGGTTTGTCCTCCTAAATTGATGGCGCTATACAAGTACCTGAAATGAAGAAATAAAGTAAAATAGAACAAGTGTACAGAGATTGTACAATCAGATTGTATCGTGTATGCCAGGCCTTAGAAACTGAACATTGCACGGTGACCTTCAGCACCCAAGTACAAACTACTTGATAGATTTTTCTGTTGGGTTATACTCTCAATGTCGGCAATTTATCTTCAGCAAAGACATTGGAAAAAAAATAAAAATAAATAAAATGTCTCCTTTTATTTTGTATTGCAGTCTTCCTCAGTGTATCGATGGTTTCATCCAACTCCCTGCAAATTTCCCCGGTCCCTCCGAAGCCGCGAGTAGGGGAGGATGTTATTTTGTCGGTCACTGGAATCCCAAATGAAGTTCGATTCTATGATTGGTACCGAGGAAATGACATAGCTGCAGACAATCAGATTTTAAGTTACAACAGGAACGATAGCAAGGTCTCCCCGGGGAAGAGATTCTTTAAGGAGGCCGAAATCCAATCCAACGGCTCCTTAAAGATTGTGAACGTCACAAAGGAATTTCAGGATAAATACACCTTTTCTATCCTGGCGAATGGACTTCAAAATAAGGAGGTGATCCTGGAGGTGGATGGTGAGTGTTATTTTTTTTTTTTTCATGTTGATATGGCACTGACACCCTTGAAAACGATATGGGTCAGTTTATAAAGCAGCAGTATGGCCTTACCGCAGTCATAATGATACTTAACCACTTCAGCTTCAGGAGATTTACCCCCCTAATGACCAGGCCATTTTTTGCAACAGGCCACTGTGTCACTTTAACTGACAATTGCACGTTCATGCGACGTTGTACCCAAACAGTTGACTTCTTTTTTTTTTCCCTCCACAAATAGAGCTTTCTTTTGGTGGTATTTAACACTAATGCTTTTTTTTGCGCGATAAACAAAAAGAGTGACAATTTTGAAAAAAAAACTTTATTTTTTATTTTTTGTGCGCTTTTTCAGTGCTAAATATTTGCACTGGATACTGAGTACCTGCGACTCGCATCATTCCCCATTAGTTGTGGCCGACAGCCAGTCAGGCAGTGTGGCAGGCATGGGTCAGATCGATGGTGAACAAAAAAAGCAGCTTTACTACTGCAAACCATACAGATGGTGAAACGCCAAGAGCTGGTCAAAAACGCATTTGAATGGAACTCTTTGTTCGTTATTCATTAGAGGGGTTGTAAAGGTAAAAGTTTTTTCACCTTAATGCATTCTATTAGTGTAACAGCTGAGTCACATGCTCTAAGGTGAGCATAATTACCGTATTTATCGGCGTATAACACGCACCCCAAGTTTAGGAGGGAATTTTAAGGAAAAAAAACTTTTACGAGGGAAATTTAAGGGAAAAAAAATTACATTTAAATGCCCATCAATGCAGCCTTATCAGTGTCCATCTGAAGCCTTGTCAGTGTCATTTGCAGCCTTGTCATGCAGCCTGTCCTCATTGCAGCCTTGCATTTTATTTTTAAAAATGGCGCCGAGATGTCCTGTGTATCTTGGCAGCACCCGGTAGTTCTCGGCCGACTTCGGCGGCTTTCGCCCGCACTCGGCCCTTCTCGGCGGTTTTCGGGCCGCCGAGAAGGGCCGAATGTGGCTGAAAGCCGCCCAGAAATCGGGAGGCTCGGCGTATAACACGCACCCGCGATTTTCCCCTGATTTTAAGGGGAAAAAAGTGCGCGTTATATGCCAATAAATACGGTACCTAGGGAGTCACCGGATTGCACCAATGCATGATTTGGAGCATGTCATTAGGAGTGTCACTGGATATCACGTATATGCACTTTAGATGGTTTGTAAAGATCCTGCTGAAAACCATATTATATGACTGTTTTCCAATAAGGACTGCGGTACAGAAACCCATTTGTGGAACTGATTTGTGCACATACACTTTTGGCACAGTTTTGCAATATGACTGTCACGCTTTTCTATTGAAATTGTCACGTTTTTAACCACTTAAGGACCGAGCCTCTTTTTCAGACTCTGTGCTTACTTTTTTTTTTACTAGAAAATAAAACAATATATAATGTTTGGGGGTTCTAACACCCTAGAGAATAGGTCATTGCAATACTTTTTTTCACACCGTATTTGCGCAGCAGTCTTACTAGCGCACTTTTTTGTGAAATAAAAAAAAATAAATAAAAAAATGTGGGCTAATTTTACTGTTGTCTTATATTGTGAAAGATAATGTTACGCCAAGTAAATTGACGCCATTCGACGAGCAGGTGAAATTTTGAAGCGTGACATCAGCGTGGGTATCAAACTTTTACCCTCAAAAATCTCCATAAGCGACATTTAAAAAATTCTACAGGTTGCATGTTTTGCGTTACAGAGGAGGTCTAGGGCTAGAATTATTGCTCTCGTTCTACCGATCGTGGCGATACCTCACATGTTTGACTACCGTTTTCAAATGCGGGCGCTACTCACATATGTGTTTGCTTCTGCGCGCAAGCTCGTTGGGACGGGGGGTTTTAGAAAAAAAATAATTTTCTTATTTATTTTACTTGATTTTATTTATTTTTACATGGTTTAAAAAAAGATCACTTTTATTCCTCTTACAAGGAATGTAAACATCCCTTGTAATAGAAAAAAGCATGACAGGTCCCTTAAATATAGAATCTAGGGTCAAAAAGTCCTCATATCTCATATTTGGACTTAAATGAAATAATAAAAAAAAAAAATTGTCATTTAAAAATTCTGCCTTTAAGAGGTATGGGCGGAAGTGACATTTTGACGTCGCTTCCGCCCTCCTATGGTATAGAGACGAGTGGGGGCCATCTTAGCCTCACTCATCTCCATACCACAGACCAGACAGGTCCCGATCGCCTCCGCCACTACTGATGGCTCCGGTAAGTGGAGGGGGGGGGTGGCACCTCTCCCGCCGCCGATTAACGGTGATCTCGTGGCGAACCCACCACAGAGACCACCATTATCGTACACACGACCAGCGCCTGAAAAGATGGATAAAAAAAGTGGTTAATAAGAGTGTCACAGAATTCATTTTGGTCACGGAAGCACTTTTTTGGCTAGTACGTATAAAGTTTTCTTTTAAATACCCCCACTGGATAATACTAGCACATTGCGTCACATGAGCACTTTATTATATTTATTATATATTTTTTATGTTGGTTTATAGTGTTATTATCAATTTGTATACATAATTTTTATGTTTTTTTATATATGTTTACATGTGTGGGTTTATGTCAATAGACTAAGATACAGACATACATGATGTAGCGCGGTTTAGCGTAGCGTAAGACATATTGGTTTTATTAAAACATGTATTATTGTTTCAGAAAATCATGTTCAAAAAAATTCTACCATGCTTCTCTGAATTATGAACGATATTCTAATGTTCTCGTCACCAGAGTTAAAAAAGATATCAATTTGACCCCACTATTAGAAAAATGTTTGCAAAATGATTATTTTCAAATTATAATGAGGGCCACATACCTGATGCGAGACTGACATATGGGGAGGCCTCCCTTGCGCTTCGGGTCCTTGAAGCCCCTGTCTCCATCTCCAGAGGCTTTAACCACTTCCCGCCTGGCCTACAGCAGGATGATGGCCGGGAGGTGGTTCAGTTATCCTGACTGGGCGTCATATGACATCCAGCAGGTTAACAGCCTGTGGCGGCATGCATCATGGCGATCGGTGGTACAGTGTGTCAGTCTGACACACTGCTACGCCGATCACAGTAAAGAGCCTCTGCATCACGTGATCAGCTGTGTCCAATCACGGCTGATCATGATGTAAACAGGAAGAGCCATTGATAGACTTTTCCTCACTCGCGTCTGACAGACATAAGTAGAGGAGAGATGATCGGCAGCTCTCCTGAAAGGGGGGGGTCTGCGCTGATTGTTTATCAGCACGCCCCCCCCGCGGATGCCCACACTGGAACAGCAGGGAAGGGGGCAACTTGTGGATGGCCAGGTACCCTGTTTCCCTGAAAATAAGACATAGCGTGATTGTCGGTGATGGTTGCAATATAAGCCCTACCCTCCAAATAAGCCCTACCCCGTTTCCCAGAAAATAAGACCTACAAGGACTTTAACCACTTGACCACTGGGCACTTAAACACCCTTAATAACCAGATCAATTTTCAGCTTTTGGTGCTCTCACATTTTGAATGACAATTACTCAGTCATGCAACACTGTACCCATATTAAAATTTTGTCCTTTTTTTCACACAAATAGAGCTTTCTATTGGTGGTATTTAATCACCGCTGGGTTTTTTATTTTTTGTGTTATAAAAGAAAAAAGACTGAAAATTCTATAAAAAAAATGAATTTTTCTTCGTTTCTGGTTTAAAATTTAGCAGATTAGTATTTTTTCTTCATAAATTTTGGCCAAAATTTATACTACTACATATCTTTGGTAAAAATAAGTACAAATTGGTGGATATTATTTGGTCTTTGTGAAAGTTATAGAGTCCACAAGCTATGGTGCCAATATCTGAAAATTGATCACACCTGAAGTACTGACGGCCTATTTCAATTCTTGAGAGCCTAACATGCCAGAAAAGTACAAATACCCCCTAAATGACCCCTTTTTGGAAAGAAGACATTCCAATATGTTTAGTAAGAGGCATGATGAGTTTTTTGAAGTTGTCATTTTTTCCCACAATTCTTTGCAAAATCAAGATTTTTTTTCTTTTTTTTCCCCCCCTCACAAAATTGTCATATTATCAGTTTATTTCTCACACACAGCATATGCATACCACAAATTACACCCCAAAACACATTCTGCTATTACTCCCGAGTACGGCGATACCACATGTGTGAGATTTTTACACAGTGTGGCCACATACAGAGGCCCAACATGCAGGGAGCGCCATGAGGCGTTCTGGAGCACCCAGGACAATTCTGACATTTCTCTCCTACATGTAAAAATCATCATTTATTTGCTAGAAAATTACATAGAACCCCATAACATTATATATATATATATATATATATATATATATATATATAATTTTTTTTTTTTTTTAGCAAAGACCCTAGAGAATACAATGGTGGTCATTGCAACTTTTTATCTCGCACGGTATTTGCGCAGCAATTTTTCGAACGCGTTTTTTTTGGAAAAAAAAACTGTTTTGTGCTTAAAAAAACAAAACCAAAAAAAGTAACGTTAGCCAAATTTTTGCATAATGTGAAAGGTATCTATTTACTCAGTGTAACTTCATCTAACATGTCATCCTTCAAAATTGCACACACTCGTGGAATGGTGCCAAAACGTCGCTACTTAAAAATCCCCATAGGCGACGCTTTAAATTTTTTTAATGGTTACATGTTTTGGGTTACTGAGGAGTTCTAGGACCAGAATTATTGCTCTTGCTCTAACGTTCACGGTGATATCTCACATGTGTGGTTTGAACACCGTTTTCATATGTTAGCGGGACTTACGTATGCGTTCGCTTCTGCATGCGAGCACATGGGGACAGGGGCGCTTTAAATTTATTTATTTTTTCTATTGTTCATTTTACTTTATTTTAGTTTGACATTTTTTTTCCCCAAAAATAAATTTTTTGATCACTTTTATTCCTATTACAAGGAATGTAAACATCCCTTGTAATAGGAATATGGCATGACAGGTCCTCTTTACAGTGAGATATGGGGTCAAAAAGACCCCACATCTCACCTCTAAGCTGGGAAGCCTGAAATAAAAAAATAAAAAAAAAGATTCTGGCTTTGATCGTATTGGCGAGTCGGTAGAAGCACCAAAGGGTGGCGGGGTGGGGCGGGGCGCATCTATGGTTGGGTATTGCAGGGTATCTCTGAGTATGGCTGGGTATGGCAATTTATGGCGGGGTATTGGTGGGTATTGCGGAGTATTGCCAGGGTATTGAGGGGTTAAATTCAGTGAGCAGCGATGTGGGCACCACAGATGCAGCCCACAGTGCTGCTGACACCGATCTCTTCCCCCTCCGCTGTACCGATCGGTAGAGAGAGGAGAGGGAGGAACCGGCCTCATAACAAGACGCCGGTTGGTTTACAAGTGATCACTCCGTCATTTGACGGAGCGATCACGTGGTAAACGGCGGCGACGAGTGCCCGTTTACCGTGATCCGTGATGCGCCGGGTCCACAGGAGGGTCACGGATGCTCTCGAGTGCGCGCGAGAGCAGAATTCTGGGAGGCCGTTAACTGGGGTTGGGCTTATATTGCAGCCATCACCGACAATTACGCTAGGTCTTATTTTTGTGTAAACAGGGTATGTACCCCATGGCCATCCACATATGAAAAAATATGCACAATAGATGCCAATCAGTGCCCACAAATGGGCACTGACTGGCAACATTATGGTCCAGATCAAACAAGTGATGCCCATCTGTGGTACCCGTCAGTACCACCTCATCGGAGCCACCTTATTAGTGCCCGTCATTGAAGAAGAAAATGATTTTTTTTTGTAAATAAGTAACAAATAAAAAAAAAGACCAAATAAACAAAAACTTTTTTTTTCAAAATTTTTGTTGTGCAAAAAGTAAAAATCACAGAGGTGATCAAATACCACCAAAAGAAAGCTCTATTTGTGGGAACAAAATTAAAAAAAATTTGTTTGGGTACAATATAGCATGACCTCGCAATTGTCATTCAAATTGTGACAGCGCTGAAAGCCGAAAATTGGCAGGGGTGCGGAGCGCCGTGCAAGCCTTAGTCTGAGATCCGAGCCGAGGTCAAGTCCAGTTGGGCAAGGAATCATAAAAGGGTTAATCAGAAGAAGAATGGTCGAGTTCCAAGCCGTGGTCGGTTCCAATCTGGAAGCTGAGTACAAAAGGGGCAAAGAAGTAGAATGGTTAAAGGTACAAATCCGAGGTCAGTGGCAAGCAGCAATCAAAAGTAGTCAAATTTCCAGATCACAAGTTCAAACAAATCACACACACTAGTGCTGGAACAAGGGGGGGCTGAAGATAATCCAGCAATTTGGCAGTGTCTGGGCTGGGCTTATATAGGGAAGTTTGAGGTCACTTCCTGTGCGCCTCCTTCCATCAGGTTGATGTCACTTCTTGTGCGCAGGACGCGCACAGGAAGTGACAACCAGGATGGGCATTTTTGCTGCCCTTTTCCATCAAGTCTTCTGCACAGGTGCGGGTTGGCGCCCTGAGGAGTCTTTGGCACATGCTCAGTTGGCGCAGATTTCCTTTCACGTTAACGCGTCATTGGTGCATGCGTAGTAAGCCCTGGACTCTTACACAAATGCAATGCAACTGGTGTATGGAAAGCTTAGTGGAATTATAAGAAACACTTTTTTTTCCTCTTTTTTTCCTCTTTTGCATAGAGCTCCATTCACACCAATACAATTTTTTTCATGCCTTTTGCAAAAATGCATTGATGTGAGCCTGTGTTTTTGGAAAAGGTCAGGGACTTTATTGAACCAGAAAAAGCACTGTTTTGCGTTTTAAAAACGCAAATTGTGGTTAAAAAGCTTTTCTACAGCTCCTCTGTTGAAGTCTTTTTAATCTGCCTAACAAAAAAAAGGCATAAAAAGTGCAAATTGCTGCAAAATACCACAGAAAGCAGAGCAAAAAGCACTGCAGAAACGCTCAAAAGCAACATGCATAGATGTGAATAGAGATAAAGCCAGGTAGTTTGTCAGCTCCGGTCAGAGACCCTGTACTAACCACGCAAGGTTAGTACAGCAATTTCCCCACGCTGAGATGCTGTGTTCTGATAGGGGTAGGGTTGCCACCTGTCCAGGATTCACCTGGACAGTTCGGGTTTGGAATCTGGTGTACGGGTTTCAGTCTGCCTGAAACCCGGACACATTTAGACTGGGCTGTGGCTCCCCAAGTAACTGAGATAGTCATACAAGAATCTGTTGCCATTCGGTAGTTGCCGACCGCTGTCTGGGGCAGGTTTGGCATCACTGGGGGGGAGGCCTATGATGTCAGCAAAAGCAGTTTGGCCACACCCACTATTTTCTGCAGCACGCCCCATTACCACTCTCCTTGGGGCACCCAAAGGTGTTATACTACGGAAAAAAAGTGTCCTGTGTCGCTAAAGTGTTTGGGTTTGGCTTGAAGAAAAGGTGGCAACGCTAGTTAGGGGGACTCCGCTGTCCCTTCTATTTCTGTATGTGGATGATGGCACATCAAAGTAACTTCTTTCATAATCAATATAAAGCTGTCACATGACCCAGATCTCTCTGTCTGTCTGCAGGGAAACATAAGCAGGAGGAGCTTCTAGTCCTCTGCTGCTGGACAAACGAAAAAAAAAAAAAAACAGCCTTTGGAATACAGAGTAAAAATTAAATAAATAAAGTCAATAAACTGTTATATCTTTGAAATCAAATCTTTATTTGTATTACAAATTAAATCATTTTTGGAAGTACCATGGTGTGGGTGGATTTCTGCCAATCCCAGGCTTTGTCATGCCCCTCCAGCCTGTGTCTTCGAATAACAGGGAGGTGAAACCTCCATTAATCGACATGTAATATCCTACCCCCATTGTATTCAGCTGGTTTGTGGGCATGTAGGAGGAGGATGGGAGTGGGCTGTCATTTACCATTGTGTATATGCCCACATATGTGACTATAGTCACATGGACGGCTCAGATGTGATAGGGAGGAAATGCTCAGCGTAGAAACTCACCAAAAATTGAGTATGTGCAGAGCTGCAGGATCAACCAGGTATTTTGCAGAATACAGAAAATGAATCTCACAGTGACTGAGTGAGTATGAACAGCATGTAATACAACATGTATTGATAGTGTGTTTTTTTTATGGTGTGGATTAGAGACAGTAAGTTGTTTTTTTTTTTTTCTCTGACCCCATTCACTGAATTAACGGTGCTGTCAATCATAATTTAAAGAGGAAGTAAACCCTGATGAGTTTACTTCCTCTTTCATTCCCTGCAAAGGCAAAGCATAATGGACTACTATGCATCACATAGTAGTCCATTATGTGTCACTTACCTGACACAGGAGCCAGCGATGTCACCGCTGTCCCCTGTAGTCCGGCGCATCCATCTTCTCGGTGGGTCTCGCCACTCCGCTTGCTGTCATTCGGCGAAGCCACGATGACGTCACTCCCGCGCATGTGCACGGGAGCTGCCACGCGCGGCATATTCGCCGGTGACGCGCTCAGTGCGCATGCCCCGTAGACAGCGGTGCCTGTCTTTTGCCAAATATCTCCTAAACCGTGTAGGTTTAGGAGATATTTCTTGGACCTACAGGTAAGCCTTAATCTAGGCTTACCTGTAGGTCAAAGTGTGTTGTAAGGGTTTACAACCCCTTTAAAGAAATGTCTCAACAATTATTGAGATAAAATATCAGCCACACAGGGAGTGCATTGTTTTGATAGAGTCGGACATTCATCGTGAGAAGGGGTAGTAAAGCACAGCCAGTCTGTAGTACTAAACAAGTATGAAATGGGCAAATATGGTTAATCACAGTTCATTCATGATTCATTCATGGTGGAGCGGGGTGATCAATTCCTTTTTACATAGCGCCCTGGCAGGTTTGGAAAGCTTTTTCCCCTTTAAGCTGGGTTCACACCAGTGCAAATTGAATTTGCATATCAGGGGATTGTGACCGGCTCTCAATGGAGCTGGTTCACACATCTCTGGAGTGGCTTAAAGAGGAATTAAACCCTGATGGGTTTTACTTCCTCTTTTGATCGCTGCAAAGCCTGCAAATGAAAAGCATAATGTAAACTAACACATTATGTGCCACTTACCTGCAAAAGAATCCAGCAATGTCCCCTGTGTAGGCAGCGTCCATATTCTGGCTCCTCTTCCTTCCAGGCAGCGGACTCCGGCTCTGGGATTTGCCGGAGCCATGTGACGTCACTCCTGCGCATGCGCACAGGAGTCACGATTAGCAGCCCAGGCTAGGGAAGAAATGGCACTTCATTTAGTTTCTTCCACGCGCATGCGCCGTCGGAATTTTCAGCGGACTACGAGTGAAATATCTCCTAACGGCGCACGTTTAGGAGATATTTTCCACTACCTATAGGTAAGCCTTATTCAAGGTTTAACTATAAGTAGAAGTACAAAAAGTGGGTTTACAAGCACTTTAAGTGTGAATTGCACAGGTGTCCTGTGTGTTTTCTGGTCCGTTTCGGACCTGAAACGGTGAATGGAGACGCACCGCACCCCTGCGGTGAGACGCTGCGTTCCTCAGTGTGAACCCAGTTTCACTCTGGTTATCTTTGTTTGATCTGAATCATTTAATATTACACAAACACATTTTAAGTGTGAGAAATCTAAAATAAAAAAATCAGGAAGAGGGAAACTACTTTTATACACCACACTGTACACTTGCGGTCTTACAGGCTACTGGCAATGCTAGGTCTAATGCCCTGTACACACGGTCAGACTTTCTGACAGAAAATGTGTGATGGGATTGTGTTGTTGGAAAACCCCATCATGTGTGGGCTCCATCTGACTTTTTCCATCTGAATTTCTGACACACAATGTTTGAGAGCAGGGTCGAAAACAAAATCTGATTGTTTATATTCCGATCGTGCGTAGACAATTCCGACGGACAAAGTGCCACACATGCTCAGAATAAATTACGAGATGAAAGCTGTTGGCTACTGGCCTGTTTATAGTCCTGTCGTACGCGTTCTAAGTCACTGCGTTCAGAACGATTGGATTTTCCGACAGCTTTCTGCGACCGTGTGTATGCAACACAAGTTTGGGACACAATCTGAAAAAATCTGATGGATTTTGTCATCGGAAAGTCCACCCGTGTGTACAGGGCATTGTAGTCTCACAGCCACCAGAGAACGATGGTGGGTCTCGTCACAGGCAATGGAGGACAATATTGGGTTTTGTAGTTGCACAGGCACTGGAAGATAATATTTAATTGCAAACAGATCTGCTCTGAGATGTTGGGCCTTCTCTGGGCCAGGTCATTATTGCAGTGATGACATAAAAATTGCCTCACTAGATGAATCATTCCACACAGGGATACTTCTCTGTAAAGTCGGCCTAGAAAAAGAAGGGTATTCTGTTATTGCATGTTTTGCCGTCTTTGGAGCATGACAGAAGGTTTTCTTTAGCAGATAAGCAGCTGCAGACAGGTTTTGCCTGTTTTAGACGTTTATCAGTGTAAAGCACATTGGTGTGATCAGCGACATACAGAGCCGGGGCTGAGGACACACACAAGACAGGCACGCTATATGCCCTCTGAAATGTACAAAACACCAAGGCATTCTTGATTTTCAGGTATTAAAGTGATTGTAAAATATATATATTTTTTTTAACTACTTAAGGACCGGGCCTATTTTGAAGACTCTGTGTTTACAAGTTAAAATCCAGTTTTTATTTATTTTTTTGCTAGAAAATTACTTAGAACCCCCAAACATGCATTTTTGTAAATATTTTATTATATCTTTTTGTAAATATAATAAAATATTTACAAAAAGATATAAAATATCTTTTCATGTGACAACACTGAAGAAATGTCACTTTGCTACAAAGTAGTGAGTGTACAGCTTGTATAACAGTGTAAATTAGCTGTCCCCTCGAAAGAACTCAACACACAGCCATTAATGTCTAAACTGCTGGCAACACAAGTGAGTACACCCCTAAGTGAAAATGCCCAAATAAGGCCCAAAGTGTCAATATTTTGTGTGGCCACCATTTATTTTTCAGCACTGCCTTAACTCTCTTGGGCATGGAGTTCACCAGAGCTTTACAGGTTGCCACTGGAGTCCTCTTCCCCTCCTCCATGATGACATCACAGAGCTGGTGGATGTTAGAGACCTTGCGCTCCTCCGCCTTCCATTTGAGGATGCCCTACAGATGCTCAATAGGGTTTAGGTCTGGAGACATGCTTGGACAGTTCATCACCTTTACCCTCAGCTTCTTTAGCAAGGCAGTGGTCATCTTGGAGGTGTGTTTGGGGTCATTATGATGGAATACTGCCCTGCGGCCCAGTCTTTGAAGGGAGGGGGATCATGCTCTGCTTCAGTATGTCTCAGTACATGTTGGCATTCATGGTTCCCTCAGTTAACTGTAGCTCCCCAGTGCCGGCAGCACTCATGCAGCCCCAGACCATGACACTCCCACCACCATGCTTGACTGTAGGCAAGGCACACTTATCTTTGTATGCCTCACCTGGTTGCTGCCACACACGGTTAACACCATCTGAACCAAATATGTTTATCTATCAAAAGTGAGTACACCCCTAAGTGAAAATGTCCAAATTGGGCTCATTTAGCCATTTTCCCTCCCCGGTGTCATGTGACTCATTAGCGTTACAAGGTCTCAGGTGTGAATGGGGAGCAGGTGTGTTAGATTTGGTGTTATCGCTCTCACTCTCTCATACTGGTCACTGGAAGTTCAACATGGCACATCATGGCAAAGAAATCTTTGAGGATCTAAAAAAAAGAATTGTTGCTCTACATAAAGATGGCCTAGGTTATAAGAAGATTTCCAAGACCCTGAAACTGCCGCCATGGTCGACCAAAGAAGTTGAGTGCACGTGTTCAGCCTCATATCCAGAGGTTGTCTTTGGGAAATAGACGTATGATCTGAGCACTGACAGGCTGACCCCCCACCCCTTCAACCTCTGCAGCAATGCAGGCAGCACTCATATAATTGGTCTGCAAGGCTTTCATCCCAGAAGGACCAAAAAACTTTCCCTGTGACACTGCGCTATCCAAAAAAGAAAGAAAGCTGCTAACACAATCACAAGGATAAAACAGTGAATAATAAAACAAATACCAAACCAAAGTGTAGCGCTTAACAAAGTTATGAATAGTCTAGTTAGTGCATCATCATACAGTTTAACCAAAACACCTTAAGTGTGACAATTCTTGAAAACTTGCATAGAAATAAAAAATACAGTCCAAACGAATAAAAATAAATTAAAAGTCTCTATGTGAGGAGTTGATCCAGTCCAAACGTGAAATACAGGTCACCATCCACCTTCTTAAATGAGACTAGCATGCAGGCACCCTGTGATGTTCCCGTCACCTTTAGAATTAAAGGCTTACCGGATAGTATGGATCCAAACGAATCTATATTCGAAGGATCATACAAGCTTATGACTTAGAAGCCAAAATTTGCAGGTGTAGATTTTCAAGGAAGTATCAACTCAGACTCCTCATAAAGTTGTCCCAACTAGTTGTTAAATCCACATCAGTATACTCCAGCTCAAAATGTTGAACTCATACAAAGGAAAAATAAGGAGCCACAATAGTGTAAATCCGTTTAAGAGAAAAAAATTTTATAAAAAAGTAATGAACTCACATGTAACCAAAGAAATCAAGCGCTTAATCCATAAAAACAGTGCTACAGCAGTAGTCCCGACACATGTTTTACACATGTTTGGGCATGGTCTGTCTGCTGATACATGCTGTAACATTGTAATGAGGCGTGGAACGCACGCCGGGCGCCATCTTAAACCGGAAATGACACGCGGTGACACAGGCAGATGGAATTCTCGCCCAAATTGACTGTTTACTATATAAGTGATGATGCTACAGTGTAGTGCTACCCCAGATGACGTCTGTAGAGGACGAAACGCGTCGGGACTACTGCTGTAGCACTGTTTTTATGGATTAAGCGCTTGATTTCTTTGGTTACATGTGAGTTCATTACTTTTTTATTAAATTTTTTTCTCTTAAACGGATTTACACTATTGTGGCTCCTTATTTTTCCTTTGTATGAGTTCAACATTTTGAGCTGGAGTATACTGATGTGGATTTAACAACTAGTTGGGACAACTTTATGAGGAGTCTGAGTTGATACTTCCTTGAAAATCTACACCTGCAAATTTTGGCTTCTAAGTCATAAGCTTGTATGATCCTTCGAATATAGATTCGTTTGGATCCATACTATCCGGTAAGCCTTTAATTCTAAAGGTGACGGGAACATCACAGGGTGCCTGCATGCTAGTCTCATTTAAGAAGGTGGATGGTGACCTGTATTTCACGTTTGGACTGGATCAACTCCTCACATAGAGACTTTTAATTTATTTTTATTCGTTTGGACTGTATTTTTTATTTCTATGCAAGTTTTCAAGAATTGTCACACTTAAGGTGTTTTGGTTAAACTGTATGATGATGCACTAACTAGACTATTCATAACTTTGTTAAGCGCTACACTTTGGTTTGGTATTTGTTTTATTATTCACTGTTTTATCCTTGTGATTGTGTTAGCAGCTTTCTTTCTTTTTTGGATAGCGCAGTGTCACAGGGAAAGTTTTTTGGTCTATATATTGTTTGGATATACACATTGCAGCAATCCTTTTTCATATACGTCACTGTAGATATGGATGTGTTTGAATACCGTGCTTCGCACAAAGTTAATACTGATGGTGTTTTCGTGGCAACTGGTAATAACACCGAGGTGGGAGGGATGTTCATGAGACTTAAAAATATTATGACATCCGAACTTCACCTACAATGGGACCTTGTGTTCTTACAGCATTACATTGCAGAACATATGGTCCCCAGAAGCTTAAGGTGGGATGTAAATCCCCAACAAGGTGAAGTAGACCTAGACACCTGGTTCAAGTTCTTTAATGAGGCTGGAACCAATTTGTTGGGTTTCCTGATTGCAAGGAAGAGCAGTAAAATGGCCCTACTTGATAAAGAAATTAAGGAAATTAAGGATAAATTAATGTCATATAAAGACACCCCTGAATACAATTCTCTCTCTGCCAATTTGTTGAACCATCTGGAAAAAGAGGATAGAGAACAAAAATATAAGAAACAGAAAAAATACTCCAGAGATGTTAATGACTATAAGATGGGTACTGTTTTTGGCTGGCAGAAATTGGTTCAGAACACATCCGCCACTGATACACAACCCATGAGTGGTTCCCAATCTGGAGGTTCCACTGCCCCACAGAGGGTTGCTTTGCCTCCTATGTCTTATAGTGAGGCTGCACAGAGTAGGGTGTATGATGGTCCACCCTCCTCTCAGCAAAGAGTGCATCATTACACTCCACACACCCCTAATAATCCTCACAGAGGAAGAGGTAATAATCGAGGAAAAAGAGGGGGTAGAGGTTCTAATAGAGGACGATCATATAATTATGATGCTCACCCATTTAGAGAGTATAATGGCTCTCCCTATTATTCTCCATCACCTAGACACGCTCCTCTTAACTCTTACTATAATGCTCCATCTAACCCTCATTATAGTGGACCCCAATATTACAATGCGGCTCCCGTTTCTACTTATAACAGATTTTCTCCATTGGGAGAAATAGGAGATTCAGACAATGGGAATAATACCTATATTCCATCTGGTTATAATCCACCTAATACTAACTATAGGAACCAGGTTTTTCGCGAGGATCCGCATATTCGAAAAAGGGATCAAGACCCAAGAGAGGGTGTAGAGGGGGAGAGCGATTACAGAGGAGGAAAAAGAAGGCGGGTTTAGTGGGACAAGGTGTGTTTAATTTAAGCAAGAAATCCTTCTCCAGTGCTGAATTATCAGTATTGGACAAGGGCTTGAAATACGCACCCCCTAAACGACTTAACAAATTCAATACTTTCATTGATATACATAAATTTATCAGAAAGATTAACATTCAACGGTATTTGATAACCAACCCGTTCAGAACGGATTATCTAGCGGCCACTTCGGGAACTGTACACTCTGGGTTGGCTAACCCATCTTTATTTATACCCCCTGTACCCTCTGTACCAGCTGTAAAAATATTTAAGGACTTAGTACTAAGAGATCTTGACAAACTCCCTACGAAGTGTAATAATAGAACCACTTTTTCAACAAACGGTTTTAAGTCCTTATGCGAGCAAAAAGACGTAGTTATACGTCCAGCTGATAAGGGGGGGGGTATTGTGATTTTAGACAGGGATAAATACGAAGCTGAAATGCATAGGATCTTGGGTGAGCCAGGTACCTATAAACAACTCCCCAACAATCCTACGATTATATACAAAAAACAACTTAAAGATCTTATCAATAAAGGCTATGATCAAAAAATATTGAACAATAAAGAAAAAAACTTTTTGGTTCCCATTTCCCCCTCAATTCCTGTAATCTATTACTTACCGAAGATCCACAAAGATCTGGTGAGCCCTCCCGGTAGGCCCATAGTGAGTGGCATAAATTCGGTCACTTCACGTATAGGCCGTTATATAGATTTTTATTTGCAACCCCTTGTTAAAAAAACCCCATCTTATCTTAAAGATACGGGTGCTACAATCAGGAGACTTGAAAGTTTAGTGCTTCATGAGCAATGTATTATAGCTACAGCTGACGTAGCGTCCCTCTATACTTGCATACCTCAGGGAATGGGTATAGATGCTGTCCGATACTTTTTAGATCGCGAGGACTCTTTGGCATCATTCCAATGTGATTACCTCATAGAACTTTTAGAATTTGCCATGGAACATAACTATTTTTGGTTTAACAACAAGTATTATTTACAACAACGGGGTGTAGCAATGGGGGCCAAATTTGCCCCCAGTCTTGCTAATTTATTCATGGCTAAGTGGGAGGAGGATGTCGTCTATGCCCAGGGGAACCCCTCTTTGGTCCTGTGGGCCAGGTATATAGACGACATCCTCCTCCTATGGAATGGCTCATTTGATTCATTGACTGAATTCTTTAAGAATTTGAACAATAACGATAGGGGGATTTCTCTGTCATTTGAAATGAGCCTTTCTAGGATAAATTTTCTTGATTTAGAGATCGAATTAGTAGACAATAAATTTGTGTTCAAAACGCATTTCAAACCGACTGATAGGAATAGTTTTATTCCCCTTGACAGCTGCCACCATAGATCATGGTTGAGTTCGATACCACGCAGTCAGTTTCTACGATTGCGTAGGAATTGCACGGACCTTGATACGTTTAGGACACAGGCAGGAATCCTAAAACAAAAATTTGAAGACAAGGGATATGATGCTATGGTTCTTGATGTAGAGATACAGAAGGTTATTAACACTAACAGGGAGAGCCTAGTGATTGAGAAAGCCCGTCACGATCCTGTGGACACTTATAGGTGGTCTATGCTTACATCCTTTTCGGTACAGCATAAACAAATCAAGACCATCATTAATAAACATTGGGACGTATTAAGAAGTGATCCAGTCCTCAATTTAAAGTTACCTGAACGGGCGAAAGTACTTTTTAGGGGAGCACCCTCTCTACGGAACTTCATTGCTCCCAATGTCATTAACCCTCCCTGTCGCCCATCATTTTTTCACAATCTAACAGGTTTTTATCCTTGCAAAAAATGTGTGGTATGTCAGTTTAATATAGCTGGGAGACATAAAACAACTGAGTTTGTATCAACAACAACTAATAGAACACATACTATAAAATCATTTTGTACCTGTAGTACCCGGTATGTAGTATATCTGATCACTTGCCCGTGTGGTAAACAATATGTGGGGAGGACGACAAGGACGTTTGCGATTAGAGTGGGGGAACACATAGCCTTAATAAAGAGTAAGGTCTCTAAACACACTGTCCCGAGACACTATAGGGAACATCATAACAGTGACCCAACAGGTACCCAATTTTTAGCTATTGACAAATATACACCTCCGTGGAGGGGGGGTGCTATGACTCGGGGTGTTTCCAGATTAGAAACCTACTGGATATATTTGATTCGTTCTTACTCGCCATTTGGTTTGAACATAGAATGGGATATTAATGCCTTCATTAATAATGGTTAATATGCACATTGATAATATTTTATTTTAGTGTTTTATTTTAATTTGTTTATCTGTTTTAACATTTTTTGATTTTTTGATTTTTATGTAAGTGGCAGCCTTTCTATTATTGCTGTTTATGTTATACTAATAATATTGGTCTTGGGACAGAATTCTATCTGCCTTAGGTGCTATCAGTACTTGTCACAGTGCTTGTCCGGGCATGTGTTGTGTCGGTGCTGATATATATTTTGTATAAAGATTGTTTTAAAAACATCTTTTCATTACATATACATAATCGTTCCCATCCCATACTTATTAGTATGGGTGTACTTAAATGTACATCCCCTCTAGGATGTATGGTCCGGCGTATGTTTACATATGTCCCACTTGACACCGGAGATGATGTATTTTCATTACATCACTTCCTGTTGTCGGATACATCCTGGCCGGATGTGTTGTACCTTCCGTTCACGTCACTTCCGATGTTCGACGCTCTCCGATGGGTTGTGACGTATTTCCTCTTACGCCGCCCCTTGCGTCGGACGTGCGTGTGGTGCTGGTGCTTCCGGTACGCGGTGCGTTCCATCGCCGCTTGACGGGGGCATCAGTGCTCTCTATGTACGACACGCCCACTGTGTTGGTGCCTCCCTGTGGTGGGTGTGGCTTTGTCGGCATAGGTGGCTGGGTATGATAATGATTGGATCCGTACCCATGCCCCTTATGCGTTTAATCATGACCCGGAAACACTACTAACGGTATTACAGAGTGGAATAAATCACAACGTCTGGCTAATTTTTACGTTGGGTATGTTTCTAATGTTTGGGCCAACCTAGTTTTCATTTATTGGTTTATTTTACACATGTTTGGGCATGGTCTGTCTGCTGATACATGCTGTAACATTGTAATGAGGCGTGGAACGCACGCCGGGCGCCATCTTAAACCGGAAATGACACGCGGTGACACAGGCAGATGGAATTCTCGCCCAAATTGACTGTTTACTATATAAGTGATGATGCTACAGTGTAGTGCTACCCCAGATGACGTCTGTAGAGGACGAAACGCGTCGGGACTACTGCTGTAGCACTGTTTTTATGGATTAAGCGCTTGATTTCTTTGGTTACATGTGAGTTCATTACTTTTTTATTAAATTTTTTTCTCTTAAACGGATTTACACTATTGTGGCTCCTTATTTTTCCTTTGTATGAGTTCAACATTTTGAGCTGGAGTATACTGATGTGGATTTAACAACTAGTTGGGACAACTTTATGAGGAGTCTGAGTTGATACTTCCTTGAAAATCTACACCTGCAAATTTTGGCTTCTAAGTCATAAGCTTGTATGATCCTTCGAATATAGATTCGTTTGGATCCATACTATCCGGTAAGCCTTTAATTCTAAAGGTGACGGGAACATCACAGGGTGCCTGCATGCTAGTCTCATTTAAGAAGGTGGATGGTGACCTGTATTTCACGTTTGGACTGGATCAACTCCTCACATAGAGACTTTTAATTTATTTTCATCCCAGAAGGAAATCTCTTCTAAAGACAATGGGCAAGAAAACCCTGCTGAAAACATGCAGATTAAGGACACGAATTACTGGGACCATGTCCTGTGGTCTGATCAGATCAAGATAAACTTGTTTGATTCAGATGGTGTCAAGCGTGTGTGGCGGAAACCAGGTGAGGAGTACAAAGACAAGTGTATCTTGTCTACAGTCAAGCTTGGTGGTGGGAGTGTCATGGTCTGGGGCTACATGAGTGCTGTCGGTGTCATGTCAAATAGTGTCCCCTGTTGGATAGTGTCCTCTGTGTACTGAGCATACGCAGTACACATGACAAGCAGATTCTGAAAATATCCGAAGATGAACAGCGCCTGCGCCTTGAGTCCAGGTTCAAGCCCCACCATCCAAATGGACATAGAGTTAGAATAAAAAAGAGCTGAGCGAAGCCGAGCAAATGTGATGGACTGGCCAAGCCTGTCTCCAGAACTAAACCCTATTAAGCATCTGTGGGGCATCCTCAAAAGGAAGGTGGAGGACCGCAAGGTCTCTAACATCCACCAGCTCTGTGATGTCATGGAGGAGTGGAAGAAGAGTCCAGTGACAACCTGTGAAGCTCTGGTGAACTCCATGCCCATAAGGGTTAAGGCAGTGCTGGAAAATAATGGTGACCACACAAAATATTGATACTGTGGCCCCAATTTGGACATTTTCTCTTAGGGGTGTACTCACTTTTGTTGCCAGCTGTTTAGACATTAATGGCTGTGTGTTGAACTATTTTGAGGGGACAGCAAATGTACACTGTTATACAAGCTGTACACTCACTACTTTACATTGTAGCAAAGTGTCATTTCTTCAGTGTTGTCACATGAAAAGATAGAATAAAATATTTACAAAAATGTGAGGGGTGTACTCACTTTTGTGAGATACTGTACCTCTTCTGACAATAGTAACAATAACTGTCAGTGCAGGATACAGTGTAATATACAGTCAAATAAATTAGAGTGGTAGTGATAAGAACACTATTACTCAATGTATATTGGATGGGGGATCATAAGTTCATAAGTATGATATAGTAGTCCAAAGATACAGGTGGTGAAGAGGTGATTAGGGTGGCTGCTATCCTCAGAGAGCTCGCTCTGTATGCAGGAGAATAAGGTGGAGAGAACAAAGGAAGCGCCACCTAAGTGCAGTATTAAAACTGATTTTTAATGACACAATGTACAAGAAACACTCACAAGAAGTAGATAAAAGCATAGGCTCATCTGTGTGTATTATCCTGGACTGTCCACGGATCTGAAAATGGTTCCTGGTGCGTAGTGTTGCAGTAGCAGGTCCTCAGCACATCCGGTGGCCACAGGAGAAGAGCCGGGACCAGCGTGGAGTGCACGGAAGTGACGTCACTGGGACAATTCCGGAGGAGCGGATCACAGGAAGGAGTAGATACTGACGGGCTTTGCGCTGCATAGTAATAATTATACGTCCGCGCTGTATTTCCTAATGGGTTGAGGCATAAGCTAAAAAGGGGGAATATACACCATATATATAAATTGTAATAACAAAATCTCTATGTACACATTAAAAGAGGGGGCTAGTAGCGGATAATGATATGAAGACAACTGGAGGGCTAATTTAAAAGTCATACAAGTAAGATTATGAGACATACCATAAGAATATAATTAAAAGAGAAAAAAAATTAAAAAATTAAATAATAATAAAAAATGACTATAAAATATAAATAATAATAATAAAAATAAGTATATATATATCTCCCCCATGTATACACCACTCTAAAAACTACACACAACGATATATATAGAAAAAATGCATAAGAAACATACATTGATAATAAAAATACATACATGCAATGGTACTAAAATTAGTCTAAAACAACAATCCATGGACAAGATGCTAAAATTGTAAAATTAATATGTCATGGGAAGTCCATTAATGTATATTATTAAAGGAAATTGATTAAATTACTTAGTTATACCTAAATGGAGGGAATGGCCATGCCTGTATATGACCCCACCATACATTATATATAAATAAAATATACATGGATCTATATGCAAGGGCATACATACCCATGCATGCGCAAGCACATATACACACCCAAATATATACGTGCATCCAGCACGTTGAGAAAGAAATAAAGGGGGAGGGGGGGGGAAGGAAAAACATGTGAAGCACAATTTATCATTATTATCACTATGTGGGCCTTAGCATTACTGTACTTACTATGGCAGTGGATCATGGTAGTAATATGATGGATTGGGTCTGCTACAAAAAAAAATTGACCTAACGGTATTAATTAGAAAAAAAATGTACATGCATTCACATAAAGGTATATGCCAGGGATCTGTAATTAGCGGACCTCCAGCTGTTGCAAAACTACAGGTCCCATCATGCCTCTGCCTCTGGGTGTCATGCTTGTGGCTGTCAGTCTTGCTATGCCTCATGGGATTTGTAGTTCTGCAACAGCTGGAGGTCCGCTAATTGCATATGCCTGGAATATGCGAACACATACTTGTGTGCATGGAGGGTCTCATGGGGCAAAGGAGGCTCACAAAACTGTGTGTACCTTGATATCCTCATTCAACCCCCCTGGTGTTAAAGTACCTAAAGAATAAATCCAAAAGTTTTCCTGCTGACACAAGCGTTTGTATCGTTCGGCGGCAGGAAATGACCCTGGAATGGACTCAGTGACCCACACTCTAAGTGTGGATTTGTTATGATGTATTGAAAAATGCTTAGGGACACTATGGTGGTCACGGCCCTGTTCAATAAAGCGCCTGTGCTCACCAAATCACTGTCTGAGAGCCATAATGGTTCTCCCAACATAAAACAGTCCACACCGACATGTGAGACAATATACAACATCGTCCTTGGAACAGTTGTAGAAATCTTTCATTGTTTAATATTTCCCTTTTACTTTGAAGGATTTTTGGCCCTGGTGAATAAATGTACATGTCAGGCAAAGAGTTTTTTTGCACTGAAACATTCCCATTAGTGGTATGAGAACTGGGGCTGCAGAAATAGATAGGGTAGGCTTATTTTTACTGGGTGCAATTTGACTTTTAATGTTTCTTTAGTATGTGTTCGCATAGGCCTTTATGTGAATGTGTGTATATATGTACATGCATGTAAAAAATTTTTTTATTAATACCGTTATGTCATCTTTTTTGTAGCAAACCCAATCCTTCATATTACTACCATGATCAACTACCATAGTAAGTACAGTAATGCTAAGGCCCACATAGTGATAATAGTGATAAATTGTGCTTCACGTGTTTTCCCTCCCCACCTTTATTTCTTCCCCAACATGCTGGACGCACATGTATATTTGGGTGCGTCTATATGTGATATGTAGCACTGACCCCCGAAGGAGCGGCTGATTTAATTGGGCTTACCGTTACCTTCTTGACCTTGTGTATGTCTAGGGGTTTCCCGAGGTAGCTGGCCCAAGAACTGTCGAAGCTGAAGCCAGATCCACTTAAGAAATTTTTATTTGAAAAAAGAATAAACGAACACAGTTTCTCAAATTAGGTTTAGAGGGTTTAGGTAGGAAAGTCTAAGTACTCTTAGTACTAAGTCAAATAGAAAAAGTTTCTCATATTAAGAAATCCAGAGAATAGCCATTCACAGCTGGATCCTCACCCTTATCTGATAGTCCTTCTCTCACCAGGCCTAGCAGCCAACAGGGTGCTTCAATCAAATACAGTCTCTGCCACAGACTTGTTGTAGAACATTTGAATAGAACTGAAAGCTGTAGACAACTCAGAGAACCCTCTTATGTCTTGCAGCTGGTCGGACGATACCACACAAGACCAGATTCACTTGGGGTCTTTCAACTCAGCCTGCAGGCTCCCTCTGAGAAACCAACCTTCGCGTGGCCTTCTCCCAAAGAGTCCTCCCCTGGATGCTTCCACAGTTATTGGGCCTCTCCACAAACCGAGACGGCACCGGACCACCTTTGAAACCTTCTTTCAGTATCTTTGCCTCAGCCAGCCAGCCCCAAGACTTTGAGTCAGGTGGATCCACACCCCAGGCCATGAGAGCCCTGGGGGCTGGTCAGGAGGACGAGGACCAGGACCAAACAGCCAGAAAGCACTTCTGGACCGGAACCTCTAAAGCATGTGACGTCAGCACCTTAAGCACCCTCTCCCAGAATGCACAGCAAGAGTGGCACTCCCACTGGGCTGGTTCCGAGAGAGAGTAAACTCTTAATGCACCCAACTAGACTGTGTTATAAACCCTGCCAGAGATGACAGCACCACCTATGGTCAGACAGAACACCACGCAGTCCAGCCAGACTGGTACTGAGGTCAAAATTTAGAGTAATTGAACCCCAAACCAAACTGGAAAAGTTAAATGACAAAACACATAGTGCATGCTCTTCAGGAGCCGGCACTACATATATACAATATATGTGTGTGTGTGTGTGTATGGTGGGGTCATATACAGGCATGACCATTCCCTCCATTTAGGTATAACTAAGTAATCAATTTTCTTTAATAATATACGTTAATGGACTTTGCATGAAATATTCGTTTTACAATTTTAGCATCTTGTCTATGGATTGTTTTAGTCTAATTTTAGTACCATTACATGTATGTATTTTTATTACCAATGTATGTCTCTTATGTATGTGTGTGTGTGTGTGTGTGTGTGTGTGTGTGTGTGTGTGTGTGTGTGTGTGTATATATATATATATATATATATATATATATATATATATATATATATATATATATATATATATATATATATATATATATATATATATATATATATATATAGTGTGTGTATAGAGATATATATAGTGACAGTACAGTTCCCTGTCCTAGTAATTGTCGCCCAGGGTTCACAAATGGGCAGGTTGAGGGGCTCCAGGAGTATTTAATGTGGAGGAATCTGTTTTATCAGTTTCCTCCAAAGTTTGTAAAATCCACTTGGGGATCTGGAGCCCAGAGATTCCATAGCGTTATGGGGGGGATGGAATCTCCAATCCTGGGATCGGGTTTTTGGAACAGCCAGGAGTCTGGCTGGTTGATTGAGCAGGTGGGTCCTGGGCTTATAGCAGAGTCAGAATTAGGGTTCTGGGCTCCACCCAGAGAGACAGGAGGTCTCTAGGAGTCCAGAGATAGCAGGTGTGCACTAGAGAAAGCCAGAGACCCAAGTCTGAGGATCAGAGCAGTGAGGGGCTGCTTTCTAGATAGACGCTGTGTGTGTGTGTGTGTGTGTGTGTGTGTGTGTGTGTGTGTGTGTGTGTGTGTGTTGAAGCTGTGTGCATCTAAGGAGAAAGATGAGAGCCTGAAGTGGAAGGCCTGAGCAGCAAGGAAGCTGAAAAGAGGTACAGTAGTTGTACAGGAACCGTGTTATATGGCCAAGAAGGCTGAAGCGTAAAGCCTAGGTGGCAGTACTGCTGAAGAGAGCCAGGTGGCTTGGCATTTTTCATGTATTGTTTTTGGGAGAAGAACCCCTGTGTGGTCAACCAAGTGCATGTATGAACTTTATTTTGTTCCTTTTAATAAAAGTGGGCTACTATGCCCTTAAACTTAAGTTCCTGTTCGCTGTGAACTTACTAAAAAGGCATCTACCACTGAGTTAAACATCCCCCAATGTTAAAATATATATATATATATATATATATATATATATATATATATATAAACTTATGACTTTTAAATTACCGTTAGCCCTCCCGTTGTTTCCAAATCGTTATCTGTTATTAGCCCCCCTTTTTTAATGTGTACATAGAGATTTTGTTATTACAATCAATTATATATATATATATATATATATATATATATATATATATATAATGTGTTTGTATATTCTCCTTTTTTTTAGCTTATGCCTCAACTCATTAGGAAATACTTCTCTAAGTATATTTATTTATGGCCGTTTTAGACAGTACATGCTGTGATTTGTTGTCCCACAGCGCGGACGTAAATATAGGCCACCCCAGGCCAACAGAAGGAGCTGAAGCTCCGAGCGCGTAGCCTATCAGTATCTACTCCTTCCTGTGAGCATCTCCACGGGATGTGTCCCCGTGACGTCACTTCCATGTGCTCCATGCTGGTCCTGGCTCTTCTCCCATGGCCACAGGATGCGCTGAGGACCTGCTGCTGCAATACCACGCACCAGGAACCATTTCCGGTGTTGTGTCGAATACTGTCCTCCGTCGCATAGTCTCTGCCTTGTACTGCGCTTGCGCAACATGGAGGACAAGGAGACGCCGAAAGGCAGGCGCTGTTCATCTTCAGCTACTTTCGGAGTCTCCCTGTCCTCCGTACTGCGCAAGCGATGCACCTGTGCAGTACGGGGCGGACAGTTTTTGGCAGAAAACCGGATCCAAGGAGACTGCAGGATAATACACACAAATGAGCCTATTCTTGTGAGTGTTTCTTGTAATGCAGCGCCGCATTACTCAGTTACTCAGAAATAGGAGTGCTGAAATTAATCGATGCATCGGGATTCGGTGTCCCCGATATGGCATCGGTGCATACGGACCGGAAAATTGATTGCCGGTGACGTCATAACAACTTGCCCCGCCCCTCCCAGGAAAGCACTCCAAACATATTTTTAAAATGATTTTTTTTTTTTTTTTTTTATAAATGCCGAGTTACATTGAATGATGTGCCCCGCTCACCTCCCGCCTCTCTCTCCTCTCATGTCTCTCGAGTCCTGACGTCAGCGGGTGGGGCTGAGAATTCCCCACTTACGTCAGGACTCGAGAGAGGCGGGTCGGGCTCAGCACGGCATATGATCGGGATGTATTTACTGTGAAATGCGGTATGAAGTGACACATATTTTTTTTTTTTTTTTTAAAGCACATCCATCGAATGATGTGCCCCACTGTATTTATTAAAAAAAGTAACAGTAAGAGTACAAATGGGTTTGTACTCTACTTACACCTCACACTGGCTGCATTTGATGGGCACAGGTGGTTGCGTTTGATGGGGGAGGTTCAGTATTTTTCAGTTTGTTTGCACCCCGCAAAAATTTTGAGCACCAGCCGCCACTGGTCAGCACAGAGATAGTACATGGAACTTCACAGGGCTGTTTGTAAGCTGTGGATTATTATCCCTTCTGACCTCCCAGCAGCCATGTGTGAATGTCTGTACCTGTATTATGAGGGGCTCCCACCATCCCTGTGCTGTGCTGATTTCCTCCTGGGGCTGTACCTGTGCTATGCTCATTATGAGGGGCTCCCACCATCCCTGTGCTGTGCTGACTTCCTCCTGGGGCTGCTTATTATGAGGGGCTCCCACCATCCCTGTGCTGTGCTGACTTCCTCCTGGGGCTGCTTATTATGAGGGGCTCCCACCATCCCTGTGCTATGCTGACATCCTCCTGGGGCTGCTTTTGAGGGGCTCCCACCATCCCTGTGCTGTGCTGACTTCCTCCTGGGGCTGTACCTCTGCTTTGCATATTATAAGGGGCTCCCACCATCCCTGTGCTGTGCTGACTTCCTCCTGGGGCTGTACCTCTGCTGTGCATATTACAAGGGGCTCCCACCATCCCTGTGCTATGCTCATTATGAGGGGTTCCCACCATCCCTGTGCTGTGCTGACTTCCTCCTGGGGCTGCTTACGGCGCAGGTGTCAGTGCTGTATATCCCTGTGCTGGTGTCAGTGCTGTATATCCCTGTGCTGGTGTCAGTGCTTTTATGTCACGCTGCTGGTGTCAGTGCTTTTATGTCACGCTGCTGATGTCAGTGCTGTATATCCCTGTGCTGGTGTCAGTGCTGTATATCCCTGTGCTGGTGTCAGTGCTGTATATCCCTGTGCTGGTGTCAGTGCTGTATATCCCTGTGCTGGTGTCAGTGCTGTATATCCCTGTGCTGGTGTCAGTGCTGTATATCCCTGTGCTGGTCAGTGCTGTATATCCCTGTGCTGGTGTCAGTGCTTTTATGTCACGCTGCTGGTGTCAGTGCTTTTATGTCACGCTGCTGATGTCAGTGCTCTCTATCACGGTGCTGTTGTCAGATCACTCTATCACGGTGCAGGTGTCATTGCTGTATGTCACGCTGCTGATGTCAGTGCTCTCTATCACAGTGCTGTTGGTAGTGCTGTATATCATGGTGCTGTTGGTAGTGCACTTTATGGGAGTGAGCTACAAAAAAGTGTAACTTCTGACTTTTACTAAAAAGATACTAGGTGGCCCAAGCGGAAGTGGGAGCTCGTCAGTAATCGTGATGCATCGCGAAATTGAATCATTGACCAGATAATCGTAATCGAATCGCGAGACCAGTGAAGATGCGCACCCCTACTCTGAGCACAGATTAAACAGGGGATCCGCGTTCTGTCACACACAGGAGCCAGTCAAGCAGGTGGAACTATGTTAGAAGTCACATGTCCTGGGCAATGGACCAGTGTTCTGTCTATCATAGGAGGTGGGACTGTGTGTGATTGTGAGTGCCGGGCAAAGAGGAGATCCCTCTGTGTAATCCGGCACTGAGCAGGCTGCATTGATGGGCAATGACGAGGCTGCAGATGGGCACAGACCCTTATTTTCCTTCAAGGTTCTTTATTTAAAATTACATTTACATAAAAAAAAAAAATCCCTGAAACTTCCCTCTTAAAATGAAGGTGCATGTTATAACATGCACAGGCATATATTTTTTTACTTGGGTTATTATATTCCAACAGCTGGCACCCAAACAGTGCCTTCATCCGACTAAATGCATGTTTTCCTGACAATTTTCCCCTCGGCTTCTTTTGACAAAAGTTGATTGAAAAAAAACAAATTTTGTTAAACCAGGTGGTGCCGACAGGGCCATCCATCGAACCAGCCAAAATTTGATTTGTCTATGGCCAGCTTTACATGTTAGCGTGACTGTCTGGCAAGAGGTCATTTGATGTTTGTGTACAACTGTGGCCAAAAGTTTTGAGAATGCCATCATAACAACTGAGGCAGCAGACTTTGTAACAATTTATATTTGTGTCAATTTGCTTATACACCAGAATGTTATGAAGAGTGATCAGATGAAGTGCAATTATTTGTCCTTTTTGCCATACAAATTAATTTAATTCCAAAAAACATTTCCACTACATTTGTAAAGAAGGCTTCAAGGCACTCAAGAAAGCCAAGTCAGGACCATCACCTACAGTTGTTTCAGCTGCGGGATCGGGGCACCACCAGTGCAGAGCTTGCTCAGGAATGGCAGCAGGCAGGTGTGAGTATATTGGCATGCAGAGTGAGGAGAAGACTTCTGGAGGATGGCCTGGTGTCAAAGAAGCCACTTCTCTCCAGGAAAAACATCAGAGACTGACTGATATTCTGCAAAAGGTACAGAGATTGGACTGCCCAGAACCGGGGTAAAGTATTATTTGGGGCATCTGGACAAAAACCTTGTCCAGGAAAAAAAAAAGGTGAGCGCTACCACCAGTCCTGTATCATGCCAATAGTAAAGCATCCAGAGACCATTCATGGGTGGGCTTACTTACAATTTAGCCAAGAATACAGCCATGAATAAAGAATGGTACAAAAACATCCTTTTGAGAGTAACTACTGGGATGGTTGGAAGAACAGTTTGGTGAGGAACCATGTGTTTTCCAGCATGATGGAGCACTTTGCCATAAGGCAAACGTGATAACTAAGTGGCCTGGGGAGAAAAACATGGACATTTTGGGTCTATGGCCAGGAAACACCTCAGACCTTAATCCCATTGAGAACTTGTGGTCAATCCTCAAGAAGCAGGTGAACAAAAAAGCCCCACACATTCTGGCAAACTCCAAGCATTGATTATGCAAGAATGGGCTGATATTAGACAGGTTGTGGCGCAGAAGTTGATTGACAGCATGCCAGGGCGAATTGCAGCGGTCTTAAAAAAGAAAGGTCAACACTACAAATATTGACTCTCTTCATAAGTGTCAAAGGCTTTTATTGACAATGACATTACGTTTATGCAATGTTACTATGGTATACAGAAGTATAATTACAAGCATCTGACAAAAAGATCTATAAATGCTTAAGCAGCAGACTTTGTGACATTTGTGTAATTCTCAAAACTTCTGGCCATGGCTGTACTAATCTATTATTGCATCTATCTAGAAAGTTACATGTATTTATTTTTTTTCTTAATAGATTCTCTTGTGACTACCCCCGGTCCGAATTCTGGCTTGAGTGGTGGAGCGATAGCTGGCATTGTCATAGCGGTTGTAGTAGTTGTTATAGCTGCAATTGTTGGTGGTGTATATGCATTTAAGTTTAACAAATCAGGTGAGTAGAATCTTCCTCAGCTTTGAAGTTAATTCCTTATGTTCAATAAGCTGCCCTTATATAGCACTGTCAGGTAAAGCCTGACAGCCCATAGACAACTGCATTGTCCAAAGCAGGAATACTCATGATGTGGGTAAAGGATTGGGACATGTTTTCTAGTGCATGGAGTCAGGCGGATAGTTGACCGCTCTGTAGTGAACTTTGGATGCGACTGGTTAAAAATAAACCTGTGCCAGCTTTTGTGTTAATGTGGGCAGCTACTGTCAGGTGTGTCCGTAGGGCTGGCAGGATCTGGCTACCCTCAATCTCTATGGCCAGCTATTGACACTCTACACACAGTCATCTGAAGTACTCCTTGATGTCCAAAAGTTGCATGGAAACATTTGCCAGTGTGTTTTTTCTTTATTACATGTTGCCGTTCTGAAAAGGTAGGTCCTTATACTGTTTACGTTTGGCAAATGTTAACTAATTGCTGATCCTAAGCATATATAAACCACACCTTAAAATAGTTAATCTACTGTAAGTACTTTGGGCATATCTCATATGTCTTGCATCCCACCAAAAACAGCTAACATCTGTAAATTTGTGGGGAACAGTTGCTGTCAGTATGAAAGGCTGGTTCCGATATTCCCTGCTGGAGGGCACACAGCAGTTCCTGTGAAAAACCGAGCTGGCAAACTGTGTTTGCAGACTTCATTGATAAATACATTGTAACAATTTTATTGTTACATTGTAATTATATCTTTTTGGATCAATAGGATGTCTCTTGATCTGCACTTTAAAGAGGTTGTAAACAAAGGCATTTTGAAATACTTTATAACGATGCCCTGTCGCGATGACGTCACTTCCACGCATGAGCGGGAGCTGCCAGTAAACGGCACCAGTGGGCCGTTTCTTCCGTGCGTATGCGCCGATGATGGCGGCAGCAGCACATGTAGTGAATATCTGCTAAACGATGCAGGTTTAGAAGATATTTACAGTACCTACAGGTAAGCCTTATTATAGAAAAGTGGTGTAACAGAGTTTACAACGGCTTTAACCACTTAAGCCCTGGACCAATTTGCTGGCCAATGACCAGACCACTTTTTGAGATTCGGCACTGCGTCGCTTTAACTGACAATTGCGCTGTCATGTGACGTGGCTCCCAAACAAAATTGACGTCCTTTTTTTCCCCACAAATAGAACTTTCTTTTGGTGGTATTTGATCCCCCCCCCCCCCTGCGGTTTTTATTTTTTGTGCTATAAACAAAGAGCGACAATTTTGAAAAAAACTAATTTTTTTTTTTTATATATAATAAATATCCCCCAAAAATATATAAAAAATCATTATTTTTCCTCAGTTTAGACCGATACGTATTCTTCTAAATTATTTTTGGTAAAAAAAAAAAAAAATCACAATATGCGTTTATTGATTGGTTTGCAAAAGAGCATTTACAAAAGAGGATCTTTTTATGGCATTTTTATTAATATTTTTTTTTTATTAGTAATGGCTATCAGCTATTTTTTTTTTTTTTTTTTTTTATCATGACTGCAACTTTATGGCGGACACATCGGACATTTTTGGCACATTTTTGGGACCATTGTCATTTATACAGAAATCAGTGCTATACAAATGCACTGATTCCTGTGTAAATGACACTGGCAGTGAAGGGGTTAACCACTAGATGGCAGTGTAAGGGTTAAGTATGTCCTAGGGCAGTGATGGCGAACCTTGGCACCCCAGATGTTTTGGAACTACATTTCCCATGATGCTCATGCACTCTGCAGTGTGGTTGAGCATCATGGGAAATGTAGTTCCAAAACATCTGGGGTGCCAAGGTTCGCCATCACTGTCCTAGGGGCATGTTACTAACTGGGGGGGGGGGGGCGTGGCTACGTGTGACATGTCACTAATCTCTACTCCTGATGACAGGGAGCAGAGATCAGTGACAGTGTCACTAGGCAGAACGGGGAGATGCTTGTTTACATTAGCATCTCCCCATTCTTCCTCCACGCGAGACAATCACGGGTTTCGCCGTGGTGATCGAGTCGTGGGCCCCGCGATTCGACTCACGCTGGCAAATTTAAAGGGATGTACAGGTACGCCCATTTGCCTGTCCATGCCATTCTGTCGACGTACATCTGCATGCGCCGGTCGGGAAGAGGTTAAGCAGAACTTTATCACCTACAGTAGGTGGACTCTATAGTACCAAAATAACAATAACATAACAAGTCATGTACCTGGTACGTCACCGGTCTTCAAATGGTTGTATTGGGAAGATCCCTGCAGCGGCAGGCATCACTCCGGTACTGTTATTTTCAGCTGACAGTCAGCTTTCTTGTAATAGCAATCAGAGGGGCTACCTAGCCGCTCGATTACTATTACAAGCAGTGGCAAGGGAGGTCCACAGCTTGCTCTGGCTTTCCTGTCCCACCTCCGGACAGCCGAACAAAGCTGGCTTTTGCTTTGATCGGCTCTCTGCTATGATAACTGGGAAGCGATGACTTGACATCCGGGTAAACTGTAAATTATGGCAACTGCGCCATTTAAAAAATAAAATAAAAATCAAAAGCATTTGATCACACCAAGATCAGTGTTTTTTAATGCTTTAGGCTGGGTTCACACATGTGCATTGCGTATTAAAGCTCCGTTTTCACAGCTAATTGACAAAGTAGTTGTTCAGCATTTCACATTAATTTTTGATCAGATCAGGATTTTATTCTGTTCACAACGGAATGCATCTGCGAATCAGGTGCATTCCCATAGAAGATAATGTGCTTGCAGTTTGCACTGGAATGCCCAGAAAGCACACACGTTTTTTTGGGCAATGCGGAGTGCAAATGCAACACACATATGTAAACCAGCCTCATTCAAATAAATGTATTTTAAAATGTCAAGCTGGTTATTTTCCATTTCCCACATGTGGCAGTCAGTGATGGTATAACCAAGGGCTTAAAATTTCAAGTCTAAACCTACTAGCCAGGCAAAAACCTTACTCTTCACCAGTTGCCCCACCAAACCCTGCCCAGGTCAATCCCCCAACCCCACCCCCCTAAAGCTTATGAAATTACATTTTTCTTTAGAAAAAGAGAGCGCCCCCCCACCCCCCTTACATTAGTGTCCCCAGGTTTTTACCTTTAGCTGGCGGGTGTAGGGATGTGCACCTTTGGCAGGCCTCTCCTTCACGTGTCTGCCACGGCGGTGTTGAGTGGACCTCACCTGCACCCATCCCCTGAGCGGCGCTCCCAGTGTAATGGCGATGCCGAAGATGTCGGAAACCGGAAATCAGCTTCAAAATGAGGCTTGGAGCACAAGTGTAATGCAAATCGATCCCCGGGACCTGGGGATCACATTGCAAGCCACCCGCTCTATCTATACAGGGCATTACTGTTCTTGCCAGAAAGGAATTTACCCTCGCATTTGGCGAGCAGAATTTTCAAGCCCTGGTATAACCTCTGCACATGCTCCATACAGACATGCCCTACCTTTATTGCACGCAAAATAAAAAAGCTAGGAGCTAGCGGGAAGACTTTTTTTTTTTTTGCAAAAGTGATTTTTGCATGTCTCTTCTGCCAAAAAGTCTGTCCCCTAGCACCGGGGGCGTGACAGCACTGCTCTGCGGTGCATACTAGCAGCGCATTATGGTATAATGCTGCAGGGGGGCCCAATTTTATTTTAATTTTTGGGGGGGGGGGGGTGGTTTGCTACCTGTTTAATCCTATCAGCCCAATTACAGCTTCCCCACATTTCTCCCTTTAGTAAGTACTTTTAGCTAGTTTAGCTTTTTTTTTTTTTCCCAGTTTTTTTCTTTTCATTTATATGTAAGCTTTTTTTTTTTTTTTTTTTTTTTGTTCACTATTTTACTTTGTTTTATTTATAATGAAGCAAAAAAATAAACTTTTTTTTTTTTTTTTTTTTTCAAAATTGTGGGTCATACTTACAAATCCAAAAAAAGTCAGTTTTTTGTTTCCTTGTCTGTTTCCTTCACTTCCTGTTGTAGAAATACAGCAGAAATGAGCGGTCATTTCTCGAAACCAGCCTTTCTCAACCAGGGTTCATTCAGAGGTTGCTAGCTGTTAGAGCAATAAGCATTTTTTGATTTACCGATAAGTTACTGCTGAAACCAAAGATCTTTTTAATTAGCTGTAACGGGGTAATTCCTACCATCTGTGCATGGTCGCATAGATGTCAGCCAAGTGGCACCTGAAATCTCCCAAAAATAGTGCAGGAACTATTATTCAAATCGGTGCAGCACCACAAAGTTGGTGTCGCTCTGATTTGAACAGTTCCATTGTTGAAAACTGTGTGACTTTTCATTTGCTTTGGACCTGTCAAATCACATGTCGCACTAGTGTGAACGGAGGGCTTAAGGGCTTGTTCACACTAGCAGCAGGCGCTGACACTGCTCTGAAAAGTGATTCACACTTGAATCGTTTTGCAGAGGCGTTTGACAGGCAGCCTCACTGCCTGTTTTCAGCCTCTAAAGGCCACACCATTATGCCACAACTACCGGCATTGCACACATGGCATGTTTATAGAGCAGCCCCATTCACATGAATGGGTCATATTTGGCAGGCTTTAATGAGTATAAATCGAGCTACGTACTGTAATGTGTACCCCCCCCAGCTGCTGCCTTATCAGGTAAAGGGGAAACAGTGGCGTTTTACTGCCCTCCCCAATCACAAGCCCTTAGACCAGGGGTCTCCAAACTGGCGTTTATCTGCAGAACGACTGGCTACCCTCCAGTCGTTCTGAAACTACCTTCCCATGATGCCTAGTCATGTTGTGAAGGTCAGAGTTTTACAGTGCCTCATGGGACGTGTAGTTCTGCAACAGCTGGAGGGCTATAGTTTGGAGATCCCTGCCTTAGACCTTTGCCATTAGTTATCAATGGCATTTACTCATATGGAACACTCAGTGATTTAGCCATGCTGTGTGTACATATTTAGGCTCACAAATGACTCCTAGCACTAGTTGTGCTATTGGCAATTGTCACATGATCAGGAGTCAATCCCGCCAGCTCCTACTCATTACTAGAGAACAAGAGCTGTGTATGACAGTTCGGTCATTGTGCTGGGAGCACGCTCTCGGCACAGAAACCTTGGCCACATGCAGTGGATATAAAACCTCTACACACCCCTTCTAAAATGTCAGGTTTTTGTGATGTAAAACAAATGAGACAAAGATAATGACCAGTTACTTACCGGTAACAGCTTTTCTAGGAAATCTTCCAGGACGGCACACCTGAGAGATGACTGGTCCACCTGACAGGAAACACAATCAACAACAAGTTTAAAAGTTCCCACCCCTCCCTCAGACCCTCAGTTATGGTAAAGAAAAGTCCACACCGGTGTCAGAGGGAACATTCTGTGAGGAATGAATATACCACACCAATAAAACAAGGGTAGGGGAGTAGGCCTGCCGTCCTGGAAGATTTCCTAGAAAAGCCGTTACCGGTAAGTGTAACTGGTCATTTTCTCCAATCATCTTCCAGGACGGCACACCTGAGACGATAAGCAAGAAGTTCAGGCCTACCTTTAGGGCGGGACAACCGCTTGTAGGACCTTCCTGCCAAATGCCAAATCCTGAGGGGACAACAGCTCCACTCTGTAGTGCCTCAGAAATGTCCTATGGCTCGTCCATGTTGCTGCTCTGCAGATCTGGTCGATTGAGGCGCCTGCCCTTTCTGCCCAGGAGGTCGCCAGGGATCTGGTTGAATGCGCCTTAAGGCGGGCTGGCACTGGTTTACCTGCCTGCCTATAAGCAATAGATATGGTTTGTCTGACCCATCTAGCCATCGTTGCCTTAGAGGCTTGTAGACCCTTTCTCTTCCCTGAGGTGATCAATAAGTGACTGGACCTCCTAAAGTCTCTCACCCTTTCTAAATAGACTAGGAGACAGCGCCTGACATCTAAGAAATGGAACCTTTCCTCTTCCTTATTCTTGGGATTCTGGCAAAAGGACGGGAGAATAATCTCCTGTGAAATAACAAAGCCTACTTTTGGCAAATAAAGGGGATCCTGAGTGAGGATTACCCTATCCTCTAGGATACGCAAAAACGGCTCTTTAATTGAAAGGGCCTGTATATCACCCACCCTTCTGGCCGTAGTGATAGCCAGAAGGAAGGCCAACTTAAATGATAAAAGTCTAACAGAAATTTGAGTCACCGGCTCAAAAGGCATCTAATACCAGGGACAGGTCCCATGGAGGGCAACTGACCGACCTGACTGGGACTACCCTTTCCCTGGCCAACAAAAATCTTTTTATCAGTGGTTCTTGTCCTAGCTCCCTGTCAAAAAAACACGGACAGGGCTGCCACCTGGACTTTGAGGGTGCTGACTGCCAAACCCTGGTCCACCCCCTCTTGAAGAAAGTCTAGGATGGTAGGTATCATCTGGAGAGCCCCCTCAGACTGCATACATTTTTCTGGTGACGCCTTTCCTACTGAGGAGAAGAGTGTCTATCACTCTCTCCGAACAGCCCCTGTCACGGAGTATTTCCCTCTCAATAGCCATGCTGTCAGAGAGAGACGTCCCGGTTTGGGGTGAAAGACTGGACCCTGACTGAGCAGACCTCGTTGCACCGGCAGATGCAGCGGGGGAGCTACCGAGAGACTCTGAATGGTGGGAAACCAAACCCTCTTGGGCCACCAGGGTGCTATCAGCACCAGGTCTGTCCTTGAGTAGGTTAACTTCTGTAGAACTCTGGGAAGGAGTACCAGTGGGGGAAAGGCATAAGCCAGCCTGAAATCCCACCCCTGTACAAGAGCGTCTATCCCTTCTGCTTCTTGATCCTTGTAAAGGGAGAAAAACCTGCGGACCTTCGCATTCCTCCGGGAAGCGAACAAATCTATTTCTGGCTTGCCAAAATGTCTGCACACCAGGAAGAAGATTCCTTTGCTCAATCCCCATTCTCCCTGAAGGATGGGCTGTCTGCTTAGGAAATCTGCCTGCAGATTGAGTGAGCCTTTTATATGAATCGCTGACAGTGAAAGGACCTTCCTTTCTGCTTCCCCAAGGATCTGTTGTGCTAACTCCCTCAGTTTGCCTGACCTTGTCCCTCCTTGGTGGTTTAGGTATGCAACCGTGACCAGGTTGTCTGAGAGGACCTGAACCTCTCTGTCCTGCAGCTGCTCTTGGAAATAGTCTAGGGCTTTGCCTACTGCCAGAAGCTCCCTGAAATTGGAGGATTCCCTGGCTTGGCTGCGGTTCCAGGACCCCTGGGTATATCGGTCTCCCAGATAAGCCCCCCAAGCGCTGGCGTCCATGGTCAAGACCAAAGGGTCTACCTGGGACCAGGGGCGACCTTTCAACAGATTGTGTGGGTCGAGCCACCACTGCAGAGAGAGAGAGAGACCTCCTCTGTGAGGGACACTCTCCTCTCCAATGTTTCTCTTTTTCCTCCCCATGAGGCAAGTAGGAAGGCCTGAAGCTGCCGAGAAAGTAGTTGTGCCCAGGTTACTGCTGGTATGCAGGCGGTCATGAGACCCAGCAGACTCATATCTCAGAGAGGCTTCTCCTCTTTCGAGAAGGGTGACAACCGCATTCTGGACCTTAACTACCTTTTCTATTGGTAGGAATACCCTCTGTGCCTGCGAGTCTAACAGGTAGCCTAGGTATAGTTTGGATCGAGATGGCGTCAGTGAGGACTTCTCCCGACTGACCATCCAGCCCAAGGTCTCCAGAGTCTCTAACATGATGTCTCTGTCTATCACCGCTTGCCTCTCATCCACACTGTAGATCAGCAAGTCGTCCAGGTAGGGTATTAACCCTATCCCCTGCAGGTGTAGGTATGCTACGACTTCGGCCATTACCTTTGTGAATACCCTTGGGCTTGCTGCCAGCCCAAAGGGAAGAGCTCTGAACTGCCAGTGTTGTACCTTCTGCTGTATGCATACTGCGAAGCGTAGGTACTTCTGGTGTTCGGGAGCACATAGGTACGTGTAGATATGCGTCCTTCAGGTCCAGAGTGACCATAAAGACTCCTGCCTGAAGATATTTTCTTACTGAATAATTACTCTCTATTCTGAACCTCTTGGGAAGTAAGTAACGGTTGAGTCCTCTCAAATTTATTATTAACCGAAATTTGCCTGCGGGTTTTGGAACCACAAACACGTGTGAGTAAAAACAACTGACTGGCTGGTACTGGAGCAATTACCCCTTGCTCTGCCAGCTCCTTTAAATTTCCCAGTAACCCCTCTGCCCTGGCTGGGTCCCTGGGAAGAAAGGTAATAAGAAAATTCTGTGGGGGAAGACTCTGAAATTCCAGTCTGTACCCCTCCTTTAAAAGATTTAAAATATATGGACTGTGTAATCCTTTCCCACTGGGGAAGGAAGTCGCTGAGTCTTGCGCCTACCCTTACGGTGGCGTCATTTGCCTTCTTTCTGAGAGGCTCCGGAACTGGTGAAAAGAATTGCACTTTTTTCTTTCCCCTTTCCAAGGTTCCACTTCTTCCTCTGTTCAACTTTCCCCTTATGATGAGTCTGAGTTGGGGGGCCTCGAAAAAAATCTCTTACCCCCTTTCCCTCTTGGGCCTCACAGGGAACTTCTTTCCCTTTTCAGTAGAACGGGACAGGATATGATCTAGCCCTGACCCAAACAGGGAACCCTCAAAGGGAATGCCGCATAAGCGAGACTCGGAAGTGAAATCTCCATCCCAGGTCTTTACCCATAGGGCCCTCCTGGTGGAGTTTAGAAGTGGTGCTGACTTAGCTGTGGTCCTAACAGTCTCCACCGCTGCATCTGCCACATACGCTACCGCTCGACTGATTACCTCCAGCGAGTCTACAATTTCTTTAGTCTCCTTACCCCGGGAGACGTGATCCATCAATCTGCCAAGCCAGGTGTCTGCATTTCTGGCTACACGGGCGGAGGCTAGGGCCGGCGCCATTCGCCTCCCAGGCCCTTTTGAGCAATGTCTCAGACTTTTTATCCATCTGATCCTGGATGTTTCCAGAGTCTAAGGATAAATCAGACCTCTTAGACACCTGTGCTAGGGCTGCATCCAAACGAGGAGTTTTAAAAAATTTCTCCTCCTCCTCATCCTTAAAGGGACACCCAAGCTTTCAGTTTGAGGAGCTTACGTTCAGGTTCCTTCCATTCTCTGAGGACTATATCCTTCAGAGACTGGTGGATGGGAAAGGTTCTGGCCTGTAACCTTCCTAGGCCCCTATACACCCTATCCTGTGCAGAGGGGACCTGGATATCTTCTGAGGTATAAATGGCCTTTAATAGGCCTTCCATGTCCTCAGTCGAGAACAAAAGTCCCCTAGGCTTAGCCTCCCCCTGGCTATCCTGGTCTGAATCTTCCTCCCCAGTACTAAAATCTGGGACCTGACCTTCCTCCACCTTAGACAACAGGGAGACCTGGCCCTGGGAACTTTCCGTATAAGATGTGGAAAAGTTTTCCTGTGAATGAGGGGTCTCTCTCCCAGAAGGAAAGACTGGAGGGTGGCTAACATCTCTGACTGTAAGGCCCTACATTCTTTCACAACCTGGGCGGTCTCCTTGCCTGCGAGCTTAAAGATACATCTATCGCAGAAAGGCTTGCTGTGTTTTTGTGGTTATTGTAATTCTAAATTAGCACAACGCCTGGACTTCGAAGTAGCCTTTCCTTTAGACCTACAGGCTGACCCCTGGGTAGAGCCTTCAGTCCCTGGAAACAGTAGAAAATAAACAATTAGCTACTCATGTCCTAAAGGGGCAAGGTGGGTCTGCCTCAGAGTACCCTGCCCCTACAAAACACAGCTGGATCACTCACCCCCTGTGGTGACCTCAATAGCTGTTTGCTCAGACGGACCTTCCACTTCCATAGCGATTTAGCTGCCCTGCAGGATCGCTGGATCAGGTGCTGTCTTGAGCGTTCCCCTTGTTTGTCTTGGAGATGCTGCAATGCATGAAGCGCTTCACCAGAAATGCTGCCTGGGTGCTTTCCACTGCACCCTCTGCCGTTTAAATGACCGCTGATTGGCGCCATTTTTTGGAGGTCCGTCGCCCGGAAATGACGTCGGGCCCTCCCGCCGGTCTTGCGCAGTGATGCTGGAACGCACGCCGGCGTCCAGACCCAGCGAGATCTTCTCTATCCGGAAACTCGATGCTCGGAAGTGACGCGTCTTTCGACGAACTTCCGGACATGCGCAGTAGTGCTGGAACGCACGCCATCCGCGTTCAGCACTGCTTGGAAAGATGCAGCTCACCGCCTCCACCAACGAACACAGTTCGTGGTAAGGCACAAACACAAATGGGGAGCAGCACGATTAGGACAACTCCCCTGTCCCCTGCGGCTGAAAACAAGGCTTTCCTGAGGAAAGACCTTGAGTGAGGATTACCCTACCCCCCCAGGTGCCCCTGGGGGTTACACAAGACCATCACAGATCCTGTCTGCCTGAGTCCCAGGAAAAATAATCCTGTTTAGAGAAAAATGGGGTCCCAGACCCCTCAGAAAAAAAAACAAAAAAGGAGAAACTTGGTTTCGCTGCCATCCTGTGGGAAACACAATCAAGAACTGAGGGTCTGAGGGAGGGGTGGGAACTTTTAAACTTGTTGTTGATTGTGTTTCCTGTCAGGTGGACCAGTCATCTCTCAGGTGTGCCGTCCTGGAAGATGATTGGAGAAAAATAATTTCAGAACTTTTTCCACCTTTAATGTGAGCTATAAACTCTACAACTCAGTTGAAAAACAAACTGAAATATTTTAGGGGGGGGGGAGTAAAAATAAAATAATGTTGTTGCATAAGTGTACACACCCCCTTTATAACTGGGGATGTAGCAGTGTTCAGAATTAAACAATTACATTCAAACTCATGTTAAATAGGAGTCAGTACACACCTGCTATCATTTGAAGTCCCTCCGATTAACCCAAAATAAAGTTCAGCTGTTCTAGTAGGTCTTAGTCCTTAGGTCTTAGACATTTTCTTAGTCGCATCCTACAGCAAAAGCCATGGTCCTCAGAGAGCTTCCAAAGCATCAGAGGGATCTTGTTGTTAAAAAGGTATCAGTCAGGAGAAGGGTACAAACAATTTTCCAAGGCATTAGATATACCATAGAACACAGTGAAGCCAGTCATCATCAAGTGGAGAAAGTATGGCACAACAGAAGAAAACTAGTTAGGGAGGCTGCCAAGAGACCTACAGCAACATTAAAGGAGCTGCAGGAATATCTGGTAAGTACTGGCTGCGTGGCATATGTGACAACAATCTCCCACATTCTTCATATGTCTGGGCTATGGGGTAGAGTGGCAAGACGGAAGCCTTTTCTTACCAAGAAAAGCATCTAAGTCCGGCTAAATTTTGCAAAAACACAGCTGAAGTCTCCCAAAAGTATGTGGGAAAATATGTTATCGTTTGATGGCCAAAAAGTTAAACCTTGGTTTCATCATTCCAAACACTAAAACACATCACAAAAAAACACCATACTCACCGTGAAGCATGGTGGTGGCAGAATCATGATTTGAGGCTGTTTTTCTTCAGCTGTAACAGGGGCCTTTGTCAAAGTATAGCAAATTATTAATGGTTCCAAATACCAGTCAATATTGGCACAAAACTTTCATACTTCCGCTAGAAAGCTGAACATGAAGAGGAAATTCATCTTTTAGCAAGACAGCAACCCAAAGCACACATCCAAATCAACAAAGGAATGGCTTCACACAGTGGTGTAACTAGAGCCTTCAGGCCCCCGATGCAAGAAACCATGGAGGTCACCCCCCCCCCCCCCCCCACCTCTGGACAGGGCTCTTTTCTCCGAACCCGATGATGGAACACCAGGGCCCGGTCCCAAGTAGGTGGCCGCATATAAAAGGAACCGATTTCTCCATTTGCCCCCGCTTCTCATCCTCTCCCACCCACAGGCATTCAGCGACTGCAGGAGGAAAATGGAGAGATGGGTTCCTCTATGTCGGTGTTTCACAATCTTTTTCCAGTCAGGGCACCCTTGAAGTACACCCCTAGGTGAATGGAGCTGCACTGCAACCACCCTGCAACTGTGTGCATTGCATGCAGTTGCACCATAGTGATGATGCATTTAAGGGGTTAAAACAGGTGGTCAGTAGGCAACATATTGCCTCTCTACCGTCTGTCAAATGCCTCTGAAAAGTGATCTGAGCATGGATCGCTTTTCGGAGAAACAGCATTTTACATAAAATGTGCGTACATACATCACACACATGTGTATATATATATATATATAATAAAATAAATGCACACGCATATAATCCAGTGGCAGCTGGTGCTCAAAATTTTTAGGGGGGCGCAAGCAAACTGAATAATTAAAAAAAAAAAACATCAATTACAGCCACTGTGCCAATCAAACTCTGTTGGTGTGCCCATCAAATGCTGCCACTGTGTATCCCCACCACCCGCTCGCTGTCTGCCCGCCACTTACCCTGTCTTGGTGGGGCAGCGGGTAACGGCCATGAGCGGGGTCCTCCATGCATCTCCTGTCCTCTCCTCCTGATAGGCGTCCAATAGCTGCCCCTGTCGTTTCAGCCAATCAGGTGACGGGTAACAGACCCGCACACCTGATTGGTGGAGAGGCGGTTCAGTGTTGAGAAAGTGAATATTAATTCACTTTTCTAACACACCTGGGTAGACTGTCAAGCATGGCACTCGCAGTTCACCTATTTTGAAGCCTATTAGAGCCTATGGCTCTAATCAGGTGCTGCAAAAACACCCCCCACTGCTGTAATTCAGGTGCCCGGCACCCCAAAAGGGACTAGACACCTAAATATGAGGGTGGCAGCGGTGGCCATGGATAGATCTATGCTATGCTATGAATGAATCTATCCATTGGTCATAGAGGGGGTGGTACCTCTGCACCCTTTTGGATGCACCGCCACTGATAAACACATGCATATTCACATACATACATATGCACACTCACATACATGCGCACACACACACACATACGCATGCATGCTCACATACAAGCATGCTCGTTCACACACACACACACAAATACAGTAGATAGTCTTTAAAAAAAAAAAAGGCAGACATTTACCTTGGCTCTTCCTGCCAGGTACTGCACTGTAGGGGGAGACAAAGAGCACAGCACTGTGCTTTCACTAAGCCTAATGTTAGGGGCTCCCCACATAGTGCCGATTTCAGTTCGGCTGATGATCGGGGAACTCCTATCGAAGAGTACAAGGGGCCCGGTCGCCATGGCGATCTTGACAACCCCTATAATTCTGCCACTGGCGTCACACTAGAACATGCAGGGGCTCACAGCAGGAGTCCGGTGCATCTCCATTCAAATTTGGGGCTGAATTTTGACTCTTGTTATGCGAATTGGATACGGAGAAGATCCACATCCAATTCCCTTAAGTGTGAACCCAGCCTAAAGTTTTGGAATGGCCCAGACCTGAATCAGATTGAAAATCTGTGGGGTGATCTGATCTGTGCACAGGAGATGCCCCTGCAATCTAGCAGATTTTTGGAGGTTTTTTTTGCAAAGAAGCATGGGCAAATATTACCAAGTCAAGATGTGCCATGCTGATAGTCTTTTTGGGTACGAGTCGGAGTGCTATAGTAAAACCATATTATTTTAGTTTATTTTCACGTCCCTCCACCTAAAAGATTTCAAAGTTTGTTGTTCAACTGAGTTTTACAATTTATAGGTCCCATTAAAAGGTGAAAAGTTCTGAAATGATTTATCTTTCTCCCATTTTTTTTTTTTTTTAACACCATAGAAACCTGACATTTTAACAGGGGTGTGTAGACTTTTTATATCCACTGTATGTGTAGAACGCAGAAATTAAAACCCACCCTTTTTGCTCCCACACATATTTGTTACATGGTTGGAATTTAAGAGGATAACCACTTGACATTGGGATAACAAGCACTATCTCCATCTGAATGCCACACTAGAATACAGAAGAAGACATTTTTGATATCTGGGAATCTCGTGGAAATCATGTAACCATCATTTTGCATTGCAGTTTAATTTTTAACCAGCTTGTAGTATTAACAGTAGATTTTTCAATTTTACATCACAGGTCCTCTTTAACCAAGGAGACTAGAAGGCGCATGTTCCTGAACAGCACTGGACAGCTGCACCAGTCTGAATGCACTGTAAAGTGCCCTTCCAAAAATATTGAGACATAGGTGCACTTTCCTCCCTCCCCGCTATTCTTCCCACCTGTCATTTAGCAGCAAACTTTGTGCTGCAGAAAGGATAGGGAAGATGGTGACACCCCATTCACACATGTGTGGCTTGTTTAGTTAAAGTTGGTTGTAAACCCCCAAAAAAAACCTGCAAGACAAAGGCATAATGAGCTAGTATGCATAGAATACTAGCTCATTATGAATTAATTACCTGAGATCTAAGCCCCTGCAGTGGTCCTAGTTCCCCGCTCCGGAGGCCGACATCGCTCCCAGAGGTTACTTCCCGATGTGGTGGCTCCGGTGCTGTGATTGGCTGGAGTCGCAATGATGTCACTCATGAGCCACCGGTAACGGCACAGTCTAACTGAAGCAACGGCACCTATGCGCCGTTGCTTCAGTTTCCTTAAGTGCACATGCAAATACAGGGATATTTCCTAAACCATGCAGGTTTAGCAGATATCCAGTGTAGCTACATGTAAGCCTTATTATAGGCCTGTAGTAAAAAGTGGTTGTAAAGGGTTTACAAACAATGTGGCGCCCAAAGGCTTACAAAATGCCTTTGGGTGCCACAAAAATTGCAAGCTAGGTCAGCACAGTGCAAGTTCAGCTTAAACCTGTGCACTGCAATGCATACTACACAGTGGTAGGAAAGGGGGGAGGAATCCGGAGGTGCCCATTTCCTCTCACAATGGGGACTCAAGATGACCTTACCCTATACCCCTTCTATGCTGCATTGTGTCTACTACTAAATGACAGGTGCTGTTTAAAGAAGAACTCCAGACAAGACACAGCATTCAGTAATAATTATATGAAAAGCTGGTTATTAAAGAAGTGGTGCTTCTAAACACATCAACAAGAAAATGATAAACACAATTCACTCAATGATAACAAATCATTTATTTGCCATAAGGATCATTATTCACATAAATGATTTTCTGAAAATAGAAATTGGTGTGCTATATTTAGTATAATGAATTGATCCTAAAGATCCCCCCTTACTCTCCAAAGATCCCTGGGGAATGCAGCTCTGCAAGCTGATCTCAAAACTTCATCTATCCATTTGTTTAAAGTAAATGTAAGGAACAATAAATGTTTTATTTATCACACTTCCTGGTCTAGTGAGGCACTATTGAAGCAGCCTTCCCAGGGGACAGCTGTGGGGCACTGGTGACCTAGCCAGGACCTCACAGCTGCACCCTGTGAAGGCTACGTCGCCCACCAATGCATTCCAGGGAGAAGGTATTATTAGGCCCCTTTCACACTAGGGCGGGAGCGGCGTTGCAGGTAAAACGGTGCTAAAACGCAGATTTACCTTTGCTTTAGCGGCGGTATAAGGCCGCTAGCGGGGCAATTTTACCCCCCTGCTAGCGGCTGAGAAAGGGTTAAAAGCGCTGCTACAGCAGTGCTTTGCCGGCGGTATAACCGCGCTGCCCCATTGATTTCAATGGGCAGGAGCGGTGAAGAAGCGGTGTATTCACCGCTCCAAAGTTGCTGCTAGCAGGACAAGGGAAAAGAGTGGAAGTAAAACCCATAATTAATTTCAACTTTAAACCGCAACATCTCAGGCCCAAGGCATTCTTTTGTACAGTACAAGCATGAGATCTGTCTGGTGACCTTCTTATGGTGTAGTGTTCAAAATAGTGGCACAGGATTCTAGCAGGAGGAGGCTACTGTGTGCAATGCATGTGGTTGCACGCAGCGGTGATAAACTTAATAAACTCAACTGCCTTCTAAAAAGTGAACCACCACTACCTTGAATAAAGCTGACCATACACCTATAGATTATCTGCAGATTTTCCATGCTTAGATGGAAAAGGTGCAACAGATTTCGCTAAACTGTGGATGGAGGAATCTCCCACTTTTTCCATCTAACCATAGAAAATCTGCAGATAATCTATAGGTGTATGGCCAGCTTAAGATGTTGCCCTCCGCTGCACTTAATGAATATGCGACCTCCAGCCTATCATTACAAACATTAACATTAATGGGAGATTTCCAAATATTTATTTAATTTCATGCTTTATCTTGTCTGGAGTTGTCCTTTAAATGTCCCAGCTTAGTTGTATAGTCAGGAAATTTGTACAAAATGCATGATATGGGTTATTTGGGTGAAATACATGTAAAGCCTTACTGACTGACATTTAAAATTACTTAAGCACTATGTATCAAGAACAATTGCGATGTGTGTTTTGTTTTTTGTTTAATAAAATATTGTTTTCACCTTGTTTTCATCCTTTGTTATGTATCAGAACTGCTGATCTCCTGCTGCCACTTCTTACCTACATACACACCTAATTTCTCAGGGTAGGTTCCCCAATGGTGACAAATATGGAACATCATGCCTCTGCAATACGCGATGGCATGAATGCTTGAAGTCTCCATTGGGAGAGCGTGTGACAGGGTGATAACACAGGGAAGGAATGGCAGACAGGGATTGAGTGTTGTCACCCTAAAGCAGGAAGGGCCTGCACAAGAAGGTATGTGGTGGGATCACCAGGTATTATTTTAATGTCAGCTGCAGATGTGAAAATGACATTAACATGTTAAAGTTTATATAGCATTTTTGTGATGGGTTTGTATCTAATTTAATTTAAAGATATGTTACTGGGTGGATGATTAAAGCATTATAGAAGGACTGAAATATGCCAATGATGGCTATGTGATCCAAAGCCTAGATAGTTGATCAATCTAAACTCAAGACCACGTAACATTAGACCTTTGCTGAAATGGAGGAACAGTCAGATACCTACAGTACGCTTTGGGCTATGTCACCAGAACTGGAGGGAACCTTGAGCAATGGTTTCTTCAGTGTCTCTCTACTTATCCATGGCAGTAAGATTATTAACATACAGTAGAACCTCGGTTTGTAAGTAACGAGGTTAACAAGCGTTTCACAAAACAAGCACTCTATTTCGCACTCTAGTACTGCTTTTGGCCTGGGGTGGGGGGCACCGGAGCCGAACAGAGCAGATTGTCGGTTTTTGGAAAGGCACGAGGACAGTTCGGCTGATCTCGGAAAGACTCGGTTCAGGAGCCATTCTGAGGTCAGCTGAAGTGTGCTTGGGCTTTTTCGGACGTTTCTGAGGCTCTCCGTTGCCGCCCCCCGCCTCTGGCCACATGCGCCATTGCATCCCATTGAAGTCGATGCGGAACAAATTATTTTCGTTTCCATTGACTTCAATGGAAAAACTTGCTTTGATATGCGAGTACTTTGGATTACGAGCATACTCCTGGAACGGATTATGCTCGTAATCTGAGGTTCCACTGTATTGTATTTATCGACGTATATCACTTTAGGAGGGAAGTTTCAGGAAAGAAACAAAAACTTGTTGAGGAAGCTAAATAAGTTAAGAAAATAATCTTTTGTGAATCTGTTGCAGAATTTCTGCTAGTAAAAGCTCTTCCTGTTGCCAGCTGACTTTGCTAAGCAGTTGGCTGCTTACCTGATAAGAAGCCCAACAGGCAACTGAAGGGGCACACACAATAGGGCAGTATTCTCCAAACTGTGGCATATTGCTTGCTTTTACTTGATAGGAGGGATGGAGGTGGGGTTGGGCAAGACAGAAGAAGAAGCAGAAGAGGACAACGTTTTCAGGAAGTGAGAGGCCTCAATGCAGAATTCAGAAATAAGAAAGTAAGGTTTTCCCTGAAGAACAGGATGAAGATGATTGCCAGGCTTAGAAAGTCTAATAAAAGCCAGACAATCAGCTATACAGCAAATGAATAAAGTCAAAGATACATATATTTTACATATAAATAATACAAACATTTTCATTTTTGACTGGACTGCCACTTTAAATAAAGTAATGTGAAGAGGAGCCTGCACTAATTTACTGGTGTTAAAATTAAAACTTGACCAGCTAATTCATTTTTACATGACGTGGTGAGCTTGGGTTTAGGCCAAACCGATAATGGGAGAACCAGGAAGGAAGCTGTCATTTTGAGCCAATTCCCCACCCTGAAGCTGTATGTACACAAAGGGGCGAGGAAGCTTATGACATCATTGACGTAACGTGACCGCCTCGTAACTGCATTTACTCAAAGGGGTGGGGATTCATCATCGAAATATAGAAACCTAGAAATTGATCACAGAAAAAAAGACCAAGTGGTGCCCGATTATTTTCTTAAACTTGTATCCTGAGTGAAAGCCACTTCAGCCCACCTCCGTCCACGTCACACGCCCATCCGAGGCATTTATTTTGAAACATGTTGGGGGAAACTCGTCAGTGACGTTGCCTCAATGGAGCCAGACTGAGGCCGCTTTCATTTAGGATACACTTAGAGGTTTTTTTTTTTCTTTTCTCTTGTTGGTATGCATTAAGCCGGGACAGGCTCTTTCCATGCCAGCACCCTCCTCCTTCCGTATGGGTCACCGGAATTAGGGAAACTTGAGGCACTGCTCAAGGTTCACATCTCTAACATTTTCTACGATTATTAACTTTCCTCCTGCTAGTTTGAGGTCATGTCCTCATGTTCTTGATCTTGGCTTCATAGTCCTGAACATTATTCACCCCCTTATTATGTATTTAAAGTTTTAAGTCCTGTCTCTCCTTTCCATTCTTTCCTGCAGACTAAACATATTAAGTTCTTGCAGTCTCTCCTGATACGTTTTATTCCACAGATATTTTACAATTTTTGTTACACATCTCTGGACTTCTTCTATCTTTTCAATATTTTTTTGTGAGTGAGGTCTTCAGAACGGGACACAGTATTCTAAATGGGATCTCACTAAAGATCTACATAGAGGAATCAAGACCTCCTTCCTTCTAGTGATATAAAGATCTATATAGAGAAGTCAGGATCTCTTTCATCCTGCAGGTGACCACTCTAGTGATCCATCCTAAAATTCTCTTCCCTTTTCCCACTGCCTGGTCACACTGTTTTATTATTTTTTAATCATCTGAAATAAGTACCCCCCCCCCCCCCCCTCAAATTGTTGGCCAGCACTACAGAGGAAAACACTGCACCCCCAATGTTGTACACTGCCTAGGGATTCTTTTTCCCTAGGTGCATTATTTTAAATGTAGAAATATTGAACTGCACGTTCCACTGCTTGGAACATGATTTGGCATTGCTGGAAGATTGGTCAATGTTAGACACCTCCAGGGATATCACACCTTTGTGTCATCAGCAAAAAAAGATTAAAGGGTTTTTGGGTAAAGTAGGTCTATTTGTAAGTGATATTATTAAATAGGACAGGACCTAGTATAGAGCTTTGGTGTACAGGACTAGTGACTAATGCCCTAATATGGCCACATTATCATATTAGGTCAGCTTGATTGACCTAATAAGGACATGTGGCCAAAGTAGGTCAATGATGTCACAAGCATCCCTATTTCTTTGGGAATGCCCCAGCTGCAGCAAAATGGGCTGCCACTTGAAGCTTCCCAAACCCAAGCTCATCCATAGCCAGCAGTGTGATAGGAGCATATGAGCTGAAAGGTGCAAATTGAACCAGGATATCCTGAGGTCACATGCAATGAGAAATGAGATGAGTGATTCAGGCTGGCTGAACTGCATTACAAACCCTTTAGCAGATAATACAGTTCCTATATAAAGTGTACCGTAATTCCTTTTTTTAGAGTTCAGCTTTGGCTCCCATGCTGCCCATTGATTGTAAATGACGAGAGCCATTGAAATATCGCTTTCAAGCCATGTAGATAGCGAAAACTGCCTATCCTCTTAGTAGTTGACTGTTCACAACAGATTTGGAATTATTCTTTCTTTTTTCTTCCTAGGTTAATGATTGGGGGACTTTTGAGGGTCAGAGGTGAAAATACTATCCAGAGGATTTATTACAGAGAAGCTTACTGGGTCTTTCACCTTTCTACTAAGCATAAATCTATAATGGAGATCCAGCTACATCAAACTTCCAATCAAGCTATGTTTGAATATGTCACCTCTGACTCTGGATGGGCAGATTTACTAAGATGTCAAACATTTCTCTTTCATTTGCACAGCGTGAATGGTCTTTGAATTCTCATTATTAATGGATCAATCTGACCTAATCTGATATTTCACTGATGGGCTAAACTACCTGCTAATATATTTGGGAACTTAAGTGGTAAGATCTCTTTATTAGAGAAAATCCAACAGTGAGGATTAGTTGGAATGCCAGCAGCTGGTGGGCGTAGTTGAGAACACAAATGCAGAGATCTTGACACGAAAGTCCCTAAAAAATATTAGGAAAATGGTTGGAGATTTAACCAACTGAAGGATCGATTAATCCATCAATAACAGATATTTCAAGTTAGAGTAAATGTCAAAGGGCCACTAAACCTAAGGCACAGTTTGCCTTATATAAAAAGCTATGAACAATATTCAAAATTACAAAGTGAAAAATAAAAAGAATTAGCAAAAATATATAAGTACATATACTGTATATAGTACACAAAAATTGCATTTTGCAAAAATGCAGATACGTTTTGAATTCAAGGTTACAAATTAAATATATTGCTCTACACTGTCCAGACTGATATTATTTAAACAAATTACTGGACAGTGAGTCGGCTTCATGCAGTAAAACATACATCTTGATTATTTACTGTGTTTTTATCATGTTTTTGGAATTTACCGTTTTTGGCCCTTTGCAATTTACATACAGTATCTCACAAATATGAGTACACCCTTCACATTTTTGGAAATATTTAATTTCTTCAGTGTTGTCACGTGAGTGTGCAGCTTGTATATAACAGTGTAAATTTGCTGTCCCCTCAAAATAACTTAACACACAGCCATTAAAGTCTAAACCACTGGTAACAAAAGTGAGTATAGCCCTTAGTAAAAATTTCCAAATTGGGCCCAAAGTGTCAATATTTTGTGTGACCACCATTATTTTCCAGCACTGCCTTAACCCTCTTGGGCATGAAGTTCACCAGAGCTTCACAGGTTGCCACTGGAGTCCTCTTCAAACTCGAACATCCACCATCTCCGTGATGTCGTCCTGGTGGAGACCTTGCGATCCTCCACCTTCCATTTGAGGATGCCCCACAAATGATCAATAGGGTTTAGGTCTGGAGATATGCTTGGCCAGTCCATTACCTTTTACCCTCAGCTTCTTTAGCAAGGCTGTGGTCATCTTCGAGGTGTGTTTGGGTTCATTATGTTGGAATACTGCCCTGGGGCCCAGTCTCTGAAGGGAGGGAATCATGCTCTACACATGGTCTGAAGCTCCCTGTGTCGGCAGCACTCATGCATCCCCAGACCATGTCCACCCCACCACCATGCTTGAATGTAGGCAAGACGCACTTGTCTTTGCTTTAGATGGTGTCAAGCATGTGTGGCGGCAACCAGGTAAGGAGTACAAATACGTTGATCTTGGTCTCATCAGACCACAGGACTTGGTTCCAGTAGTGTCCTTAGTCTGCTTGTCTTCAACAAACTGTTTGCAGGCACTCTTGTGCATCATCTTTAGAAGAGGCTTCCTTCTGGGAGGACAGCCATGTAGACCAATTTGATGCATTGTGCAGCAAATGATCTGAGCACTGACAGGCTGACCCCCAACCCCTTTAACCTCTGCAGCAATGCTGGCAGCACTCATACATCTATTTCCCAAAGACAACCTCTGGATATGATGCTGAGCACGTGCATTCAACTCCTTTGGTCAACCATGGCGAGGCCTGTTCTGAGTGGAATCTGTCCTGTTAAACCACTGTATGGTCTTGGCCACTGTGCTGCAGCTCAGTTTCAAGGTCTTGACAATCTTCTTATAGCCTAGGCTATCTTTATGTAGAGCAACAATAATTTTTTTCATATCCTGGGAGAGTTCTTTGCCATGAGGTACCATGTTGAACTTCCAGTGACCAGTATGAGACACCAGGGAGGGAAAATGGCTAATTGGGCCCAATTTGGACATTTTCACTTAGAGGTGTACTCACTGTGGTTTAGACAGTAATGGCTGTGTTGAGTTATTTTGAAGGAACAAGAACATTTACACGGTTATACAAGCTATACACTCTGCTCCTATTGAAAGTATATATCCAAAAATGAAATTTTTGTTGCAGGGGATGCCTGAAATCTGACTTGTATCTTAGGCAGACTTCTGGGAAAATTGGTGAGCCAATCACACAAGCAGGAAATTATTATTTTTAATAACATTAAATTACAATATGATTAGTGTCGCAATTACCGTATATACTCGAGTATAAGCCGAGATTTTCAGCCTCTTTTTTGAGGCTGAAAGTGCCCCCCTCGGCTTATACTCGAGTCATCGCCGTCTGACTGCTCGATCAGCGTATCGAGCAGACAGACGGCGGACATACTACAATTTGAAAGCCGCGCCTCCTTCTCCGCCTCCGCCTGTGATAGGCGGAACACTGAATTTCCCAGCAGCCTGTGTTCCGCCTATCACGGACATCGTCTCATCCTCGTCCGTAGTACGAGGATGAGACGATATCGGTGATAGGCGGAACACAGGCTGCTGGGAAATTCAGTGTTCCGCCTATCACAGGCGGAGGCGGGGCTTTTGAATTTTAGAATGGCCGCCGAGGCGATCCTGGCAAGGCACGGGACGGAGGCAAGGCAAGGCACGGCACGGGACGGGACGGAGGCAAGGCACGACACGGGACGGAGGCAAGGAGGCAAGGCACGGGACGGAGGCAAGGAGGCAAGGCACGGGACGGAGGCTCGGGACACAGGTAGGCTGGACACACACACACACACACACACACACACACGGACACACACACATGGACACACACACACAGGGATGGATGGATGGAGACACACACACACAGGGATGGATGGATGGATGGAGACACACACACACAGGGATGGATGGATGGAGACACACACACACAGGGATGGATGGATGGATGGACACACACACACACAGGGATGGATGGATGGATGGACACACACACACACACAGGGATGGATGGATGGATGGACACACACACACACAGGGATGGACGGACACACAGGGACGGACACACACACAGGGATGGACAGGCATGTCTCACCCTCGGCTTATACACGAGTCAATAAGTTTGCCAGTTTTTTTGGGGGTAAATTGGGGGCCTCGGCTTATATTCGGGTCGGCCTATACTCGAGTATATACGGTATATTTGCTATATTATATTTTCTTTATTTGAATTTTTTCCCTACGTAAGTAGAGTTACATGTAAAGATCTAATAAAATATTTATAAAAATGTGAGGGCTGTACTTACCTTTGTGAGATACTGTTACATGTCAAGGTGAAGGCAGATCAAAATGTGCATGTAAATTTTCTTTGAAACATTTCAAGAAATGTCTTAATGAGAACTGCATGTGTTCTTAATAGCAAACAGTGTGCAATTGTCACATTTGTTCAGATTTTTATGGAGAAGCATGCAGCTGCATACTATGGGCAACCATTTGTCTGTTAAAGGGGTCTATTTATGAAAAATGTACTATGTGGATGTCTCAAGCATTTGCACAGCTGTCATGAATAATCCCCATAATTTACCAATAATAGAAAATAAACATATTGGGGTTGATTTACTAAATCTTGGAAGTGCTGTCGCTGTAGATCTGAGGGGAAACTATGGTGATTTTATCATCCAATCATGTACACGCTAAAATTCTGTTTTTTATTTTCCTGGCATGTCCCCCTCAGATCTACAGCAACTGCACTTCTAAGTGCACTTGTAGTGCAAAGTGGATTTTCGTAAATAACCAGCAAGAGGTAGTTTCATCTAGTGGCCATAATGTAGTATTTTCCAGAGAAACACAGGAGAAATCCACAGTATGGCCACTAGATGGAGCTAACAATCATAGGAAATAAACATATTAGGCAGATTATGGGGATTCGTTATGATGGTTATGCGAATTCTTTATAAAAAAATGTGCTGTGCCAATGCCTAAATAGACCCCAAAGTCTACTGGTATTCAAATTTCAGCATTCTTGCTGGGATAAGTTAATGGGGTTGTTAGATAAACGGGAAGAAATAATTACCTTTCTTGGAGAAAATGCTGCTCTAGCCTTATTCCAATGATGTTCACGTTGATGACCAGCCCCCTTTTCATTCACAATCACATGATCTAATGCCTAGAAAGAAAAAAACTGGAACCCTTTGGTTGGTCTTTTTATTTACTCATCCCAGCAAGACTGTTGCGATATCTTTAGGTTAATAGTTAACGTTAGATCTACATTCATTCTGAACCTGTTTTCAAAATCATGTCTGTATATGTGTTGTTATGACCTTACCTAGTTTTTGATCTTTATTTTTCTCTATTGCTAGCTTTATATACGAGGTGTCTTCAAAAAGTTTCTGCACGTGTTTATATTTAATAGAGTTTAAAAAAAAAGTATGGAAACTTTTTGAAGAACCTTCGTATTATATATGATAGATATGATATGATAGATAAGAAAGAGGGTAAATAACATATCTACTGTGGGAAGTGGCTATGCTCTTTTAAATATACTTGAATTTTAAGAAATTCAGGAAAATATTTAACTATCTATTGCTTAGCATTTTATAGTAAACTACAGTATGGCAAATTTGGCAAACTTTTTTTTAGGTTTAGCTATTTTTTGTTATTCATAAGAGTGTCAGAGTGTTAAAAAAAAACACTATAAGTGCCCCTTTTGAACCTCCCCTATAAATGCAGACAACACCAAGGTAGACATTTAAGTATTGCCCTACTAAAATTGTTGGTTTTCTCTAAGAATTTACTCTGCTAGACTAGGCATGGATGCCTTGTACAATTGTCCCCACTCTCCCTGCTGGCCTATGTTCACAATGTGCTAGGCCTCAGCATGCTTATGCCATATTCATGCACAAATTCATCTCTTCTAGTGGGCCAGGGCATAGCAGGAAAAACTGTGCCCGAGCATGATATTGAGTGACCACTCTAGTCCAGACTTTCTCCACCTTTTCAACACAAAGGAACCCTTGATTCATGAAACCCTATAAATCATGATACAATAGTGTGATAGTGGGAACTTATCTTCCCACTGACTGACACCAATGATCTTTTTAATTAAGAAATTGCTCATTGCTCAAGGGACCCTCCCTAACAACCCCTGGAGGAACCATGTTAGAAAAACCCTGCACTAACCAAAGCTAACTGAGCTTAGGTACGATATGGATTGCCCAATGTGAGTACGCCCTAAGGCCCCTTTCACATAGGGCTCACTCCATTTCGTGCATCCGCCTGCTCAGCAGGGGATCTTTTTGTTGAGCAGGTGGATGACAGGATAGCAGAGCAGACACTGACATAGCCCCACTGTTCTCTATGGGGTGGTCAGATGGAAATAGATCACCTGCCCGTTTCCATCTGACTGTCCTCCAATCCGATCCGCCAGATGAATGAGAAATGGATGCCCCATCCGTCTGTCTTTGGCGGACAAGATCAGATCGGAGGCCGGTGGGTATCAGGAGACACATGTCCACTGACATCCGCCACTCCATAGAGAACAATGGCTGGTGTGATCAGCTCTGCCTGAAAAATGGACAGGTGGACCAGATCAGACTGCCCGTGTGAAACCAGCCTAAGCCCTTGTACACACGGTCGGAGAATCTGTCGGAATGAGTCTTATTGGACCGCGTCGTCAGATAATCCGACTGTGTGTGGTATGCATCGGACTGATTCCGTCCGAATCTCCGTCCGATCCAAATTTCCAACATGTTGGAAATATTTCCCGACCAACTGGGCCGGACGGACCTAATCCGATCATGTGTAGAACATTTTGATCGGACTAGGGGCCACGCATGCTCAGATCAAATTCCTACATTAAAGCTATTGGCTACTAGCCTGAATGTAGTCCCATCGTAATGAAATTACGTCATCACGTTCTGAAAGATCGGATTTTTCGCCAACTTGGCCCGACCGTGTGTATGCAACAGTTTCGGACACAATCCGTCGGACTAAATCCGACGGGCAAAATCTGACGAATTTGGTTGGCAAAATCTCCGACCGTGTGTACGTGGGCTAAGGCCGCGTACACACGTGCGGATTGTCTGCCCAACTAAGTTCGGCAGACAATCCGACAGACAGTCCGTTCAAAATTTGCATGAACGGACTTGACCACACACGATGAGCAGACAGTCCGCTGAAAGCGTGCGTGATGACGTGTACAGCACGTACGACGGGACTAGAAAAACGACGTCCAATACACTGCAATGCAACCTTCGGCCGTGTAAACCCTTTCTGAGCATGCGCCATACTTAGTCCGTCCAACTTGCCTACACACGAGCGGACTGTCCGCTGAAACCAAGTTTGGACGGACAAAACCAAGTTTGAACGGACTGTCTTACGGAAATTCCGTAAGACTTTGTTCGTCAGACTGTCCGCTGAAAAAGTCCGCTGAAGCCCACACACGAGCGGATTGTCCGCTGAAACACTGTTCAGCGGACTAAGTTGGACAGACAATCCGCCCGTGTGTACGCGGCCTAAGAGTAGCATAAACGGCTAAACAGGTGGAACAAGGGTTCCTCCATTTAAAAAAAAAAAGGCTGAGAAAGGCTGTTATGTCATGTACTACAATCCACCCTTCCCCTAAAAGAACCCTATACGATAAAAAAAAAAAAAAAAGTATTAGACGTTGCTTGTTTATTATGTATTTTTAGATTGTCTGTATGGTGATGGGCACTGTGGTATTGTGGTAGGCGAGTTCACGCTGTGCTTCTTAGTAAATCTGCCTTTTGATGTTAAATTGGATAAAAAATTATTTTATTCCCTGGGTAATGAAATGCCTTTTAACAAAAAAAAATGGAATACAGTGTTCTTTTATGTTGTTTTTATTGTTAACCGTTAATTGTACAAATGTTTTAAATAGGGGATGCCAATTTTTTTGAGGTGTAATTTCTTATAAAACTGATATTTGTAGATTGGTGGAGTCTTTAGGGAAGAACTACCACCCACCCAGCTTCTTGAATCTCTTGTGGATTGTTACTGATACATTGAAAAGAATCCGGAGGCACTCATAGGCTTAATCAGAGTGGGGCATGTCCTGTGAAAACCCTGCTAGGAGGTTTCACATTAATTCCTCTAGTTTAGGTCTAGCCAAGAACTCAAACTGTTAAAGCCGAGAAATTGGATTTAGTGAACCCGTGCTTTGCTAATACAGGTAGGGTAGAGCAGTGTTTCTAAACTCCAGTCCTCAAAGCACACCAACGGGTCATGTTTTTAGGCTTCCCATTATTTAGCACAGGTGATTTGATCAGTTTCGCTGCCTTGGTAATTACCACAGCTGTTTCATCTGAGGGAAATCCAGAAAACATGACCTGTTGGGGTGCCTTGAGGACTGGAGTTGAGAAACCCTGGGGTAGAGCAGTGGTTCTCGACTCCTGTCCTCAGGACCCACCAACAGGCCAGATTTGCACGATAACTAAAATACATTACAGATGATATCATTTGCTGCTCAATGATTGCAGTATTCTAGTCTACATCTCTCCAAGGTAAAACTTAAAATGTCGCTTGTTAGTGGTTCCTAAGGACAGGAATTGAGAACCACTGGGGTAGAGTAACAGGTTTGCTTAAAGTTGATATAAAAAAAAAAAAGAGGTGGCATCTGCTAACATAATGCAATGGATAAAGGTTCATTTTTGTCTAGGGGTGGAGCAATAAGCTGTATTACTTACCTTATTCCTCACTCCCTAGTAGTCAGAGCACTGCTCTTCTCTTCGATTCTCTGGAATGGAGGTGAGCCCTTGCTGCCTTCACATACAATGCAGGACCAGCATCATTGCATTATACATGAGGATGTCAGAAAGCCTGCAATCGATGGATCAGCAAAGTTAGGCAGCTTCTCGGGACCAGGTGTACAGTGTGGTGGAAGCCTCCAGGAGTGAGGAATCAGATATTACAGCTAATTCCTCTACCCTTGCTGTGCAGGGCCGTGGAGTGAGGCTTTTCCCTAAGGGTTCATTCACAGTGGCGCAGAGGACTTGCATACAGAGAAGCTTAAAGCGGAGGTCCACCCTAAAATGGACCTTCCGCTCATCGGATTCCTCCCCCCCTCCGGCGCCACAATTGGCACCTTTCAGGGGGGAGGGGGGTGGGGGGGGTGCAGTTACCTGGATAATCCAGGTAACTGCACCCACTTCCGGGCTAGCTCTCTGCGGAAAGGGGCGTACATTACGCCCCTTTCCACAAGTGCCCGCCCCCTTCCGCAAGTGCCCCGCTGCTTGCTGGGAAACACACAGATCCCAGAGGCAGCGGGGACCGTCCTCATTGCGCAGCGCGGCTCGCGCATGCGCAGTAGGGAACCGGGAAATGAAGCCCGAAAGGCTCCATTTCCTGATTCCCATACCCAAGATGGCGGCGGCAGCACTCGAGTGTCGATCTAGAGATCGGCTTCGGGTGCCGACATCGCGGGCGCGCTGGACAGGTAAGTGTCACTATTTTAAAAGTCAGCAGCTGCAGTATTTGTAGCTGCTGACTTTAAAAGGGGCCCTGGACACAAACTATCTGTGCCCAGTGGCTCCTATTAGTCCCTGTACACAGGTAAACTCTCAGATTTGTGACTACCAATATACAGCTGCAGCCTGTCATTGATTTGTACAGCCGGGTTGTAGGCAAACACCAGTCAATCCTGGGTGCAGAGATGCACTCTTTTTTTATGGTATATGGCTCTCTGCACCTATGTGAATGAACCCTTACATTTCCTTTCCATTCGCACTTCTGCAGCTCTGTTTATTTCTGGAGCAGCGAAAAATACCCGGTACTTCCAGGTAAGAGGGAGTATGTGATTCTCTCCTTGGTACAGCTCTAAGTGCCTGATTGCCACCCAATAACCAAACCAGCTGTCACAGGCAAGGAACAATCATAAATCCTGTGTAAGTTTAACCGAACCGTAACATAAACAGATTGTTTTCCATCTTTTCTTCTGCGGACAATAGGATGGTACGTATAAGCAGTGAGGGGGGGGGATAGGAAAAGTATTACTTACCTTTACTCCTCATGCCCCACCAGGAAGGTGGAAGTACACAGGTTGCTGCGGTAGGTGGAACACTCCACCATTTTTTTTCAATAAAATAAATTTGTTCTCCCAGTTTTTTTTTTTTAGGAATGTTGGCAACCATGGCATAAAATTATTGTATAAGCTCTCAAATAGGCAGCTTTGTAAATGATACAAATGTCTTTGTAAATTTTGTGTGCATGTTTCTTATGCAATGTCCGAGACCATAGAAGGGTTATTTATGAAACAGAAAGCTTGTAGAGCAACCATTTAGATTTTGGTGCTAGCATCTAAATGATTGCTGCAGGCAACAGATCTATTTTTCTTCCTTCTAGTTGTTCTAACAGTGTTGTTTCATGAGGAAATGGACATGCTTGGGCTGCTGAAATTGTTCTAATTTTTTTTGTATTGTAAATCAGCTTCACACAATAAGTATCCCTTACACATCAACAAACGTTTCCTGTATTTTCATTGTTAAGTAGGAAGATGTTTACCGTATCTTGTCGTTATATGTGCTGATGCAAGGTTATTCTTATGAATGTATTAAGCAACTATGCTTTTGCAATGAATAACTGAAATAACGTTTTAAATTTTAAACAGGCCTTGCCCTCAAAAAAAAAAAAAAAAAAAAAATCTGTAAAAGAAGAGTTTAACACGTACATGTTCTGTCCCTGTGGCCTCAAATCTTTGCTCTCATCCCTACCAGCCACTATTATAATGACACAATAGTGACATAGAAGCTGATGGGTGGAATCTTCAGCATGCAGTGAGGAACAAGGCATCCCATATACCTACAAGTGTCTCTAGTACACAAGTGTCCGCTTATCGAATAGTTTCCGGGCCGTACTGCGCAGGCGCAACACAGGGGACAAGGAGAAGCCGAACATCTCTGAAGAAGAACGGCTCCTGCGCACTGAGTTCAGGTTGAAGCCCCACCATCCAAGTGGACATAGGGTTGCTCACAGTAACAGGGCCGCTCGCCACGCTTCGGGCACGGCCTCGCTTCACTCGGCTATTTTATATTCTAACTCTATGTCCACTTGGATGGGGGGGCTTGAACCTGGACTCACTGCGCAGGCGCCGTATATCTTTTGAGATGTTCGGCTTCTGCTTGTCCCCCATACTGTGCAAGCGCAGTACAGGGCGGGCACTATTCGACGGGGGGACACTATCTGATCGGACACTGGCCACTAGTTTGCATGCATCGGATTCCTGCCCGACGCATGCGCAGTGCGATCCTGAAAAATCCGGCCGCTGGTACGCATGCATCGGATTCCCACCCGACGCATGCGCAGTGTGGCTCTGCAAAAACCATCCCCTTGTACACATGCGTCGGATTCCCACCCAATGCATGTGCAGCGTGAACCCGAAAAATCCGGTCCCTAGTACGCATGCGTGGGATTCCCGTCCGATGCATGCGCAGTATGGTCTTGAAAAAAAATGTTCAGTCAAGGGTAAGGATGAGAGAGATCAGACAGGAGGAGGGATGAACCTCCAATGCGGCCGAGTCTTCAGTACTACACAGACAGCTATATAAACCCATATATATATATATATATATATATATATATATATATAGAGAGAGAGCTATCTATAGATAGGAATAAATGGGGGGTGTATAGTAGTGTGTGTATATACACCCCCTATATATATCTATGTGACCTTAGATAAACAGTTTTCTGTGCTGAGAACATGCGTCCTGCATGCTCCCAAGCGACACCGGCGGGGACCAGCCAATCACAGTGGTCACATGACCGAATGACCGCCTCCTCCTCACAGCATTTAGAAGCTTATGAAGAACTTGGGAGGCAGTGGGAAGGGATTAATTTCATGCATAAAATTTACACCCACATGTTTATTTGCATTTATTTTTGAGAGCTCAAGGAACCCTAAAATCCAGGGTGCTCTGATATATAAACCATGCATGATATGCGACCAGCTCCTGTGCTTGTCCTCCTGTCTTCTGTTTCTTACCATTAACCTATTACTGGGAAGAATGTTCTCACAACCAATCGTGAATTGCGGAAGGGAGCACCACAGAGCCAGTGGATACAGGAGCTTGTTATATGTATACAATTGCATTGAGCTAAATACACTATATTACCAAAAGTACTGGGATGCCTTCTTTTACACACACATGAACTTTAATGGCATCCCAGTCTTAGTCCGTAGGGTTCAATATTGAGTTGGCCCACCCTTTGCAGCTATAACAGCCAGGGACGTCTTTAATATTGATTGTACCCTGGGTAAACATTTTCTTATCTTCCCCCCACGCCATGCACTTTTGCGGTCAACCTGCTCTGAGTCTACAATAAATAACAGCTAAACTCAAAATTAGTTTACTAGATCAGATCAGGCAGTGATTGTGATTGGTGGTCAGAGATTACAGTGTATCATTACCAATTGCTGGCTGCTAGAGGTTAAAGCACACATGGCTCACTTATTATTTGCTAAAGGTTACAGCACATGACCTCAGCTTGTTGATTGGTTGCTAGAGATTACTGTACATCAATACTGGTCACTGGTTGCTAGAGGTTACTGGACATCCTTACCACTCACCAATTGATTTCTAGAGGTTACTGCACATTATTACTGTTTATTAATTGGTTGCTAGAGGTTACTGCATATCCTTAACGCTCAATGATTGGTTGAAAGAATTTAGTGCACAGCATTATTATTATTATGAATAACGATTTACACGGCACTTTACAATGTAGAGGGGGACAGCACAAATACAGTACAGTTCAATACAAAAGAGACAGGAGGGCCCTGCTTGTAGAGCTTACCTTTTGTACCACCACCCCCCTTCACAGGAACCACTAATGTAAGGAGGGATTTATACTGATCACCTATAGAGATGGCCTTGCGGTTCGCAGCAAATTTTTCTCGTTCGCGATTCGCCAAACCGGACTTCTGCCGCTGTTCGCGTGGCGGACATATGCGTTTACATTGTGAAGAACTTTGACCCATGACACATTCATCATGGGGTACAGGACAGCCAATTGAGACATTTCAGCACATGGACAATTGGACATACCCCCGACCTTATAAATAGACCTGATCTGGCAGCCATTTTACATTCTGTCTTTTGTCAGTGTAGGGAAATGACGCTGTGTGGAGCAGGGACAGTCAGTTTAATCACTAGCTATTACTATTGGGTCCACAAAAGTCCTTTTAAGGACTGGTATAGGTGTACAGTATATAGGGTTGTAATACACTTATAATATACTTTCTTTCAAATATAGAAAGTATATTATGGTGCACTGCTGTGCTGACCGATTCTGCAGCTGTCTTGTAGGGATTGAGGGACAGTTTAGTGTTTGGAGCAGGGACAGTCTACAAATCACTAGGTACTAGGTCCACAAAGGTCCTTTTAAGGACTGGTATAGGTGTACAGTATATAGGGTTGTACACGTATAACCACTTCAGCCCCGGACCAATAAACACCCTAAGGACCAGAGGTCTTTTTACAATTTCGCACTGCGCTGCTTTAACTGGTAATTGCGCGGTCATGCAATATTGCACCCAAACGAAATTTGCGTCCTTTTCTTCCCACAAATAGAGCTTTCTTTTGATGGTATTTGATTGCGATTTTTATTTTTTGCGATATAAATGGAAAAAGGCAAAGACCGAAAATTTTCTACTTTTTGTTATAAGAAAAATCGAATAAACTCAATTTTAGTCATACATTTAGGGCAAAATTTATTCAGCCACATGTCTTTAGTAAAAAAAAATGTCAATAAGCGTATATTTATTGGTTTACGCAAAAGTTATAACGTCTACAAACTAGAGTACATTTTCTGGAATTTACACAGCTTTTAATTTACGACTGCCTATGTCATTTCTTGAGGTGCTAAAATGGCAGGGCAGTACAAACCCCCCCCCCCCAAATGACCCCATTTTGGAAAGTAGACACCCCAAGGAAGTTGTGGAGAGGCATATTGAGCCCATTGAATATTTTTTTTTTGTCCCAAGTGATTGAATAATGATACAAAAAAAAAAAAGTTTACAAAAAGTTGTCACTAAATGATATATTGCTCACACATGCCATAGTTATATGTGGAATTGCACCCCAAAATATATTCTGCTGCTTCTCCTGAGTACGGGGATACCACATATGTGGGACTTTTTGGGAGTCTAGCCGCGTACGGCACCCCGAAAACCAATCACTGCCTTCAGGATTTCTAAGGGTGCAAATTTTTGATTTCACTCCTCACTACCTATCACAGTTTCGAAGGCCATAAAATGCCAAAATAGCACAAACCCCCGCCCAAATGACCCCATTTTGGAAAGTAGACACCCCAAGCTATTTACTGAGAGGCATGTTGAGTCCATGAAATATTTTATATTTTGCCACAAGTTGCAGGAATTTTAAATTTTTTTTTTTGCACAAAGTTGTCACTAAATGATATATTGCTCACACATGCTATGGGCATAAGTGAAATTACACCCCAAAATAAATTCTGCTGCTTCTCCCGAGTACGGGGATACCACATGTGGGGGACTTTTTGGGAGCCTAGCCACGTACGGGACCCCGAAAATCAAGCACTGCCTTCCGGATTTAAATATAAAATGCTACCAAAAAAAACTTAGCGATCGCAGGGATCAGGCCTGACTCTGCGATCGCTGCAGTTATGTGTTTAGTGTTTTGTAAGTGACAGTGATCGATCGATACTGCACTTGGGTGGGCTGGGCGGAGGGGCAAAACGCAGGTGCCAGCAGGTATCTGGGCTGATCCTGCTAACAATGCGTTTTTTTTGGAACCGTAAACTGCTGGGGACGCTAGTATAGATCTGATCAGATCACATATTGATCTGTTCAGATTCTATACCACTACGGGAGGTTTATGCTTTGCGTGTGGGTGTTAGCGGTACTGGCACTAACCTAGTGCTGCCTGGGGCGACGCAGACCCTGACCCTAAAACCTAATTGATATCACCCGCCGGGTGATCAGGGGGTTAAACCTTTATTGGGTAATAAATGGTGGGTGCCCTGATGCTATAAAAAGCAAACTAACCAGAGTCACCCGTAACACTTATACGGTGATCACTGGTGAAAGGGTTAACTAGGGGCAATCAGGGGGTTCAAATTTTTATTAGGTAGTATATGGGGGTCCCTGGCGCTATATAAAAACCTGACGGGGAACCTAAATAACTAACCAGCGTCACCAGTGACACTTATACTGTGATCGCTGGTAAAAGGGTTAACTAGGGGCAATCAGGGGGTTAAAACCATTATTGGGTAGTATATCGGGGTACCTAGCGCTATAAAAACCTGGCCGTGAACCTAAAAAAATAACTAGCTACCTAGCGACAATAGCGACACTAATGCAGCGATCAGAAAAATTATCACTTAGTGACACTGGCAAAAGGGGGTGAAAGGGTTAACTCTAGGGGCAATCAGGGGGTTAAACCTTTATTGGGGGGTGGTAGGGGGCTACCCTGGACCTAACACTAACTGCCCTGACAGTTTTTACTTTTACAACTGACACTGAATGCAGTGATCATTAAATAAATGATCACTGCAATCAGTGACACTGTGACTGGGGGGGGGGGGGGTGGGTCGATCAGGGGGGGGGGGGATCGGGGGGGTTTGTGTGCCTGTGTGTACCTACATGTCAGTGTAGTGTTGGTGCACACTTACTTTTTGTCTTCTCCTCGTAGTCCGGTCAAAAAGACCGCCCCGAGGAGAATGACATCACTTCCTCCTTCCTGTGTATACAATACACAGTGGGAGGAAGCTTCTCATTGGCCTGCAGCGAACCGGACCGCCGTATCCAGCGGGAGGGGGTCCGATCGGACCCCCCACCCGCTAGAAGGCAGGCACGTACATGTACGTGCTAGTGCCTGCCTGTGCCATTGTAATGACGTACATTGGCAATACGGCGGTCCTTAAGTGGATAATATACTTTCTTACAAATATAGAAAGCATATTATACTTCACTGCTGTGCTGCTGAGCTGAGTGCTGACCGATTCTGTAACTATCGTTTCTCAGTGTAGGGAGGGACAGTTTGGTTTTTGGAGCAGGGATAGTCTGCAATTCACTAGCTACTAGCTAGCTACTACTAGGTCCACAAAGGTCCTTTTAAAGACTGGTATAGGTGTACAGTATATAGGGTTGTAATACACGTATAATATATATATACTTCCCGGCGGACTTTCCGAACGGGCTACTTGCCCACACACGGCACGTTTTCAGGGGACTAATACGGCGTACTAAGTCCGCCGGACTATCCACCGTACTTTTGAAATGAACGGACTTGCCCACACACGCGGAGGAAAATCCGCTCATTTTGAGCGCGTCTCCAGGTAGGCGGGGCCCGCGAAGGAGACGTCGCTGGCCCCGCCACCTGGTATAGACTTAAAGGGGAACCCCAACGCCGAAAAAAAATCGGTGTGGGGGTCCCCCCCAGGTCCACATCAAACTCTTGTCCGAGCACGCTACCCGGCCGGCCAGGAAACGGGGGGACGAGCGAGCGCCCCCCCTCCTGAGCCGTACCAGGCCGCGTGCCCTCAACATGGGGGGTGCCTTGGGGAAGGGGGGGCCACACGGCCCCCCCACCCCAAAGCACCTTGTCCCAACGTTGATGAGGACAAGGGCCTCTTCCCAACAACCCTGGCCGTTGGTTGTCGGGGTCTGCGGGCGGGGGGCTTATCAGAATCCGGGAGCCCCCTTTAATAAGGGGGCCCCCGGATACCGGCCCCCCACCCTATGTGAATGAGTATGGGGTACAATGTACCCCTACCCATTCACTTGTGGAAAAAAGTAAAAATAAAATACAACACACAAGGGTTAAAATAGTTTATTGCACAGCTCCAGGGGTCTTCCTTCTTCAGGGGTCTTCTCACCGGACTCCTCCGCTATCTTCTGCTAGCTCTTTTACTAGCGGAGGAGCCCGGCTTTCTTCTTCGCCGTCGCCGCCCTCTTCTTCCGACTTCAGGGGTCTTGCCCCCCTCTTCAGGGGTCTTGTCCCCCTCTTCGGTTCTTCTTGCGGGGCACCGTGCCTTCTTCTAGCTATTTTACAGGCGGTGGCCCGGTCTTCTGTCGCCGCCTTCTGTTCTTCTGTTCTTCTCTTCAGATGTTGCCTCGTCGCATCCTCCGCTCACAATGACGGGGACGCTGCGAGCGGCGACTTATATAGGGACATCACCGGATGATGTCCCCGCCTATTATGATGTCACAGTCCCAGCATCCTCTGGGACTGTGACACCATAATGGGCGGGGACATCATCCGGTGATGTCCCTATATAAGTCGCCGCGTGTCGGGTCCGTGCCATTGTGAGAGGAGGATGCGACAAGGCAACATCTGAAGAGAAGAACAGAAGGCGGCGACATCGGTGACAGAAGACCGGGCCACCGCCTGTAAAAGAGCTAGAAGAAGGCGCGGTGGCCCAGCAAGAAGAACCGAAGAGGGGGGCAAGACCCCCGAAGTCGGAAGAAGAGGGAGGCGGTGAGGAAGAAAGCCGGGCTCCTCCGCTAGCAAAAGAGCTAGAAGAAGATAGCGGAGGAGTCCGACAAGAAGACCCCCGGAGCTGTGCAATAAACTATTTTAACCCTTGTGTGTTGTGTTTGTTTTTTTACAGGTGAATGGGTAGAGGTACATTGTACCCATACTCATTCACATAGGGTGGGGGGCCGGTATCCGGGGGCCCCCTTATTAAAGGGGGCTCCCGGATTCCGATAAGCCCCCCGCCTGCAGACCCCGACAACCAACGGCCAGGGTTGTCGGGAAGAGGCCCTTGTCCTCATCAACATTGGGACAAGATGCTTTGGGGTGGGGGGGCCCCTTCCCCAAGGCACGCCCCATGTCGAGAGCACGCGGCCTGGTACGGCTCAGGAGGGGGGCCGCTCGCTCGTCACGCGGATTTTTTTCGGTGTTGGGGTTCCCCTTTAAATCCATACCAGGTGACGGTGCTAGCGACGCCTCCTTCGCTGGCCCCGTCTACCTGGAGACACGCTCAAAATGAGCGGACTTTTCTCCACGTGGAAAAGTCCGCTCATTTCAAAAGTACGGCTGACTGGCATACCAACGGCCGGATTGTCCGCCGAAATGCAAGTCCGGCGGGAAGATTGGAGTGCAAAAATACTTTCTAAGTCCGCCGTACTTTCGGGTAAAAAAAGTCTGCCGGAGGCTACACATGGGGGGATTGTCTGGCGGACTTGAGTTTGCCGGACTTTTCCACCCAATTGTTTGATCGTGTGTACGCGGCATTACTCTTCTGCACCCTCCTCATCCTCTCGATCTGCACCCTCTTCTTCACTATCTGCTGTGTGCACCCCCAAAGACACTACCATCAACACCACCACCATATACCCTCCGCTTAAGTCACAGGAATTATTTTCCGATCCATCACAAGACATTGCCGATGCGCAGCCATTCTTGGCATTGGATCAGGAAGAGGAGGTAGCAACAACCGCCACTCAGCAGTCTGACGACAGTACCCAGATTAGCCCAAGGAGGAGGTTGGTCCCCAGTGTTGCTGCCTACTCCGAGATCTCTAATTATAGCAGTGGGGAAGGTGACGTCGATGATGACGTGTCTAGTGATGTCATGTGGGTGCCCACAAGAGAGGAAGCGGAGGGGAGTTCAGTAGGAGGTAAAGACCAGCAGATAGGGAGGAGAAGCAGGCAGAACTTAGATTGCACAGGAGGGACAAAGCAGACTGCTAATGTATCAGGAGCGAGTCATCGACCATGTACGGTCACATCTGGTGCTCCCAGGACGCCGGCACATGACTTTTTTTAACCTGTCCGCTGCTGACTATAGTGTTGCCATCTGCACCCTTTGCAGTCAATGCATAAGTCGCAGTAAGCCCAACACTTACCTAGGGACGACCGCCTTAAGAAGGCACATGAGCTGCCATCACAGAGCCCAATGGGAACAACGGAACCCACAAAGCCACACTCCAGGCTCTCACTGTCCAGCCTCTTCTACTTTTACTTCTCCTCAGAATTGTCCTCCACTCCACCTTCCATCATGCCATCCTCACGTTTTTCTGGAAAAAGGCAGGCTTCCGTGGGCCAAATGTTCGAGCGTAAAAAAATGATGACGCCGGATAACCCTCTTGCCCAACCGGTTGACGACTGGCTTGTCAGAACTGATAGCCCGCCAACTACTGTCGTATAAACTGGTGGACTAAATTTGTGGCCATTGGAACACCACAATGGAAGGTCCCAGGAAGGAAGTATTTCTCACAGAAGGGCATCCCAGAGCTATATGGACATGTTCAGCGGCCAGTGAATGTATCTCTGGCACACAGTGTCGGTGCCAAAATACATCTGACCACAGACACGTGGTCTAGCAAACACGGGCAGGGAAGGTATATAACTTTTACTGCCCACTGGGTGAACCTTCTGACAGCCGTCAAGCATGTAACTCGTGGCACCCATGTAGATTTGGTTTTACCGCCACGGATTGCATGCAGGCCTGGCTCTTCTCAGCACATCTGCTGAGATGTGCATATTCACATGCACCACAACTCACGGTGCTGTGGCACCATGTCATTTTGAAAAAGGGTTCCAACTCCAATTTGCTTGCCTTGCAGAACAGGCTGATGATAGGTTTATTGACCACAGTTGTAGGAAGGACTTTCAAGCATGCTCCTTTTCCTCATCAGTGGGCAGCACACATCAGAAGTGATGGTGGATATGACCTCAAGGGGGCATGATATACATATGAATGCCACCTCTATTTACATACCAATGCAGCCGAACCATGGCTAGTTACATATTAATGCCACCGCTATTTACACATCGATGCAGGTTATTTACTCGTAAACACAGGGCCTGTGGGTGAGTCATCTGTACACAGCAATAGGCAGAGCCGAGCAGCATTAGTAACAGAACTTCACACTGAGATATCAGAACACAGCACAGGACTAAAACTTCAAGGGAATTTAAACTGGCATAGTTGGTAAGTATGAGGCAGCTGTTTTGGGCCCCAAAACAATGATGGCCGTGGATCCCACTGGGAACTAGAGCATGAGATTCCCCAGGATGCAGAGTCTATGAGCCAGCAGGTGTTTGCCAGAGGCTCTAGTGGTGAGGATGGACTGCACTGCAATTGGCTTCCGGTCCTGGCCTCCAGAGTCTCTCCAGCTCACGGTAGGCTACTGGAGGATAGAGAGGAAGCAGCAGTCCAGGACAACAAGGGATAGTCAGGAGATAAGCCAAAGGTCGGGGCAACTAGCAGACAAGGATAGAGCGAGAACATGCCAAAGGTCAGAGTATCAAGCAGGCAGGGATAGTCAAAGAACAAGCCAAGGACGGTAAACAGAATCAGATGTGGTGCACACGGCAAGACACAGACAAGAAGCCAAACACATAATATTGATCAGCCAGGCTTGACACACAGGTTAATATAGTGTTTACGGATAGGGGCTGGGGTGGAGCCATGCTTGAGGGAAGATTACTTACACATACAGGTGAACAGTGACCGGGCTCCAAGCTGACACAAGAGAGAGGTAAGCAGACAGACAGACATGAATCTACAACTAGTATTTATGACACCCTAGCTCCTATATTCCTCCTTTAGCAGGGACTAGTGGATCCTAGACTGTTAGATATCCCCCTAACAGTGACTGCCAATGGGAGCGGATGAATTCTCCCCACTCTCGCACCAGGGGCAGCCGGGGGCTCGAGGCACTGACAGCTGCTAGCCCCCGCAGGAGCTCTGGCACTTAGTGTCTCAAGCAGGCTGCTGTGGTGTGCTTAGCTCTCATCTTCTCCTCGGAAGTGCAGGCAGCGGCGTCTATTCTTCTCTTCCAAAGCGCTGGGCATCCAATAGGATTGCCTGGTGCTTTGGCCAATTGGGAAACAGGTCTTACCAACCTGCCTCCTGATTGGCGAGGAGGCACTGTAGAGTGAAAATAGCAAAAATGTATTCGCTATGGTCACACAATTTGGGTGGGATCGGGGTGCACTCTTGCTCTAATCACGTGCTTCAAACCCCCCCAATAGGAATGCACAAAAGGGGCATCCTGAAAGGGGCAAGGAGCATGGATAGGGGGGCAGTGGCAGGGATAGGAGGGGCGGTGCTCGCGAGCCCACAATGCATAGGCCGCCACTGGTCTGACCTTGCTACAACCTTGTCAATCTAATGCCACCAGCAAGCACTGCCTCGTGGCAGAAGATAAAAGGTACAGCAATTTAGAGTTAGAGAGGAATCAGTGGATCTTCAAAAAATCAGCCAGGATGATTAAGGGCACTTTCACACTGGAAGCACTCGGGCGTCGGCAGTAAAGTGTTGCTATTTTTAGCGTTTTTCCTGCGCTTTTTCGGCCGTGGGGCGCTTTTAACCCCCGCTAACAGCCCAAAAAAAAGGTTAAAATCGCCCACAAACCGTCACTGCTTCGGCGGTGCTGCCCATTGATTTCAATGGGTAGGGGTGCTTTAGGAGCAGTGTATACACCGCTCCTACAGCGCCTCAAAGATGCTGCTTGCCGGACTTTTTTGAGCGTCCTGCCAATGCACCGCTCCAGTGTGAAAGGCCTCTGGCTTTCACATTGGAGTGAGAGGAGAGGAGCTTTACAGGTGCTTTGCAGGCGCTATTTTTAGCACTATAGTGCCTCAGTGTGAAAGGGGTCTAATACCTGACAAACTAAATTTATTAACAACCCTGCCTAAACATCAGGGTGCTACATCAGCATTATAGGGACAGGAAGAGAAAAAGTACCAAGGGGGTGACAGACAAAAATAAGAACCCTACAGCAGCACTACTGTCATAATGAGGAAGTCAGAGGAAGTCGTGATGACAAAACACATCAGGCGACCGGAAGTTACCTGTGCTTTCCATGATCAGAAAGAGACAAACCAGGAAGTAAGTGGTGGTCGCTATCTTCCTGCAGCATGAGTCTCATTACCTCCTGGGTCGTAGGGAACGCTTATCGATGCCTAAATAGTCTTATACACAGTTTGGATTGATGGCAGTGGATGAAATGTACTGGAAGTTCAATAAAAACGTGAGTGAAAACGATATCACACTTTCTTCTATCCGAGTACCGGTGGAGACCCCAGGACAAGTTGTGACCCCTTTCATGATATTTGAGGCTGACTGTGGCTTGAACACATCAGGCATCGATATGTTATCTCTCTGGTGATTGTGAACCCCAAAGGGGAGTGTGATGCACGGATTCTGGTGTGAGGTCCACTGTTCATACTTACCAACTGTCCCGAATTTCCCAGGACATTCCCGGAATTTAGACCCCTTTCCCGGATTTCGCCATTCCCGGGAAATATCCCGGGAAATTCTTATTTTCACGTTTTTTTTCCGCTGCCACTAGAGGTCCGTGGCCGACGGAGACAATGTCTCCACCGGCCGCCATTTTCCCGAAGACCACAACAATTTAGTAATGGCCGGGTGGCTGCCAACAGAATTTGAGCTGTGGCACCGCCCACTGCCTTCTGTCTGTGACCTGATGTGGGAAGGGGCAGGGGTGGGCCACAGCTCAATTGCTATTGGCAGCCACCTGGCCGGCTAGGTATTCCCAGCAGTGGAGACATTACTAAACAGAATGGGACAGTCTGATGTAAGGAAAGGGGGGGGCTCCATTGGGGGGATGCCTGATGTAAGGGGGGACTCCGCTGGCAATGTCTGATGTAAGGGAGGACTCTGCTGGCAATGCCTAATGTAGATATTGCCAGCAGAGTCCCCCCTTACATCAGACATTGCCAGCAATATCTGATGTAAGAGGGACTCTGCTGGCAATGGCTGATGTAAAGGAAGACTCCGCTGGCATCCTGACACCATAACAACCATGGTGCCGTGATGATTGAAGCACTAACACCAGGTGTTTGGAGTATTTGTATCTGCTGATTGTTAAACTTTCTAAAATACACATATTTCTATTGTGGTGTAGGATCTGGGCCTGCTGTCCCTCCATCCTTCTTTCTTTCTCTCTTTTTCTTTCTGTCACATACCTTACAGCAGAGTCCGAATGCTGAGGGTGGCCTGTTGCACGGTTCCAGTCTCAACACCCCTGGTGGTGAGGACAGGGAGTGCTGAGGCAGCGAAAGGGTGCAGGTACCTGCAGGCTGGAGCTCGGAGATACTGGATCCTCGTGGAGGAAGGAGCGTAGACTGGTCACCGGAAGTGTTCAGTGGAAGCCAAGCAGGTAAGTAGGAATACTGCAATGTCAGGAGCAGGCAAAGGTTGGCAACTGGCTGGCAACAAGGTACAGGAACGGAAGGCAGGCTCGTAGTCAGGGACAGGCAAGGGTTGACAACGTGCTGGCAGCGAGGTACAGAACCAGGAAGCAGAGCCAAAGTAGAGAGTCCAATCCGAGGTCAGTATAATCAGTCCAGGTAAGTAGCAGGTAGGGGTGATCCAGGAGAATAGTCAAGCAAGCCGGGTTAATTCGGGAACAAGATAACAGGTACAACAGTGGACAGGTATCTCAGGAACAAGCTGAAGACGATCCAGCACTGGTATCAGGACCCTGTTTATATATGGTGTCATGCGCCAGGATTCGTGGACGTGAATGTGCGTGCGTACACACGTTCGAATTTGTGCGCCAGTGCGCACGCGCATTCGTATTGATGTGTGCGTGCGCCTGTTCGTTCTGGAACTCGTTCGCCTCTGTTGGGGACACTGCGCATGGTCATTAGTATTAACGGAATGGAAATAGGCCACTGCTGCACAGGGACGGGTATTAACACGGTGAGTTCTCTGACACTTTCTCTATTTCTCTTCCTCTTTCTTTTTCTTTCTTTCTCTCTCTTTCTCTCTCTCCCTTCATCTCATACCACACCCCTTCCTAGCCATGCCCATTTAGGACACGCCCACTATTTTGTGCAGACTCCGACCGACCACACTGTTCGCTTTGCGTGCCGCATTTTTCTGCTAGTGTATGCCCTGCCTACAAATGAACGCCACGCTCCCTAATTTTACCAAGGCTCAGCCTACCATGCAAAAAAGTGTTCCAAATGTTTTTTTTTGCAATGTTGGCAACTATGGGTATACAGTTTCTAATACAGTGCAGACGGTGTACACAGTATATAATACAGTGTGTACAGTTTATAATACACTTCAGGTGGTGTACACAGTATATAACAGTGTTGTGCAGTGTTAATAAATAATAATAAAAATAAAATACCCATCATGTCCGGAAGGCCTCCAAGGAGAGGCAGACGCTCACAGGCCACTAAAAGAGGGGAAGCAATCTCTGAAATAATTTTTACCAGCAGGGCCCATTCCTGCGCACAACAAGAGTAACTTTGAGGGGTTACAGTGTTCTGCCACCACCAACACCTAAGCCCCAATTTTTCAGCAGAGTATATAGTGCAGTCCATATAGTATACATACTGCAGTTCAGAGTATATGGTGCCCTCAGTGTAGTATATATATAATACAGTGCAGGGTACATAGAGTACAATATATAATATAGTGTATTGAAGTGGTTAAGGGGAGTCCTATGACAGAATTAAGAAAAAAAAAAACAGCATGGGTTCCATCCCCCCCCCCCATCCATACCAGGCCCTTTGGGAGTTCACCTTAATTTCCATACCAGACTCGAAGGCCTTGTATGGACTGGGGGGGGGGGGGGTTCGGGGGGAACCCACTATGTTTTTTAATTTTTTTTTTTTAAATACCATACTGGTGACCCCACAATAGGGATAAAACTTTTCTGCAAAAGGGAATTTAATAAGACATGTAGCCATTCACTAAAATTAGAAGAAAAGTGGTTTAACCTTAAACTGCGTAGAGGGTTCTTTACTGTAGGAGCGGCAATGTGGATGTGGAATTCCCTTCCACAGGCGGTGGTCTCAGCAGGGGGCATTGATCGTTTCAAAAAACTATTAGATAAGCACCTGAACGACCGCAACATACAGGGATATACAATGTAATACTGACATATAATCACACACATAGGTTGGACTTTATGCAAACAACCCCCCCCCCCCCCCGCCCAGCTGTCTTACCAACTGAGCCACCTGTGCTCTCACCCGCGGAGCCAGCCGCTCTCACCCGCGGAGCCGCCTGTCCTCATTGGGCCCCATAGCGTAGTTCTGCCACTGGTCATATGTATGCAGCATACTGCAATGCCTTTTTTGGAAAGGTGCAGGGATTTCTTTACACACAGCACGGTGCATGTTTGGCTCCATGGAATTGCATGAAAAAATGCACCAAAAACACATGTACATGCAAGTTTTCCAGCACAAGCACCTCCTTCTAGCAACAACAACACTTCCCAAAAAAATGCAAAACACTTTAAATGTGCTGCAAAAAACACATCAACCACACATGCATAGATGCAAACCTAGCCATAGTGATTATTAACATTGTAAAGACACAATGAAATGTTTTCTCAGCACAATGAACGGAGTTAAGCGCAAACTGGAAATGACCTAAAAATTCTTCATTTTCCTGGCTGGAATGTTTTTTTTAAAGTGAAGCTCTACCCATTTGGTACTTTTTGGGGGGGAGAGGGGAGTGGATACCTCTCAAAACCAGGTACCCGCTCCCACTTCCTGGCAAGATTGCCACACAATGATCGTGGCTATCCCAGAAATTTCCGGCCCCTCCTCCTCCTCCCCCCTGGCTGCCTTCTGGGAGATACACAGGTCCCAGAAGACAACGGGGCCATTTAGAAAGCAAAGCACAGTGCAACATGCACATGCGCAATAGGAAACAGGTCCAGCGGTGCCGGCTCCTCTCCGCGGCGCATTGCGGATTCACAGCCTGTTTCCCCTAGTAAGGATGCCGGTACCTGCACCCAAAGCCGATGGGACGAATCAGCTAGGGGTGTCGACATCACAGGGTACCTGGACAGGTAAGTGTCCTTATTAAAAGTTAGCAGCTACAGTATTTGTAGTTGCTGACTTTTGTTTATTTTTTTTTAAATACAGGCTGGAACTCCGCTTTGATGTGCATTCACCTTTAAGCCCCTGTTCACATCAGCGCGATTTGATATGCCAAAATTGCAGATTATTGCCGGCAAAGAAAGAACCATAGCTAAGCAGGAACACAGTCAGGGGAGACATGCCAGGAATGAGAGGGTTAACATAAGTGGATGGAAGCTAAGATATTACCCCAGACAAAAAGTAAATCTGCATTTTGAGTTCATGGAGTGCAGGGAGGTTAGGTCACTGGGAGAGAAGGGCCATTTTAAGGGCTCTATTGCTTTGATGAATGCAACATGTTTGTCCACATAGTAGTTTGTCCATAATTTCGACAATAGATTAATTTCTATGATTGTCATCTCCATCTAGTGGCCAAAATGTGGTATTGGTTTCTGAAATACCTCAATTGTGCAGGGTTTTGGTCACTAGATGGAGTTGACAATCATGATAGAAATTAATCTATTATAGAAATGTAATCCAAATGACATTTGTCAGACAATTATTTTATAATTAGAACCCTTAGGGTCCTTTCACACGGGGCGGATCAGTTCTGATCCGCCCCGTGGATGTCCGTTTGCTCAGCGGGGATCACTCCGCCGATCCCCGCTGAGCAGGGAGATGACAGGTCTGTCTCTGCACACTGCGCAGGGACGGACCTGTCACAGCGCCGCTCTCCCCTATGGGAGATCGGATGACGACGGACCGCAGTGCCTGTCGTCATCCGATCCGATCCGCAGACGGATGGAAAAATAGCTTTTTCCTCCGTCACACTTTTTCGGATCGGAGCGGGTCGGATGTCAGCGGACATGTCACCGCTGACATCCGACGCTCCATAGAGCTCTATGGAGCACCCGTTCAGGTCCGCCTGAAAAACTGACAGGCGGGCCTGAACGGGACGTTGGTGTGAAAGAGGCCTTAATGTATTTTTTTGAACCAATCAATATAGGTGAATACATTTGACAGACTGTACAGTAGATTTCAAGAGGCTGATACCAACAGAGCTCACAGAGGAAGAATCAGCACAAGGAGCCAATCAGTTACTAGAGCTCCCAACTGTCCCTGGTTTCGAGGGACTGTCCCTCATTTGGTATAAAATCCCTCTGTCCCTCTTTCCTCCTCATTTGTCCCTCATTTTGGTCTAATCTATATAGGTGTATATAAAATGCACTTTCCATTTTCAGAAAGTGTTTCCAAGTGCTAAACCTTTCATCCAAATGGCTGCATTTGTAAATTTCAAAAGCCAATATAAAGGAATAGTAGTGATTTAAAAAAATGTACTTGTGGGTTTAACTAATCATTATTTTTGTTTATTTTTCCTTTAAGGGGAGCGTGACGGGGGGGGGGGGGGGTGTCCTATTCCTACATACTTTTGCTAATAGGTGTCCCTTGTTGCCATCTCAAAAAGTTGGGAGGTATGGTATTGCAGTGCAAGCAACATGCTGATCGGAGGAGAGAGGGTCAGAGAGATGAGCTCATAAGTGTGTTTCTTCTCCTTTCACTATCCATCAACACGGAGGGGTTGCAGAACGTGAAAGTGAAACTGCAGTAAAAAGCTTTCAGGTCCCTTTTTTGGTTGTGTTGTGTGGCAGAGCTGTGTAAATCTCAGAACTGGATGGACAGAAATACAAATCCTTTAGTACAGGGGTCTCCAAACTTTCTAAACAAAGGGTCAGTTTACTTTCCTTCAGATTTTAGGAGGGCCAGTCAGTGGGAAAAAAATAATGCCCCATTGTTTGTTTCAGTGAGAGTAATTGTGCCCCTTCATTGATCCCCATTATTGTTGTAAATGGGAGGAAATAGGCCCTATTGTTGCTGTCATTGGGAGGAACTATGTCCATTGTTGGTATCATTGGGAGGAAATCAGGGGCGGACTGACAACTCATGGGGACCCCGCGCAATAGGAGATGATGGGGCCCCCAAGAAATAGATTATGGGGCCATACAATATACACACACAGTATAGACACACGGAATAGGTACTGTAGAGGGGGGCAGCTATAATCCTGGGATTTTTTTTAAAAACACAGATTTTTACATACTGTCCCTAGTTTTATTGAGGCTGGCAACCCTGATGGGGCCCCTTAGTGTTATGGGGCCCTCAGGCAGTGCCCGAATGGTCAGTCCGCCCCTGGAGGAAATATCCCCCTTCATTGATGTCACTGGGGGAATTATGCCCCATTGTTGGGGCACTATTTCATCCACTGATACCAAGGGCCAGAGTTTGGAGACATAGGGCCACATATGGCCCCAAGGCCACAGTTTGGAGACCACTGCTTTAGTAGATGAAAACTTCTGTATTTGTATTTCACTTGAGTATTCAGCTGTTTCACTGGAGATTACATTCAAGCAAGGAGGCTGAGTAATGGAAGGGGAATACAAAACACACTTGAACATTTGTAATGCAAATCTGTAAAACATTTCCTTATTACAAAGCTTTAGAATCATATTTAGATCTGGATGTGCCCTCAAATGTGGGAGCTGCCCTAGTTTACATATTATTGCCAGGCAACTGGTTGGTGCACATTCTGCTTTGGGATGGGCTGAGATTGTCAATCTTATCATAACCCTTAACCACTTTTCGCCCACGCTATAGCTCAGGCATGTCCAAAGTCCGGCCCGCGGGCCAATCGCGGCCCGCAGTCCGGTTTTGAACGGCCCGCCTGGTGTGCTGCGGGATCAGGGCTGTCAAATGAGCCGATCCCAGGCACTGTGTGAAGCTCCGTCGGCTTCAAAAGTGAAAGTAAAGTGCAGAGGAGTGTGCTGTGCTCTCTGCTTCCCCCTACAGTGCAGTACCCGGCTGAATGAGGAAATGGAATGGAAAGGTACTGTACTACAAGCTAGATTCGTTTTAAAAAGGCTTTATTTATGTGTATGTGTGTGTGTGTGTGTGTGTCTGTATGTATGTATGTATGTGTGTACATGTGTGTCTGTATGTGTGCATGTGTGTCTGTATGTATATGTGTGCATGTCTGTCTGTATGTATGTGCATGTGTGTCTGTATGTGTGTGTGTGTGTGTGCATGTCTGTATGTATGTATGTGTGTGCATGTCTGTATGTATGTATGTGTGTGCATGTCTGTCTGTATGCATGTGTGTGCATGTGTGTCTGTATGTATGTATGTATGTATGTATGTGTGTGTGTGCATGTGTGTCTGTATGTATGTGTGTCTGTGCATGTGTGTGCATGTCTGTATGTATGTGTGTGCATGTGTGTCTATATGTGTGTGTGTGTGCATGTCTGTCTGTATGTATGTATGTATGTGTGTGTCTGTATGTGCATGTGTGTGTGTGTCTGTGCATGTATGATTGCATGTGTGTGTGTGTCCATGTATGTCTGTATGTATGCGTATGTGCATGTGTGTCTGTATGTATGTGCGTGTATGTCTGTCTGTATGTGTGTGCATGTATGTGTGTTTGTATGTGTGTGCAGCATGTGTGTCTGTATGTATCTGTGTGCATGTATGTGTGTGTGTGTGTGTGTGTGTATGTATGTCTGTATGTGCGTGTATGTGCGTGTATGTCTGTATGTATGTATGTGTGTGCATGTGTCTGTATGTGTGTGTGTGCATGTGTCTGTATGTATGTAAGTATATGCATGTGTCTGTATGTGTATGCATGTGTCTGTATGTGTGTATGTCTGTGTGTATGTGTATGCATGTGTGTTACTTTTAATCCAGACCCCCCCCCCATTCTTGTACCATCAGAACTGCTTTTGTGGTGCTTGTGTGTGTGATAGCAGCCAGGATTGCTGCTCCTCTGAAAAGCAATCCATATACAGATCGCTTTTCAGAGGCATTTGAAAGGTGGTAAAGAGGCATTATGTTGCCTCCTCACCACCTGTTTTAAGCCCGTAAATGTAGCATCACTATACCGCAACTGTGCAGTCTACACAGTTGCGGGGTAGTTGCAGTGCAGGCCCATTCACCCTGAGCATACCTCCAGCTGCAGCCACAGCATGTGTACACCCCCAGCTGCTCCCTCTGCAGCTAAAGGGGGAGAAGTTGGGGGTGGTAAAAACAGCTTAACCATGTAGTTTTACTGCCCCTCCAATAAGCCCTTGGTTCACATCTGCATGGCTGCATGCTGTGTGTAGGGCAGCCCATGCATTTCAATGGGCTTCCATACCCACAAAAATGCAGGGAAAGAAGTCCCAGAGCTTTTTTTTTTTTTTTTATTGCGCTGCACCAAAAGCACCCCATGTTTCCAATGTGTGGGGTACCATTAAGACTTAACGGTACCCCCAAAGAACAGAGCATTCGTCTGTGTGTCAGGCAAACGAGCGCGACAAAGGCACGAGAATTTTTGTTGGGCCAGGTATGAGTGCTCGAATGACCGAATTTTAATGGTTCAAAGAATGTCAGGCAAAATGGTCGGCCCTCACACATGTTCACTTCATCGAATCTGGCCCTCTTTGAAAAAAGTTTGGACACCCCTGCTATAGCTGAAAGATGGTTACAGCGCAGGTTTCCAGTGATCATGCTACTCGCACGCCGTGCAATGTGGTAATTGAGTTCTTCGGCTGATCTCACAGATCAGGGTAAAAGGCCAATCACAGCGGCCCTTTACCACGTGATCAGCTGTCAGCCAATGACAGCTGATCATGGAAGAAAATAGGAGCCGGTGATTAGCTTTTTTTCTCCTTATGGTCAGCATGAGGAGAGAATAAGAAAGATGGTAACTGGCTTTTGTTACAGGGTCCCAAACTGTGCCCACCAGTGCCACCTATGAGTACTCATCAGTGCCACCTACCAGTGCCCATAGTGCTGCCAGAGTTCATCAGTGCCACCTATGAGTACCCATCATCAGTGTCCCCTTTCAGTGAAGGAGAAAATTTAGCTTTTTGCAAAATTTTATAACAAAACTATGAAAAATGTTTTTTTTTTTATTTCAATCTCTTTTTGTTTTTTTTTAGCAAAAAAAATAAAAAACCCCAATGCTGATTAAATACCACCAAAAGAAAGCTCTATTTGTGAGAAAAAAATGTGTTTAAGTACAGTGTTGCATGACTGCGCAATTGTCATACAAAGTGCTGAAAATTAGCCTCGGCAGGAAGGGGGGTTTAAGTGCCCAGTAAGCAAGGGGTTAAGCCTAGAACACGCAATCAGAAAATCGGATGGAAAATTCAAAGCGTTTGGGCGATCATCTGATAGTTAGTACACAGCTTTTGAGAGCTGATCACGACACAAACTTATCCGAAGGGACAATCACAATTTTTTTTCTTGTATGATACCAGATTGGATGATTTTCATTTTATTAGTACAGTATTCGTCCAAACATAATCTGAAGAGCAAAACCACACATGTTCGAAAACAAAAGAATACATTACTACACAAAGCAAGAATGTGTATTCTGTTGTATGAGAATTTTCTTGTAGAAAGCTCTTCCTTTTTTTTTTTTTTTTTTTTTATATCTTTATTGAATCAAAGCACAACAAAAGACATCTCCAATCGGGAGAACATTTACATATTTCAACGTATGTTCCCTTTTCCTACAGCTAATTATTACAAATGTTTATGTTTATAAATGCCTATTTTTTTCTACCTATACAAGTAACACAAAAAATAAATAAAATAATTAACCAAACAAACCCCCTTCCCCAAATTAAAATTTTTGGCCATCAAAGAAAACACTATGTTTTACAATGGTGGAACATTGGTAGTCATTGGCAGACAGAAGGGCCACCTTACAATGGTTGCCATTGGCTCCCTTACAACAGTGGTCATTTGGAAATGGAACCCCTCACATTGGGGGGGGGGGGGGGGGGGTCACTGGCAGGTGGGCCCCCTTACAGTTACAGTGGACATTGGCAGAAGGACCCCTCCTACAATGGTTTCTCTTGGTAGAAGGTCTCCCTCACAATTGTGTTCAGTGAAAGAAGGACTCCTTACGTTGATGTCAATGGCATCAGGGGCCCTTGCAATGGTATTCATTGGCAGAAGGACCTCATTACATTGGTGGTCAGTGAGAAAAACGCCCCCCTTACATTGGTAATCATTGGCAGAAGGCCCTCTTACGGTGGTAGTAGTCACTGGCAGGAAGGCCCTCTTGCAATAGTGGTCATTGGCAGAAGGCCCCTTACATTGGGGGTTACTGGCAGAAGGGCTCCCTTACAGTGGGGGTCAATGACAGAAGGACCCCTTACATTGATGTCAATGGCATAAGGGCCCCCATTAAAATGGTGTTCCTTAGCAGATGGGCCCCATTACAATGGTGGTCTGTGGGAAAAGGCCCCACCTACATTGGTCATCATTGGTAGAAGGGTCCCCTTACAGTGGAGGTCAGTGGCAGGAAGGCCTCTTTACCGTGGTGGTCATTAGCATGTCATTGGAAGAAGGGGCCCCCTTACAATGGTGGTCATTGCCAAAAGGCCCCTCTACATTGGTGATCATTGGCATAAGGACCCCCCTTACAATGATTATCATTGGCAGAAGGACTCCCTTGCAATGGTGGTCAATGAAAAAAGTATATAGCTATATAGCTATAACTCCTTACATTGATGTCAATGGCATAAGGGCCCCCTTACAATGGTGGTCGTTGGCAGAAGGGCCCTATTACATTGACGGTCAGTGGGAAAAATGTCCCCTTTACATTGGTGATGATTGGCAGAAGGGCCCCCTTACAGTGATGGTTTGGCAGAATTAGATTTAGATTGAAGATTTAGATACCATGTTGAAGGTCTCATCATTTACTTTAGTAGGATGCGAGTACTGTCAAAATCACACAAGTGGCCCCAACAATAGCAGTGTGCATTCTCTTCACCAGAAAAATGTATTTGACTTGTGAAAAATTCAACATAAAGTTTACAGAATTTAATACTGGCACAAATATGGACAAGAGCCTGCCAACCATTCCAAATGTGAAAGCACAGAGTAAGCAACGGGACACTTGTACTGTAGATTGTATATCTGTCTGAAATCTGAATTGTGTCCTGGAATTCTACAAAAAGCAGAATCATCCAGCGGAAGGAAGAGAGTCTCCACCGAGAATGCTTATTACTTATTCTAATACGCCTCCCTTGTATACACAGTACAGTTCATTGTGTGCTTTCACTGTTTCTGTGAACATCCTTAGAAGTTCGACTTGGTTTCCATGGGATTAAAGAGAAGCTGTTCTGACAGAAATATCTGCACCGGCAATTATAACTTTGCTAGATCTCTGTCATGCTCATCTTCTAGCATTAGGGAGTCAGTAACCTGGAAGACATGTGTAGCCACCAGGGCAGCCAATAAGGCAGTACAACCAACCCTCCTGTACTGGGCCCGAGCCTAATCAGTTCAAAAAGGGTGTACAGGCATCTGACGAGCAAGAAGACTGGCTGCACTACATTATTGCTGATACTTATGACTCTTGCGGATCCCCCCACCAGTGAGTCCCGGCGGCTGCTTCTCCTCCCATCCAAGCATGACTTAGGACTCGCTGTCAATTGGGTCTTAGGACTTCCGGGCCAATCAGGCCTCAGGACCCGCTTCCTTATTGGCCAGGAGGAGAAACAGGAAAACATTAGCAAATATTACTTAGATCCTGAAGCACACAGTTGTGTGACAATAGCGAATTATGTGCTTCAAAAAAAACATTGAAATCCTATGCGTCTGGCACCCTGCATGAAGATTAGGGGCCAGGTGCATGGATTAGGGTGGTAGAGCCCCTGCGCCCTGCATGAGCAGCTGCCACTGGCACAGACTTCACAGCTGTGCCTCACAATCACTGATAGAGACACAGAGGGGATTATTTACGAAAGGCAAATCCACTTTGCACTACAAGTGCAGTCGCTGTAGATCTGAGGGGGACATGCATGAAAAATAAAAAACAGCATTTTAGCGTGCACATGATTGGATGATAAAATCAGCAGATCTTCCCCTAAGATCTACAGTGACTGCACTTCCAAGTGCACTTGTAGTGCAAAGTGGATATGCCTTTAGTAAATCAATTCCAATGCACGTTTGCAGCAAACTCTTTTTAATGGCAGTCGTTTAAACTTTATTTATAAAAGACGTTACAGTGACACTGATGAATTCACTGGACTTCTGACAAAGATCTGCTACACGGCATGTGTGATGCATCCCAGATCTCTCATAAAATAAGATATGGAGAGTTATTTACTAAAGGAAAATCCACTTTACTTCCAAGTGCACTTGCAGTGCAAAGTCGCTGTAGATCCGAGGGGGACATGCAAGGAAAATAAAAAGACCAAGTTAGACTTACCGGTAACTTGTTTTCCAGAAGTCTTTCAGGACAGCACCTGAGAGATAGCGACTCCTCCCTCCTCGTTAGGAAACACCTTCTTCCTCCAGACTTTAAAGGGAGGCACCTCCCTACTACACCTCAGTTATAGAAGAGAACCTCCGGCCCACTTAATAGGCTAGCCTTAGCATCACACTAACTAATTAAAAAATCATAGCTAGACAAGGCAATAATTTTTACTTTCTGCTATAAAACATAGCCAATAAAAAATGTAAAAAAATCAAATTTCTTTATCAATTTAGGCCAATGTTTATTCTGTTACATATTTTGTTAAAAAAAAAACATATACGTTAGTCACAGCGTAGCATAATACAATACCATAGGGCGGGATATTGCTGTCCTGAAAGACTTCTGGAAAACAAGTTACCGGTAAGTCTAACTTGGTCTTTCCCAAGGCGTCTTTCAGGACAGCACCTGAGAGGATAACAGAGACTTACCCCTTAGGACGGGACAACAGCTTGCAGGACCTTTCTGCCAAACGCCTGATCGCTGGCCGAAGTGAGGTCCAGTCTATAATGTTTCACAAATGTGTGAAAACTCGACCATGTCGCCGCCTTGCAGATCTGCTCAGGGGTGGCACCAGCTCTCTCTGCCCATGTAGATGCCAGAGCCCCAGTTGAGTGTGCACAAATTCCTGCTCGAGGGGATAATCCTGCCTGGGAATATGCCTCCGAGATAGATAATTTCAGCCATCTAGCTAAAGTTACTTTAGAAGCTTGGAAACCCTTTTTACTTCCTGAGAAAAGTACAAACAGTGAATCTGAACGTCTGAAGGACTCCGTCCTTTCTAGATAACTCAACAGAGTCCTCCTGACGTCCAACGTATGGAAAAGATTCTCCTTATCTCCTTTGGGGTTAACGCAAAAGGTTGGAAGTACTATGTCCTGTATACGGTTCTGAACTGAAGCTACCTTCGGTAAGAATTTTGCATCTGTTCTAAGAATAACTCTGTCAGGAAAAATGGATGGATACGGTTCTTTAACTGACAGAGCATTTAGCTCACTGATCCTGCGTGCAGAGACAATGGCAATCAGAAAAACGGTCTTTAATGTGAGAAACCTAAAGCCGCGTACACACACGTAGCTGTCTGTCCAACGTACTTAGTCTGGCGGACGTCCGCCAGACTGTCCGTCGGAATTTTCGAACGGGCTACTTGCCCACACACGGCACTTTTTCAGCGGACTAATACGGCGTACTAAGCCCGCCGTACTAAGTCCGCCGTACTTTCGAAATGAACGGACTCGCCCACACACGCGGAGAAATGTCCGCTCATTTCGAGCGCGTCTCCAGGTAGGCGGGGCCCCGTCGCTGGCCCCGCCGCCTGGTATGGACTTAAAGGGGAACCCCAACGCCGAAAAAAATCGGCGTGGGGGTCCCCCCCAAGTCCACAACAGACCCTTGTCCGAGCACGCTACCCGGCCGGCCAGGAAAGGGGGGCGAGCGAGCGCCCCCCTCCTGAGCCGTACCAGGCCGCGTGCCCTCAACATGGGGGTGCCTTGGGGAAGGGGGGGCCGCGCGGCCCCCCCCCCCACCCCAAAGCACCTTGTCCCCATGTTGATGAGGACAAGGGCCTCTTCCCGACAACCCTGGCCGTTGGTTGTCGGGGTCTGCGGGCGGGGGGCTTATCGGAATCCGGGAGCCCCCTTTAATAAGGGGGCCCCTGGATACCGGCCCCCCACCCTATGTGAATGAGTATGGGGTACAATGTACCCCTACCCATTCACCTGTAAAATAAAAATACAAAAAAAAAATCACAACACACGAGATAAAATACTTTATTGCACAGCTCCTGGGGTCTTCCGTCTTCCCGGGGTCTTCTCGCCGGACTCCTCCGCTATCTTCTTGTAGCTCTTTTGCTAGCGGAGGAGTCCGGCTTTCTTCCTCGCCGCCGGCCTCTTCTCCCGACTTCGGGGGTCTTGTCCCCCTCTTCGGTTCTTCTGCTGGGCCAGTAGGAAAACCCTTTTCCTACTTGCCAAAAGGGTAGAGATCAAACGGCTGGAAAACCCCTTGCTCCTAAGGAGCTGCCTTTCAGAAACCAGGCCGTGAGGGCCAAGCTGGCCAATCCTGGATGGTTTACTGGGCCCAGCAACAACAGATCGTGCCTGAGGGGCAGATGCCAACAAGGCTTGATTACCAGACCTAGAACTGTCGAAAACCAGGCCCTCTTTGGCCAAAAGGGCGTGATTAGAATAACTGGCACCTTTTCCTTCTGAATTTTCCTTAAAATTAACGGGATTAACTGAAATGGGGGAAAAGCGTAGCAAAGACGGAATTCCCATGGATAAGCTAGCGCATCTGTGCCCAGTGAGCCATCGCGACAGTCCAGGGAAAAGAACTGGGGAACCTGGGCGCTCTCCCTTGAGGTGAACAGGTCCACCTCTGGTAGCCCCCATTTCCCGGCAATCATTGCGAATACCTCCGGGTTTAGAGACCATTCCGCTTCCCGAATAGCGTTTCTGCTTAGGAAGTCCGCTAACCTGTTTAGATCCCCTTTTAGGTGGACTGCTGATAGAGATAACAAATGTTTTTCTGCCCACCGAAGGATCTCCATGGCCAGTACTTGAAGCGACCTGCTTCTTGTACCCCCCTGCCTGTTTAAATAAGCCACCGCCGTGGCATTGTCTGTTAGGACCTGAACGTGATGTGACTGAAGCTCCTGAACAAACAATTCCAGAGCCAAGGCAATCGCCTTGAGCTCCCTCCAGTTTGAGGACCTTTCTGCCTCCTCTTTGGCCCAGGATCCCTGAGTAAAACGTGTTCCTAGATGGGCTCCCCACCCCCACTGGCCTCGGTTGTTAGTCTTTTCTCGACTGGAAAAGCCCAGACTAACCCTTCTGATAAGACATCCTGTCTTTTCCACCGCCATAGGGACCTTTTTACCTGGGTTGACACTCTTACCTCTGCCTCTAGGGATGCCACTGTATGATCCCAAGATTTTAGAAGAAAAGCCTGCAGACACCTGAAATGCATTCTTGCCCACTGGACTGCTGGCATTGTTGAGGTTAGAACCCCCAAAGCTGACATAACCTGCCTTACTGTCAGATTTTGGCTGGTCTGCAGTAAAGACACTGCACCGGAAATCCTGTCCTTTTTGTCTAAGGGAAGGAAGATTTTTTGATCCACCGAATTTATTAGATACCCTAAAAACCGAATCTCCTGGGATGGGTTTAGGGACAACTTTTGGAGGTTCAAAATCCACCCCAGAGCCTCCAGATGGCTGCGAGCTTTGCCTAGATTGATCTGCAATTCCTCGCTGGATGGGGCGAAAAACAGCAGATAGTCTAAATAAGGAATAACTGCGATTCCCTGAAGTCGCAGCGGAGCTAAAGCTTCTGCCATTACTTTGGTAAAAATTCGGGGAGATGATGACAGACCGAAGGGTAAGGCCCTGAACTGGAGATGATGAACCACACCCCCCAACCTCACCGCCAGCCTGAGGAACTTCTGAGACTGGGGAGAGATCGGAACATGTAGGTATGCATCCTTTAAATCCACTGACGCCATAAAACATCCTGGCGTCAACAGATTCCTGACTGAAAAAATTGAGTCCATCTTGAACTATCTGTACCTGATGGACTCATTTAACGGTTTTAGGTTGAGAATCAACCGAAATTTTCCTGTCGGTTTTTTTACTAGAAAAACATGGGAATAAAACCCCTCCTGCTGTTCTTGCAGGGGCACCTGTACCACTACACCCTGCTTCATCAGTTCCTCTAGAGAGGACTTCATGGCCAGGGCCCTTACCGAGTCCCGCGGGGTGTTTGCCAACAACCCCCCAAAAAGGTTCCTGATTACAAACTCGAGTGTGTAACCCTGCGTGAGAGTGGTCAGAATAAACTGATTTGAAGTTATCCCTGACCACTGCGGAAGAAATTCTTGTAGTCTTCCGCCCACCCGCAGAGACGAGTCATTGAGATTTCTCGGCCTGTGTAGGAGGACGGAAGAGAATTCCGCCTCTACCTTTCGGCTTCGGGGTGGACCAATTTTTCCTTCTCCCCTGCAATTTGCTGTCCTGATCCTGAGTTTTTGAGGTCGAAAAAGACGTTTTGGTACCTGCTTTTTCTTTTTGACCGGGAAGGATCTCTTTTTATCGGCTGTCCTGTCCAGAATATTATCGTGGTCAGGGCCGAAGAGAAGGTCCCCTGAAAAGGGTAACCCACACAGCTTGTTCTTTGATGCCGAGTCACCGGGCCAGGTTTTAAGCCATAAGGCTCTTCTTGCAGCATTAGTTAGAGCTGCTGACCTGGCTGACATCTTAATTGCCTCAGCTGAGGCATCTGCAATATAAGCAACTGCCGCAGTCAGGGTAGGAAAAGAATCTAAGATTTCCTGTTTGGGGGAATCTGCAGCTATATGTGACTTTAATGCCCCGTACACACGAGAGGGATTAAGTCTGACAGACCTCCAAAGGAGTTCCGCCGGAGTTCCGACGGAGTTCTGGCGGACTTTTCGACCGAACGGACTTGACCACACACCATCACACCAAACTCCGACGGAGTCGAACGTGATGACGTACGACTGGATTCGACGTAGGAAGTTCATAGCCAGTAGCCAATAGCTGCCCTAGCGTCGGTTTTAGTCCGTCGGAGTAGCACACACACGAGCGAATTTTTCGAAGGGGACCGGGTCCGGCGGAGTTCCGTCGGGAAAATTTGAAGCATGCTTCATTTCTAAAGTCCGTCAGACTTTAGCGAAGCTAAAGTCCGTTGCAGCCCACACACGATCGGATAGTCTGACGGACTCAGTCCGTCGGAGTTTGGATGTCGAAAAGTCCGCTCGTGTGTACGGGGCTTAACTGGTTAATCCAGAATTCTAAATTTCTGGCTACACACGTTGTGGCCATTGCTGGTTTTAAATTGCTCATAACTGATTGCTATGATCTCTTGAACAAAAGATCCATGCGTTTGTCCATCGGATCCCTCAAAACTCCCATGTCTTCAAAGGACAGATCCGTGGACCTTGAGACCTGGGAGAAGGCGGCATCCAATCTGGGCACCTTGTTCCACACTGCTGCAGGGTCCTCCTCAAAAGGAAAACGCCTTTTGTGGGCTTTGGAGAAAAAGGGCTTTTTCTCAGGATCCTGCCATTCTTTCCTAATGGCCTCAGAGATGACCAGATGAACTGGGAACGTTCGGCCCTTAGGCTCATCCAACCCAGCATACATGCGGTCATGGAGTGATAATTCCTTTCTCTCCTCACTTAAGCCAAGCGTAGCATGAATGGCTTTAAAGAGCCCATCAACCTCTTCAAGGGACAGTTTGAATTTAGAGGGGGCTACCTCAGACTCCTCCAACTCCTCTTCCGAATCTTTAACGGAAAGAGCAGCTGACTGCTTTTCCCTATCTGAAGGGTCTTCAGGCAGAGATTCCAATACCGGGATAGAGAAAGACCCCTGGGAAGACTCTGAAGTGGAAGGCTGACTAGCAGCCGGGTTTACTAGTGAGTCACGAAAATTCTGAATCGTGGCGTATAGCTCCTTCTTTACAGAGGCAACCAGATCCTCGCATACAGAGGCTGATTCCTCTTTAACTAAAGAAGTAATGCAGGCACTGCACAGGGTTTTCTTCCAATTTTCTCCCAGCTTGGCCCTGCAAGAAGGACATCTCTTCTTTGGGTCAGAGTTCTTAGCCTATGAAGAAAAAGACAAAAAAGGGAAAAAAAACAGGGAACCCTTAGTGTGACCCAGTCTCAGCCTTGATAGGGATCACCACACAGGTGCACTGAGAAGAAACCAGTCAGCTTCTAGTGCCCAGACAGGCCCCTTGCCACCAGGGGGGAAAGAAAAAAAGAGAGAGACCAAAAGCCAGGAAATAGGAGAAAAAAAGGCAGACTTTAACCGCTGCCTCCTACCTGGGCTTTGCTGGTGCCTGTGCCTGTCCCCACCGCTGCAGACGCTGAATCTTCCATAACAAGTGTGCAGAATTCCACTTGTGGCTACACGGCGCCTCCGGACTCCCATAATGCATCTGCACCAGACCGGAAGCGGAAATAGGCACCAGCTCCTGTCCTCCCTCCTCCCCCCTGCGTCCACGCCGGAAACGACGTTTCAGCCGACCCAGTGACCCGCTCTGTCATTTCCGGCACGACCGCCGAAAAAAACCATGGCGGCGGCACACGCGCGCCGCCGCGCCTACGGACGTGCGGGCCACCGAATCTTCGGCTCTCTCCGAGCACCAAGAGGGGAAGAGGAGCCCGCTTGCTACCGCTGCCGAGGCCTGGGTAGGTCGGGAGGACAGCGGGTCCCTTAAGGAGGAAAAAAGGGAAGGAAGCCTTGTCCCTCAGGAACACCCAAGAGAACTGACTCCCTCCCAAAAGATGTTCCCTCCGGGCCGGAGGAAACACAATAACTGAGGTGTGGTAGGGAGGTGCCTCCCTTTAAAGTCTGGAGGAAGAAGGTGTTTCCTAACGAGAAGGGAGGAGTCGCTATCTCTCAGGTGCTGTCCTGAAAGACGCCTTGGGAAAACAGCATTTTAGCTTGCACATGATTGGATGATAAAATCAGCAGAGCTTCCTCTCATTTAAGATCTACCCCTTAGGCCGCGTACACACGCGGGGACTGTTCGCTCAACTTTGTTCGTCAAATAGTTTCAGCGGACAGTCCGCTCAAAATTAGCATGGACGGACTTGGCCACACACGACGAACGAACAGTCCGCTGAAACCGTGCGTGATGACGTGAATGGCACGTACGACGGGACTAGAAAACGACGTCCTATACACTGCAATGCAACCTTCGGCGTGTAAATTCTTTCTGAGCATGCGCGAGACTTAGTTTGACGAACAAGCCTACACACGGGCGGACTGTCCGCTCAAACCAAGTTTCAGCGGACAGTTTTACGGAATTTCCGAAAAACTTTGTTCGTCAGACTGTCCGCTGAAACCCACACACGAGCGGACTGTCCGCTGAAACACTGTTCAGCGGACAAAGTTGAGCGAACAGTCCCCGCGTGTGTACGCGGCCTTAGAGTTAGAGCGACTGCACTTACAAGTGCACTTGCCTTTCGTAAATAACCCCCATAGTGTTCAGGTTCTCTTTACACATGGAGCCCTGGGATGATCTATTACAGTGGTCTACAAACTGCGGCCCTTTGGTTAATTTTATCTGGCCTTTGGGGCACTATTTCATTCACTGACACCAACAAAGGAGCACAGTGCTTCCCAGTGACACCAACAATAGGGCCCAATAACACCAATGATGAGGGACCATTCCTTACAATGACACCAACATGGTGCACAATTCCGCCCAATGACACCAAAGATGGGGCACAATTCCGCCCAATGACACCAAAGAGGGGGCACAATTCCTCCCAATGGCATCAACAATGAGACCCAATAACATCAGTGATGGGGCACAATTCCCGTCACTGACACCAAAGATGGGGCATTGTTTACACCAACTGATGCTGAAACCTTTTCTACTCCCAATGGCCACAGTCCGGCCTCCCTAAAGTTTTAAGGAAAGTAAACTGGCCCTTTGTATAATAAGTTTGGAGACTCCTGATCTAGTGCATAATTTTTTTCCTGTAGAGGTGCTGGATTATTTAAAGGCAAAAGAGAGCATGTTTCCGATGAGCGAAATAACGTTTGCTTCTACAGTACATCAATTTTGTTAGTAAAATTGTTAAAGTGTATGATAACGCTAACAATAAACTTCTCTTATTTGCTCCTGTTTGGTCTGTTATATTTACCAGTAAATATGTTTTAGAGCAGGGGTCAGGAGGTCATAATGTACAGAACTCATAGGTCTGGAGAGCATAACGCACAGAGTGCAGGGGTCAGGAAGGTGTAGTGCACAAAATACAGGGGCCAGGAGGGAGTAACGCAAAAAACTTAGGGGTCAGGAGGGCTTAATGCAGAAAACGTAGAGGCCAGGAGGGCATATCGCACAGAGAGCAGGGGACAGGAGGGCGTAACGCACAGAGAGCAGGGGTCAGGAGGGCCTAATGCACAGAGAGCAGGGGTCAGGAGGGCCTAACGCACAGAGAGCAGGGGTCAGGAGGGCCTAACGCACAGAGAGCAGGGGCCAGGTGTATGTAATGCACAGACTTCAGGGGTCCGGAGTGCATAATGCGCAGGGGTCAGGAGTGCATAATGCACAGAGTGTAGGGTTCAGAAGTATGTAACGCAGAGTGCAGCAGTCAGGAGTATGTAATGCAGAGACTACAGGGGTAAGGAGTGCGTAACGCCCAGAGTACAGGGGTCAGGAGGGCGTAACGCACAAAACGTAGAGGTCAGGAGGGCATAATGCACAAAATGTAGGGGTCAGGAGGGCATAGTGCACAGAGTACAGGTGCCAGGAGGGGGTAATGCACGGAGTGCAGGGGCCAGGAGGGAGTAACGCACAGAGAGCAGGGGTCAGGAGTGCGTAATGCACAGAGTGTAGGGGTCAGGAGTGCATAACGCACAAAGTGCAGGGGTCAGGAGTGCATAACGCACAAAGTGCAGGGGTCAGGAGGGCATAACACAAAAAAGTGCAGGGGTCAGGAGTGCTTAATGCACTGAGTACAGGGGTCAGGAGGGTGTAATGCACAAAGTGCAGGGGCTGGGAGTGCATAACACACAGTATAGAAGTCAACCGCTAGGTGGCGTGAGCGGTCTGCTTTTCCTTTCTCTGCATTTGAATAAAGAGCCTTATAGTTCTATGATATACGCTTCCCTTGTTCTATGTTTTCAGGAATCAGGAGACCATAACACACAGGCTACAAGGCTAAGGAGTGTATAATGTGCAGAGGTCAGGCAGGTATATTGCACAGAGTGGAAGGGGCCGGTGGGCATAATGCACCAAGAGCAGTGGTCAGCAGTGCATAAATAACAAAGTGCAGGGGTCAGGAGTGAGTAGCACACAGTATAGAAGTCATCTGCTAGGGGGTGTGAGCCAACTGCTATCTAGCAATCTTTGCATTTGAATAAAGAGCATTATCTTTATATGATATGCATGTCTCTTGTTTTTTGTTACCAGGGTTCAGGAGGACATAACACACAGGGTACAAGGGTAAGGAGTGTGGAATACACAGAATTCAGGGATCAGGAGTATATAATGTAGGTGTGTGTGGGTCAGGAGGATTTAACGCACAGAGTGCAAAAGTGAACTGTTATGAGCCATCTGCTATCTAGCAACCAAAAGCTCTGGGGATCCATTTGCTAAATATGGGACAAACTACATCCTGTATTAAAGGAGAAGTAAAGACAACACTACTTTACTTTTCCTATGGATCACAGGAGTGCAGTTCATTGTGTGACCCATTTTCAGCAGACAACAGGCTAAAGCCCGATGTCGGCCGACTTCATACAGCCAGTCTAGGCAGCGTAAGGATCGCGACCATATGGTCAGAACCCCGGAAAAGGGTTAAAACCACCCGCAAAGCACGGCTGCAGCGACGCTTTGCCGATGGTTCGGCCGCACTGCCCATTCATTTCAATGGGCAGGAGCGGTGTATACACTGCTCCTTCAAAGATGCTGCTTGCAGGAGTTTTTTTTTATGTCCTGACAGTGCATCGCCTCAGTGTGAAAGCACTCGGGCTTTCACATGGAGACTACAGGGGAGCCGTTTTTCAGGCATTTTACAGGCACTATTTTAGCCCAAAAGCGCCTGTAAAATGCCTCAGTGTGAATCTAAGGCCCAAGCCTATTTCTTACACTTGATGTTTCTAAGTAAAAATCTGTATTTTTTTCTAGAAAATTACTTAGAACTCCCAAACATTATATAGTTTTTTTTTAGCAGAGACCCTAGGGAATAAAATGGAGATTGTTGCAAAACTTTATGTCACATTGTGTTTGCGTATGCGGGCTTACAAACACATTTTTTGTGGAAAAAAATTGATTAAAAAATAAGAAAACAGTAAAGTTAGTCCAATTTTTTTTGTATAATGTAAAAGGTGATGTTACGCCAAGCAAATAGATACCTAACATTAAAATTGCGCACGCTCTTGGAATGGCGACAAACTTGGGTACTAAAAATCTCCATAGGCGACGCTTTAAATTTTTTTACAGGTTACCAGTTTAGGGTTGCAGAGGAGGTCTAGTGTTAGAATGAATGCTGTCGCTAGAACGATCACGGTGGTGCCTCACCTGTGTGGATTGAACACTGTTTACATATGTGGGCATGACTTGCGTATGCACTCGCTTCTGCATGCATCGGAGGAACGGGGCGCTTTAATTTTTTTTTTTTTCTTATTTATTTCACTTTTTATTTTTTATTTTGACACTGTCCCTTTAATCACTTTTTGATACCTTTTATTCCTATTACAAGGAATGTAAACATCCCTTATAATATAAATAAGTAGGATAGGTCCTCTTTATTGTGAGATCTGGGGTCAAAAAGACCTCAGATCTCACATTTACACTTAAAATGGGCCCTTTAAGGCTGGAGGGCGGAAGTGACATTTGCTCCGATCCTCATAGAGGCATAGAGTCGAGTGGGGGCCATCTTGCCTTCACTCGACTTCCTGCCCATCCATCCATCATAATCCGATCGTTTCTGCCGCTGCTGATCTTTCCAGGAAGCGCCCGGGAGGTGGAAGGGGGAGGGACACCTCTCCCACTGCCCATAAAAGTGATCTCAAGATAAATCCACCACTGGGACCACTTTTATGTGAAAGAGAATCGCTGGCTGTGGATAACTATACTGGGGTTATGGCAGCTATCTGGTGCCATAACAACAGGATTTACCATCAAAATAGCGACGTATATCCATGGTGGGCGGTCCAGAAGTGGTTAACCAAAATATGTTTTTGAAGAAACTCTTTTACTTTTCTCATTCACTTACCTCTACCCTAACCCTATGACACTTACCTAGGAAAATAAACAAAAATACGTCTGGAGCTCCGCTTTAACCTGTAATTCATTATTCCCCTGCAGTACTTCTATTCTGCCACAAGGTGCCCTCAGTCTTCTGGGAGGAATGTAGCCTAGTAGAGAATAGAGGACATATTATGTACAAATTGGTGTCATGGCTCCATCTCCTGAAGGGCACCATTATAGCGAACATTCATAGTGCATTCATGCAGACTATATAGTGCCCATTCTGCTGGAGAGCTTGAGCTTTTGAAAAATTGCACTGGCTGAATCAACAGTTTAAAATAGATGTGATGGCTGCATTTGTTTTCTTTTTTAGGCTTTCTTTCTTCTAAGAATTGGTAAACTACTATATAATAAATGATTACTTACCGCTTTAAGGGTTCAATGTGTGTTTTAAGGTTCTATGCCTTGCGTAATTACAAGAGCTTTCCTAAGCTCGCCGCACACACGCCCCCTTCAGCCTGCCATACAAGTACATGGCTGCACTCTTGTTTAAATGCCAATACTTCTTTGTGTCAGTATTTACCTGCGCATGCACGTCTGGCATATTTTCTGAATGTGCAACTTCATGTTTGGAAAATAAGTTGGATGCGCACACGTGGATAAATGTTGATCATGGTTTACAAAAGCACAGCCATTCATCTGGCTCATGTGGCTTGCTGGGGGGGGGGGGCATGGAAAAACACAGAAAATTATACCAGGCATATAAAATGCTCTGTGTACGTGAACCCCAAATAAATCATTTTTTTCAGGCCATTTGGGACTTGTTTGTATTTTCTTCTAAGTCCAAGAAAGGAAATTGCTACAGTGCTAAAAAAGAAAAAAAAACGCCTCACTGCTTTTGAAGATAAGCTGACTTCCCCTTTTAGCTGTGCAAAGTGCAGTAGAGCAATCATTTCTCTTTATTTTTATCTAGTACTCTAACTAGAATTTCAAAACCTGCTCTGGGTCTACACCGGTTGCTGCAATGACATAAAAGGCAGGATCCATCCTCCTCTCACTATCTTCTGCTGGGATCTGAATTTAAATATTATGCAGAACTCTAGCCAGAAAAAACAGCTCATTAGAAGATTGAAAATGGGGCATTTTCTGCCATACTGGCCTTCAATCCAGAGCTATCTCCAGCATTACTTATTTTCTGCCACAAGATGTCCTCAGTCTTCCAGGTTGAATGATCATCCAACATCACTCAACCTACCAAGCCCTCCTATCACCTACTGCCAAAGAAGTGGTCATCTCAGCTTCTAACCAACCTTCAGATGCCATGGAGATGACACCAAACTTTTATCAGTCATGTGCCAGTTATCAATCACCAGATGTCTTAAGCTCCCATTCACATTGGGCTGATTTAACATGCAAATTGACATGTCAAATCACATGCCAAATCAGCGAAGGCCTCTTGAGTCCCTCCCTACGGAAAGAGAGCCTTGACTGATGGGGGCATGGCCAGGTGCCGGACAAGGGGAACAATTGGTTGAAACATGGGGAGATGGGATGGGCCTGAGCTCAGGGAACGTGTGCCCCAGGGAATTCAGGGTCTTTTGGAAGAGCTGTCCACCCTCCCACCCCCTTTTTTCTCTGTTATAGTATATCACAGCTTGCTGCGGTTTCTTGACCTTGCCAGCAGTTAAAGTTGCTGTAATGGGCCATGCCCTTGATGGAAAATTGGAAGTAGGTTGTCTGTCCAGCACTTATGGTAAGGGCAGGCCCCACTTCCCTCTTTTGGTTGAGTGCCCAACCTAATGGTTGTAAGTGTCTTAATTAATGGGGTTAAGGACAAGGGTGGTGGGGGATTTCATCCCATTGTGTTACGCTAATTGGGACATAAGCCCATTGCTCCTCAGCAGTCATGGCTATTGCCGGCAATGGCAGCGTCTGAATTGGTGCATCAACTCACAGATTCCCAAAAGTAGATCCTGTACTACTTCTGGCGACTTTGGGGGCGATTTGAATAGACATTTGTGTATGAGCCCACACAGATTTTTGTCAAATCAACCAAAAGTTAGACTGCATTGCCGGTTTAAAATCATACGAGTTCAGCTGAAGATCAGCTCTCAATGTGAACCTGGGCTAACGGCAGAATGTGGTGCAGGAAAGGCCAGTTCTGTGATATTGTACCATGTATCAATGTCACAGTGGGAATGAAGAGAAACAGTTTGGGGATGGCACCTTCTTGTTCCAACATGACTGCGCACCAGGGCACAAAGCAAGGTCCATAAAGACATGGATGAGCAAGTTTAGTGTGAAGGAAGAGTCCTGACCTCAACCCAATAGAAAAGCTTTGGGATGAATTAGAGTGGAGACTGTGAGCCAGGCCTTCTCATCCAACATCCGTGCCTGACATCACAAATGTGCTTCTGGAAGAATGGTCAAACATTCCCATGGACACACTCCTAAACCTTGTGGACGGCCTTCCCAGAGTTGAAGCTGTTATAGCTGCAAAGGGAGGGCCAACTCAATATTGAACCCTACGGACTAAGCCCTTGTACACACGGTCGGAGAATCCGTCTGAATGTGTCCTATCGGACCGTGTTGTCGGATAATCCGACTGTGTGTGGTATGCATCGGACTGATTCCGTCGGAATATCCATCTGACCCAATTTTCCAACATGTTGGAAATATTTCCCGACCAACTGGGCCGATTGGACATACTCCGATCATGTGTAGAGAATTTTGATCGGACCAAGTGCCACGCATGCTCAGATCAAATTCCTACATCAAAGCTATTGGCTACTAGCCTGAATGTAGTCCCATCGTAACGAAATTATGCCATTACGTTCTGAAAGATCGGATTTTTCGCCAACTTTGTCCGACCGTGTGTATGCAACAGTTTCGGACAAAATCCGACGGGCAAAATCCGATGTGGAAATCTCCGACCGTGTGTACAGGGGCTAAGACTGGCACGACGATACCATGCGATTTGATGTGGAGCTTTCTTTTTAAAAGTTATTGCATGTGCTACTTTTCCCACATCCCAATAAGATTTGCACCTCAAAAATCTCAGGGCATAGGAGTGTGTGGCAATCGTACCAGGAATGCGGCATGAGTTCCTGTGTGGTCCCGGTGTGAACCAGCTCTAAATGTAGCTGCTTTGGGTAAAGTTAAATGGATGAGTTTAGGTCGGCTATAGGTCGGGTTCACACTGATGGAACAGATCACATTGCATGTAAATCGCACAGGAATCCAGTGCAAATCACATGTGGTGCAGGTTTCATATGGCTCAAATCACATTGCATCCACACTGGAATTGGGTCGCATCGGAGTTTGTACTCATGTTGATCCGATTTTAGCAAACACACTGCTTTCTGCGACCTGTTTTTGGGGCTTCATTAAGTTTTAATTGCCACCCGCAGCAGATGGCATGAACACAGTGCGATAATTCCTGTGCGTTTCCCACATTGCATCAGTGTAAACCCAGCATTAGGGTGGACTTTTCTCCCCATACAGCGCCACATACTGGAAATGATACATTGTTTCCTTTCACTTACAATTACTAGGATTTAGGTGTTCGTTTATGAAGCAGTGATCAGCAGTGATCCAGAGGATCGCCGCTGATCACAGCCCATAAACAGTTTATGAACCAGACATAATTGGGGGAGAAGCGTTTGAACTTGTTCTCCCGCTGATTATCTCCACACACTGAGAATCCTCATTGAATGACACAGAAACGGCCAGTTTATGAAGTTGCGATCTCAGCGCTTCACTGGCGATCTGTGTCAGTATTCACACTCCCCGATTCACCAACTCAGAAGTGGAGAATCGGGGAGTGAAGAGGGAATGTGGGGGGATCTGAGGAGGAAAGAGGAAGATAATTAACTTCCTTATGCCTCGTTCAGACCCCCCAACACTGTAACCATGTCCCCCTGTCATATTTATGTGTATACATTTTATATATATATATATATAAAAAATGTGTATGTATATATATATATATATATATATATATATATATAATGTGTGTGTATATAGATGTATATATAATGTCTGTGTGTGTATACATGTATATATTATGTAGGGGGACTCTTTATTTTACTAACATTAATCACACCGTGTGTCAGTGTATTGACCTGTGATAATTTATCACTGCTTAATAAATTGACATCTCTGTGTATCGGTGAATTTCTAGTACTGTAATCTCGTAAAGTCTCACGAGATTCCAGTATTAGGGGCCGTTCTCCAGTGTTAGAAGCGTTTGTAGATCGCTTCACTCCTCCAAGGGTGAAGTGATCTACTCCGCTTTATAAACTGGCATACAGAGGAGAAAGATCTCCTCTGTGAATGCCGGAGAATGAAGCAGTGAATAGATTTCACTGCTTCATAAAAGGACACCTTAGAGCAGTGATGGCGAACCTTGGCACCCCAGATGTTTTGGAACTACATTTCCCATGACGCTCCACTACAATGCAAGGTACCAGAGCATCATGGGAAATGTAGTTCCAAAACATCTGGAGTGCCAAGGTTCGCCATCACTGCCTTAGAGTGTTGTTACTCTGGGATCATGGATGTATCCTGGGAACTTCCTGTCACATATTCCAGAGTAAAAAAGACCGCTGTGATACGACTGAAGAAGAAAAGAAAAATAAACAATGACTAATCACTTCTACAAAAGGCCTTTGTTGTTTTACACTATATTAGCAAAAGTATTGGGATGCATGTTTTTACACACACACACACACTTTAATAGCATCCCAGTCTAAAGCCGCGTACACACGGGCGGACTGTCTGGCCAACTTAGTCCGTCGAAACACATTTCAGCGGACAGTCCGCTCGTGTGTGGGCTTCAGCGGACTTTTTCAGCGTGCAGTCTGGCGGACTAAGTATTTCGGAATTTCCGTAATATTGTCCGTCAGACTTTGGTTTCAGCGGACAATCCGCTCGTGAGTAGGCTAGTTTGACGGACTAAGTATGGCGCATGCTCAGAAAGGATTTACACGGCGAAAGGTTGCATTGCTGTGTATTGGACGTCCCATTTCTAGTCCCGTCGTACGTGCCATACACGTCATCGCGCAAGCTTTCGACGGACTGTTTGTGCATCGTGTGTGGTCAAGTCCGTTCATTCGAAAGTAGGACGGACTGTCCGTCGGATTGTCTTACGGACTAAGTTGGCCATACAGTCCGCCCGTGTGTACGCGGCTTTAGTCTGTAGGGTTCAATATTGAGTTGGCCCACCCTTTGTAGCTATAACAGCTTCAACTCTTCTGGGAAGACTGCTCACAAGGTATAGGAGTGTGTCTATGGTAATGTTTGATCATTATTCCTGAAGTGCATTTGTGAGGTCAGGCACTGATGTTGGATGAGAAGACCTGGCTCACAGTCTCAGCTCTAATTCATCCCAAAGGTGTTCTATCCGGTTGAGGTCAGGACTCTGTGCAGGCCAGTCAAGTTCCTCCACCCCAAACTCGCTTATCCATGTCTTTATGAACCTTGCTTGCTCTGGAAGAATGGTCAAACATTCCCATAGACACACTCCTAATCCTTGTGGACAGCCTTCCCAGAAGAGTTGAAGCTGTTATAGCTGCAAAGGGGGGGCCAACTCAATATTTAACCCTATGGACTAAGATTGGGATGCCACTAAAGTTCACGTGAGTGTAAAGGCAGGCGTTCCAATACTTTTGGGAACGCGCATCCCCGTTTCTTCGGTGGCGGCGTGTCACAGAGACACCGCTCGCCACCGAAGGGGGTGAACAGCCATTGAGTATGGCTGTTTACCCCGTGATCACAGATGGTCACGCCCCCACTGTGTACGGAGTGTGCGCACGATCGTGTCGGTGGCGGTGTGTTCCCGGGAGCACTGCTTCTCAGCGACGCTGGTAAATCCGCAATTGGCTGGCTGTTTACCCACGTGATCGGCTGCGATCTTTTCACAGCCAATCACTAAAATGTAAACATACCACGGTAACGAGATGTTACCGGGTTCTCCTCCTCACACACCGATTGTGTGTGATTTGGAGATTTCGGTAACATCTCGTTACTGCTTACAGTGTACACCAAACACACTGATCCCCCCCCCACCAATAAAGAGGACCTGTCACCACCAATCATAGTACCTGTCACTCACAGTCCATCAGAGTACCTGTCACAGCCCATCAGAGTACCCGAGTACCTGTCACAGACCATCTGAGTACCTGTCACGGTCCATCCGAGTATCTGTCACGGCCCATCAAAGTACCCGAGTACCTGTCATGGCCCATCAGAGTAGTGATGGACGAACTTCCGATGGGACGTTTCACGAACGCGAACCACAAACGTGGCCAAAAGTTTGTGAACCGCAAAGTTCGCAGCGGACCCCATTGCCTTTAATGGCAGGCGAACCTTAAAAACCTACAGGTCATATTTTCAGCCACAAAATACTTACTAGCTGTGCACACATAGTCCCACAACATGGACACTGACATAACAAAAGTATTAAGTGAATGTGGGATCGACAACGACAAGCATTCTTTTTTTATCTGTGGAATTTTGACAATTCAGGAGCGCATGAAGGCCATGGTCAAGGCAAGCTATGAAGGGGGTGCAGGAGATGATCAGTGCCACAGTCAGGGCAGCGCAGTCCTGTTCCAGTGTCCCAGTGTGCCAACCTGTGCTTGAGCTCCTCCCTCTGCCCGGCCCTTACCCCCACCTATGTAGGGCTCCACTGCGGTGGTCCGGAGGTGCCTGTCCAGTGCTGATTCTCAGCCTCCCTCACTGTCTGAAACCAGCACCGCGATAGAGACTGAGCAATGACACCAGCACCGAGATAGAAAACACTGACACCAGCACCGAGATAGAGAGCACTGACACCAGCACCGAGATAGAGAGCACTGACACCAGCTCTGAGATAGAGAGCACTGTTGGTGGTAGTGTCTTTGGGGGTGCACACAGCAGAGAGTGAAGAGGGTGCAGATCGAGAGGATGAGGAGGGTGCAGAAGAGTAAGGCTGAGTGAGCCACTCAACCAAGTTTGGTGCGTCCTTTGACGTAATCGCACGCACCTTCTGCAATTTGCCACTTTGGCTCAAGTCTGTTGCTCCTGCCCTACCCCTACCACCCCTGCGGAAGGGCCTGCCTCTTCCTCTGCCTGTCATTTTTTAAATGACCCTGTGACAAAAGTCTCTAGAGAAGTGCAGTATGTATGTGGAAGAAGGCATATAACACCCCGCTTCAATCTGTTGTTTTTGGGGGCCACTGGTCTATCACACCAGTTATAATACCTTTTTTTAAATTGCTTTTGTAACTCTTTGTAGTATCGCTGCAGAACCACTCAGCAGTCACAATGCTGCACAGTGGAAATGCACTATACTATGCTTTCTATATGTGCAAATATTTTATACGTGTATTACACCCCTATATACTGCACACCAAATAGTACACCTATACCAGTCCTTAAAAGGACCTTTGTGGCCCTAGCAGCTAGTGATTTGCAGACTATCCCTCAGTCCCTACACTGATAAAAGACAGCTGCAGAATTGGTCAGCACTCAGCTCAGCAGTCAAGTATAATAGGCTTTCTATATTTGAAAGAAAGTATATTATATGTGTACAACCCTATATACTGTACACCTATACCAGTCCTTAAAAGGACCTTTGTGGACCTAATAGTAATAGCTAGTGATTAAACTGACTGTCCCTGCTCCACACAGTGTCCTGTCCCTACACTGACAAAAGACAGCTGCAGAATCGGTCAGCAGTGCACTCAGCAATCAGCAGCACAGCAGTCAGCAGCAGTGCACCAGAACCCTATATACTGTACACCTATACCAGTCCTGAAAAGGACTTTTGTGGACCTAATAGCTAGTGATTTGTGTCACTACAGTCTGTCCCTGCTCCACACAGCAACCTCTCCCTACACTGACAAAAGAAAGAATGTAAAATGACCGCCAGATCAGGTCTATTTATAAGGTAGGGGGGATGTCCAATTGTCCATGTGCTGAAATGTCTCAATTGGCTGTCATGTACCCCATGATGGATGTGTCATCATGGGTCAAAGTTCTTTCACAATGTAAACGCATATGTTCACTGCGCGAACAGTGGCAGAAGTCCGCCGGTTTGGCGAATCGCGAACACGCAAAATTGGACACGAACCAAGCACCGGGCGAACTGCAAGACCATCCCTACATCAGCGTACCCGAATACCTGTCACAGGCCATCAAAGTACCAGAGTATCTGTCACAGACCATCAAAGTACCCGAGTACCTGCCACAGCACATCAGAGTACCTGAGTACCTGTCACGGCCCATCAGAGTACCTGAGTACCTGTCCCAGTCCATCTGAGTACCCGAGTACCTGTCCCAGTTCATCTGAGTACCCGAGTACCTGTCCCAGTTCATCTGAGTACCTGTCCCAGTTCATCTGAGTACCTGTCCCAGTTCATCTGAGTACCTGTCCCAGTTCATCTGAGTACCTGTCCCAGTTCATCTGAGCACCTGTCACAGTTCATCTGAGCACCTGTCACAGTTCATCTGAGCACCTGTCACAGTTCATCTGAGTAACTGAGTACCCGAGTACCTGTCACAGTCCATATGAGTACCTGAGTACCTATCACCACCCTTCAGAGTATCCAAATACCAGTCACCAGGCCATCAGAGAACCCGAGTACCTGTCACCAGGCCATCAGAGTGCCCGAGTGCCTGTCACCAGGCCATCAGAGTGCCCAAGTGCCTGTCACCAGACCATCAGAGTGCCCGAGTACCTGTTACCAGGCCATCAGAGTACTCAAGTACCTGTCACCAGCCCATCAGAGTACCCGTGTACCTATTTGCATCCCATGCCTCATAGAATATACGTTGGGGTGTTTGCTTTCCAAAATTGGGTCATTTTGTGGGTAATTGCACTGTCCTGGTGCTCCAGGACCTTCAAAAGTGTGATAGGTAGGAATAAAATGAGATGTGTCATTTATGCTCATAGAACGCCTGAACGTACTACTTCAATGTTCGGCCTCTCTATGTGGCCAGGCTGTGTAAAAGTCCTACACATGTGGTATCGCCATATTCGGGAGGAGTAGCAGAATGTGTTTTGGGGTGTAATTTTTGCTATATACATGCTATGTGTTAGAAATATCTTATAAATTGACAACTTTGTGTAAAAAAAAAAAGAGCTTTCATTTTTTTCCACATTTTCCAAAAACTTCTGGAAAAAAATGAACCGTTCAAAAGACTCATTATGCCTCACAGATTATACGTTGGGGTGTTTGCTTTCCAAAATGGGGTCATTTTATGGGAAATTCTTTTGTCCTGGTACTGTCCAGGGCCTTCAAAAGTGTAATAGGTGGTTGAGAAATGAGATGCGTAATTTTTGTTCGTAGAACGTCTGAAGGTACTCCTTCAATGTTGGTGCTCTGTATGTGGCCAGGCTGTGTAAAAGTCTCACACGTGGTTTCGCCATACTCGGGAAGAGTATCAGAATGTATTTTCGGGTGTAATTTGCTGTATGCATATGCTGTGTGTGAGAAATAACCTAATAATATGACAATTTTGTAAAAAAAAAATAATAATAAAAAAATCTTCATTTTGCAAAGAATTGTGGGAAAAAATTACAACTTAAAAAAAACCACCATGCTACTTACTTAATACCTTGGAATGTCTATTTTCTAAAAAGGGGTCATTTGGGGGGTATTTGTATTTTCCTGACTCGTTAGTGTCTCAAGAAATGAGATACACCTGATGCACTGAAGGCCTGATCAGATGTGATCAATTTTCAGTGATTGGCACCATAGTATGTAGACTCTAAAACTTTCACAAAGACCAAATAATATACACTAATGTGGGTAATTTTTACCAAAGATATGTAGCAGTATACATTTTGGCCAAAATGTATGAAGAAAAATTACTAATTAGCAAAAAATTATGACAGAAACAAAGAAAAAGGAATTTTTTTCACAAAATGTATGTTTTATTTTATTTATAGCACAAAAAATAAAAAACCCACTAGTGATTAAATACCACTAAAAGAAAGATCTATTTGTGTGGAAAAAAGGACGCAAGTTTCATATGGGTACAGTGTTGCATGACTGAGCAATTGTCATTCAAACTGTGAGAGCACTGAAAGCTGAAAATTGGTCTGGTCAGGAAGGGGGTATAAGTGCACTGCATTGAGGTGGTTAACCACTTCCTGAGTGGACGCCCTGGTACTTTCCCTGGTTATACTGGGATGCTGGGTACAGCTACAGGCATTATTCCGGTGTCTTTTTTTTCAACCATTGACTCTCTGTGTTGTAAAAAACATCCTAGCAGCTGATTAGCCACTGGAATGCTTTTACAGGCAGCGGGGGGATCCCTTCCTTACGGAAGCTCTCCCATGCAATTGGGGAGCCTGGTATCTGATCTGTCGGTGCCACTAGGTTACCATAGAGCTTGCAGTGGACAGAGTCATGTGACCTCAACTCCTCAGTGACAGAACCACAGATAAACACGATCCCAGCAGTTGGAGCTCAGGCAGAATCCTGTGTTGGAAGCAGAAGGAAGCAATTCTGTTTTCTCTGCGTTTTTGCTCATTATTTGATAATGGTGCGGCTTTTTGGGAGCAGTAAAATGTATAAGTTGCAGGATTCCCTGAAAACCATCACAGAGGAATCTGTTTTATTACTGAAAGTGGGGCCTTTAACAGAGGATGACCCACCTACTATCTAGCCTATAATACCTACCCCCCCCAGAAGGGTGGCTGTTGGGCAATTAGACAGCTATTGAAGAAGAAGAAGAGAAGATACAATGTAACAATTCCTCTGACCTACAACAAAGAGGAAAACTTACTTTTCAGCATAAACCCCATAACTGAGGACCGCCAACATGGGGTGAGTCTAGGGCAAATGGGCAGGGGGAGGAGGAAGCTGAACACAGACTGCAGCCCATTCCTCAACCAAAATTCACAAAAGATGAGGTCACTGGTAAGTATTATAATAGACAAATAAATGCAAGCACTGTAGAGTAATATAATGTATGTCTTCTACATATATACACTGGGGTAACTGCTATATACACCTAGAAAGGTCACTGCATAGAGAAAGGAAGTGTTAAGCCGCGTACACACGGGCAGACTGTATGGCCAACTTAGTCCGTCAGACAATCCGACGGACAGTCCGTCCTACTTTCGAATGAACGGACTTGACCACACACGATGAACAAACAGTCCGTCGAAAGCTTGCGCGATGACGTGTACAGCACGTACGACGGGACTAGAAATAGGACGTCCAATACACAGCAATGCAACCTTTCGCCGTGTAAATCCTTTCTGAGCATGCGCCATACTTAGTCCGTCGAACTAGCCTACTCACGAGCGGACTGTCCGCTGAAACCAAAGTTGGACGGACAATATTACGGAAATTCCGAAACACTTAGTCTGCCAGACTGCACGCTGAAAAAGTCCGCTGAAGCCCACACACGAGCGGACTGTCCGCTGAAATGTGTTTCGACGGACTAAGTTGGCCAGACAGTCCGCCCGTGTGTACGCGGCTTTAGAAGCCCCGTCAGGTCTCCATTAGGGAGATTCATCCTCTCTATATGATCATCAATGACACCAGGAGGGAAAGTGATGGAAGATCCACCAGGACAGGAATAGAGGGCAAATCTTCTGATGGGGACACGGCTTTTGGTGACAACAGTCTAGGAGGGTACTGAGATATTTCTTCCCAAGTCTTGCTTTGTATACAAAACAGATAACGAAGGCAAATCTTTCCGTTGGGACCCTTCCTGTAGCAAGAAATATTGAGACAATGCAATTAACAGTAGCATTTGTCAGTTGGCCGACTCTTCAGTTGAACGTTGGGCAGCCAATCAGATTTGAAGATGACAGGTGTAAGCTGACTGGTATCAGGTGTGAAGGAGATGCACAGACCTGACAGACAGCTCAATTGTAAACTAAACTATTGCACATGGCAGGCTGACAGAGCGGCTGCCCCATCACTGCCATTCCAAAATCACAAGCATAAGTAGGAAGCACAGCCTGTGTATGTAATGTAGCAGATCAGTGGTCTTTATCACCAAGATCTCAGCATAGTCAGAGATCACATTAGGATTTCTATCTCTTGGTGGCCAGAAAGTATAAATATGGTTATTCGGGGTGAATTAGAAGCATTTACACTAGTCCTGGCACAGAAAGATGAGCACTGAAAATGGACTCCCGGGGCGCAGAACCCCCACCTTGTCCATGTATAGCGTTCCCATAAAGAGAGACGAGTGACACCAGATCATTTCCACGACACCAATCACATTCACTTATGTAAAAGGAAACACATTTAAACTGATTGCACACCCTCCATATGCCCAGTGAAGTGACTGGCCTCAGGTGATACACAGAGATTAAACAAATCCTCTTACATAAGTTGTGTGGCTGTTTATCTGCAGCCACCTGTCCTCTACAGACTTGTAAACCTCAAAGCAGTGAGAGTGAGGAAACCCCAGTTGCTTCAACCACCACACAGACTGGGCCAACTCCACAGGATTAAACCAGAAAGGACAAGGAAACCGAAGTGATCCCATCCACCAAGGATGAAGAAAGAGAAGGCAGCATAAAGGAAGAGACAATTTCATCGGTCCATCCAGCATAGAGGAGCAGATAATTTCATCTGTATCATCCAGCATGGAGGATAAGACATGGATGGTTTCTGTTATGTCTCCAGGATACTTTTCTCTCTCCTGAGGTTCAGAAAAGAGAATTGCCTTGTCATTTAATTTGTATATTGTGTTGTTGCATTATTAGCTATAAATTATGTTTGTTCTAGGTTAGCTGTTACGCTTGCACCACCTACTGGCCAAACATTATTATAGTTTGTAAGTGATATTATCCAGCCACTTGGGAAGTGATGTAAAATCCTCATATCCTCCTTAGTCAGGAAGTGAAACAGCCACAGGGATAAACATGTTCAATCTCATGGCAGCAGCCTAGATGCTATCTCTCCCCATCCATGGCATCAGAGGTAAGCAATATTCTTTTTCCTCCTTGACAGGCTATCAGGGAAAGGAATTATCATATAAAATAATAATTAAAATGACTGTTTACTATTATATGGTAATGTTATATTATTCTTGTTGTTTCAGTTTTACTGCATATCACATGTGTCATTCACGTGTATATTAAAATCTGCAACGTGCCAATAAAAGACACAGACAAGAAAGAGCAGTCAATTATTGTGTGTTATCTGCCTGGATAGCTACCCATAGATTCTAGGAGTACGGGGGGCGAGGCCAGGACAGTTTCATTGGAAGATTTTACCTTCCATAAAAAACTTGGGGAAGGGACATTTGGGAAGGTGATGTTGGCCTCCCATCCATTCAATCAACAGAAGGCATGATGAAGATTTTTAAACTGGGAAGATGTGAATGTGCCAATGACAATGAAGAGTGTAACATACTGGAACAGTGCAAGAACAAGCCATACACAGTATCACTGTCTATTTGCAACATTCCAAACAGAGGTAAGTCTTCTTATCTGCCAGTTTACCCCTTGCCTTCCTATATTCCTCCACAAAGTGAAATCTTACTTGTCTCTAATGTAACTTTTACCTCTTATTTTCACACAGGCACATCTTTTCTTTGTCATGGAATTCCTGAGTGGCGGGACTTTATGGGAACTGATAGGGGCTTCAGCCCCACTTGACGACAACATCATAAGGTAAGTCCAATGACAGGATTGTGATGGAGTCAGGGGGTGGCTGACCACTGCGAACAGGCAGTGACACAACCAGGCCACTCCCACTGAGCCCCATCCATCCACATTAAATTAGCTGACTAACAATCACCCTTTGGCTTCTGGTATGTTTTATTTAGGGTCAGTTCACACCAGATGCAGTTCCGTTTTTTCTGCACCAATACAGTCAGTTCTGACCAGAAACTGACTGCATGGTGTGAACTAGAGCCATTGGAATACATGAAAAACATTGTGCATGTATTTTTAGTGCAGAAAACAGTGCACGAAACTGAACGGAACTGCATCTGGTGTGAACTGGCCCTTAATCAGGAAGACTTCACCAGACTTCCCTATCTCCTTCCATTTGCTTTACAATTCTCCCTGCTCATTCCATTTTCTGCCTAATGGAGGATTTATATAAAATCCAGCAAGAGGATTGAGACCTTCTCATGATGAATATAGCAGGTGGGTGGAGCTGGGAACTCCAGGACAGAGATCTTCCTGCTGGCGGATATAAGAGAAGCCAATGTCCACCCATCAATCTTCATTCTTCTTTGTATACATGTATATTTGTATCTTTTCTTTCTTTATTATAATGTGGGATATGCAGAGCTAACGGTTCACTTCTTTTCCTCACAGAGATCTCAAACCCGTGAACATTCTACTGGACAGTGGATCAGGATTGGTGATTTTGGTATCTCTCTGCCGGGAGTCACTGCGAGCATTAGGATCGGAGGATATGTGGGTCCACGCAGTTACATGGTCCCAGAGGTAAGATTCCTGATATTAGACTGAATTGTAATATTTATTAGACATGTGCCTTAGTTTTCGTCCGAATTTCAGGTATTTTCGTTATCATGTGCAGAATCCGAAAATCGAAAGATCCAACATAAACAAATGCTTTATTTTCGTTTTCGTTGCAACAGTTCGATATAGATAGGAGATTCGACATGACGCTGACAATCTGTATCCATCGAACCTGTGGTCGAATGTGCCTAACCTTAGCTCTATTAGTTCAAAATTATTCTAAATAGAGAGAAAAGATTCGACATGAAGATTCGGCATAGAGATAAAAGATTCTACATTATAGAGACAATAGCAAAAAAGGTTGACTGTGCCTAACCTTAGCTCTATTAGTCCAAAATTATGACACAGAGAGAAAAGATTCGACATGAAGATTCAACGAAGCAGTCGCCGCGAGCAGACATTTATGGTCAAATGCTCTGCCCATAGGCTATAGAAGAATTCTAATGTTGGTTGACTAGTAATAATATTTAATAAATATAATTATTACTAGTGTCATACAACATTAGAATTCTACTATAGCTTGTAGGTGGAACATTCGACCGGAAATGTATGATTGCAGCGTCGTACAGTTTCGCTGCTCCGTCAAATCTTCTTAAAACATTCGACAGACACCGTAAGCCTTCAATGACAGATTCAACCTTAATTATTTCGGATTTTCGGACAAATGCATTTTTTAATAAAACTAAGTAAATGAAAATGAATTTCGGGAGTAACTAAATTGATTTATTTTTCAGACGAAAACGAAATTCCAAAACAATATATGTTCGTGTGCACATGTCTAATATTTACTACGGAATATAGAGAAGAGATAAAGGGGCTCCCCTTTCATTAAGGCCACATACACACATTTTGAATCTTGATTTCCAAATAACCAGGAGTGAATGACAAATCACACAATGTACATTTCAGATGCCATTTTTTGAATCCCACCTAAAACTGCAGTGTGGTTCTGCCGCGATTGTCACGTGATCAACTGCGTTGTAATTGTGGTAAACCACATTGTAGACATGTGCAATTAGTTTCGTACGAAAAAACTGAAAATTTATGTCAAATACTCACCCTAATTTTCCTTTCCTGATGGACTCCATGGCAGCCTACGTGTGGGTTTAGTCCCGCCTCCATTACCCTATAGGACGACACTCCCATAAATCTTTGCTCCCTGCCATAGGCCGTGTTTGGTAACTATCCTACTCCAGCCATTTGGGAGGGAACTCCTGCTGCCATGGAGTCCATCAGGAAAGGAAAATGACAGTAAGTATTTGACATAAATTTTCCGTTTTCCTGACAGACTCCATGGCAGCCTACGTGTGGGAAATAACTTGCCAAGACACACCCGGGTGGGCAAAAATGCTGCTTAACAAAGATTTATTTGACACCGTCAACTGACAACACTTTAACTCCAAAATCAACTGAGGATAGAGCCGCTGGCTCAACACAATAATGAGACATAAAGGTGTGAATGGAAGACCACGAGGCCACTCTGCATATCACGTCAGGGGCCACATGGCGAGAAGCTGCCCATGAGGTAGAAAGACTTCTGGTCGAATGTGCCGTCACCGCCTGAGGAGGAGCCAAGCCCTTTTCTCTGTATGCCCACTGGATTGCTTGAACTATCCATGCTGCAATTGCCCTGACTGATGCTCTAGTGCCCTTGTTCTTTCCACAGAACAGAACGAACAGGAAGTCCGACTGCCGGAACGGAGCTGTATCTTCCAAGTAGAGCTTTAATGAGCATCCAACGTCAAGAGGATGAATTTCCGAGGAATCCGAGGATCTGAATAAGGGTAGAGAGATTTCCTGATTATCATGAAAAACCGAAGTGACCTTAGGGTTTGACCCCAACATTGGAACTAGGACCACTCTGTCCGGAAAAAAAAGTTAGAAAAGGCTCCTTGACTCCCAGAGCTTGAATTTCTGACACTCGTTTCGCTGAGGTGACCGCCACCAGGAACGCGGTTTTCAAGGTGAGTTCTCGGATGGAGAGATCCTTACTGAGCAGAGAAAAGAAGTCCAGGACTAGAGGCAGATCCCATTTAGGGAATCTGGGTTTTCTTTGGGGTCTCAGTCTTACTGCGCCCTTGAAAAACTGCTGGATAAGGGCATGCTTGGCCCACTGAACCCCTGTAAAAGCGGAAATAGCCGAAACTTGAACCCGAAGGGAGCTAACTGATAATGGTAAGTCCAAGCCTGACTGCAGGAACCCCAACACGTCTTGAACTGTGGGTGAAACATAGGAACTGGTTCTGGAGGACACATAAGAAACGAACTTGGCCCAGATTCGTTCATACACCTTATTAGTGCTTCTTCTCCTTGCACTTAGGAGAGTGGGAATGGCTTCCTTAGGACACCCTAGTGCTTCCAGCCTTCCCCTCTCAAGAACCAGACCTTCAACCGAAGGTGAGCCGGACATGGATGGAGAACCGACCCTTGGGAGAGAAGGTCCCGTCTGGATGGAAGAGGAACCGGGTCCCGAAAGCTGAGGAGGGATAGGAGAGGAAACCAGGGCCTGTTGGGCCAGTACGGGATTATTGCCAATACTTCTACTCCTTCCCATCTGAGTCTCTTCAGGAATTGGAAGATGATTGGCGTTGGAGGGAAGGCATATGCCTTGTGGAATCGCCACTGCTCTGTTAGGGCATCTATCCCGTAGGCCTGCGGATCCTTGAACCTTGAATAGAACCTTGTTAGCTTCTTGTTGAAACGAGAGGCGAATAGGTCCACTTCTGGAGACATCCCCAGGGATAGAACCCACTGAAACACCTCTTCGTGAAGGGTCCACTCGTTGTTGTCCAAGTGGATTCGTGATAGAAAGTCTGCTTGGACATTGAGGACTCCGGGTACATAGGCTGCTGTTAGGTTGGCCAGGTTCCTCTGGGCCCAATGCATTATTGGATCCACTTCCTTCAGCAAAGACCGACTTCTGGTGCCCCCTTGCTTCCTCACGTATGCGACCGCAGTCGTATTGTCCAGCCTGAGGACTATGGATGCACCCACTATCAGATGTGGAAACGCCAACAGCGCTAGGAAGGCTGCTCGAAGTTCCAACACATTCGACACTATTCCCCGAGAGGGAAAGTCCCAAATGCCCTGAGCCACTTCCGAAAGACAATGTGCCCCCCAGCCCTTGTTGCTGGCATCTGACGTTACTGAGATCCATTTTATTGGCAGAAGAGAGTGACAATTCAGTAGATTCTCCCGACGAAGCCACCAAAGGAGGGAACCTCTCATGGCCTGAGTGACTTCGATGGACTGGGCCTTCTCTCCCGACCATTGACGAAGAAACCCCGCCTGAAAGGGGCGCATCCTCCATTGTGCCCACTTCACCATTGGTATAGTAGACACCATGGTGCCTATGATCTTTAGGCAATGAAGAGCACTGAGACGAGATGAGGAGAGGGCCAGGTGGATCCTGTCCCGTACTACTGCAATCTTCTCCTCGGGCAGAGAGATGGTACCTTTTGCCGTATTGAACAGAGCGCCGAGGAACACGAGAGACTGTGTAGGAACCAACTGGCTTTTCTCTAAATTCAGGAGCCAACCGAACTCCATGAGGGTTGCAATGACTTGATCCCTGTGGCTCAAGAGACAATCCTTGTCCTGAGCGAGAAGAAGTAAATCGTCCAGATAATGATGAATCCGGATCTTTCTGACTCTCAACAAGGCTACAACTGCTAGAAGGACCTTCGAGAAAGTGCGAGGGGAGGTTGACAGACCGAAAGGAAGGCAAGTAAACTGTAAATGAAGCTGGCCAATGGAAAAACGAGGAAACTGTTGGAACTCTGTGGCCACTGGGACGTGAAAATAGGCGTCTTTGAGGTCTATTGAGACAAGCCAGTCCCCTGGCTGCACTGATTGTTGAATCGTGGACAGCGTTTCCATTTTGAACTTTTCCTTTTTTATGCAGCGATTTAGACGCGTCAGATCTATTACGGGTCTCCATGTACCGTTCTTCTTCTGGACCAGGAAAAGAGGCGAATACATTCCCCTGCCGCGCTGGACATCTGGAACAGGAATAGCGGCGCCTTGATCCAATAAAGATTTTATGTAAGTTAGAAGAATTTGTCTTTTTTCTTCCGACTTTGGAATGGATGTGGGAACACACTTGAGTTTGGGTACACTGCTGAACGTCCACGTGTGTCCGGAGGAAACCGTCTTGACGGTCCAAAAATCCTGGATCAAGGCCGCCCAAACGTGCCGAAAGTGGAACAAACGTGCTCCTACCCGGACCGCCTGGACGGGCTCGATCTCAAAAGGACTTCCCTGGCACGATCTTGACCCTGCTTCCTAGGGAACGATCTTCTTTGATTCTGCAGGCGTCTATCCTGGGGAAGAAACCCCGACTTACCCCCAGTGGCTCGAGTTATGGCACTATCCAGCTTATTGCCGAAAAGGGAAGAACCATCAAAAGGAATCCGGCACCAAACCTGCTTAGAAGCGGGATCGGCCAGCCAAGGACGGAGCCAAAGGGCACGCTTGGCAGTTACAGATGAGAGCATAATTCGAGCCACCAGACGGATAATGTCGATCGAGGCCTCTCCCAGGAAAGCTGAAGCCAGTCTCAGTTCCTGAATGGGAGAACTCTTGGCCAGATCTTCAGAAACATTCCTGAGTGAATCATCAACGCTATTGGACCAGACTTCCATTGCTCTAGACAGAGCCGCTAAGGCCAGAGCCGGCTTACAGGCCATGCCAGCCGTAAGATAGATCCTCTTTAGGTCAGAATCAATTCTCCTATCCAAAGCGTCCTTAAAAGAGACTGTGTCTTCAAGGGGAAGGGTCACATGTCTGACCAATCGCATTACTGCTGCGTCCACTAGAGGGGAAGACTCCAAGTTCTTAACTTCTTCCTCCTTAAAAGGGTAAAGTCTCTGAATCTTAGATAGAAGAGAATTCTTTTTCTCTACCTTACTCCACTCATCCGAGATCACTTCTCCCAGTTCTGAGAGGAAAGGGAAGCTAATACGCTCTTTCTTCAATTGTTTGAAAAATTTTCTCTGTTTTGCCGGAGCCACTACCGGCTCTTCCCAGTTCAGTGTTTCCTTAATGGCTTTGACCAAGGGATTGAGCAGGGCAAAGTCAAAACCTGAACCAGACTCTTCTTCCTCAGACTCACTCTCTGAGAGGACAGCAGATGGATGGCTAGGCAACGAGGAATCCCAAGTGTCCTGGGCCTGAGCATCCCTCCCCGGAGACCTTGGAGACTCTATGGGAGACAACTGGGGGGCTTCAAACTTCTTAAGACTGTCTTTAACCAATCTTTCCACCATAAACCTTAGCTGTTGGTCAGAGTCGCTCCTTTCACCCGTTGCTTTAATATAACAGGCATCACAAAGGGATTTGTCAGCAGGAACCTGCGCCTTGCACCCCCAGCATACACCTTCAGCTACGTGACTTGGGCAAGCTGTTGAAGGGCGGGAAGATTCCCAGCTACGGAGACTGGTTCTCGCAGGAGAATCATGTCGTCTGGACCTGGAAGAGGAATGCCGGCGGTGGGACTTAGACGAGTCACTTCCTCGGTGAGAACTTCGTCGTTGAGTAGACCTAGAAGGGCTGAACAGGTAGAGAAAAAAAAACAGCAGTGTTAGTGGAACATTCCCTAATGTTCCACTGCTTGCCCCCCCCCCCCGGCAGGTAACCCCAAAAAAAAAGTACCTTCTCCGAGAGGGCTGGCCACTAGCAGGCGGTGAGGCATCCAAAGGATCCATCAGGGCTGGAGAAAAAACAGCCTAATTTAAATACAGAAAACAGCTAAGGAGGCAGAGAAAAAACTGATCCCATAACAGACACATACCTAAAACTGAAGAATCAGAGCTCAGGAATGGTGCTGCAGGCTTCACAAACATCCCAGGGAAACTACAAGCTGTTTTCCGTTTTTAAATTTGCCGCCATAATGACGTCACGATTTTCGTCACTAAAACGCTAGTGCGCATGCGCGAAGCCCGCATCGCGCATGCACGAACCAAGCCTCGTCCTCGCTCCGGTCTCGCGCATGCGCAGAACGACCGAGCGGCGAACGAGGAAGTAACTGGGCGGCTGGAACGCACGGAAACCAGCCGCCCAACAAGCCAGATACACCGCACGGCGCTGTATGGGGAAACAAAGAAGGGGACACTGCACAAGAAGGAAAATCAGACAACAAGACAAATAAAGGCTGCCATGGAAAAGAAACAGCTCACCACTCCAGTAGACGGACACCAGCCGAGGTAGGTCCCCACACATGCCGGACTTCTGAGAGGAGGAGGAGGGGGGGTGGGGGCGAATAGTCACCTGCTAGTAGCAAGGCTCACAACTAAAACGCGGTTTCACCTGTCAGTGACCAGGCACACACCTCTTCAGCGCCTCTTCCATATGCCCCTTTTCCATACTCCGCTAGTAGCTAGAGCTTATCGGAAATTTGCGACTCCAAGTCGCACGGCTGGTCCGTATCGCAGAAAAAAAGTAAGTCTTCAGGGTAAAAAGACACATGTTAGGTCCTATGGAGGAGGACAAAAAAAGAACACGGCCTGTGGCAGGGAGCAAAGATTTATGGGAGTGTCGTCCTATAGGGTAATGGAGGCGGGACTAAACCCACACGTAGGCTGCCATGGAGTCTGTCAGGAAAGAACATTTTTATGCATACGAATTCCGTATGAAATACGAAATTTCGTTTATGAATTTCGGGATCCAAATTCAATAGAAAGTTCGTAATTAACGTAAAGTTAATGAACCTAAATGTTAAAACCCCAGGAAGTCAGCACAGGGATGGTGGGAACCCTATGGGAATTTCTATGCTTACGAATTTCATACGAAACAAATTTCGGATCCAAATTAACAGAAACATGACTGGTGTTTTATTCAGCACAGCACAGGGATGGTGGAAACCCTTCATAATGGACACAGTGGGTGTACAGACCTGGGAACTCAGCACAAGGATAGTGGGAACCCTATGGGAATTTCTATGCTTACGAATTTCATACAAAATACAAAATTTCGTTAACATCGAAACATTTCGAAACATGACTGGTGTTTTGCTCACCAATCAGAGGAAGTCAAAACAGCACAGGGATGGTGGGAACCCCTCATAATAATAAATTTATCATAATAAAACTTTTGTTATTTTTACGAAAAGTTTACAAATCTAACGAAAATTCGTATTTGATACGAATCCGAATTGAATTTCATACACTAATTACAAAACACTATTTTTTTCCGTACGGAATGAAACCAAACAAATTTTTTGACGGCGCCCATGTCTACCGCATTGCTTGAATCATGCTGCCTAAAAGAAGTTACTGAACTTTTTTTTGGGGGGAGACAACCTTCACACGATGTGCAGCTCAAAATGTATGATTGCGGACTAAATGGATAGGGTTAGACCCTCTCACAGGTTTTTATTGGTGTCCTCGTTAGGGAAGTGACACTCTTTATGTGTACTGGTGACCACTGTGAGCGAGAAAGAACATACAGCAGGATGCAAAATGTTACAGCTGTCCCCAGAACACGGGCGGCACAGTGGTGTAGTGGTTAGCGCTCTCACCTAGCAGTAAAAAGGGTCGCTGGTTCAAATCCCAACCACGACACTACCTGCTTGGAGTTTGCATGTTCTCCCTGTGCCTGCGTGGGTTTCCTCCGGGTACTCCGGTTTCCTCCCACACTCCAAAGACATGCAGGTAGGTTAATTGGCTTCTGTCCAAAACTGGCCCTAGTATATGAATGGGTACCTTGGATTGTGGGCTCCTTGAGGGTAGGGGCCGATGTGAGTGTGCAATGTACAGGGATAGGGACAATTGTAGACACGCAGGTTGAACTGGATGGACTTGGGTCTTTATTCAACCTTACTATGTAACTATGTAAGAACAGGAATGGAGCAAAGTCTTCCAATTTTGACACCTGTTTGGGGACAAGATCCTAAGAGAAGAGTTTCTCTCACTTTGGGAGAATTCCTTTGACTTCCATTGACAGGAAGTGAAGGGAAATTCCCCCAATGACACACGGACAGCAAAAATAAACTGGCAGGGGTCTCAGCCCTTCTGTACTCTATCCAAAACGTATAAAACAAAATTTTTGACTATATATAAATGGTAAGCCCCATCGCCAACATTCACAAACTCCGCATTAGTTTGATGTATTTTGAGCTGAATTTTAGGACTCCTGGGAGGCTTCATAAATCATATATGTTAGCTTGGAGTCCCGTCTATCCTTTGCCTGGCCTAGGAATGTTCTCATCCTTTTTTCTCTCCTTATGTTACTATGGGTCATAAAAGGGCACCTATACTACACCAAAGTGGATTATTATTCCTTGGGAGTGATAGTGAATGAGATGTCCATTAGCGTGCATCAGATCAGACAGATCAACAAAATCCAGAGGACCAGGCCAGGCCTTCCTGAGAACTGGATTTGTCCAAATGACAGGGATGTTCACTTTGAGGATCTTATTGCTAAGGTGAGTATACACAGCTTTACCTTCTCTTTACAGACAAAACCCTTTCCAGGGTATACAGACCTGGTTAAGAGTTCAGAACACACAACTGTACATTCTTCTCACCACACATTCCTGTGGGTTATAGCAATACTTTTATCACGGTGACTGCTTAGTGGAAGGACCTGCCTTTACTTATAGTCACCCAGAGCTACAACCCAATCCAATCATAACATATTGGCAGGTTTAGAGCAAGTAAGCTGAAATATGTCACTGTCAGAATCAAAGATTACAATGGTGAGTTCTATTGGTCACATATTGTTATTGTTCTCTCTGTGTTTCTTATATTTCTTTCTTTTTTACAGCTCTTATAGGAAGACCATGATGAACGGGCATGCCTGGTACATGACATCAGACGGCACCCATTTTTCAAGACGACTGACTGGGCCAAGGTGGAGAAAGGAAAGTCACCCGCAGCATTTAAACCACAGCTGGTAAGTATATGAATAATGGAGGCGTCCAAGTATATTGGGGGAGGGGAGATTATTCAGAGGCAACTAGGACGTGTTTTTTGTGCAGAACTCTCACATTTGGGATTTTGTGATCACCGCACAATCACATGGTCTGGGGACTTGTCTGAAGGAATTCTGTTTATTATCGGTGATAATTATTAAGTATGTGTCAGGCACACAGCTTAATCCCACCAGAAACACACTTCCTGTCCTGGGGCGACAGCAGAGTCACTGTATCTATATATATGTCAAGAATGTGTTAATGCAGTGCAGTGCTTCTTCTGATCACTAGAGGGAGCTAAGGTTGAAGGATCCCTCTTGGGGTATTTGTTGCACCTCGGGGGTTGGGCTCACCAAGCTTTGTCACCATTTACTGTATCAATCTGGAACACTGAGAAGTGTAATTTTCTCCTTCCAGATTCTCAAACAAACGGAAGATTTAAACATGAAGATAGAGGAATTTATGGCCAATGAAGAACGAGAGATTCAGAATAAACGCAAAGATGTTTCCAACAAAGAAGTCGCTGTAAATGTGTGTAGCCTGGATTGGTAGTTTTGCATCGGAGACTCAGAAAGCTCAACTGAAGACACCAAAAATGTAAGAAGTCAGAATTGTAAGGTCAACACACCCACACAATACAGGGAGGAGTCTAAATGGCATGGCTTGAACCATTTAAAGTGGAACTATACTCCCCTCCCCTCACACCCCTGCCGCTCTCATAATCTTCACCTCTCCGTCTTCTAGGTTCCAGATCTTCAGCCATCTTGATTGACTAACCATGAGGTCAGACTGAGTGGACCCATTATGCCTGCAGCTGTCCGACAACATAGCTAGACATGTATTCTCCTGAGACAAGCAGCGGCAAGAGGAATGGACATCTCCTTCCTAGGCATGCTGTTTGGGGGAAGTGTGGGGGCACCGAGCCTGAATACATAGCTAGGAAGGAGACAGGAACTCTCCGAAAACAAGTGGCGGCAAGAGGAATGTCTCAGGAAAGTTCTGAGGATGCACTCAGTCTGAGTTCATGACTAATCAATCAAGATGGCTGAAGATCTGGAACCTAGAAGACAGTGAAGTGAAGATTTCTAGGGTGGCATGGGTGTGAGGGGAGGCGAGTATAGTTCCACTTTAAGTGGTTTAAGGCTCGCTCCTCCTCCACATTTCCTGCCCATTGTATGTTCAGCAGTGACTTTCGGAGTGATTGGGATAGGTTGCTGCTTGGAGGGGTGGAGTTTGTGATCAGACCTTGTTCTAAATGACCTTCTGGATTGTGGCCCTTGATGTTGGAGTCCCATCTCTACATTCTGAGCAATGTACAGGGAGATGAACTGGAGACCCTAGACTGATGATTTAGGGATGATCCGATCGCCTTATGGGGTCAGGAAGGAATTTTTACCCCTTTGAAGATAATATGACCAAGGTTTTTTTTTTGCCTTCCTCTGAATCATTATAAGGTTTAGGGTTATTAAGAGGCCTCATCTCTGAGGAGTCAGAGATGAATAGATAGATATGGGGGGGGGGGGTGAGTGATCGATGTAAAGAGATTAGATAGATAAAAAATATAGATAGATGTTAGATACATACATACATAGATAGATGGGGGGGGGGGGGGAGTGATTGGTTGGTTGATTGGTAGATAGATAGAGATATAGCTAGATAGCAAAGCTTCGGTGGCCTAATGGTTAAGACACTGGCCTCCTAGGCCAAGGATTGTGGGTATGAGTCCCACCTAGGGCGATAAAGAATAACACCATCAATTAGGAGATCTTCTCTGTAGTCAAGCTTCTTACCTGCCTCACCATAACCCCCAACATTGGTATTAGTGGGGACAGTAATTGCCCCAGCAGAAGTGATCAATTGCAGTAATAATAACCCCCAACATTGGTGTCAGTGGCTGCAATCAGAGGAGGCTAATAGTTGTCCTGTGGACAGATTCTCCCACCTGAGCTGTGGATCTCTGCTGCTCCTCCAGAGTTACCATGGGTCTCTTGGCTGCTTCTCTGATTAATGCTCTCCTTGCCCGGCCTGTCCGTTTTGGTGGACGGCTATGTCTTGGTAGGTTTGCAGTTGTGCCATACCCTTCCCATTTTTGGATGATGGATTAAACAGGGCTCCGTGAGATGTTCAAAGCTTGGGATATTTTTTATACCCTAACCCTGCTTTAAACTCGTCCACAACTTTATCCCTGACCTGTCTGGTGTGTTACTTGGCCTTCATGATTCTGTTTGTTCACTAAAGTTCTCTAACAAATGTCTGGTGGCTTCAGAGAACAGCTGTATTTATACTGAGATTCAATTACACACAGGTGGGCTCTATTTACCAATTAGGTGACCTCTGAAGGCAATTTCTTCCACTAGATTTTAGTTAGGGGTATCAGAGTAAAGGGGGCTGAATACAAATGCATGTCACACTTTTCAGATATTTATTTGTAAAAAAATTGGAAAACCATTTACCGTTTTTCTTCTACTTCACAATTATGTGCCACTTTGTGTTGGTCTATCGCATAAAATCCCCCAAAAATCCATTTGCATTTTTGGTTGTAACATGAAAAAATTTGGAAAATTGCAAGGGGTATGAATACTTTTTCAAAGCACTGTACTTGCCATCTTGTAAGTCAGTGTTCACTTTATTTAGCACAGCATCTTTGAATCTGTTCATTTGCGTGATTAATGATTTATACATTTTTTTAACTGCACTGCTTTAATACATTATTTTAATCTACCACCAGTTATTTGTGGCCTATTTCTGTGTACTGTTATAAAATTTTAGCATACTAACACTTACGTTACACAGGTGTGAGCAGGTTCCAACGAGGGTTACCACATTTTCTTCAAGTCAAACCCGAACACTTTATACTATTAAAAGAATTGCTGTGCGCCACTAAACTATACATATATTTTGCAATTAAATAACATTTCTAATCATTTGATGTATAGGGAGATGCTTGTGATTAACGTCAGAGTCCACAGAGTTCCCCTTTACACCTGAATCCGCAGAGTTCCCCTTTACACCTGAATCCGCAGAGTTCCCCTTTACACCAGAGTCCGCAGAGTTCCCCTTTACACCAGAGTCCGCAGAGTTCCCCTTTACACCAGAGTCCGCAGAGTTCCCCATTACACCAGAGTCCGCAGAGTTCCCCATTACACCAGAGTCCGCAGAGTTCCCCTTTACACCAGAGTCCCCAGAGTTCCCCTTTACACCAGAGTCCCCAGAGTTCCCCTTTACACCAGAGTCCCCAGAGTTCCCCTTTTACACCTGAATCCGCAGAGTTCCCCTTTTACACCTGAATCCAAAGAGCTCCCCTTTTACATCTGAATCCAAAGAGCTCCCCTTTTACATCTGAATCCAAAGAGCTCCCCTTTTACATCTGAACTAGTAGAGTTCCCATACACTGTAAAGGGGGTGTTAGAATATTATTCCAAATTCATAATTCGGCACTTATAGGTGTTATGTTTTGCAAGCTTGCCATAAATATATTATATTTGGTTTTATGATTAATCATAATAATAAATAGTATGTGTGAATGACCTTGATCAAGTGTTCAGTGAAACATATCCTCATCTAAAGCTGAGTTAGTAATACGTTTCTGATGTAGCCAATTTGAGCATGACATATATGGTATCTTGGTACAGAATGTCATGAGAAGACAAAAATAGACATGTGTCTATGTAGCCAAAGCAATGATACATTGTGGATTATATCTTGGTAAAATAAGTTTAGAGTAGTCTCAGTCATGTTAATGCATATTAGTATAAAGTTGCTTAATGTAAAGTTGTTAATATGTGCTCATATTATGTAAATGTAAGGTTATGACATTATATGAACAGCACATGATGTCAAGTATGGAGTGTTACATGTGAGCTTGTCAATCAAGCTCCATATGACTCTATGAGTTAGTATCTACTTTTGGATCGCACATTGCGGAAGTTAGCAGACATGAATGTGTGCCATACAAGGTTCTAAGTTTGTGAGGTTATGACGTTCTCATGTGGCATATAAGCCTATGCTTCCAGATTGAAAGAGCTCTTGCAGACACTCACACGTACCCTCATACTCTCACAGACACGCACACACCCTGACATATTCACACAGAGACTGATGACTTGGGACAGCTGAATTCTGCCAGAAGTCTAAGAACGTCATTTCCTATTGCTTCTTGAAGGACACACAAGACAGCAACCATTGGAGCACACATGCTTTCATAAGCTTATTACAGCTTTATAACTATTCTATTTTATATATTTTTACCTACACTGAACTGAACTATTATACTTTTTACATTGTATTTATGATGCCAACTGTGTGACAAATAAACTCACACTTTCTTTTAAGTCAGTTTGACTATCAATGCTATTGATTCAGAAACGCCTCTGAGATAAGAGAATATTAGATATAAATAATATTCTTCAGGGGGACTCTGAAGACTCCGATGTAAGGGAGTACTCTGGGGACTCTGAAATAAGGGATGCTTTGGGAACCCTGATTTAAGGGGGGATACTAAGAACTCTGATGCACGTAGAGGACTTTGATGTAAGGGGGAACACTGCGGCCTCTGGTGTTAGGGGGAACTCTGATGTAATTGGAACTATGGTTACCAGGGACACCCTTTCATCAGAGTTTCCTTTAATAAGGGTTCCTAGAGCCCCCTTTACATCTAAACTCGCAGAGCTTCCACTTGCATCTGAACTGGAAGAGTTTGCTTACACTCTAAAATATGGGTTGCTCTGGGAACCAACCATATTGGGTGACAATATATTAAGTTTGCCTTCACTACCTGGTTTAATGCCCGTTTTCTTTGATAGTACACAGCAGTAGTGCTATAAGTATTACTTTTAGTGATATTGTATGTTTGTACACTCAAGCTAGTGTGTCAGAGGGGCTGGGATTCTTGAGAAGGTCGAGGAAAAAACAGAACCTATCCTATGCAGAGGCTCCTATGGGGGTTACGGTACACAAGGATTTGCTCTTTGCCAATGAATATTCAGTATATGGCGCAATCTCGAGTACATGTCATGTACCATTTTAAAAAAATGTTACAGTACAATTAGTCTTGATCCTTTTTTTTTTTATTTAATACCCAATTTTGAAACCACACTGTGGTAATTTCTTGACACAATGGAGAATACATTTATATGTATATGATACTGGATACATTTACTTTTGTATTTCATTTATGAGACATTTACATGCGAGATACAAGGACATCATTTTTTTTTTATACAAGACTTCTTATCGTGTTGTGATCGGGTGAATTTAATATTAAACGGCCTTGTACCTTATAAAAAGGCATTTTTTGATAGAAAGAATATTTTATTTTTTTCATGGGCTAATATTGACCTTTTTTGAGATACCTTAAAGTGGATGTAAACCCGATTTATTAATTTTTTTTTGATGTCATAATGTAGAGAAACACTTTGTCAAATCCTCCCCCTTGCTGTGAGTGACAGGTGATTTGCATATCTTGTGCACTAGCTTAAGAGACATGCATTATTTTCTTTAATTCCCTCCCACTCCTTTCTTCTGCTGCTCTGCCAGGATTGGCTGTTCCACTCCTCAGCATAATTGGGCATGCTGAAGTCATGTGGTTACTTTCCTGCCTTTTCACTGGATGTTAGAGATCATAGCAGAAGTTCAGTGTAAGAAATACACAGCAGAAAATGCATATTGACAAGGGGAGAGGAGGCGAGGTGAGGAGTCTACTGACATCACAACTTCACCCACTGAGCTGCAGTTTTTCGGGTCTCATAGCAGACAGAGGGGAGACATTTGACAGGTAAAGATACATGCAGGAGGCATGTATATCCTTATAGATAACCCCTATGGTAGTAGTTTAGAAAGGATGACATTGGGTTTACATCCACTTTAAGCTTTCAGCATTTTTCCCTATAGAAGCCATTATAAGTCTAAACAAAACACAGAAAGACCTTCACCTGGTGATTTTCTATATGTCTAAATGACCACAGTGGGAGCATGTCCATGTCATAACTCTTATCTCCAACTGAATACTTATACAAAGGTTGCATACAAAAGGTCTCCTAATTTGGATTATTCCATTTATTTATTTTGTATTATTTGTATAATGTGGAAAATATAGAATTACTCCCTTGCATACGTCATAACAACTGGAGAATGCAGCTTTTCTCAACCTTTTCAACACAGAGGAACCCTTGAAATAGTTCTCCAGTCCCGGGAACCCCTGCTAAAAATTTGAAATCTACAACTTATGATACATTAGTGTGATGGTCAGTGGGAAGAATGGTCCTTACAAATGGCTAAAAAGATCAATGGTGTCAGTGGGAACTTATTCAAGGGGCAAAAACGGCCCAATGCTGAAGTAACCCCTAGCAACCTCTGGAGGAACCCTGGTTGAGAATAACTGCTCTAATGGAATGATCTCTACACTTGAGTACATAATAGAGTAGGTGGGTAAGCCAACCTGATATATGCGATTCTAAAATACAGAATTTTGTTATAATAAATACATGATCATTCATTTTTATTATTGGATCTGATTTAATATACTTCAAGCTCCACAACTGAACATCTGAGAAGAACATTCTTCTGATTCTCCTCAATGGAACAGAGATGGAATCCAGTTTTGAGAATGAAAGCAAAGTTATCCTTCGGGAGTCTTCACATGCTGAAGAATTAGGACAGAGAATCATGACTTTAACTGATCCAAAGCCGTAAAGACACCCAATCATTTATACTGGAGAGAGGAGAAGTAGCATGCCGGTTGATCTGTCCTGAAATTCTGTTGCCCGATTGTAATTTGGTTCTCTGAAATGCGCATGTGAAGTATGTCCTAGAAAAAACAAACCAGTTTATTACACTTAGTGTTATTTACTACAGGGAGTAAAGTGCTAAAAGGAGTAAAGCACAGCTAAAATATGGTGTGTATAGACATCATACACTTGTACTCACCTCTATTGCTCTCCTCTTTCTTGTGGTTCCCTCTTAGAAAAGTGTAAATGATGATATCAACCCTGCAGCAGCCAGGAGTACAATGGAAGAAATCTCAAAACGTTTAGCTCCTCCTGAAAAACAAAATGATAAAGGACCCCATTTAATTGGAATTGTATCAAGGAGTTTTTCTTCCACATATAATTTTGTATTTATTTTTGGATAGAGTGGGAATAAGATACAGTATCTCACAAAAGTGAGTACACCCCTCACATTTTTGTAAATATTTTATTCTATCTTTTCATGTGACAACACTGAATAAATGACACTTTGCTACAATGTAGAGTAGTGAGTTTACAGCTTGTATAACAGTGTACATTTGCTGTCCCCTCAAAATAACTCAACACACAGCCATTAATGTCTAAACCGCTGCTAACGTGAGTATACCCCTAAGTGAAAATGTCCAAATTAGGCCCAATTAACCATTTTCCCTCACTGATGTCATGTGACTCATTAGTGTTACAAGGTCGCAGCTTTGAATGGGGAGAAGGGGTGTTAAATTTGGGGTTATCGCTCTCACTCTCTCATACTGGTCACTGGAAGTTAAAAATGGCACCCAATTGCAAAGAACTCTTTGAGGATCTGAAAAAAAGAATTGTCGCTCTACATAAAGATGGCCTAGGCTATAAGAAGATTGCCAAGACCCTGAATCTGAGCTGCAGCATGATGGACAAGATCATACAGCAGTTTAACAGGAAAGGTTCCACTCAGAACAGGTCTCGCCATGGTTGACCAAAGAAGTTGAATGCACATGCTCAGCGTCATATCCACAGGTTTTCTTTGGGAAATAGATGTATGAGTGCTGCCAGCTTTGCTGTAGAGGTTGAAGGGGTGGGGGGTCAGCCTGTCAGTGTTCAGACCATATGCTGCACACTGCATCAAATTGGTCTGCATGGCTGTCATCCCAGAAGGAAGCCTCTACTAAAGATAATGCACAAGAAAGCCCACAAACTGTTTAATATACATTACCTTTACTATATATTATTTTTAAGGTAATGTACTCTATTTTCAAGCAGGTGGCTTAAACAAATTACTGAAGTTTGAAGTTATAACTTCCAACCAGTAATTTCACAATAAATAGATAAATAATAAATGCTTATGTTATAACATATAGCATAATATATGATTTAGCTTGTACCATTTCAACAGCAGCAGATTCTCAGTTTCCCTCTTAACCGTGAGAGGAAAAACACGGGATTGGGGGTAATTCTTATACACATAAACACATGTTTTTTTCCTTGTAGTTAAGAGGGCTGGGCTGGAAGGAAGCATGCGTCTTTTAGACACATGTCCCCTTCTATGACACTGCAGTGAGAGGCGTTCCTCGACTGGAGCATTTTTATTGGACAGCTTGCGCCAATGGTACTTTACCATTGGTCCAAGGCTCCAAGTTATCCATTGAGCTCAGTGTCTCTGACAAGAAGTGAGGAGAGGCACTGTGGGCTCATCCTCTCAGTCTGCTGCAAATATGTATTTAAACTGGCCGCTCTGTATGTAGCTTCTGACAGGCTGTGCAAGGAACCCCGTATCTCCGGAAACGTAGATCGTAGGAGCCACAAATTTTAATCAGTGGTGGGGTAGGAGTTTAGCTACCCCCCAGGTCAACTCTCGAAGCTCAATTTTGTTTATTTATTTTTATGTTTTGTGTTCATGGCATACCTGCCCCCCCCCTGACTGCATGTCCCTGCTGGACTCCCAGAACACAATACCATGGAGGTATTGCCCCTATTGGCTTCTATGCCCCTGGAAGACATTCACAAACTCATTCACAACATCCAGACAAGTGAAGGACACTCTCCAGGAGGTGGCTGCATCATTGTCAAAGTCTACAATCAAGAGAAGACTTCACAAGAGCAAATACAGAGGGTTCACCACAAGGTACAAACCATTCATAAACCTGAAGAATAGAAAAGCCAGATTAGACTTTGGCAAAAAAACATCTAAAAAAGCCAGATCAGTTCTGGAAAAAGCATTCCTTGGACGGATGAAACTAATGCAGCATACACACGATCGTAAATGGCACCAGCAAAACTCCGATGAGAGCTTTTTGTCAGAAAATGAGACCGTGTGTACGCTCCATCAGTCTTTTGCTGGCGGAATTCCAGCCAGCAAAAGATTGAGAGCATGTTCTCTATTTTTTGGTCGGGAAAAATTCCTGTCCGAAAATGCGATCGTCTGTATGCAATTCAGATGTGCAAAAAATCACGCGTGCTCGCAAACAATTTGACGCATGCTTGGAAGAAGCATTAAACTTCATTTTCTCGGCTCATCGTAGTGTTGTACGTCAACGCGTCCTTGACGATCAAAAGTTCAGAGAACTTTTATGTGACTGTGTGTATGCAAGACAAGCTTGAGTGGAATTCCATCGGAAAAAACATCCAAGATTTTTCAGACGGTGTTAGAAGTTTTTGAGTTGATTAATATCTTAAGTGATAAAAGTTTCTGAAAATATATGTAAGTTATATGTTCAGTAATAAGTGATGGTTTCTGAAGGTCACAGAACAACAGAGTAAAGGGAGGAGTGGTTTTGCTGAGTAGGTATTTCTATTTTTGAGTTAGTCAGGACAATGGGTGGAGTTATGCTACTTATCTATAGACTGAACCATATTGGGTATATATGCAAATGTGGGAGTTATTAGGATATGCTAACATAACATCATGAAAAGTATAAGAAGGGAGTAAGATTATGAGAGTGAGGAAGATCGGTGGGAAAAGAAGGAGCGCTATACTTTGAAAATGTAACATCAGAAGTACCACCTTAGAAGCCATCACCATGCCATATGTTACCAGATGTCAATCTTGTCTTAGCTTATCTTTCTGAACAATAAACCAACTATTGAACAGACGAAGGATTCTTCAATTTCTACTCCTGAAAGTACGTTTGAAATGCCTTGGAAGAAGACATACATATCTCCGCCACACACCCTTTAGGAGAAGGGATACTGATTCACATATTACACAAAGACTTTGCTATTCATTAAGAAAAGCCCCTGTGAGTATGTAGAGTTTCCACTACATTTACGTTTCTATTCTCTACATCACTTTCTACAGACGGAAATTCTGCTCGTGTGTATGCGGCATAAGATTAATCTGTACCAGAATGACGGGAAGAAAAAAGTGTGAAGAAGGCTTAGACCAGCTCATGATGCAAAGCACACAACGTTATCTGTAAATTATGGTGTAGGCAGTGTGATGGCATGGACATGCATGGCTTCCAGTGATATTGGGTCATTGATGTTTATGGATGATGTGGCAGAAGCAGCTGGATCAGTTCTGCAGCATTTAGAGATATACTGTCAGCCCAGATTCAGCAAAATGCAGCAAAGTTGATTGGATGGTGCTTCACAGTACAGGTAGAGAATGATCCAAAACACACTGCAAAAGCAACCCAGGAGCTTTTGAAGGAAAAGAAGTGGAATATTCTGCAATGGCCAAGTCAATCACCTGATCTTAACCCAATTGAGCATGCATTTCACTTGCTGAAGGCAAGAAAGACCCACAAACAAAGAACTGAAGACAGCTGCAGTTAGAGCCTGGCAAAGCATCAGAAAGGAGGAAACAGTCTTTGGTAATGTCCATGGGTTCCAGACTTCAGGCAGTCTTTGCCAGTAAAGGATTCCTAACAAATTATTAAAAATGAAAAAATCCAAATTAAATTTAATTTAATTCTGGGGCCATACAGAGCCAGAAGTAGAAAAAGTGTGTCTGTGTCCAAATATACTAGTATATGGACCTAACTGTAGATGCATTGTTGTCTATAGAACAATGCACACAGCTGCGATGTATAGTAACACTGCAGATGAATAAGCATTTTACCTGTGTATACACATACGTGTTTTTACAGAAGGCCTTTATGGAACATTTTACTTAGGATCTGTCAACAAGTCATCATTAAATGATTATGTCCATATGCAGCTGACCTTTAGGTTCCTTCATGACAGTGTAACCTTTTCTGACACTCTTTGTTTATATGTATAAACCGTCTTTTTTCTGCTAGAATATTACTTAGAGCCCTCAAACTTTATATAAATATATTTTTTTTATACCAGAGGCCGTCCTAGAGAATAAAATGGTGGGTTTTGCTAATTTTATATGTCACACAGTATTTGAACAATAGATTTTTTTGAGCGCACATTGCTTTGGAAAAAATGCACCCCAACACAATATATTACCCATTTTTTTTGGTAAAATATAAAAGATAGATTTATTCCGAGTAAATAGATACCTAAGATGTCATATGTCAAAATTGCGCATGCTCTCGCAATGGCGCCAGACTACATTAAATATTGCCATAGATGACACTTTAAAAAGCCTTTACAGGTTACCACTGGAGAGTTACACAGGGGGTCTGATGCTAGATTTATTGCTCTCTCTCTGATGTTCAAGGCAATACCTCACATGTGTGGTGCGTTCGCCGTATACTTATGAATGTGGGACCAATGCGTACCTTTGCGCACAGGCACGGGGAGGGGCTGAGGATGCTTTACATTTTTTTTCTTATAATGTTTCTCACATTTTTTTTTTTTAAACATCGCTTCTGACAGCAAAAGACAGTGATAGGTACCTTTTATGGAGAGATCTAGGGTCTGCCCCCAAATCTCTCCTCTGCCGTTAAAAGCATCTGATCACACATAGATCTATGTGATCAGATGCTTTCAATTTTTAAAAATGGTGCTGTCTACTTTTGGGGGGGGGGAACCAGAAGCGTCGAAAATGCTCGTCGCTTCCAGTCTCCTATTCCATAGAGCTTATCGGGGACCTTCTGGTCCTCAAAAAAGCTCTATAGTAAGCCAGTGGAAGTGCTGGCATCACTTCTGGGTCCACTGGTAGTTTTGATAGGTACCTGCTCCCACTTCCACTCAGAAGTGGCTCATACGTGTGCAGTGAAAACCCATACTTCCCAACTTTTTGAGATGGGAATGAGGGACACCTATCAGTAAAAGATTGGTTGAACCCACAAGGGCTTTTTTCTACAACTATTATTCCTTCAATTGGCTTTTGGAAATTTCATCTGATTTCTAAATTGCTGCATTTGTAAAGTTTAGCACTGGAAAACACTTTTTGATAGATTAACCACTTGCTTACTGGGCACTTAAGCCCCCCTCCTGCCCAGACCAATTTTCAGCTTTCAGCGCTGATGCACTTTGAATGACAATTGCGCGGGCATACAACACTGTACCCAAATGAAATTTTTATCATTTTTTTTTCCCACAAATAGAGCTTTCTTTTGGTGCTATTTAATTACAGCTGGGAGTTTTATTTTTTGCTAAACAAACAAAAAAAAAGATGCAAAATAAAAAAAAATAAAAAAAATCATGTTTAATAGTTTGTTATTAAATTTTGCAAACAGGTAATTTTTCTCCTTCATTGAAGTGCGCTGATGAGGCAGCACTGATAGGCTGCACTGGTGGGCACTGATAGGCATAGTTAAGGCGGCACTAATAGGCACAGATAAGGTGGCACCGATAGGCACAGATAAAGCAGTGCTGATGGGCACAGATAAGGCGGCACGGATGGGTGGCACTAAGGGGCACTGATAGGTACCACTGATAGATGGGACTGATGGGCACTGATAGGTGGCACTGATAGATGGCACTGATGGGCACTGGTAGATGACACTGATGGGCACGGATATGTGGCACTGGGGTGCAGCACCGTTGTTGAGGCAGATTGTGGGCACTGATGGGTGGCACTGTTGGGTGGCACTATGGGCACTGCTGGGTGGCACTGACGGGGACACTTATTTATTAATGAGGGGGCACTGGCAGGGGGCAGGTGGGCACTGGCAGGGCTGGCCGTGATCAGGACTGATGTCCCGATCACGGCCGCTGGTGATCGGCTCTTTTTTTTTCTCCTCGCGCTGACAGCGCAAGGAGGAATAATAGCCGATTACCGGCTCCGTTGTATCACATGATCAGCTGTCATTGGCTGACAGCTGATCATGTGGTAAGGGGTCGGGATCGACCCCTTGCTCTGATCCGTGATTAGGCGAGTCTCATAGACTCGCCAATCACAGAGCTCGCCGCGTGCGCCCCTCAGGGCGCTCGTGCATGGGACGACGTCAATAGACGTCGTCCCGGCAAAGGAGGTCCGCGCTGTAGCCGTCATTTGGCTATAGCGCGGATCTCTAGTGGTTAAATATGCATTTTATATACAACTATAGGGATCAGACTAAAATGAGGGACAAATGAGGAGGAATCAGGGGCAGAGGGACATTTCTTAGAAATCAGGGACGGTTGGAAGCTATGGGAACCTTAGGTGATCTGGACGGAAGTCTGCCGCCCCCCCCCCCCCCTCGTTGTCACAGGTCCCAGAAGGCCGTGGGACCATTCAAAAAGCGCAGAGTGGCTCATGTATGTTCAGTGGGAAGCTGTCTGTGAAGCCGCAAGGAATCCCAGCTGGTTTCTCACACCAAAGATGCTGGTGCCAGGGAGCCAAAGACCGGCCAAAAATCAGCTTGGGTGAGGATGGCACGGGAACCTTGGACAGGTGATTGCTGACTTTTTAAAGAAAGGACAGACGCAAGATTTGTAGCTGCTGACTTTTAATATATTTTTTTTCCAGGGTGAAGAACCTCTTTAAAGATAGCTTACCTATAGGTACTGTAAATATCTCTATATCTTTATCTAAACTTGCACAGTTTACTGTATACTGCACCAATGACATAATTGGCGCATGCGCTCTGAAGGAATTTATTTAGGGCCCTGTGCCATGTCCAGGGAGGGGGGAGTGACATCACATGGCTCTGACCAGTCACACAGCCAGAGTCTGTGGACCCGGAAGGAAAACGGGTTAAGATGGACGAGGAGGGCTCCATTTGCAGGTTAGTTTCACATAATGCATACTAGCACATTATACCTTTACTTTGTAGGTGACCAAAAAAAAAAAGAGGGAGTGTTTACTTCCTCTTTAAAGTGGAGTTCCACCCAAAAATGGAACTTCCGCTGATTTGATTAACCCCGACCCCCGTGTCACATTTGGCACGTTTTAGTGGGGAGGGGGAGCATATACCTGTATAATCCAGTTATTTGCTCCCGGGCAGGCTCCGCAGTGATCTATGCCATGTCCGGCCTCTCCTCTGCCCACCCCCCCACACTGTCTTCTGGAAGAAACACAGGTCCCAGAAGACAGCAGGGACCAGTGCGAACATGCAGCACTACTCACGCATGCGCAGTAGGGAACCAGGCTGTGACAGGTAAGTGTCCATATTTTAAATGTCAGCAGCTGCAGTATTTGTAGCTGCTGACTTTAAAAAAAAACATTGGTGGATCTCTGCTTTAAGTGTGAAGAGACACTCCCTGCATGTATGTTTATCTAAAAGTAAGCAGTCTACCTTTATCAGGCCTGACACATTCATGCTATATACTGTATCTGTCCCATAATAATCAATGCATATGATCATGAACTAATCATTTTGTGCAAAAAATTATGTGTAAACAATCATTTGGGTACTTACCATTTATGACATGGCTAGCCGTTTTTGCGATATCCTTAAATTGTGCATACAGGATATAATTGGCTATATCATTTTGAGTCAGCCTGTCAAAATGTAATGTGCAATTCTCATTGACAGTGGCAGGGCTTCCATTTAATGTTGTTGATACATTAAGGCTACGGATGAACACAGCAATCAGTTCCTTGTCAGTCATACTGAATCCTTTATACCAATTACATGCCAGGATATCAGTAATGTTTCTTTCATTTACAATGACTGTTAAATCAACTGGTTTATTTTCTCCCACATTAACCAGACTAGGTGTTTGCTGGATTGCGATCGATTGGCTGAATGTTGGTGTAATCCAAAGACAAACAAGAGCTGAAAAAAAAAGAACAAAAAGATTTTTGTTATACTAAAAGCAGGTGTGGCAACCATAGAACCAGATTTCAATGAACAAATAATGTTAAAGTTATTAATAAAAATAAGCACATTTTGCTATGGCAGCTGTCCACTGTGTGATCTGTTTCAGAGGGTCAGATAGTTGCAGGTCCACTATTGGAAAAAAAAAAGCCCCTTATAAAGTTCCATTCACACCCAAGTGTTTTGTAGCTTGAAGTTTCAAAATGCTTAAAGCGGAGTTCCACCTAAAAATGGAACTTCTGCTTTTCCGGTTCCCCCTCCGGTGTCACATTTGGCACCTTCCATGGGGAGGGAGGAGCAGATACCTGAGGACACGCATGCACAGTAGGGAACCAGGAAGTGAAGCCACAAGGCTTCACTTCCTGATTCCCTGACCGAAGATGGCAGCGGCAGCAGCACCCGACAGTCGAGGGACAGATAGGCTTTGTGTGCTGATATCGCGGGCGCCCTGGACAGGGAAGTGTCCTTATTTTAAAAGTCAGCAGCTGTAGTATTCTATTTCTTAGCTGCTGACAAAAAAATAAAAATAAAAAAATAAAAATCGGCGAACCTCCGCTTTAACTTCCAAAATTCTGTGTAATTGAATGATGACTGTTCACACACATGAGCACTCAGAAGTAACTCATGTAGCTTTTGGAGCTTCAGGCATTGAGCTACAGACATTTGAGGTAGATTTGGGTGTTTGCAGCCTCATAGACCTCTATAGGAACTACTGAAAACGCTCAAATTAAGCATTTTCTTTCTAGGTGTTTCAGGCATTTTTGAACCTGTAATAACTGGTTTCCTCCCTCCAGTGCTTTCTATTGGCTAAAACAAAAATGCCTGAAGCTTGAATACACATGGATAACTCTTGTAATATGCTTCTAAAATGCTCATAAATGCTAGCAAAATATCCCCAAAAAAGTGAGAATCGCCTGGAAATCGCTCCATTCAGGAGTGGGGTCCCATCTAATTCAGTGCTGCTACCAACATTCTGTATATTGTACCTTACCAGTCCTCAGTGGGGACTCAATCACTCAATCATCCCTTTCATGTATTGCTAATTGTTTTGTTTTTCTATTCTTACATGTTTTGTAATTCTAGTTCAATATTTTTATTGATATTTCAAAGAGACAAAACACCTCCCCTATTCTTGTATTCATTATATAGAGATTGGAAAGGGGAGGAGGTTGTAGTTTACAGACAAAAGCTGCTTTTATTACAGTGTTACATAGGTTTCCCAGCTAAACTAATTAAAAACAATAAAATCACGCACTAGAAGAAGAAAAGAAATCAAGACAGTAACCGTCACACATGACATCTACTGCATATTTTTTTGTGATGAGCTGCCCCAGCTTCGCCACAGTTTGAGCCCATATGGGGTAACGAAGTGGGAGCAGCCGCGTTACGTTTGTAAAGCTGAGTAGAATTACTTTAACAAAGTTTAATATGCTCAGACTGTTTGGGCCACTTGTACCTTTACCCCATCCCCCCCCCCCTTCCCCTCCATAACTTGTCACCTTAACTGTATCTTATGATATCCAGTCTGTACACATTGTGTAACCAAGTATGCTTCTTTCTGTTTGATATTTTTGTATGTTATTCTGACAATTTCAATAAAAATGTTTGAAAAAAAACAAAAACAATAAAAGCTACTCGGAAATTAAAGGGATTGCAGACCTGTAACGAAACCAGCAGCTAAAAGAGGATTGCAGCTTATTAAATCCTAACCATAGACTGAAGCACCCATCGGCTGCCAGCAGTTCAGCTCACTGCTAGCTCCAAATAATTCACAGCTAGATTTCCTTGACAAAGTCCTTAGTGACGAAACGTGTTGGGGAAAAACCTGAGTGACAAAATATTTGGAGCTGTGTGAGCGACAGTGAGCTGAGCTGGGGGCGGCCAATGGGTGTCTCAGTCTGTGGTTAGGATTTAACAAGCTACACACCTCCTTTGCTACATTTATGCAAACCCTTTTTAATTGTGAGCAGACATTGTTTTTAATAAACCTTCTTTTATTAAGGTGTTACACTATGTGAGGTCTGTTTTATTTGAGTGTTCATTTATCCATCCAAGCTAGGATCTTGGAGCCACTGATAGAGCTGGGAATGAAGGCTTACTCCCACCTTCAGGTGGTGTGTGCATTATAACAGCAGCTCTATGCGGAGAATTGTGGGTTTCAGATTGAGCGCTAGGATTAGTATTATAATTTCATTGTGCTACTGATAATTTTCTGGTGTGTGCATCTATTTAAAATAAAACCCATGCTGTATTTGTCTTATCTGTAATAAGATTGCAGACATTTTTTGGTAAGTGCCTTATCAAACTTAGGTGAAGGAGCACTATGGAATACATCCACTTTGGGACTGAAGATTGACTGGGTGTATTTTTCAAGAAGTGATCTTTGAATTATTTATTGATTTTTTTTTATCAGCAATTCACCTTTTCATACAGAATATACACAGCATTACTGAATTTTGGATGAATGATTTTTTTGGGCATATTGAATTTTTTATATGGCTTTATGAGATTTATTATATTTTTATTTTATTTTTGAATTCTTGCTTTACCAAAAATTACTTTTATTAATTGTTCTTGATTTATATGAGTTTATGTAATATACTTTGTGCACGATCACTGTACTTTAACCACTTCAGCCCCCCGGAAGATTTTACCCGCTTCCTGACCAGAGCACTTTTTGCGATTCGCCACTGTGTCGCTTTAGCTGACAATTGTGCGGTCGTGCAACATTGCACCCAAACAAAATTGGCGTCCTTTTTTCCCCACAAATAGAGCTTTCTTTTGGTGGAATTTGATCACTCTGCGTTTTTTATTTTTTGCGCTATAAACAAAAAAAGAGCAACAATTTTGAAAAAAAAGCTATATTTTTAGCTTTTTGCTATAATAAATATCCCCCCAAAAATATATATAAAAAAAAAAAAACTTTCTCCTCAGTTTAGGCTGATATGTATTCTTCTACATATTTTTGTTAAAAAGAAAATGCAATAAGTGTATATTGATTGGTTTGTGGCAAAAGTTATAGCGTCTACAAAATAGGGGATACATTTATGGCATTTTAATTATTATTATTTTTTTTTATTAGTAATGGCGGCAATCTGCAATTTTTATTCTGACTGCAACATTATGGCGGACACATTGGACACTTTTGATACTATTTTGGGACCATTGTCATTTATACATCAATTAGTGCTATAAAAATGCACTGCTTACTGTGTAAATGACACTGGCAGGGACGGGGTTAAACACTGGGGGGGGGCCTAGGGAGTGATTCTAACTTGGGGGGGTGGCCTTCAACTCACATGACAGCGATCACTGCTGCCGATGACAGGGAGCAGTGATCTCTGTTATGTCACAAGGTAGAACAGGGAAAATGTCCACACCACAATCGCAGGCCACCGGCGAAGATCTAGTTCCCGGCATGGATGGGCACGCTCCTGACGCAGGCAGCAAATTTAAAGGGACATACAGGTACGCTCATTTGTCTGCCTGTGCCATTCTGTCGACGTACATCTGTGTGCAGCAGTCGGCAAGCAGTTAAGAGAAATTTAATAATTCCCTATAAGTTTACAAATATGTGAAGAAACTGCCATCTGCAGACTTGAACATTTGGGTACATTTTATTTTTGGGTATTTCTCTATAGTGCAGAAAGGTTATTATTATTAAACACAGTTTTAGAAAGGTAAGTAAATATTCACTTAAAGTGTTACTAAACCCACAACAGTAAAATCAGTCTTAAGCATGCTTTATTGCATTTAGTTTTACTCACTGTGGAAGGGGTTAACCCTCTGCATTGTGTAAAAATGCTGTTAGATCCTGTCTTCTCTGATCCTCCATTTCTTTTACTGTCCCCAATCTATCTCCTGATACAACAGAGCCTTGGAGTCAGCCTGCACAAGCTCAGTTTGGTGTGTATTGCTAGAAAGTTTTTCTTTTTCTTGGGAGAGTGCATGTGATGAGCACACGGCCAATCAGCACTGTCCAGACAGAGGGTCAGGGGTCCTGCAGCCTCATAGGAAATCAGGGAAGAATAAAAATTCCTCCTACAAGCTTTAACCAGACACTCATAGAAGTCACAAGACTGCTATATACTGCTGATTAGAAAATGTATTTAGTAGTTTAGATTTACTAAAATAATTGCATTTCCATGTTCTGTGTACTGTGGCAGACCAGATATAGTAAATGCAGGGTCCTGGGGTTAGTATCACTTTAACTTGGTAAAGCTACCAAGAATATATTCATTCTATGGAAAATTATACAAATTATTAAACATGATTATTTTAATGCTGAATTAACAGGTCTACCTGGAGAATTGAAAAAGTTCTCAATATGTCATAGCACTTTGTGTGTGAATTAGGTTGCTCATAACTATTGTTACCAAACAGAATGATGAGCAGTAGAATTGCTGTGACAGCTATGAAGAATTCTGCTAAAAAAGTTAGCTCTAATGATGTGTGCCCATCTCTGGCTCCTGCAGCATTTTGATACTTATTTTACTTACATTCAGGCAGCAGTCTCCTGAGTTGGTACAGAACGTCCACGGCTGAAAGTAGTAGCTCTGACTGCAGTTCAGTCAGTACTCTAATGACTATGGTTCATATGACTAGCGCCACCTGCATTCAGAAAAAGCCTTGCATTTGTATCAATAAATGCAGGGCGTTGTGTAATTGGAGGAGGAGGGGAGATTGTGATGTACATCTCTATTCCAATCAGAGAGCACCTTGCATTCACTGAAAAGAATGCACATTTTTAAAAAAGCATAGTGATCAATGGACACAGTGATAGACATCTCAAGTCTCCCACATTTCTGCTGCACCTTTCCCATAAGTGCCTCCTGATATCCTGGGAATGATCGGTACGGCGGGAGGGACAGCTGTGAACAAACACTGATCTCCCTCTAAAGCTCTTTAGCTGAGAGCCGTTTCTCCTTCTCTCCCTCCCGCGGCTGTTGGCTAGAAAGCTATACAGGGAAATCAGTGTTTCGTTCACAGCTGTCCCTACCGTTGCACCCATCACTCCCAGATGCTCCCGGTGCGCTCCTCTGGTCCTCTGTACTTCCCCTCATTGGCCCACTGACTTTGGCTGACAGCAGCGGGAGCCAATGGCGCCCTCCATCCTGTTCTCCTCCACCCCCCCTCCGTGTCCTCCTCCAGTCCCCTGTCCTCCTCAGCCCCCCGCCTCATCCCCTGCAGCCGGCTACCTTCCTCTCCTGTTGGCTGCTGGGGGGATGTGTCAGGATGGAAAAGGGAAGAAGAGACTGGTAAATAAGTAATTTACCGGCCCGTTCCTATTCTGAATTGGACATAGAGAGCGATCACTGGCTCCTGTGTCGTGTGATAACTGGGCATAGTAAACTGTGTTACTTTGCTTCAGTTTATGAATGGACAGGAGCCTCTGTCTCCTGCCCATTCATCTTCAATGCTGAGAAAGGGACTGGGGAATCTGTGTCCCTTTCTCTGTCTCGAATGGGAGATATCAGGGGTCTGTTTAGACCCCTGATATCTCACCAAAGCCCTCTGAAAGGGCTTAAAAATATATATATAAAAATAAAATGTAATTGTAAATAAATAAATAAAACTACACCACTCCCCCTGCCTTACCAACACTGTCCACAGCCCCTACCCCCTACTCCTAAAAGCATTGTGAAAAAAATAAAATAAATAAAATTGTAATTTAATTGGAGGTGGTGGGCGGGCGTGAAGCACCACCTCCCTGAAATTTGTTTTTGCAGGTTGAGATGTCTGGCACTGAAACCTATAGTTCTGTTTGCAGTATATTGATGACTGTAGACTTTGAGCCCCAGATAGAAGGCTGTAGCCTGAGTAAAGGTAATATACTGTATATAACAAATGCCACAGCAGCAGGAGATAAGCACACATCATTAGAGCTTACTTAATTTTACTGTGCAAATAGCTACAAATCATGTTTTGGCCATATCTCAGCTTTTTAGACCTATTAACACTTATGGGTTGTAATGTGCACTATAACACGTATCACCAACACATCTTCTCTACATGTTATGCATTGTAATGCCATTCATTGTAAAATGTCAATCCAAAGCATTGTGCAGTAGAGAGCAATCCGGAATTCACTGCAGTGCACCATTTCACATATTTCTTATGTTTAAAAAATGTGCAAGACCCTTTTTTTTGCAACACACCGCACCACAACTGAAGGTATGGGCTGCCTTAAAGTGATTGTAAAGGCAGAAGCTTTTTTAATCTTAACGCATTCTATGCATTAAGATAAAAAACCTTTTATGTGCAACAGCCCCCCTCAGCCCCCTAATACTTACCTGAGCCCAATCCTTATCCAGCGATGTTGCACATGGGACTTGGCTGCCTGGACTCTCCCTCCTCATTGGCTGAGATAACAGCGTGGCCCCATTGGCTCCCGCTGCTGTCAAAGTCAGTGAGCCAATGACGAGAGAAAGGGGGCGGGCCAGGCTGAGGCTCTGTGTCTCAATGGACACACAGAGCTGAGGCTCGGCTCGGCTCAGGTGCCCCCCTAGTAAGCTGCTTGCTTTGGGGGCACTCAACAGAAGGGAGGGGCCAGGAACACCGAAGAGGGACCTGAGAAGAGGAGGATCTGGGCTGCTCTGTGCAAAACCAACTACACAGAGCAGGTAGATATAACATGTTTGTTATTTTTAACAAAAAAAAAATTGACTTTAGCAATCCTGGCAATTAGTGCAGTAACATGAGTTAGTTAATTGAAGCGATACTAAAGTTTGAATTCAGCCAAAATGTTGGAATAGAAATCATCCTACACAACCATTGACTCCTATGCACTGCTAATTTTTAATTAGGTGTGATGGAATCTCATAAACACATACATTTACATTTAAAGAGGAAGTAAAACCTGATGGGTTTTACTTCCTCTTTTGTTTGCTGCAAAACCTGCAAAGCAAAAGCATAATGGGCTAGTATGCATCGCATACTAGCTCATTATGTGGAACTTAACTGTAAAGGAAAGAATAACTACATACAGAATAAAATCTCCATAAAATTTATAATGAATTAATGTTAACCAGTTTTATTGTTATATATACTTTTATTACATAACATGCCCATCTCTTATACATTACATATTACTTAAGAGATGAGCGTGTTAAATATTTTACGGCTATGTATGCTTTTTACCATGTACACATCATAAATAAAGATTTTATTCAGTAGATAGTTGTTGTTTACTATGTGTATTGTGAAGATTACTAAGATATACACTAGAATGTGCCAGCTGGGTTAATATTCCCTCCCTTGGTGGTTTTTATTCAACTTTCCTACACAGCTCTACTAATTATATCACGGGCGTCCAACCTTTTGACCTTCTTCCCAGGTTCACACTGAATTCACACGATTACATACCCGCATGTCAGTCCGGCCTTGAGAGCGATTTCAGAGACATCTGTGCCAGTTCCGGTGTACTATCATATAATGTCCCCCATCGGATAGTGTCCTCTGTGTATTGCATATGCGCAGTACACAGGACACACAGATTCCGAAAATAGCCGAAGATGAACGGCCCCTGCGCCGTGAGTCCAGGTTCTAGCCCCACCATCCAAGTGGACATAGAGTTAGAATAAAAAGAGCCAAGGGCAGCTCTAATATCTGCAGCCCTATGTCCACTTGGATGGTGGGGCTAGCACCTCGACTCACAGCGCAGGCGCCGTTCATCTTCAAAGATTTTCCAAATCTCCTTCTGCTCCGTACTGCGCAAGCGCTGTGCCTGCGCAGTACGGGGTGGACACTATCCGATGGCTGGACACTATATGGCAGAACACCAGCAGAAATGTCTATTGAAATCACACCCAAAATATAGAAATTACTTTTGGGAATCAGTGCAACGTTGCACCGATTCGGACAGTGCCATTGCCGGAAATTTACGCAAATCCTAAACCAAATCGTATCAATGTGAACCTAGGCTCCTGGGCCACATTAGAAGAAGAGGAATTGTCTTGGGCCACACATAAAAAACACTAATAAGGAGAGCTGATGAGCAGAAAAAGTCGGGCACATCACACGTTAACAAAAAACAAGTTTACAGATTTTTTGTTGGGTCGCAGGTTGGACACCCCTGATTTCTAATGTTGGTCAAATTGGTTGCACCTTAAGTGAGAATCAAAATGACCTTTTGAGATGGACCCTTTAGCCCCAAAATATTCAGACAAAAGACTTCAACAGGCAGCATCCCAGTTTTGGACAGAAAAATACCAGACCATCAATATTTTTACTGCCATTATAGGTGCATGCATTTTTATTATACAGTTGTATAAGACATATATTTGCACACCTTGTCCAAACATATCAGTCTGTTCTGCTATGATTCACGTAAGTGACAAAAAACAAACAGTAAATCCACGAGTTACATTTTCTGCACTTAAGGCAAACTTAGCTATTTAATCTTCAATGGTTCAGAAGTGTTACAAAGTAAAAGCAATTCTATAACATATTATATTCTGTTTTTCTTACCTGTCAGGACTATCATCTTAGAGGATATACGGTTCATCATCATTATTGTGAAATGTGTCTCTCCTATGTGCTAAAAAGGGAAATAAGAAGTGTTTATTGAAGATAAAGTGAGTGCAAACCACGGTTTTTAGATGTTTTACATATATACATTTACTAAAACGGGAGAGTGCAAAATCTGGTGCAGCTGTGCATGGTCACAAATCAGCTTTTAAATTCTCTTTCTCTATTTGTTCTGTGGATTAAATGGAGTCAGGACTCCTAGCCTGCACTGCATCCTCAGTGGAGTACACTGAATGGGGGATCTAGATAAAGTAGTGGAGACAGTCAGTTTAGGTTCACAGCTTCAGCTTGTTAAATTAAATTTTGACAAAAAAAAGCACAAAAACCTGAAAGCTGATTGGCTTTTACGCAGATCTGCACCAGATTTTGCACTCTCCAGTTTTAGCAAATCAACCCCATTGTCTTTGTAAAATTCTCAGTATCTAGATCAGTCTTTCTCAACAAGAGTTCTGTGGAACTCTAGGGTTCCTCCAGAGAGGATGCTAGGCGGTCCTTGAGCAATAGGACACCAATAATTTTTTTAAACTACCTGCAAGGGTTAATTCCTTCCAAGGACCACAATGACCACACAAGAAGGAAGCATTGTCTACAGTGACCATCACACTAATGTACCATGAGTTGTAAATCAACTAATTGCTAGTCTAACACAGACTCCAGACTGGGCTGGTTGTTTGATTCCAGGTTCCATTCCCTGATAGGCACACAGTAGCTCACAGTCACCCAAGTCAGAAGCCCAACTCTATAACAACAACCTAACTAGGGGGCTACTACACTAGTATTGGTTCCCAAAGCCTGAAAAGTTATTTTATGGGTTCCACCATGTTAAAAACATTTAAAAACTCTGTTCTAGACATTCTTCGGAGACTCTTCTGTTTATGGATATTGGAGGAAGTTATTGGTCTCAGTGGTGGGTTGAATTGGGACAGCTCAGCTTGTTTGTGTTGATATTTGTAAAGTCAAAATGTTAGCGTTACTCTACCGGAGTCTTCCTTATTACAAACTTACTATAGCAAGGAATATATTCTGTTCTTCATAACAGTTTTTGAGTTTTAGGAAATATTAAAGTGGATCTCCAGACAAAGCTTCTCTATCCATTGATGGAAATGGTTAGAATCTCTTAGCCCTTGTACACACGGTCGGAGATTCCGACGGGATGTGTCCGATCGGAGCGTTTTGTCAGATATTCCGACTGTGTGTGGTCTGCATCGGATTGTTTCCGGCAGAATATCCGACGGACCAAGTTTTCCAACTTGCCGGAAAAATTTTCCGTCAAAATGCTCCTATTGGACATACTCCGATCATGTGTAGCCTTCTCCGACGGACAAAGTGCCACGCATGCTCAGATCAAATTCATAGACCAAAGCTGTTGGCTACTAGCCTGAATGTAGTCCCGTCGTAACTAAATAACGTCATCACGTTATGTACAATCGGATTTTCTGACAATTTAGTCCGACCGTGTGTATGCAACATCACTTCCGGAATTAATCCGTCGGAATTACTCCGATGGATTTGGTTGTCAGAATCTCCGACCGTGTGTACAAGGGCTAATAGTTTTTCATTGCAGTTTATGTTCCTGTTTGGAAGATTCAGTGATCCTTTCTGTTCTGGTGGTCGCTGTAACCAAGTCTGAAAGTGAAGGGAACTTTAACATTGTTTAGTTTTTTGTTTGGGCGGCACAGTGGTGTAGTGGTTTGTACTTTCACCTAGCAGCAACAGGGTTCAAGTTCAAATCCTGACCATGATACCATCTGTCTGGAGTTTGCATGTTCTCCCACACTCCAAACACATGCTGCTGGTAGGTTAATTAGATTCTGTTGAAAAATTGGCCAAATATTTGTATGTGTTTGTAAGCTAGTCGGGACCCCATGGGGCAAAGCTCCAGCTTTTCTCCACTTTAGCCATAAATAAAATAGAAAAAAACAACCTAATAATTTAAATCAAATTCATTATTTTAATACTAATTGGGTTGTTTAGGAAAAATTGTGTATACACATTTAAATGGTTACTGGTGATATATGTACACTTGCCAAGGGTGAATGATATAAACAGACTCATAGAAGAGAATACTCTTAATTTTGGCTTTCATAAAAGTGTACACTTGACTGAGTTTCACTTCAAGAGTTGGACACGTTTTTATTGCCTCATGGTAGGGGGTGCGCACTAACCACTGCAGGGAAATTTTACCAATGTAGTTGCCAAAAAAAGACACTGTGGGGTTGATTTACTAAAACTGGAGAATGAAAAATCTGGTACAACTGTGCACAGTACCCAGTCAGCTTCCAACTCCAGCTTGTGCAATTAGGCGATGAAACAGGGGACAGGCTGCATGAGAGAGGCAGATGAGAGGAGAGAAGTGAGCGGGCGGATGAGCAGAGATTACATCATCCCTCTCTGCCCGCTCTACATCCCCGCTCTTCCGCCCTCACAGCCGGGCCACTTCAATGTGGGAGCGAGGTGTGGCCGGGAGCAGAGAGATGACATCATCTCTCGCTGCTCGCCACACAGCAGCACTCTACCGCTCTCACAGCACGGGCCTCTTCAATGTCGGTGGTGCGGCAGGGAGCAGCAAAATGACATCTCTCACTGCCCGCCCCATATCACCGCTCTCCTGCCCTCACTAAACTGATCAGTGCTACCAGCCTGCCACCAATGCAGTTTCAATGCACATTTTGTGGCACTGGCTGGCATGGCAAATGAAAACCCACATCTAGTGGCAGGTGACGTGGCAAGTGACAATCCACATCAGGTGGGAGGTGACGTGGCAAGTAACAATCTGCAAATGGTGGCAAGTGATGTGGCAATCGGCAAATGGTGGCAAGTGATGTGGCAATCGGCAAATGGTGGCAGGTGATGTGGAAAATGACAATCCACATCTGGTGGCAGGTGACAGTATCAAGTGACAATCCACATCTGGTGGCAAGTGACAATCCACATCTTGTGGCAGGTGAATATTGTAAGATGGTGCAAGTGACAAGCTGCATCTGGTGACAGGAGATGTGGCAAGTGACACGCCCAGGGTTCCCACTGATTCTGCATTATGGCGAGTTGAACCACTTCATTATATATTAGAATGTAACAATAGAAACAATGGGCTTCAATCACCCTGACATCGTATCCATGATGGTTGAAGCGCCAACACCAGCCATTGTCCGTGAAAAATTGCTTACCACCAGACTGCCCCCCCCCCCCCCCCGGCCTGGAAAAAAGTTTGTGAACGCTATGGGCTCTAGCCCCAGATCTCTTGCAAACTTAGCAACGCTGGTGAGAGCTAACCATTGATGTCCACAAAAAGTACTATATGAATGGATCCTAAAGCCATAACAGAGATGTTTTAAAAAACAAATAAAAAGGCACTTTGCACGGTCACCACAAAAAACAGAGCCACCCAGGCGAGGAACCACACCAAGATTGAGGCAACACTTGAAGACAAAGTGAGATGGTATACTAAAATCTGGCAATAAAGTTGAGTCAATAATTTGTTAATAATTTGTTACCTCCTGGTTTAGTATCTCTCTTATGGAGCCTTAGCCTACTACTCCACTCTCCTGGTACCAGTTCAAATCCCAGAACCACCTCACCCCCCCCCCCCCCCCCCAACACTCTTCTTTTTCCTCCTTACCTGTAACCTCTCTATTTGCTTTCCTGGATTTTGCTTTACCAACAATGCCTGATTCTTACTATCCAATTGTTAGCTTTGCTGTCTCTCTAAATTTTAAAATGTTTACAATGCTGTTAAATTCCATCATCTGTTGGATCCTTTCTGCTCATTTATTGATCGACCCCTTGCAATGATTTAGCTTTTTGACCCAAACTGTTAATTCTTTTTTCTGTATTTCTCTCTGTAGAGACTTTTCTTGATAGATGTTTCTTTATACTTAAAATATATTAATAGAAAAAAAAGGAATAAAAAAATTAGGAGTGAAAAAAAGTGATGAGCCAACAATACCATGTCACCTACTGCTACCAATGGTAAGGTAGAAGGATCACCTTAAACTATACATCAATGATGAAGAGGCACCTTTTCTGCCTATCATCTGCTCTACATGTAGCATCAAGTTTGGTAGTTAGAATGCAATCATATGTCAAACAAATCACACTTATTACAATAAATCTAAAATCTCTGTAGAGCTACAAAACATGGAAATAGTGAGAAGAAAAAAAACTTACCCTACTAGTCTCCTGTTGTATGCTCTTTGGTGCCAGAGGTAAATATGAAAGCTTTGTGATCCCAGCTCTGACTTTATACCTTACTACGGAATGTTTCAGACATTACAGTTTCTCAATTTGAATACCTGAGCTCTGATTGATAGATATATTCATATCAGAGTGCATAATATGCACTAATTATTAGGTGGAAAACAATAATATGAAGCATAGGCACATGAGATAATCTTTTGGGATGATACCTAACCACCCAATAGGTCCTACATTATGTATTTTTTTCTTCAGTTTAAATCAGCTAAATACATAACAAGTACATCAAAGCAAAAGGGTATGCAACATTTTAAAGTTCTTGAAAAATAAGCAACAGCATGAGTGCTGATTAGAGAGCATTAATGTGGGCTAGATTTACCATTGGTGCATGTCATACCTCTGCAGAGAGACTACTGCTTCAACATATAGCGCAAGCTCGATCTCCACAGCATGCTGGCAGGGGACAGTATTAAAAAAGAAATTATATATATAAGGGGTCAGTAAACCCAACATGGGTAATGTCAAGTAATTAGGTTTATAGCAATCCAGTCACCGAATCACCATAAGGTGGGGGACCTCATCAACTAGCCATGCAATAGCAATTCTATAGACAAAAGGCAGTCACAGATCGACCACCTACCAAGTAGTTGTAATCGGTAATACTGTGGTTGGTTCTCATTTATATTAGCTTTATTCGTTTACAAAAATGAGTCAAAAGGCCATACACACATCCAAACACTAGAATAAAAAAAGGTTAGACACGTTGTCATGCTAAAAAAAAAAAAAAATTTACACATGAGGACCCTGGCAACATACACATGCATGTCAAACACATGCCAATTCATGGTTCCATCAATTATAGTAAGTCAACCAGGTTCTGAAGCTGCAAAGCAGCTCCAGACCATCACACTACCACTACCAATTCTGACTGTTGGTATGATGTTCTTGTTATGAAATTATGTATTAGTGTTATGCCAGATGTAACGGGGTGCAGACCTTCCAAAAAGTTAAAATTGTGTCTCGTCAGTCCACAGAATATTTGCCTAAAAGTCGTATGCCGCATACACACGAATAGACTATCCGGCGGACCAGAGTCTGCCGGACAATCCGCCTGTGTGTGGGATCCGGCGGACTTTTTCTTTCTAAAAGTCCGGCAGACTTAGAAAGAAGTTTTGACTCAAAATTGTCCGGCGGACAAGCCGGCCGTCTGTGTGCTAGTCCGCCGGACTTTTGAAATGAACGGACTTACCCAAACATGGAGAAAAGTCTGTTCATTTTGAATGCGGCTCCAAGTAGATGGTACTGGCGAAGGAAGTCAATGTCGCCACCTCTATCGGCGAGATCAACACGTCGCTAGCCCCGTCACCTGGTATGAACTTAAAGGGGAAGCCCTACGCCGAAAAAACGGCGTGGGGTTCCCCCCCAAAGTCCATAGCAGACCCTTATGCCGGTCAGCAAAGGGGATGGGAATCAGCGAGTGCCCCCCCTTCCTGAGCCGTACCAGGCCGAGTGCCCTCAACATGGGGGGTGCTTTGGGGAAGGGCGGGCCCTGCGGTCCCCCCACCCCAAAGCACCTTGTCCCCATGTTGATGAGGACAAGGGCCTCTTCCCGACAACCCTGGCCATTGGTCTGTGGACGGGGTCTGTGGACGAGGGGGCTTATCGGAATCCGGGAGCCCCCTTTAATAAGGGGGCCCCCAGATACCAGCCCCCACCTTATGTGAATGAGTATTGGGGTACCATGTACCCTTACCCATTCACCTGGTGAAAAAAGTGTAAAGAAAAAACACAACACGTTTTTAAAATAATTTATTGCACAGCTCTGGTGGTCTTCCGTTTAGGGGGTATTCTCGCCGGACTCCTCCGATATCTTCTGCTAGCTCTTTTACTAGCGGAGGAGCCCGGCTTTCTTCTTCTGTCACCGCTGCCGCTGTCCGGGGGTCTTCTTACAACTTCGGGCGTCTTGTCCCCCTCTTCGGTTCTTCTTGCCGGGCCTCCGCTTTCTTCTTCCAGCTCTTTTTCTAGCGGTGGCCCGGCCTTCTGTCGCCGCCGCCTCTTCTTCCGACTTCGGGGGTCTTGTCCCTCTTTTCGGTTCTTCTTGCCGGGCCTCCGCTTTCTTCTTACAGCTCTTTTACTAGAGGTGGGCCGATCTTTAAGTCCATACCAGGTGACGGGGCCGGCGAGGTATCAATCTCGCTGCCGAAGGTGGCGACATTGACTTCCTTTGCTAGTCCCGTCTACCTGGAGCCGCGTTCAAAATGAATGGATTTTCCTCCGTGTGTGGGCAAGTCCGTTCATTTCAAAAGTCTGGTGGTTTGTCCGCCGCACCTAATCCGGAAAAGTCTGTCGTATATGTGCAGGTCTGCTCATTCGGAAAGTCGGGCGGACCTCCGCTTCAAAGTCCGGCGGTTTGTCCACTGGATAGTCTGAACGTGTGTACGCAACATCAGGGATAATCAATATGTTTTTTGGTAAATATGAGATGAGCCTTAGTGTTCTTTTTGGTCAGCAATGGCTTTGGCCTTGGAACTCTCCCATGGATGTAATTTTTGCCCAGTCTCTTTCTTATGCCGTGTATACACGATCGTAATTCCGGCTAGAAAAAGATAGATGAGAGCTTTTCATCAGAAAATGCGACTATGTGTATGCTCCATTGGAATTTAGATGTCCGAATTACCGCCAGCCAAAAATTCATAGAAAGTTTTTCCATCTGGAAAATTGAGAACATGCCATCGGAAATTCCGATCGTGTGTATGCAATTCCGACATGCCAAAAATCACGCATGCTCAGATTCAACTACGAAACAGAAGCTATTGGCTACTGGCTATTGAACTTCCTTTTTCTAATCCTGTCGTACGTCACCGCTTTATAAACGATCAGAATTTGGTGTGACCGTATGTAGGCAAGACAGCTTGAGCCAAATTCCCTCGGAATTCCATCGGGAAAACCACCAGAGCTTTTTCCGATGAGAATTCCGATCGTGTGTACGCGGCATTATTTTTGAATCATGAACACTGATTTTACCTGAGGTAAGTGAGGCCTGCAGTTCTTTAGATGTTGTTCTGGGTTCTTTTTTTTTTTTATTATTTATAACAGGGACAGGGCCCAATCGGACCGACATGTTACAGGGTATTACATGTGCCAAGAAAAAACATTGCATTTAAAGTGCATAATCCAACATATCAAGTCATAACAAAACATATAGAGCCGTATTTCTTACATCAAGGTGTTACGCGATGGGCTCAAGCCTAACACTTTATCTGTGAGGTTCCTGGTGTTTGCTCAGACCTCTCATTCTTTATTAAATCCGTGGTTATACCTGCTTGTTCTCTCCCCTTGGGGAGGGCATTTGTACTTGATTATTGTGATGTGTGATATCGCGGTCATGTGCCCGGTCCCTACCTTTTTTTTTTCCCTTTGTATTGAAGGAAGCCCCCTAGTGTGAGGGAGAGGGAAGTTGAAAAGAATAGTAATATATAGCTAGGAAGAGGGGGGGGGGGGCTGAAGAAGTGGATGGGGGGGGGTGAGGAGGAGTGTGGGAAGGTTTGCGCGTTGTTGGGTCCCACGAACATGCGTTGACAGTAAGTATTCTATTTACATGTGTGTACATCCTCAGTGCGTTGGCCCAATACTGGAGGAGACAAACAGAGAAGGGTCATCCCTGTACATTTACGGTGGGTCCCTCAGTGTCTGGCCTTCGGCCGAGTATATGAATGTGATCCACTGCTGCCAGGGTTTGGAAAATGTTTCCTGTCCATGCTGTGCTGTGATGACGAGTTCCTCCATCCGTCTTATCTCCTCCACTCTAGAAATCTATGAGGCTATAGTCGGTGGGAGTGTGGATTTCCAGTGTAGCGGAATGCAGGCCTTGGCTGCGTTTGGCAAATGACTAATTACAGATTTTTTGTATATTTTCTCAGGAGTGTTAGACGCGTGAAGCAGGAAGAATGCCGGGTCTGCGGGTATAGTGCACTCTGTGAATTCCTGGGCCACCTCGCGCACCACCTTTCAGAAGTGGCTCAGGACTAGAATATGTGTAACAATGTCTCCATAGCCGCTCGGCAGCACCAGCAAAGATCTGGCCTCTACAGGAAGAATTTGTGGAGCAGTGTTGGGATCCTGTACCATCTCGACAAGAATTTATAGTTGGTCTCCTGGGTTTTGCACATATAGAGGACTTGTGTGTAAATTTAAGTTTATGTTGTCTTTTGGCTGTACTGAAGTGGAAATTCAGTTCTAGTTCCCATTTGAGTATACCCGGGGGTATGAAGTCTGTTTTGGGTGTGTTTAACAGATTGTAGGCTTGTGAGACTGTGTGCATTATGAAGCGTCACATAGTTCCTCCAATGTTGTGAGAGGGTGTTCCTCCGCACAGGGAGGTTTCAGAGAGTGGAGAAAGTGGCCTAGTTGATGGGATCTCAGAAAGTCTATTCGAAACGGGCCTGTAGGTTCAGATAGTTCTGCTATAGTAAACTAACGACCTCCTGTACTGAAGTGGGAGGCTTGGTGGAGGCCCGCGGCACTCAGTCTCCGAAAGATCGGATCGTGTAGTCCTGGTGTGAACCCGGGGTTCCCCAATATGGGGAATAGAGGTGAGTTGGGAGAGGATATGGAAGCCTCAAAGATGAGATGGGCACATACTTGCATTGTGTTGCCAATCAATGGGTGGTGTTTGGTTTCTGCTGGAAGGGACGAGTAGCACCAGGGAGCTCTTTTGAGGGGAGCCTCACTTTGAGTTTGCTCCAGTAGTGTCCAAAGTTTGGTCTCTATGAGTAACCCTAGGTGTACCGCTTGGTAATATGTGGGAATCACAAACACGATATAAAGAGTAAACCGCGCTATTCAAACAAGATAAAAAATATTATAAATAAATTCCCTACAAGCAGCAACCCTAATCGTAATACTCCGATAAAGGACTAAATAGGTGAAAAAAGTGAGCTGCGCTAAAAAAAACTCTAAACAAAAAATAAATCTAATCACAAAGATTCATCAATAATCACAAGAAAAAAATATTAGTGACAAAAAGGATGCAAATAATTGAATTATATCAGTGAATAATATCTTTTCACCATATAAGTGACAAAAAAATTTTTTTTGAATCAGTGCCCACAATATGATTAGCATAAATTGCATACCCCTTATATATAAATCACATAAATTGTCAGGATTAAAGAAAATAAACCGACACACCCCCAAATTAGTTGTAATGAATGAACAGAAAAAAACAACAAAAAAGAGTATTGAAAAGAAAAAAAATCCCAGAAATAATGTCCAAAGAGCAGTGTTGATTCTTCCAAAGTGAAAATATGGAGTTAACACCCACGATGTTCTGTGTGAAAGAAAATCCAAACAATCCACCACCAGTGAGAAGAGGGGCCGCTTACCAAAATTATAGATCTCAGTGTCAATGAGATCCACAAGGCAAAAGCACAGAAGTTCTGGATGAACCATCACAGGAGCCACACAGCCTTTATTTCTGATACAAAGCCTCCAGACAAGGAACGAGGGTATCGTGGATCATATAAAAAATCAGAAAGGCACTCGCATAGCGTAAAACCTCTTAGTTTAATGGGATTAAAAGACAAACAATATTGCACTCACATGTACACAGAAGAATACGATCGTATAAAAAACGAGCCGCCGGGTCTCGTATGCCGCCGGCACTTCCTAGCTGGGCGTAGAACGCGGAGACGTCAGAACGCCTACCTCCCTGCGCGCGTTTCGTCACGAACGGACGTGTTCACGGGATGGGGGACGGCGTTTTGACACACCGCCTATATACCAAATCACAAACAAACAGCCTCGGTCTGAGCTCCATACAGTCTCCCAGTCCACCATATTGAATGAGGGAAAAAGGACAAAAAATGCCCTTATTGTCTCCTAATCCGCCATATTACATGGGGGAAGGAGGATAGAGATTGCCCTACTACCACACAAAACCAGACCTCTACCAATAACCAACAGAATTACCTGGGAGCCACAAGTTAAGCCACAAGGTTCTCCCAGGCCAAACCAGGGCATCAATAGAGTGGTCGAACTAAGAGAGGAACTAGAGGGGGGAGGCGTACTCAGCCCAAAAAGACCAAGAACTTAATTGGTGCGGGTATTTTTAACCTCAGTTCGGCCACTCTTAGTGATTGTGAACTGAGTGCCCTGGATAAGGGCCTCAAGTTTGCTCCAGCAAAGAATATGAATAAATTTCAAACATACATGGATATTCATAAGTACGTAAGGAAGCTTAATATTCAAAGATATGTAGCTTCAAACCCCACTAATTTCCTTAGGAATGCCTCTGGTGATTATTGTCACTCGGGACTTTCTAACGCATCACTTTTTAACCCTCCTGGGCATCTGTGTCCCTCTCTGAAAGTCTTCCGTGATCTTGCCCTCAAAGACCTTGAAGACTTACGCATTAAAAAAGTTAAAAATAAAGAGGTGATTGATGCTGGCATTGAATCCCTCTGTAATAATAAAAATGTGGTCATCCGTCCAGCGGATAAGGGGGGGGGGGTATAGTTATCTTGAACAAGGAGGATTATATAGGCGAGATGAATCGCATCTTAGGGGATAAGGCTACTTATACCTCCCTACCTTTTAATCCGAATGCACAGTATAAAAGAACTTTGGAGTATCTTGTTACAGACGGATTCGATCAGGGAATTTTGAATAAGAAAGAGAGGGCCTTCCTTATTCCGAAAACTCCCAGAATCCCCATAATTTATTACCTACCTAAGGTTCACAAGAGTCTTACCTGCCCCCTGGGATGACCCATTATCAGTGGGATTGATTCTATTACTTCCCGGGTGGTCAGGTATATAGACTTCTTTTTACAACCCTTAGTACGCCAAATGCCATCATTTATCAAAGACACGAGACACATAATTAATCTCCTTGAGGGACATCGTCCCAAACAAGGGACCCTGCTGGTAACCGCAGATGTTGCGTCACTGTATACAAGTATACCCCAAAATATGGGTTTAGAAGCCGTTTCAGACTCTTTTATGGAGAGGTTCTCTGATCTTCCTCCAGAACAGATTGATTTTATCATGAGACTCCTAGAGTATGCGGCCACACACAATTTTTTTTGGTTTGGAGGTGATTTTTTTCGCCAAATTAAGGGGGTAGCCATGGGGGCGCAAATATGCCCCCAGTTTGGCGAACCTTTTTATGGCGAAATGGGAGGAGGATGTTGTCTATGCCCAGGTTAGGCCGCAGCTGACTTTCTGGGCTAGATACATAGACGACATCCTCCTCCTATGGGAGGGTAGTGAATCAGATCTTTCCTTGTTTATGAGTGAGCTTAACTCTAACACCAGAGGTATACATCTATGAAGCTAGTCCTACTAGGATTAATTTCTTAGACCTTACTATTGCTATTAGGGGAGAGCGTTTCATCACATCAACCTTCTTTAAAGCTACCGACAGAAATTCCTTTATACCCACCTCTAGTTGCCATCATCCAGCTTGGCTTAAATCAGTACCTAGAAGTCAACTTTTAAGGCTAAGACGTAATTGTACAGAACATGATGTTTTTATTCAACAGGCCCATGTTCTCACTCAGAGGTTTATAGATAAAGGTTACCCGTCCGATTCTCTGACACTTTTGGTAGATGAGATCAGTCATATTGAGAGATCTGAGTTACTAAAGGAACGGGAAGGGGTCCATCAAAATAACTTTCGTCACCCCTTCATTACCAATTACTCATGTCAACATACTAGGATCAAGCATATACTCAAAAAACATTGGCACATACTTAGGAATGACTCAATATTGGGAACCTTCTTGCCTGATAGACCTCAAGTAGTATATAGAGGCGTGACATCTTTGAGGGATAGGGTGGCTCCCAATGCTCTGGACCCACCCACTAACCGCCCACATTTTCTCTCACATCTCACCGGGTATTACCAATGTAGGAAGTGCCCTGTGTGTAACATAAATGGTTGTAGATCTAGGAGAAGTACCACTTTTAGATCTACCGTTACTTCTAAATCCTTCATCATAGAGCCTTTCATCACTTGTTGCTCCGAGACGGTGGTCTACCTGCTGGAGTGCCCTTGTGGCCTCCAGTATGTAGGACGGACCAAACGTGCTCTACATGTGTGTCTGAATGAACACATTGGGAATATCCGTAGGGGGTATACCCAAAATTCGGTCTCCAAACATTACCTCTTGGTGCACAATAGGGACCCTACCAACACAATTTTTTTGGGGATCGATAAGTTCAACCCCCATTGAAGGGGAACCTATTTGGTGAGAAGCATCTCAAAGCTTGAAATGATGTGGATCCACAAACTCAAGAGCTATACCCCTCATGGGCTTAACATTGAAGTGGACGTAAATGCGTTTATTGACAATGCATGATATATATCATATAACTGGTTGAACAGTTTGTACATTTTAGGCTCTTTTCTCTTTTTATTGTAAACTTGGTGTGAGTTCCATGAGTCTTTGCTAAACGATTTTTGTTTCCACCTATGTTGATTTTTACCCGGGGTTATTATTTTTTCTATGATAGTGGCATCCTTGTATATACAACTGGTAATGTTCGTATATACAACTGGTAATATTTAGATATAAAAAAGAAATAATTTTTTTTTTTTTTCTGCAGTATAAGCCCCTTTGCTTATCTATTTGGATTGTCTTGCCTGTGTTGATTCACATCTAATAATTTTTATGTATTATTTTTATATATTATTTTAATAAATATAATTTTTATTAATTGAAAAAGGAATTTTTTAAGGGAAGGTTTTTTTCCCCCTTTTTCTTTCCCCTTTGGACATATGTATATGTATGGGTCTTTAATATATTTGACCAATAGAAAGGGGAGGGGAAGAAAGGATTTTCTTTGATGAGAGATGACTTATTTTTTAGCATGTTTTTTATATACATTGTAGATTTATATGATCCACAGTTTTAACTTGTGGCTCCCAGGTAATTCTGTTGGTTATTGGTAGAGGTCTGGTTTTGTGTGGTAGTAGGGCAATCTCTATCCTCCTTCCCCCATGTAATATGGCGGATTAGGAGACAATAAGGGCATTTTTTGTCCTTTTTCCCTCATTCAATATGGTGGACTGGGAGACTGTATGGAGCTCAGACCGAGGCTGCTTGTTTGTGATTTGGTATATAGGCGGTGCGTCAGAACGCCGCCCCCCATCCCGTGAACACGTCCGTTCATGACGAAATGCACGTAGGGAGGTAGGCGTTCTGACGTCTCCGCGTTCTACGCCCAGCTAGAAAGTGCGGGCGGCATACGAGACCCGACCGGCTCGTTTTTTATACGATCGTATTCTTCTGTGTACATGTGAGTGCAATATTGTTTGTCTTTTAATCCCATTAAACTAAGAGGTTTTACGCTATGCGAGTGCCTTTCTGATTTTTTATATGATCCACGATACTCTCGTTCCTTGTCTGGAGGCTTCGTATCAGAGATAAAGGCTGTGTGGCTCCTGTGACGGTTCATCCAGAACTTCTGTGCTTTTGCCTTGTGGATCTCATTGACGCTGAGATCTATAATTTTGGTAAGCGGCCCCTCTTCTCACTGGTGGTGGATTGTTTGGATTTTCTTTCACACAGGAAATCATGGGTGTTAACTCCATATTTTCACTTTGGAAGAATCAACACTGCTCTTTGGACATTATTTCTGGGATTTTTTTCTTTTCAATACTCTTTTTTGTTGTTTTTTTCTGTTCATTCATTACAACTAATTTGGGGGTGTGTCGGTTTATTTTCTTTAATCCTGACAATTTATGTGATTTATATATAAGGGGGTATGCAATTTATGCTAATCATATTGTGGGCACTGATTCCAAAAAAAATTTTTTGTCACTTATATGGTGAAAAGATATTATTCACTGATATAATTCAATTATTTGCATCCTTTTTGTCACTAATATTTTTTTCTTGTGATTATTGATGAATCTTTGTGATTAGATTTATTTTTTGTTTAGAGTTTTTTTTAGCGCAGCTCACTTTTTTCACCTATTTAATATGTGGGAATATCTGGCAGTGCAAGACCACCATGGTGTTTAGGTAAGACTAATGCCGCGTACAAACGATCAGACTGTCCGGGGGACAAACCGCCGGACTTTGAAGCGAAGGTCCGCTGGACTTTCCAAACGAGCGCACCTGCCCACACACAACTGGACTTTTCCGGCGGACTATGGCGGGAGTCCGCCGTACTTTTGAAATGAACAGACTTGTCTACACACTGAGGAAAGTCCATTCATTTTGAATGCCGCTCCAGGTAGCCGGGACTAGCAAAGGAAGTCAATGTCGTGCCCTTCAGTGGCGAGATTGACATGTCGCTGGCCCCGTCACCTGGTATGGACTTAAAGGGGAAGCCCTACGCCGAAAAAGCGGCGTGGGGGTCCCCCCAAGGTCCATATCAGACCCTTATACAAGCACGCAGCCCAGCCGGTCAGGAAAGGGGGTGGGGACAAGTGAGCACCCCCCCTCCCGAGCCGTACCAGGCCACGTGCCCTCAACATGGGGGGTGCTTTGGGGAAGGGGGGCCCTGAGGCCCCCCACCCCCAAAGCACCACGTCCCCATGTTGATGAGGAGCCCGGCTTTCTTCTTTGTCGCCGCCCGGGGGTCTTCTTCCGACTTCGGGGGTCTTGTCCCCCTCTTCACTTCATATTGTCCCTCTCTTTCACTTAATAACCTTGGCCAGTTGTGTTGTTTGGCCCTGCTATACAGGAGTTTGAGTGCACTAATAAAAGTGGCTAGCTGAAGATACCACAGCTTATCTTTGTGCAAATCCGTATGGCACTAGTAGCTTCATTCCTTTTGAAGCACACATATTCAGGGCTCTGCATATGCATTGGGTGTGTGGGACAGTTTATCTATAAAGTTAAGCAAATACTTGTTGACTTGAATAGGTGTGTAAAGTTGGGCCTGTAGTGTCAGGGGACAGAAGAGAGAGGCCCGACACAAATGGAGTCATTCCTCTGCTCTCCTCCTGCCTGGACTCATAGAGCCAACCTGAGTAAAAGTAAACAATCCAATTTAAAGTGCCATATTGTGCTTTTATTTACCATTAAAGTGTGCCTCTGCTCTAGGGGTCATTCTCAGGTTTGGAATCCCCTGAGGGCAGTTTGAGATTAAGAGCAATATAGCTCCCAATCCTATAGTCAGTTATTGATCTCTAGTTGATTACTGCAATATTTCTGTGGAAGGATAACAGACAGTAACAATATATATTCAAATAAAGACAATTTCTATGTTTTATCATAACGCGTGTGTGTCTCATTGCACTTACACTATTTCCAGAGGGCCCTGAGGGTGTTATTGGGGTTGAGAGGCAGAGTAACAGACTGAATATACTTAAGCAGCCCCTGCAGGGGTAGCGTGACATTTGTTATTGATATAATTATGTAATGACTATTACAATACAAAATCATACAAAAAAAGTAAATACAGAAAAGACACAAATCTGACAACTGGGTCATCCAACAAGGGATATTTCTCATAACAGACTAATCAAGATCCCCAGAGGAGTCAGAAGAGTGGAGTATGTAGTCAATGAATGTGGTATGTCCAGATGTAAACCATTGGAAATGAGGAGTGGACTCCACGGGTAAATTGACATATGTTAATATTTACAATTTACTGGGATGAACAGGGGCTTGTATACTCTAAATCTAGAGATCAACTTGCAAAGAGCATAGATCCATGCATTTTAAAAGTTCTGTCAAAGCAATGAAGCTAAAAATAAAGTGGGAGAGGAGAGGAAAATGTACCATATGAGGGTCCAAAAGGCCACTCAATTAGTGTAGCCCTTTGTCAGTGTTGGGGTGTTTGGAGCCAAAAGGTCCTATATTTCAATATGTTCATCCAGAGTATTGTTTATCCTGGCAGAGAATCATTCCATAGTATGTACATCTCTGACTCATTTAATAAGCTCAATTTTAGATAGGGGAACCACTTGATTCCAATTAGGCTCAATCAAGCATCTAGCCGAAGGATATGTGAGAAACTCATTTGTCAATCTTGACATCAATGGAAACCTGAGAATAAGAAAAGAAGTAGGTCAAGGGACATCTGGGGACTATGATATAACATCTCTAAGGCTGGGTTCACACCAGAGAACGCAGTGGCTCACAACAAGGGTCGGGTGTGTCTCCATTCACTGTTTCAGGTCTAATTTCAGCCCAAATTTTTGTGTGTGAACCAGATCCATAGAGAGCTTGCCACAATTTCCTGCTATGCAAATTGTATGTGGTGAGACCACTATCCAATTCGAAATAGTGTGAACCTAGCCTAAAGCTGGCTATACACTGATAGAAATTTCGATCCATGTGTGGGCTCCCCCACACAACTTCTGTCAAAGGGACATGTTGGAAATGTTTCCATCCATCAGCAGCTCCTAAGTGTTTTCTGACAGCTGTGGGTGTTGCTGTCAAAATACAATGCCTGGATGGGGGAGAAGGAGGAATTCACAGTGGATCAAAAGGGTCTTATATTAGGACAGTCGCAGTGGAATAAGGAACCTACCGACACACAGCATCTCCAGCATATGTTGACACGATAATATTGTAATTAATACTGCAGATTTATAAAGATTAAGGGCTGGTTCACACTGGTGCAATGCCAGACATCGTAAGTGATTTGCACCACATTGCTGTGCAGATCACATGCCATACAAACTGCCTGAATTTGCATCGCATTCAGACCAAACTCTTGCAGGACCCTTATTTTTGTTTGCACTTTTGCACCAGTATCAGATCGCATGGGTGCTCGCACCAAATACGATCTGATTCCTGTCCGAATCCACAGTTTGCACTGCGATCTGCAAAACGATCTGGGGGTGTCATTAACTTTGTATTGACACCCGCAGAGGCTTGCAGAGAGCAATGCGAACTGCCAGCGAGTCAGGTGCAATGTGGGAGCCCGCTCTGGATTTTAAGGGGTTTCCCGCATCGCACCAGTGTGACCTGACCTTAAAAGTGACACTTGAACTTACACTAGGTCACTCTTGCATCATCATTGTTAAATCTTCCTCTGTCAGCACAAGCTGATAATGTCTTTGATGCCTACTGGGAACTGTAGTTCCAGCCTTTAGCAGATGAACTGCAGTGCCAGGCAGCATGACCTATGCATTCGGTAATTACCCCTTCCGTAAGTTTTCTTACCCATACCTGTATCAATACCCTTTTACCTTTTTCCATTCCCAATAAATAGACCACACCGGAGTTTGGAGTATAAATTGGCCATAGCAGCCTTTTATTTAACCAGAACTTTAACCAAAATAAAATAAATAACTTTAATGTTATAATAGAAACATACTTATATACATATTGCAACAGCAATTACAACTCCCAGTCGTTTGGTCTTTGACGGTACCTCGGTTCCATTTAACGTTACTATTTTCCAAAACCAAAAACCCACTGCGGGACCAAATTTGTACCATACAAGGCCTCCGGTCGTTTAACAGCCCGGAGACAACCCCACCTTCCCGCAGTGTAACCAAACCCGTATCCCAGCCTACCCTTCCGCTGGGATACACCAAAAGGGGCACATACGACCTATGAGCCCCCCACACCGTTCCATCACCTAATTTGTTTTACCCCGTCAAAGACCAAAGACACCGCCTTCCACTGCTATGACGACCTCCACCACCGAACCTGCAAGAAAAATGAGAAACCCGACAGCAATCGGAAAACAACAGTACAATAACTCAAAATAAAGGGGCGGGTGGGTGGGCAACTTCCACACTTGTGACCCACGCTTCCTGTTGCAGCTCCTCCCCCTCCTTATATGGCGCTCCGCCCTCTCCTCTCTCTCTCCTGCCGCTCCACCCCTCCCTCTTTCTATTCTTCAGTTTAACCCTATAAGGGGCTACCTAGCATTTGTCATGCCAGCCCTGCACCTACGTCTAGCCTGCGTTTCCGGGCTTCCCTTGACCTATGCATTCGGTAATTACCCCTTCCGTAAGTTTTCTTACCCATACCTGTATCAATACCCTTTTACCTTTTTCCATTCCCAATAAATAGACCACACCGGAGTTTGGAGTATAAATTGGCCATAGCAGCCTTTTATTTAACCAGAACTTTAACCAAAATAAAATAAATAACTTTAATGTTATAATAGAAACATACTTATATACATATTGCAACAGCAATTACAACTCCCAGTCGTTTGGTCTTTGACGGTACCTCGGTTCCATTTAACGTTACTATTTTCCAAAACCAAAAACCCACTGCGGGACCAAATTTGTACCATACAAGGCCTCCGGTCGTTTAACAGCCCGGAGACAACCCCACCTTCCCGCAGTGTAACCAAACCCGTATCCCAGCCTACCCTTCCGCTGGGATACACCAAAAGGGGCACATACGACCTATGAGCCCCCCACACCGTTCCATCACCTAATTTGTTTTACCCCGTCAAAGACCAAAGACACCGCCACAGCCCGCAAGGATGACCCCTTAGCCTTAAGGGCCCCTCCACACCCGAAGAGCCCGCTCAATCCCCTCCTGCACTCCCAGAGTCCACAGGTCAGTACCCACCGCCGTGAGATGCACACCATCCCCCCTGAGGTACATGCCCACATTTACCTCCAACTCCGTGTGCCGTATCACCAACCCCCCATTCCGGGACACAAACCTCCCCAGGGCCTTATTAACCTTAATTCTAGCCTTATTAATTCGAACCACAGAGCGAGCCATACGCCACGCGGTCCGTGCAACGATGTCCGACCAGATCACCACCATGCTCGGAAAATCTCTCCGAAGCATGAGAAAATCCCGTTTTACATCGGACACAATGTCCCTGGTAGACCGGGCCCCCAAATCGTTACCCCCCACATGCAGCACCAACACATCCGGGGGCCTATCTAGCCTGGCGTACCGAAGAAATTCCGGCACCACCCTGTTCCATTTAAGCCCAGGAATCCCCAACCAACGTACACTCGCCTCCCCCCGGGAAATCCCCATCTGCCTTCCCTCCGGCCTGACATCTGCTCTCCTGGCACCCCAAAAAACATAGGAGTGCCCCAATATCCAGACGAGGCGTTCGCGACCTCCATCTGAAAGGAAAAACAAAAACACTAGAGCAACTATACCAATCCCAACCACGACCCCACCAAAACATCCACCCCCCCCCGCCTGCTACAAAACATGAACCCAAACCCTGAACACCCCTTACGTCAGATGTGGTCGCACGTACGACCGAAAACGCCGAGATTCCCAGCGCCCAATCCTCTTGACCACCGCCTCGTCCAACCCGCACCTGGCCGCCTCAGTGGCTGCCCCGATGCGGAAGGAGTGGGAGGCGAACTGAGTGCAATCCAAACCCCCAGCCCGCAGACACCTCCGAAACACCGCCACAAATTGAAAACGGGATAAAAAGGTGCCGTCTTGATGCACCAGCAACGGGCCCGCCCCTTGCGGCCGAACCCTCAGGAACTCCGAAACCACCCTCACTGGGCATAACCCCGACCCCGGCAGCTCAAACAACCATACATCCACCCCAATCCCAGTCTGATCTGTCTTGGACCTACGCAGGCGCAAACGCACCCTATCAGCCCCCAAGGTCACATCCTGACCCAACAAACCCCCCCCAACCGTCTTAGCAGGACTGACCAATTCCCCAACCCGAAAAGCCCCAAAGAAGGCCAACGAAAAAGCCGCTCGGAACAACCGCACCTCGTAACCCGAAGTGCACTGTTCCCCCAAGCGCCCGCAGACAACCTGTAGAACCTGGAAGGTCACCGGCCTCCGCATATCCCTCCGCGGATTGCCCTTTTTGTACCCCTTAACCGCCTGCTTGACCCAAAAATCCTTCGTGTGATCAACTTCCCCCCGCAACTTAAACCAAAACGCCAGTGCCGTAAGCTTGCGCTCAATCAAGGACACCGACCCCGCGCGTTCCATCACCCTAGCCACAAAGCACAACACCAAAAGCCCCTGCTCACCACTCCCACCCAGCTCAGCGTCCGCTAGCCGTGTAAAATCCAGCCATTCCTTCCATACTTTACAGTACGCCGCCCAGGTCGCCTTGCTCACCGACCTCCTGATCCAGTCCGTGGCGAGTCCAACGCAACCTCCCAGAGCCACCCCGGGCAGGGGATCCCATCTCTCGCCGCCTCCGGAGCCAACGCCCGAAACCTCTCCCACTGGAATCGAGATAAGGCATCAGCCACGTTATTGTCCACCCCAGGCACATGAACGGCATACAAAAATATGTTAGCCTGCAAACACCGCAGCACCAGGTGGCGCAGCAGCCGGATCACCGGCTGCGAGGAAGCCGACATCCGATTGATCACCTGCACCACTCCCATGTTGTCACAGTGCAACCTGATCTTCAGATCCCTGCACGACCCCCCCCAAAGCTCCATCGCCAGCACCACCGGAAACAATTCCAGCAGCACCAGGTTCTTCGCATACCCCGCCTCCACCCACGACCTGGGCCACGCCTCTGCGCTCCACTGTCCCCGAAAAAAGGCCCCATAGCCCGCGGACCCCGCCGCATCCGTCACCAACTCCACGTCAAAATTACTCACCGGCCCTTTCATCCACACCGACCGTCCATTGAAGTCTTCCAAAAAAGTCTGCCAAATCCGCAAGTCCTCCCTAAGATCCCGTGTCAACCGAATGAAGTGGGTTGGAACCAGGACACCCGCCGTAGCCCCCGACAGCCGGCGGCAAAATATCCGCCCCATCGGAATGATCCGGCAGGCAAAATTTAACTTACCCAGGACCGACTGCAATTTCCGCAGTTGCACTTTCCGCACGCCGACCAACTCCCGCAGCTCCTGCCTCAGTCCCTCGACTTTGTCGTCCGGCAAGCGGCACTCCATAACCTCCGTGTCTATTTCAATGCCCAAAAAACTCAAGACCGTGGCCGGCCCCTCCGTTTTATCGGCCGCCAACGGCACCCCAAAGCGATCCGCAATGTGTTGCAACGTGGCCAAAAGGATCGCACACACATTGGAGGACGGGGGGCCCACGACAAGAAAGTCATCGAGGTAATGAATCACCGACGCCCAGCCCGACACATCGCGTACCACCCATTCCAAGAATGAACTAAACAGTTCAAACAAGGCACAGGACACGGAACAGCCCATGGGCAAGCACTTGTCCACGTAAAACCGTTCCTGCCAATAACACCCCAAGAGCCAAAAGCTCTCCGGGTGCACGGGCAACAGCCGAAACGCCGCCTCAATGTCAGACTTTGCCATAAGGGCCCCCTTACCGTACCGCCGCACCCAGCCTACCGCCGCATCGAACGACGTGTAAGAAACCGTGCAGGCCTCGGGATCGATAGCATCGTTCACCGACCCCCCTTTTGGGAAGGACAGATGATGGATAAGCCGGAACTTGTTGGGTTCCTTCTTAGGCACCACCCCCAACGGCGACACCACCAAGACCGGCAAAGGCTGCTCCACGAACGGTCCACACATCCTCCCCAAGGAAACCTCCTTAGCCAATTTGTCGCTGACCACCCCCGGATGCCGCAAGGCGGACCTCAAGTTCCTAGCCACCGGGGGAGCCACTTCCAGCGAACACGGAATCCGAAAACCCACCGCAAACCCCTCCCCCAGCACCCGCGCAGCCCCCTTGTCCGGATACCTATTTAGAAAAGGACGCATCCTTTCCACCCTCACCGGGGTTGCTCCCCTTGAACGCAGGGTCCCCAGTACGCTTGCCCCTCTTAAAACAACGGGAGAGGGAGTGAGTGCCTCCGCAACCGGAACACTCATGTTTAAATCGACAGGACCCCCCGAACTTGCAGGCCCCTTCGTTAAATTGCCAGCACACGCCCATCTTTTTACCGGCCGGAAGTCCAGAGGCGGGGGTACCCCCGGCCCCCCCCTGAAAAAACTGCGACGGCGTCCGCGCCGACGCCATCAACCGCATCCAAAGGCTGATATCCTTGTGGTCCCACCGAATATCAGGCCGCACCGCCCGCCGCTGCCGAAACTGCTCGTCGTACCGCAGCCAAGCCGTACCCCCATACACCCTATGCGCTTCCCCGATAGCGTCCATGTAACAAAACAGAGCCGAGCAGTGCTCCGGCGCTGTCTCGCCAATCACGCTGGCCAAAATGGCAAACGCCTGCAGCCAATTAGGGAAGGTCCGCGGTATCAGCCGATACCGCCTCTTCTCCTCATCGTCCTTCTTAGAGCTATCAGGCTTGACCCTGTCCAAATTGAACTTCTCCAGGGGAAGCAACGAAAAGATCTCCACATACTCACCCTTCTTGATCTTGTCCCTTACCTCCTGCTTGAGATGCGCCCCCAACGGCCCCTCATAACAGACATAAACCTCACACTTAGCCGCGTCGGCAAGCCGAACCAAATCAACCCGAGCCGCGGCCTCTTTCGCTGCCACCTCCTCCCCCATACTTACCGAGGATGCTCCCGCCACCGGCGTTTCCTGTTGCGAACTTACCTCCACAGTCCCGGCCACCGGCGCCTGCAACCCTGAGGGCGAGCCCAAAGCCAGCGACCCGAATGCCCCATCCCCTGGCCCTAGTAAGGCACCCCCTCCCCTGGGGCACCCCACCCCCCAGAAGTGAACCCGAACTGGACCCAGACCCCAGACCACCCACCCAAGGCGCCACCTGCGGGGGGCCCCCAGAAGCCCCGTCAGCAAACCTCTGCAGCAGATCCTTCAAACCCCCCAACAACGCCTGCAACGATTCCTGGGTCCCGCCGGAGGCAGGCAACCCGCCCGCCTCCCGCGGCACCACCCCCGCGCGGCCCCACGCCCCGCTCCCAACCACTCCCCCTGACAGACACCCCACATCATCAGGCAAAACATTAGCATGAAAGTGAAGCCCCTTACCTGGCTGCGTGGGTCCCCTCCCGTCAGCCGACCCTCCGGAACCTCCAGCCGTCTCCACTCGACCAAGGACCTCCTCTTCGGAACCCGACAGCTCCCCCTCGGAACGCACATCTGCCGCGGATGGCATAGGCGTCGCAGACCCTCCGGCCGCTGGGCAGCCCGGGGGTGTAGCAGCGTTGCTGGTAGACGCTCCGTCGTTGCAATAGGCCCGACCAACCATCCTGCCGAGCAAGGCACCCGCACTGCGCACCCGTGCGGGCCCCGTAGGCCTGTTCCCGTCCACCCTCAGGGCTCCGCTTCCACTCCTCTCCGACCTGCCCGCCGCGTCTGGTAGCTTACGCGCAGGTGTGGCTCTGGAACTCCTCCGCCGTGTCTCCCCGTGCGGCGGCAGCACCGCGGCCGCAAGGGGAACCGTGCTCCTTCCGTCAACTGACCGCGCCGGTGGGGAGGGGGTGACCGCAGGCTCCAAACCCCCACTCCCCGAGCCCCGCCCATGAAAAGGATTCCGCCCGGACCCCCCCTAGCCCCCGCAGATGACCGTTTCGCGGGGGGGCCGGCGGGTCCGCTATCGGGCTCCTGGTAGGGCGCTGGACTCTGATGGAGGGGCCAGGAGAGAAGCGCTCCGGTGGCCTGGACCGCCGAGCGCGTGGTGTGGCATCCCCCCCCTCTACAGGCCCCCCCGCCGCCGCACGTGTAATGGCCGCCACCTGCTCCTGCAGCCAGTCCGTCCCTCGCGCTCCCGCCGCCGCACGGAGCCGCTCAAAAAGCTCCTCCATGTCCCCCATCGTAGGCAATGTCCTCCCGAAGTCCCTGGCAGCCAAAAATACCACCCGTCCCGCCCGCAATGCCGCCGTGTAGCCCGCGCTGTACCTGTGCGTCCTGCCAGCCAGGCAACTTCCACACTTGTGACCCACGCTTCCTGTTGCAGCTCCTCCCCCTCCTTATATGGCGCTCCGCCCTCTCCTCTCTCTCTCCTGCCGCTCCACCCCTCCCTCTTTCTATTCTTCAGTTTAACCCTATAAGGGGCTACCTAGCATTTGTCATGCCAGCCCTGCACCTACGTCTAGCCTGCGTTTCCGGGCTTCCCTGTACAGGTAGGATGTAAAAAGGCATCTGCTTGATATTAAAGCGGAGTCCCAACGAAGAATGGAACTCCCACTTTTTGAATCCCCCCCTCCCCCGGTGTCACATTTGACACCTTTCAGGGGGGAGGGGGAGCAGATACCTGTATAATCCAGGTATTTAATCCCACTTTCGGGCATAGATAGCTGCAGTATCCGCGGATATCTACGCCATGTCTGCCCCCTCCTCCACCCCGCCCCCCCGCTGTCTTCTGGAGACACACAGGTCCCAGGAGACAGCAGAGACGAAGTGGGATCGCGCATGCGCAGTAGGGGGAACCAGGCTATGAAGCCACAAAGCTTCACTTCCTGATTCCCTTACCGAAGATAGCGGCGTCTCCACCCAAGAGCCGAAGAACAGACTGCCTTCAGGTGCTGACATCGCAGGCGCCCTGGGCAGGCAAGTGCCCATATTTTAAAATTCAGTAGCTGCTGACTTTAAAAGCGATGTTCCACCATTTTTTTTTTTTTAAGTAAACCTCACCTGGGCCTAAATCAGACTCAAACCCTAGTACTAGAATTCCAGGAAGATTGGGACCTCCTTATAATTCCTACAGCAGGTATACAGGATTAGGAATTCAACTGAAGAAATCTCACCAAGTCCCTGGGAATTATGGAAAATTATCTGGTAAGGCTAGGGAATGAAATAACCTGACAATGAAATCCAGGGCCAGATTAGGAACATCATAGGCCTGGTGCTGAGGATTTTAGTGGGGCTTTTTATAAATAAGTAAAAATTAAAATTCAAACAATTTTTTTTCTTATAACAAATTCAAATAGAGAGAGATAGAGAGAGAAAAGGGGCTGAGAGAGGCATGTGGGGTAAGAGAGGGAGGATGAGAGAGAGAGAGAAAGAGAGAGGATGCGCATGAGAATGCATGGGAATGTCAGGAAGGGCAAACCAGTAACCAAAATGTCAGAAGAACATCTGTGCTCAGGTTTCCAGTAAGAAGAGCTGCACGGCGCATGCGCAGATGCGTGAATGATGGTGTGCGTGCGTTGTGACAGTTCTTGGCGCCAGATATGCTATTTAAAGGAGACTGATGCCCAGGTTCTTTGCTGTCTGGCCTACAGCGTTCCCTGTGACCAGTGGCGGCCCGCCCATAGGGGGCGCCCGAGCGCCGCCCCCCCTCCCCCTAGGTGTAAAAAAAAAAAAAGTAAAAAAAAAAAAGTTAAAAAAATAAATAAAAAAAAACGGGCCCTTTAAGACATTAAAAAAAAAAAAATGTCATTTAACAATTTAACATAGTGTACTGTGGCGCCGGTCACAGTGCACTATGAGAGCGCCACGTCAATGCAATCACAAGATTGCATCCATGGCGCTTCATTTGCGGGTTAAAAACCCGCCTTGCGGCGCACTGTAGAACGCCGACTAGCTTCCGCCCGTAAAATCACTGTGATTCTACGGGCGGGAGCATTGTCATTCTTAGACAGGCAGGTCACTTCCGGCTTTCGGCTGCTTCACGAAACCCGGAAGTGACGTCGGCAGCTCCGTTCCTCAGCCCGAGTGGAGCTGCAAGACAGTGAGGCAGGAGGTGAGTCACCGCATAAAGGCTTTCTAGTTTCTACTTTGTTGAGAATGTTCATGCATTTAGCTGAATGAATGGAAAAAAAGCTTTCACAGCCAGAAAGGTTTCCCCAGGCCAGGCGACTTTTGCCGTGCTCAATCAGAGAATGAGCTCTGAAGGGGAACTCCACGCCAAATTTCTGAAAAAAAAAATTGACGTGGGTTCCCCCTCCGAGAGCATACCAGGCCTTTAGGTCTGGTATGGATTCCAAGGGGAACCCCCTACGCCGAAAAAACGGCGTGAGGGTCCCCCCCAGATCCACACCAGACCCTTATCCGAGCACGCTACCCGGCCGGCCAGGAAAGGGGGTGGGGACGAGCGGGCGCCCCCCCCTCCTGAGCCGTACCAGGCCGCGTGCCCTCAACATGGGGGGGTGCCTTGGGGGAGGGGGGGGCGTGTGGCCCCCCCACCCCAAAGCACCTTGTCCCTATGTTGATGAGGACAAGGGCCTCTTCCCGACAACCCTGGCCGTTGGTTGTCGGGGTCTGCGGGCGGGGGCTTATCGGAATCCGGGAGCCCCCTTTAATAAGGGGGCCCCGGATACCGGCCCCCCACCCTATGTGAATGAGTATGGGGTACAATGTACTCCTACCCATTCACCTGTGAAAAAAAGTAAAAAAAAAAACACAAACACAGGGTAAAAAAATATTTTATTGCACAGCTCCGGTGGTCTTCCGTCTTCGGGGGTCTTCTCGCCGGACTCCTCCACTATCTTCTTGTAGCTCTTTTGCTAGCGGAGGAGCCCGGCTTTCTTCCTCGCTGCCGGCCTCTTCTTCCGACTTCGGGGGTCTTGTCCCCCTCTTCGGTTCTTCTGCCGGGCCACCGCGCCTTCTTATAGCTCTTTTACAGGCGGTGGCCCGGTCTTCTGTCGCCGCCGCCACCGCCGCCCGTTATTCTTCTTCTTCTTCTCCAGGAGATGTTGACTCGACGATCTCTCCGGCCTCAATGCCAGGGACGCGCTGCCACTTATATAGGGACAATGGGGCGGTGTCACATGGGTTGATGTCACATGGGTTGGTCACATGGGTTGATGTCACATGGCGACAGTCCCAGCATCCTCCGGGACTGTGACATCGTAAGGGGGCGGGGTCACCATGTGACATCAACCCATGTGACCAACCCATGTGACATCAACCCATGTGACACCGCCCCATTGTCCCTATATAAGTGGCAGCGCGTCCCTGGCATTGAGGCCGGAGAGATCGTCGAGTCAACATCTCCTGGAGAAGAAGAAGAAGAAGAACGGGTGGCGGCGGCGACAGAAGACCGGGCCACCGCCTGTAAAAGAGCTATAAGAAGGCGCGGTGGCCCGGCAGAAGAACCGAAGAGGGGGACAAGACCCCCGAAGTCGGAAAAAGAGGCTGGCGGCGAGAAAGAAAGCCGGGCTCCTCCGCTAGCAAAAGAGCTACAAGAAGATAGTGGAGAAGTCCGGCGAGAAGACCCCCGAAGACGGAAGACCCCCGGAGCTGTGCAATAAAATATTTTAACCCTGTGTTGTGTTTTTTTTGTACTTTTTTTCACATTGTACCCCATACTCATTCACATAGGGTGGGGGGCCGGTATCCGGGGCCCCCTTATTAAAGGGGGCTCCCGGATTCCGATAAGCCCCCCGCCCGCAGACCCCGACAACAAAACGGCCAGGGTTGTCGGGAAGAGGCTCTTGTCCTCATCAACATGGGGACAAGGTGCTTTGGGGTGGGGGGGCCGCACGCCCCCCTCCCCCAAGGCACCCCCCCATGTTGAGGGCACGCGGTCTGGTACGGCTCAGGAGGGGGGGCGCCCGCTCGTCCCCACCCCCTTTCCTGGCCAGCCGGGTAGCGTGCTCGGATAAGGGTCTGGTGTGGATCTGGGGGGGACCCTCACGCCGTTTTTTCGGCGTAGGGGGTTCCCCTTGGAATCCATACCAGACCTAAGGGCCTGGTATGTTCTCGGAGGGGGGAACCCACGCCAATTTTTTTTTCTGATTACATAAGGGGCGTGGTTTATGAGAAGTGGAAGGGGCCAAAATGATGGGCGGGGTCTGGCGCCCCCCCATCCAAAAACTTCACCAGCCGCCACTGCCTGTGACCCCTGCTACCCGTTGATCCTGAAGAAAATTATAAAAAATTTGTTTGGGTACAGTGTAGCATGACCATGCAATTGTTATTCAAAGTGCGACAGGTCTGAAAGCTGAAAAATGGCTTGGGCAGGAAGGGGGTGTTCGTGCCTGGTAGGCAAGTGGTTAAATTATTATTATTATTCAGGATTTATATAGCGCCAGCAATTTACGCAGCACTTTACAATATAAAAGGAGACAATACAGTTACAATACAATAAAATACAAGAAGAGTAAGAGGGCCCTGCTCAGAAGAGCTTACAATCTAATAGGGTGGGGCAGGTGGTACAAAAGGTTATAACTGTCAGGAATGAGCTGATGGAAGTGGTAGGAGATTAGTTTGTGACGTGATAGGCTTCCCTGAATAGATGAGTTTTCCTCATTAGCCTCAGAGTACCTGTGTAATTAATATGTGTTCGGGTTTAAAGGGATGAGGTGGCAACCCCAGGTCTAACCAAGAATTTTATGGGACACCCATAGAAAAATGTTAATGGTGCCCCAAGCTAATTCTCCCCTCAGCAGCTGGAGGAGTCATCTTTGACAAGGTGTCACTGATCTTAACAAAAGATTTGCCTAAATCAAGCAAAGGTACCAGGATAGCTGTCAGCATAGTCAGTGCACTACTAGGGACCACTTCTTAGTTATGTCATGACATTTGTATTGTCTGACACTTCCACCCCCCCACCTTTTGCCACATACTCCCCCATCACCCCCCTTTCCTCCAAACCCCCTCACCCCATTAAACCAGACCAGACTACGTTTGGAGTAAAGGGCCAAAGGCCTTGATTTATTAACCAAAATATAAATATAAAATATTATTATTAAAGGTTATTTATTAAAAGTTTATAACTTGTAAACTTTTTCTTTAACACTGGAACATGGGTCATTAGCATATCCAAGACCCTACTGGTCACTGCACCATATATTTTACCTCTTGACCTCCAGTCGGCATCCCCTGTCTCGGAGGCTAAACCCAAACCAATGCAGTGACCTACCCCTTTTCTCCTCCGGTTACCCCCTTGTAACCAGGAAGTACATCAACAACCATCCCCATCCCCATGGATGGGTACAACCTAATTACCCCCTGCACCACTTACCCTTCTAAACTGACCCCCAAACAACCAGCACACCCTGCCAACACCCCCTTACAACCAAATCCTACCAACCACAGGGGAGGGTGGGTGGGAATCTCTTCCTCCTCCGCTCTCCAAGTGGCCTGGCTTCCGCTCGGCTTCCTGGCCAAACGTGGTAGCTCTGCCCCTGGCTCCGCCTACCCGGCTTCTTAAAGCGGCCCACATTTCTGCTATTAAAGTGGCGACAGTGCATGCAAACAACTGTCATGCCGTCCCTGCGTTTAGCAGCCTTTGGCTGCTGCTCCGTGGCCTCTCTTGACATTTGTATTGTCTGACACTTCCACCCCCCCACCTTTTGCCACATACCCCCCCATCACCCCCCTTTCCTCCAAACCCCCTTACCCCATTAAACCAGACCAGACTACGTTTGGAGTAAAGGGCCAAAGGCCTTGATTTATTAACCAAAATATAAATATAAAATATAAACTTTTAATAAATAACCTTTAATAATAATAACTTGTAAACTTTTTCTTTAACACTGCAACATGGGTCATTAGCATATCCAAGACCCTACTGGTCACTGCACCATATATTTTACCTCTTGACCTCCAGACGGCATCCCCTGTCTCGGAGGCTAAACCCAAACCAATGCAGTGACCTACCCCTTTTCTCCTCCGGTTACCCCCTTGTAACCAGGATGTACATCAACATCCATCCCCATCCCCATGGATGGGTACAACCTAATTACCACCTGCACCACTTACCCTTCTAAACTGACCCCCAAACAACCAGCCACAGCTCGAAAGGTGGTAAAGCCTTACCCTTTAGAGCACCGCCACACGCACAGTCCCCTCTGGATCCCCTCCTGCAGGCCTAAAGCCCACAAGTCCGTCCCCACCTCATTCAAATGAACCCCGTCACTCCTCAAGTACCTCCATGTCTAAAACTCCAATTCCCGATGCCTAATGGCCAATCCCCCATTCCTAACAAAAAACCTGCTCACCTCCTTGTTAACCTTAACCCGGGCCCTGTCCACCTTCTTGTCAGACTGCGCCCACCTCCACGACATCCTGCTGACCATATCCGACCATATCAAGACCATGCCCGGGTAGGCAGCCTTCCACCGAAGGCTGTCGCACTTAATGTCACGTATGAGGTCCCTCATGGACCTGACCCCCATGTCATTGCCCCCCACATGCAGGATCAACACATCAGGCGGCCGGTCCAGGCGAGCGAATCTATGGACCTCACCCAGCACCCTGTTCCACCGCATGCCAGGGACCCCTATCCATCGAACCTGGGCTTCATGTCTGGGAATCCGAAGCTGTCTCCCGTTTGGACAAACATCAGCTCTCTTCGAACCCCAGAACACATATGAATGGCCCAGAATCCAGACCAAAGCAACTTCAGAACCTGTAAACAAAAACCAGTAAATACACAAGACCCAGCAACAGTCATCCCGTACTAGTACATATCCCCTCCCCCGCGCCCAGGCCTAACTCAGTAAATGAGGCCGAACGTACAACCTAAACCTCCCCGATTCCCACCTTCTGATTCTCTTCACCGCCTCCGCACTTAGCCCGGCCCTAGACGCCTCAGTAGCCACCCCTATGCGGAAAGAGTGCAATGAAAAACTACCCTGGTCAAACCCTGCTGCCGCCACGCACTTCTGAAAAATTGCATTGAACTGAAACTTAGACAAAAAGTAACCATCCCCATGCATAAAAAAGGGGCACGCCACCCGTGGCCGTACACCCAGGAAAGCCGCCACCGCCCCCACCGGGCATATATCCCTCTCCGCAATAGGGGCCACTTCCACCAGAACCCCTCTCCCCCCCTGATCCATCTTAGACCTGCGCAACCAAATTCTAACCCCATCCTGACTCAATTCCACATCACCCGCATCCAACCCCCCGACCCGATACCTGGCCGGGCAGAACAGCTCCCCAATCCGGAATGCCCCAAAAAACGACAAAGAAAAAGCCACCCTAAAGAGGCTCCGTTCGTAAGAGGACCCGCACACCGCCTGCACCGCCGTGCACAGGCCCCGGAGCATCTGAAAGGAAACCGGACGCCGCCCATCCCTCTGTCTATGCGCCTTCCCGGTATCCTTTCACCGCTTGTCGCAGCCAAAACTCCTTGGTAAAATCCCGACTCCCTTCCCATTTAAACAAGAAGGCCAACCCAGCCAGCTTCCTGTCTATGGAAGCCGCCGAAACCCCCCTGTCCATATCCCTGCAAAGAAAGTAAAAAACAGCCTGAGCCATGCCCGCCTCACCCGGGGCCATGCCGATCGCCGCTAGGCATTCCGACCATTCCTGCCAAACCTTTGAATATGCCCGCCATGTCGACTTACACACAGACATCTCAATCAACCGCACTGCAACTCCACCGCTATGCTCCACATCCAAGCTGGACAGGCGATCCCGTGACGCTGTGCCTCCGGTGCCAGCCCCCGAAACCTGTCCCACTGAAAACGAGAGAGCGTCTCCACCCCCGGTAGATGCACAGCATAGACGAACGCATTAACCTGCAAACAACGCAACACCAGGTGGCGTACAAGCCTGACCACCGGCCCAGAGGCCGCCGTCAGCCGATTAACCACGTGCACCACCCCCAAGTTGTCGCAATTAAAGCGTACCTTCAGATTCCGAAAAGACTCCCCCCAAATCTCCAAGGCCACAACAATGGGAAACAGTTCCAACAACACCAGGTTCTTCAGGAGCCCGGCCGCGGCCCACTCTGCAGGCCACGGTGCTGCGGACCACTGACCCTTGAAGTAAGCGCCGAAACCCGACGACCCAGCCGCGTCGGTGAACAACTCCAGATCCCAATTGCTAATGGGACCGACATCCATAGGGCGCGTCCGTTGAATGAGGCCAAAGAGGCCTGCCACACCCCAAGATCGTCCTTGTGCTCTTGTTTCAGAGTCACGAAATGAGTAGGTGACCGGACCCCCGCCGTGGCCGAGGCCAACCTGCGGCTGAAAACTCGCCCCATCGGAATGATCCGACACGCGAAATTGACCTTGCCCAAAAAAGATTGCAACTGCCGCAATTGCAGTTTGCGAACCCCAATGGTCGCCCGTACTTCCTCCTGCAATGACTCCAATTTGTCCTGGGGCAACCTGCATTCCATCCTGTCGGAGTCGATCACGATCCCCAAAAACGTAATGCAGACTGTGGGCCCTTCCGTCTTCTCCGGCGCTAATGGGACCCCGAAGCGGCCCGCCAAGTGCTGCAACGTCCCCAAGAGGACTGCGCAAACATTCGAGCCGGCCGGGCCTACGCACAAGAAATCATCCAAATAGTGAATGACCGATTGATGCCCGACACGTCCCGCACGGCCCATTCTAAGAAAGAACTGAACTGCGCATGAAATGGAGCAACCCATGGGCAGGCAACGGTCGACATAAAACCCCCCCTTCCAACAGCACCCGAGAAGCCAAAAGCTATCAGGATGCACTGGCAAGAGCCGGAACGCCGATTCGACATCCGACTTCGCCATTAAGGCCCCCTGTCCATACCTCCTCACCCAGGACACCGCCGCATCAAAGGATGTGTATGTCACCGCACAATCCTCCGGCGAGATGGCGTCGTTAACCGAGCCCCCTTTCGGAAAGGACAGGTGATGGATCAACCGGAACTTGTTGGGCTCCTTCTTGGGGACTACCCCCAGCGGAGAAACCACTAAATGGGGGAGGGGTGAGTCCAGAAACGGGCCGGCCATGCGGCCCAACGCCACTTCTTTGCTCAACTTGTCCGTCACCACCTCCGGGTGTTGCAATGCGGACTTCAAATTGTTGGCCACGGGAGGAGGGGCAGCCAACGAACAGGGGATCCGAAAACCCACCGTAAAACCCTCCTCCAGCACCCGTGCCCCCACCCGGTCCGGATATCTATTGAGAAAAGGCCGCATCCTTTCCACCCGCACCGGAGTTGTCCCTCTTCGGGACAGCATCTCCAGCGCACCCCTTTCCTTTTTTAAAACATCTGGTGAGGGGGTGGGACCCGCCGCAACCCGAGCACAAATGCTTGAAGCGGCAGGTGGATCCGAATTTACAGGTGCCCTCGTTGAACTGCCAGCAATAACCCCAGCGCTTCTCGGTCGGCTATCCTGGGGTAGCTGAACCTCCGACCCCCTGCTGAAAAAACGGGTTGGGAGCCCTCGCAGCCGTCATCAACTTCATCCACAAGCTGATGTCCTTATGATCCCAGTGAAGCGAGGGTCGAACCGCCATCCGTTGCCGAAACTGTTCATCATACCTAAGCCACGCTACCCCGCCGTACGTCCTATGCGCCTCACTGATGGCCTCCAGATACACAAACAACGCGGAGCAATGTTCCGGCGCCTTCTCCCCCACAACGCTCGCCAGAATGGCGAACGCCTGGAGCCAATTTGAAAAGGTACGCGGAATCAACCTATACCTCCGCTTCTCCTCGTCTTCCTTCTTCCGTTCCTCAGGCTTCAACCGGTCTAGGTTGAACTTTTCCAGCGGAAGCAGGGTAAAGATCTCGATGTACTCACCCTTCCAAATCTTCTCCTTCACCTCCTGCTTCAAGTGCGCCCCCAAGGGTCCCTCGAAGCAAACGTACACCTCGCTCTTTGCCACGTCCGCCAGCCTGACCAGGTCGGCGCTCTGTTCCCCCGACTTCGCCGAAACCCCGTCAGCCGTGGGGGCCACCGAGCCCGTCGGCGCTTCCCCCCCAGCCGCTGGGACCCCCAGGGCCACCGCCGGAGCGGACCCCAGGCCAGACGGGACTGTTCCGGCGGCCACGCCTGGGCCGGCCCGCCTGCCATACCCCACTCAAATTTCTGAACCAGCTCCTTCAGGCCCGCCAACAACCCCCCAAGGCCCTCCTGTCTCCCACCCACTGTCGGCTCCGGAGGTTTGGTTGCGCCCGCCAATCCCGCGGACCCACCCCCCCTGCCGGCGCTCCCCGCAAGCTACCCTGCCCCAACAAATCATGCAACAGTGTAGAAATAGAAAAAGAAGTGTCACACTCACCGGGCTGCCCAGGACCGGGCCTCGCAGCCGCCGCACGGGGACCCACCACCGACTCCGCGTCACGGACATCACCACCATCAGACTCCGACAGCTCGCCCTCCGATCGATCGCTTGCCACGGCCGACACCGGTCCGGAAGAAGGACGCCCAGACGGGCCCGCTCCGCCATCAGGGGTTCCACGATGAACATCTCTGGGGGGCCGGCCCACCCGACCGCCCGCTCCTCCCTCGCTTCTGGGCGAAGGGCTCCTGCGCCTCACAGCTCGCCGGCTCTTCGTCCCCTGCCCCACGGCCATGCTGCGTCCAGTGTTCAGGCAGCCCCCGTAAATCCCGCCGTCACCCCAGGGACTGGGGGCCGCCACGCCGGGCCGTGCCCCCACCCGCTGTACAGCTGACCTCCGCAGACCGACCTCCCCATCTCCCCCAGCCACCCCGGCCTGGCCCAGGCATCTGCGCCGAGCAGGGGGCGCTGAATCCAGGGACGATCCACCCTGCCTCCCAGCCAGTCCCCTCCTCCGGGCCCCACTCCTGGCCGAGTACCTGTTGCTCCCTTCCCCCGATGGGGTGGAGGTCGGTGACGCTGTCCTCTGCTGGGGATGCCGCTCGGTGCTGCCCTCACGGACGTGAGCGCCCCCCGCGGGGGCCCCACGCGGCCCGCTCCCGGACTGTATCGCTCGGGCGGCCTGGAACGCCGCGCCCGAGGAGTCTCCGTCGTCCCCCCGCTCGTCGCCGCCTCCCGTTCTGCCACCAAGGCCGCCACTTGCCCCTGTAGCCATGCGGTGCCTTCTTGTGCAATAGCAGCCCTGAGCTGGGCCAGCAAGTCCGCGGACACCATCTTGGACTATTCGGAGGAGCGGCGAGGGTCCGTCCAATCTCTTCCTCCTCCGCTCTCCAAGTGGCCTGGCTTCCGCTCGGCTTCCCGGCCAAACGTGGTAGCTCCGCCTCCTGGCTCCGCCTACCCGGCTTCTTAAAGCGGCCCACATTTCTGCTATTAAAGCGGCGACAGTGCATGCAAACAACTGTCATGCCGTCCCTGCGCTTAGCAGCCTTTGGCTGCTGCTCCGTGGCCTCTCTATGTAATCAGAGCACTGAAGAAACATCCTACAGTACAGCCACGTGCTGCCCACCATTAAAAAAACATAGGGGTGAAGGGCAGGCAGCACCCAGTGGTGGCCCGCCCACCCAGCAGTCACAAAGGTAATGGTTTAAAAAGGTCCCTTTAAAAAAAAAAAAAGTTCTTTAACCACTTGCCGACCGCCGCACGACGATATACGTCGACAGAATGGCACGGGCAGGCATATGGGCGTATATTTAAGTCCCTGCCTTCCCGCGGGTGGGGGCCCCGATCGGGCCCCCCCCCCGGTGCCTGCGGCGGTCGGTATTCATTCGGGAGCGGTCCGGGATGAGGGGGTGGCCATTCATTCATGGCCACCCCCTCGCGATCGCTCCCGACTAATGGAAATCCTTCGTGACATCACTTCCTCTCCTGTAATGTGAACACAGGCAGAGGAAGTGATGTAATCTCTCCTCGTGTCGGTATTTTTCGTTCCGGCACCGAGGAGAGAGGATCGGTGAGTTGCACCAACACGACACTTCACAGTAGAACATGCCAGGCACACTCACACCCCCCCTTTACCCCCCGATCACCCCCCCAATTACCCCTGCCCCCCCAGTCACAGTGACACCAATGCATTTTTTTTTTTTTTTTTTTGCATTGGTGTCATTTGTGACTGTAATAACTGTTAGGGCAGTTAGCCCCCTTTAGTTCTAATGTACCCCCCTAACCCCCCCCCAATAAAGGTTTAACCCCGTGATCACCCCCCGTCACCAGTGTCACTAAGGCTGGGTTCACATTGCAGCGGTTTATGAGAACGGATGTGATTCGCACCGCACTGCAGTGCAAATCACATCCGATCTCTGCGATTCGAGTTCAGCCATTCGCCGCACCCGCCGCAAATTCGCACGGGACCCTTTTTTTGGTCCGCAGCAGAATCGGATCGCATGGGTGTTCACACCATGCGATCCGAGTTTGCAGATCGCACTGCGATATGCGAACTGATCTGGGGGTGTCATTAACATTTCACTGACACTCCCAGCAGTTCGCATAGGGCAGTGTGAACTGCCGCCGGGAGGCATGCAATGCGGGAACCCGCCGCGGATTCGTGGCGTTCCCGCATCGCTCCAGTGTGAACCCAGCCTAATAAGCGATCGTTTTTCTAAATTCGTTTTTTTTTGTGTCACAGGTGACGCTAGTTAGGCAGGTAGGTATTTAGGTTCGCCGCAGCTTTTTATAGCGCCAGGGACCCCCATATACTACCGCATAAAGCCCCCTGATTGCCCCCTAGTTAACCCTTTCACCAGTGATCACCATATAACTGTTACAGGTGACGCTGGTTGGTTAGTTATTTTTTTATAGTTTCAGGGCACCCGCCATTTATTACCTAATAAAGGTTTAACCCCCTGATCACATGGCGGGTGTCATTTGTGACTGTAATAACTGTTAGGGCAGTTAGGGTTATCCCCCTTTAGTTCTAAGGTACCCCCCTAACCCCCCCAATAAAGGTTTAACCCCGTGATCACCCCCCGTCGCCAGTGTCACTAAGGCTGTGTTCACATTGCAGCGGTTTATGAGAACGGATGTGATTCGCACCGCACTGCAGTGCAAATCACATCCGATCTCTGTGCGATTCGAGTTCAGCCATACAGATAGTATGGCTGAATTCGCGTTGCACCCGCCGCAAACTCGCACGGGACCCTTTTTTTGGTCCGCAGCAGAATCGGATCGCATGGGTGTTCACACCATGCGATCCGAGTTTGCAGATCGCACTGCGATATGCGAACTGATCTGGGGGTGTCATTAACATTTCACTGACACTCCCAGCAGTTCGCATAGGGCAGTGTGAACTGCCGCCGGGAGGCATGCGATGCGGGAACCCGCCGCGGATTCGTGGCGTTCCCGCATCGCTCCAGTGTGAACCCAGCCTAATAAGCGATCGTTTTTCTAAATTCGTTTTTTTTTGTGTCACAGGTGACGCTAGTTAGGCAGGTAGGTATTTAGGTTCGCCGCAGCTTTTTATAGCACCAGGGACCCCCATATACTACCGCATAAAGCCCCCTGATTGCCCCCTAGTTAACCCTTTCACCAGTGATCACCATATAACTGTTACAGGTGACGCTGGTTGGTTAGTTATTTTTTTATAGTTTCAGGGCACCCGCCATTTATTACCTAGTCTCACTAGTGTACCCGTAAATTTAGAGGTGTCTACTTTCCAAAATGGGGTCATTTGGGGGGGGTTTGTGCCATCTTGGCATTTTATGGCCTTCAAAACTGTAACGCCCTTAGAAAGCCTGAAGGCGGTGCTTGGTTTTCGGGGCCCCGTACGCGGCTAGGCTCCCAAAAAGTCCCACATATGTGGTATCCCCATACTCAGGAGAAGCAGCAGAATTTATTTTGGGGTGTCATTTCACATATGCCCATGGCATGCGTGAGCAATATATCATTTAGTGACAACTTTGTGAAAAAATAAAATAAAAATAAAAAGTTTGTAATTTTCCCGCAACTTGTGGCAAAATATAAAATATTCCATGGACTCAACATGCCTCTCAGCAAATAACTTGGGGTGTCTACTTTCTAAAATGGGGTCATTTGTGGGGGTTTTGTGCCATCTTGGCATTTTATGGCCTTCAAAACTGTAATAGGTAGTGAGAAGTGAAATCAAAAATTTACGCCCTTAGAAAGCCTGATGGCGGTGCTTGGATTTCGGGGCCCCGTACGCGGCTAGGCTCCCAAAAAGTCCCCCACATGTGGTATCCCCGTACTCAGGAGAAGCAGCAGAATTTATTTTGGGGTGTCATTTCACATATGCCCATAGCATGTGTGAGCAATATATCATTTAATGACAACTTTGAATAATGACAAAAAAAATTTTTTTTTTTTTTTTTACACAATCGCTTGAGGCAAAAAAATAAAATATTCAATGGGCTCAACATGCCACTTATCAATTTCCTTAGGGGGTCTACTTTCCAAAATGGGGTCATTTGGGGGGGGTTTTGTACTGCCCTGCCATTTTAGCACCTCAAGAAATGAGATAGGCAGTCGTAAACTAAAAGCTGCGTAAATTCCAGAAAACGTACCTTAGTTTGTAGATGTCACAACTTTTGCGCAAACCAATAAATATACAGTTATTGACTTTTTTTTTACCAAAGACATGTGGCTGAATACATTTTGGCCTAAATGTATGACTAAAATTGAGTTTATTGGATTTTTCTAATAACAAAAAGTAGAAAATATCATTTTTTTTCAAAATTTGCGGTCTTTTTACGTTTATATCGCAAAAAATAAAAATCGCAGAGTCAGTCAAATACCTTTAAAAGAAAGCTCTATTTGTGGGAAGAAAAGGACGCAAATTTCGTTTGGGTACAACATTGCATGACCGCGCAATTACCAGTTAAAGCAGCGCAGTCAGGGGCGGACTGACCATTGGGCCACTCGGGCACTGCCCGAGGGCCCCGGGCATCTAGGGGGCCCCATCAGGGTTGCCAGCCTCAGTAAAACCAGGGACAGTATGTAAAAATGTATGTTTTTTTTTTTTTTTTTTTTTTTTTTACATCTGTCTCTGAAATGTCCCTTACCGACATCCTTTTGGTCTAAAAATCCTGAGATTATAGCTGCCCCACCTCTCCAGTACCTTCTCAGCCAATAGAAACATGTCTGTGTATACTGTGTGTACATGTAGGTGTATAGTGTGTGTGTGTGTGTGTGTGTGTGTGTGTGTGTGTGTATACTGTGTGGCCCCATGATCTCGGATTGCCTGGGGGCCCCATAATCTCCTATTGCCCGGGGGCCCCATAATCTCCTATTGCCCGGGGGCCCCATGAGTTGTCAGTCCGCCCCTGAGCGCAGTGCCAAAGTGTAAAAAGACCTCTGGTCATTTACCAGCAAAATGGTCCGGTCTGAAAGTGGTTAACCACCTCAATACAGTGCAGTTACACCCCCTTCCTGACCAGACCAATTTTCAGCTTTCAGCGCTCTCACAGTTTGAATGACAATTACTCAGTCATCCAACACTGTATACATATGAAACTTGCGTCCTTTTTTCCACACAAATAGAGCTTTCTTTTAGTGGTATTTAATCACTAGTGGGTTTTTTATTTTTTGTGCTATAAATAAAATAAAATGTAAATTTTGTGAAAAAAATTCCTTTTTCTTTGTTTCTGTCATAAATTTTTGCTAAATAGTAATTTTTCTTCATAAATTTTGGGCAAAATTTATACTGCTACATATCTTTGGTAAAAATAATCCACATTAGTGTATATTATTTGCCCTTTGTGAAAGTTATAGAGCAGGGATATGCAATTAGTGGACCTCCAGCTGTTGCAGAACTACAAATCCCATGAGGCATAGCGAGACTCTGACAGCCACAAGCATGACACCCAGAGACAGAGGCATGCTGGGACTTGTAGTTTTGCCACAGCTGGAGGTCCGCTAATTGCATATCCCTGTTATAGAGTCTACAAACTATGGTGCCAATCACTGAAAATTGATCACTTCTGATCAGGCCTTCAGTACATCAGGTGTACCTCATTTCTTGAGACACTAACAAGTTAGTTAAGTACAAATACCCCCCAAATGACCCCTTTTTACAAAGTAGACATTCCAAGGTATTAAGTAAGTAGCATGGTGAGTTTTTTTAAATTGTAATTTTTTCCCACAATTCTTTGCAAAATGAGGATTTTTTTTTTTTTTTAATTTTTTTTTTACTAAATTGTCATATTATCAGGTTATTTCTCACACACAGCATATGCATACCACAAATTACACCCCAAAATACATTCTGCTACTCTTCCCAAGTACGGCGATACCACATGTGTGAGACTTTTACACAGCCTGGCCACATACAGAGCACCAACATTGATGTAGTACCTTCAGACGTTCTACGAGCAAAAATGACGCATCTCATTTCTCAACCACCTATTACACTTTTGAAGGCCCTGGAGTTCCAGGAAAATGGAATTTCCCATAAAATGACCCCATTTTGGAAAGCAAACACCCCAACGTATAATCTGTGAGGCATAATGAGTCTTTTGAACGGTTAATTTTTTTCCAGAAGTTTTTGGAATATGTGGAAAAAAATTAAAACGCATTTTTTTTTTACACAAAATTGTCAATTTATAAGATATTTCTAACACATAGCGTGTATATAGCAAAAATTACACCCCAAAATACATTTTGCTACTCCTCCCGAGTATGGCGATACCACATGTGTAGGACTTTTACACAGCCTGGCCACATAGAGAGGCCGAACATTGAAGTAGTACGTTCAGGCGTTCTAGGAGCATAAATGACACATCTCATTTCATTCCTACCCATCACACTTTTGAAGGTCCTGGACCACCAGAACAGTGAAATTACCCACAAAATGACCCCATTTTGGAAAGCAAACACCCCAACGTATATTCTATGAGACATGGGCTGCAAATAGGTACTCGGGTACTCTGATGGCCTGGTGACAGGTACTCGGGTACTCTGATGGCCTGGTGACAGGTACTCTGATGGTTTGGTGACTGGTATTTGGGTACTCTCAAGGGTGGTGACAGGTACTCATATGGACTGTGACAGGTACTCGGGTACTCAGATGAACTGTGACAGGTACTCGGGTACTCAGATGGACTGTGACAGGTACTCGGGTACACAGATGGACTGTGTCAGGTACTCGGGTACTCAGATGGACTGGAACAGGTACTCGGGTACTCAGATGGACTGGAACAGGTACTCGGGTAGTCAGATGGGCTGTGACAGGTACTCGGGTACTCAGATGGGCTGTGACAGGTACTCGGGTACCCTGATGGACTGTGACAGGTACTCAGGATCACAGCCGACCACGTGGGTAAACAGCCGGCCAATGGCTGTTTACCAGCGTCGGTGACGAGCAGTGTTCCCGGGTCACACGCCGACACCGACGTGATCGCGCGCATGCGCCGTGCACAGTCGGGGTGTGACCATCTGTGACCGGCCGTGACTTCATCATGGCCAATCACGTGGTAAACAGCCATAGCCAATGGCTGTTCACCCCCTTCGGTGGCGAGCGGTGTCTCCGTGACACGCCGCCACCGAAGAAACAGGGATGCGCGCGCACGATCGCGCGCATTCCCTGTTTAAATGGGAGGCCGTCATATAACGGCCTCCCGCCACAATAGGTGCGCCGCCTGCCCGTCATTTGACGGCTGGCGGTCAGCATCTAGTTAAGTGCACTCTGTTCGTGCGCCTGACACAGCGCACTGTGGGAAGCGCCATGTCAATGCAATCACGAGATTGCAGATGAGTTGCTTCATTTGCAGGTTTTTGACCTGCTTTGCGGCACAATCCAGGCTGGGAGCTTTGTTGTTCAAGTTAAGAGGTTACTTCCGATTTCCCTGTTCCACAGGGAAACCGGAAGTGACATCAGCAGCTCCGTGGAACGCACAGCCCGAGTGGAGCTGCCTGTAAGGTAAGTGAGGCTGCATATGATGGGGCACAGTGAAGCTGCAATCGATGCTGCACAGTGGCTGCATTTGATGGGGCACAGTAGATGTAACTGATGGGGCACAGTGGCAGCGTTTGATATTGTACAGTGTCTGCGTTTGATGGGCACAGTGGCTGTGTTTGATGGTACAGTGGCGACAATTGATGGGCACAGTAGCTGCTGCGTTTGATGGGCACAGCGGCTGCGTTTGATGGGCACAGCGGCTGCGTTTGATGGGCACAGTGAGGCTACAATTGATGGGTTTTTTTTTCCAGGAATTTTCAGTTTGTTTGTGCCCTCCCCAAAAATATTGAGTACCGGCCGCCACTGGCAGCACCAATTGGAAGGAAAAAATTTATAAACTAGGGAGAAATTAAGCATGGAATTCTAAGCACAAAGGCTACCTGTCCTTCCCCCGAGTCAGGACTGCCCAAAAAACAGGAAACGGGTATCAATGTAGAAAGGAAACCGGAAGTGACATCTGCAGCTCCGTGGAATGCACAGCCCGAGCGGAGCTGCCTTTAAGGTAAGTGAGGCTTCATATGATAGGGCACAGTGAAGCTGCATTTGATGCTGCATAGTAGCTGCATTTGATAGGGCATAGTGGCTGCATAAGATGGGTACAATAGCTGTAATTGATGAGGCACAGTGGCTGCGTCTGATGGGCACAGCGAGGCTGCAATTGATGAGGGGTTTTTTTTTCACCCCCCAAAAAAATCCATAAACTAGGGAGAAATTAAGCATGGAATTCTAAGGACAAAGGCTACTGTACCTGCCCTTCCCCAAGTCAGGACTGCCCAAAAACTGGGAAGCGGGTATTGATTTAGAAGAAAAGGTGCTGGCCTTGGAGGTAGTGTTCAGCAGGCATCGCTGACATGCCCTTCACCTCTATCATTTCCACAGAGGGCTTACAAGTGCTATGGTATACCATGCTGGGTATGGAAGAGAATAGCAGCATCATTGCCAACATTGTAAAAAAAAAAAATTCGGGACACTTTTTTGGCAGTAGGCGGAGTTGTATTATAATTAGGGGGCGGGGCATGTGGTAATAGGTGCGGCATAGAAAAAGGTGAAAATGCGGCACGCAAAGGAAAATATGGGCATGGTTTACGTAAAATAGTGGCCCCGACATACTGCACAGACTGGCCCCCACATACTCACTGCACAGACTGGCCCCGACAGGACATATGATCATCATCTCCTGTCCTCCAAGCTGTCGTTGCTGTGCTGACTTTGAACTGTGGGGCCGCAGCATCTGAGCTCCATTGAAGACCAGCTTCTGGACTTCTTTAAAATCTCTAGCAGCCTGTTTGGATATGAAAAGTATACACTCAAGTTATCTGAATGTGTATTGTACAACCTGATAATAAATAAATGTTATTTGGAAAAAAAAAAAATAAAAAAAAATAAAAAATCTCTAGCAGCCGGTGGCAAAAAAATGGGAAATTTGAATTTCCCGGGACAAACCACATTTCCCAGGACAAATGTCCTAATCCCGGGAATGTCCCGGGAAATTCGGGACAGTTGGCAACTATGTAGCAGCAGTCTTTCTCAGGTAACGTATGATACTGCAGTACCTCACAGAAATGTTGCTGAAAATGTATTGATAGATGCAGTTATAACTTATACAAAACATTCACTACAACGTCTCTCATATTTAGTGGACAGTTCCTGGCCTAAGCGGACCCATAATAGTTTTTCCCCTGCTGCTGTAACAATTCTTTTATTATTTACAAAATATTTTTAGACATTTTAATTTCAATTCTTTTGTCAGGCTTTCTCTGCCCTGGTTAAAACAAGCATGGGCAGTGATTGCAAACTGGTAGAAAATATTTGTGGCTGGGATGAATGCCGCAAGATGGGCCAAATTAGATTTTGTGGGACTATTGCTGGTAAATTATTACTGAAGTGTCTCAGGTGATATGCTTGACCTGTCTTGTTTGTGTTTTCACATTTCAGGCTATTAGGCCTGATTCACACCTATGCATTTTTAGTGCATTTTGCAGATTTCTACTACAGTCCATTTAACATTGTTTCCTATGGAACACGTTCTGTAGTGCAAATTTCCAAAATGCACTAAAAATGCATAGGTGTGAATCCAGCCTAATACCTGGTCATGTTCACAGAGGAGTTGAGTTATTTAAACTGGAGAGTGCAAAATCTGGTGCAGCTGTGCCTGGTAGCCAGCCAATCAGCTTCTAATTTCAGCTTGTGCAATTAAGCTTTAAGAGAAAAAAAAAAACTTGGACGCTGATTGGTTTCTATGCACAACTGCACCAGACTTTGCACTCTCCAGTTTTATTAAATCAAACCCATACTATTCTGTCTCTGGTCAACTTCTACCAAATGATAAGAGATATACATTACCAAAAGTATTGGGACACCTGCCTTTACACGCACATGAACTTTAATGGTGTTAGTCTGTAGGGTTCAGTATTACGTGGGGCCACCCTTTGCAACTATAACAGCTTCAACTCTTCTGGGAAGGCTGTCCACAAGGTTTAGAAGCGTTTCTATAGGGATGTTTGATCATTCTTCCAGAAGCACATTTGTGATATCAGGCAGTGTTATTGGACAAGAAGGCCTTGCTCACAGTCTGTGCTCTATTGGGTTCTGGTCAGGAAACAAAAACAAGGTCCATAAAGACATGGATGAGTGAGTTTGGGGTGGAGAAACTTGATTGGCCTGCACAGATGCCTAATCCTACCATGGACCATCATTCTACTAATACACCAGGATATGAGCAATAATTTGCCTCTAACAATGGAGACATTTGGCTATGCTCATGCACATTGCATAGGCTTATTCCACGTATCACCATTTGGAATCACGCCCTGTGAAAACCCATGTTACGATTTACCATTAAAAACAAGCCCATCGACCATTAGGAAACATGCCCTGTGAAAAATCTCATGAAGCCATTGATGCAGTGCAGGTGGACAGGTAGAGGCTCTAAAGAGGTTGAAAAGGTGAAAATATTCTCCCATCCACCAATACAACATTCAATAAGGGCATACATCTACTTTAACAGGCCTACAAGCCCTACACTAATCTCTCCCTATGCAGTTTCTTGGCAGCCCTTCCTATGCTGCTAGGGCCTCACCCTTTTATAGTGAGCGGGTTGTCTTAACTAAAGGCCTCCTTATTGGTCCTTCTCAACCACCTGACGTAAGTTCACAGGCCAAGCAGTGCATCATGGTTAATGTATATAAAAAGGTATGTGGGGCTAACTCTAAGAAATAAAAACAAATAATAAAAATGTTTACGGTAAACACACTAAAATAAACAGCACTCCCAGAACCATGCTACAGCTGATGCAAGATAATCAAGTGCAAATAATCTTCAACATGATAAACGGTAATAAATATTCATAATACAAAAAAAGTTCAAGAAAGTGCAAACAAATCCTCCAAAAGTGCAATAAAAGTCCAGTACAAAAAACAAAACAAAAATAAAAAACTCCTAAGTGACAGTTCATATAGAAAAAAAGTGCATGTGCAGAGCGATCAAACGAAATCCACTTCATTCAATTGATATCATCATCCATGGCGCGCCACTAAAATAAATAAAAAGCCCCCAACAGGTCAAATCAAGCCTTGGTATGGATATACACTGAATCCTCAACAATCGATCGACTCCCACAGATATCCACAGCAATGCAGGTACCAGGATGACTTCCAGGCTCATCAGATGAAGTATAGTCATGAAACAAAGAAGAGGGGTTCCATAGTGTAATAATTAAATGCCATTTACTAAAAAATGAAGTAATAACTTACAATTCAAATACGTAGGTACAGCTATGTAAGGTAATGTACTTCTGTTCTCGGGCACGACCGGAAGTGACGATAATCAATGGGATTGAATTATTACACTATGGAGCTCCTCTTCTTTGAGGCTGGGGCAAATGAGTGGCGCACCACGGATGGTGATATCAATTGGATTTCGTTCAATTGCTCTGCATATGCACTTTTTTTGTATATGAACTGTCACTTTGTTTTTTTTCTTTCTTTTTTGTACTGGACTTTTATTGCACTTTTGGAGGATTTGTTTGCACTTTATTTCCATGTTTGCACTTTCTTGGACTTTTTTTGTATTAGAACCCTTTCACACCGGGGTGTTTTTCAGGCGCTTTAGCGTTAAAAAAAGCGCCTGTAAAGCGCTTGAAAGAAGCCTCATCTGCAATCCCAATGTGAAAGCCCAAGTGCTTTAAAGGGGTTGTAAACCCTTACAAACCACTTTGACCTACAGGTAAGCCTAGATTAAGGCTTACCTGTAGGTCCAAGAAATATCTCCTAAACCTATACGGTTTAGGAGATATTTACCAAAAGACAGGCACCGCTGTCTACGGCGCATGCACCATAGACAGCGGTGCGCAGGCACACTGAGCAGGCCGCAGAGCGCGGCGCTATTCCTCTAGCGTCAGCTCCCGTGCGCATGTGCGGGAGTGACGTCATCGCGGCTCCGGCGAATCACAGCGCCGGAGCAGCGAGACCCAGAAGTCACTCCGGGATACATGGCAGAGGTGAAGATGAAGACGGAGGACCGCTTTGGGGGCTTCATTCTCAGGTAAGTTATTCATAATGAGCTAGTATGCTATGCATACTAGCTCATTATGCCTTTGCCTTGCAGGTTGCATTTAAAAAAAAAAAAAAATGTATTGCCTTTACTTCCTCTTTAAGAGCCCTTTCACACTTTCAGCACCTGAAAAACGCTCATAAAGCGCTGCTTAAACTAGCAGCGCTTTACCAGCATTTTTCTAGCGCTATTGGGGCGCTGTTAACCCCTGCTAGTGGCCAAATAAAGGGTTTAAAAGCACCCACAAAGCGCTGCTGCCAAAAGCACTTTGCAGACGCTTTTCCGGTGCTTCCCATTGATTTCAATGGGAAGGGCTCCAAAAGCGCTGCAAGGAATCTGCCTTCAGGACTTTTTTTGACGCTCTGCCAGTGCAGCGCCTCAGTGTGAAAGAGCTCGGGCTTTCATATTGGGATTGCAGATGAGGCTTCTTTCAAGCGCTTTACAGGCGCTTTTTTTAACGCTAAAGAACCTGAAAAATACCCCAGTATGAATATTTATTACTGTTTATCATGTTGAAGATTATTTGCACTTGATTATCTAGCATCAGCTGTACCACGGTTCTGGGAGTGCTATTTATTTTAGTGTGTTTACTATACACATTTTTATCATTATTATTTTTTATTTCTCAGAGATAGCGCCATATACCTTTCTTACACATTTGCTATTCTGTGTGGGAACTTTTTCTATGTTGGCAGCGTCTCAATTTAGTCAGTAGCCACTTGCCACCAGCTCCTGTACATATACATTGGCAGCTTAAATATGGATATCTCGGTAACGGCAGCAGCTGTTGCCCCAACCAAGGTATCCATCTTTTGAGCCGGCGGTCCTGTTTATGGTAATGGTGGTCTATACGGCACATTCGCCGCAAGATCACCGTTATCAGCAACGGGAGAGAGGCCACCCCCCACTCGCTCGCCCTCCACCGCTTACCGGAGCCATCGACTATCCATGGCTGGATATGGAGAAAAGTGAGGGGAAGATGGCCGTCACCCGTCTCCATACTATAGCAGGGCGAAAACTACATCAAAACGCCACTTCCACCCATACGTTTTAAAGCGCCATTTTTCTGTTGTAATTTTTTCAAATGACAAATTATTATTATTATTTGTTTTGCATTTAAGTCCAAATATGAGATCTGAGGACTTTTTGACCCCAGATCTCATATTTAAGAGGACCTGTCATGCTTTTTTTCTATTACAAGGGATGTTTACATTCCTTGTAATAGGAATAAAAGTGACCCATTTTTTTTTTTTAAACGGTGAAAAAATAAATAAAATCAAGTAAAATAAATACGATTTTTTTTTTTAAAGCACCCCGTCCCAACGAGTTCGCACACAGAAGCGAATGCATACGTGAGTAGCGCCCGCATATAAAAAGGGTGGTCAAACCACACGTGAGGTCTTGGCGCAATCGTTAGAGTGAGAGTAATAAATCTAGCCCTAGACCTCCTCTGTAAGGCTCCTTTCACACTGATTTTTAGCACCTCTTTACTGTCGTTTTAGCGGTAGTATGCAGCCGCTAGCAGGGCGGTTTTAACCCCCGCTAGCAGCCGAAAAAGGGTTAAAACCGTCCGCAAAGCACCGCTTTGCTGGCGGTATAGCCGTACTGCCCCATTGATTTCAATGGATAGGAACGGTTTAGGAGAGGTGAATACACCACTCCTTCACCCCTCCAAAGATGCTGCTAGCAGGACTTTTTTCAATGTCCTACTAGCATAACGCTCCAGTGTGAAAGCCCTCCGGTTTTCAAACTGGAATGAAAGGGGCCGTTTTTTTTCAGGTGCTATACAGGCGCTATTTTTAGCGCCATAGCGCCTGAAAACCGCCTCAGTGTGAAAGGGGCCAATCTCAAAACATGCAAACTGTAGAATTTTTTAAGGGTAAAAGTTTGACGCCATTCCACGAGTGGGTATCAATTTACTCGGTGTAACATTATCTTTCACAGTATAAAAAAGTTGGCCTAACTTTAATGTTTCTTATTTTTTTATTCAAAAAAGTGATTTTTTTTTCCAAAAAAAGCACGCTTGTAAGACCGCTGCGCAAATATGTGACAAAAAGTATTGCAATGACTTCTATTTTATTCTCTAGGGTGTTAGAACCCCCAAACATTATACATTTTTAGTAATAGTATAGTAATTTTCTAGCAAAAATTTTTTTTTTAACTTGTAAACACCGAGTCTGAAAAAGAGGCCTGGTCTTTAACTGGTTAGAGCCAGTCCAGATTTGCGCATTAGTTCTTTTATCTGTAGTGCATCATGGTTGCTAATAATTCAGTCTAGTGAACTTTTGCATAAGACTTGGCGGGGCTGAAGTTTGTACCCACTAGATGCATTGTGAACTGAAATGGTAGTGGGGAGTTTGCAATTATCTTGTTATGTTCTGGAAGGCCCAGAACTTGGAATAATGTTCAGAGACAGCCATAATAGAAAAGATGCTGTGGTAAAGCCCATCTCCACAAATAAGCCAAACAAAAAAAGAAGAGGAGGTTTGGGGGGTATATAAATAATAATGATAATAAAAAAAGCAGCTTTAAAGTTCACCTTCATGTTACATGTTCCACCTGTTTTTGTAATGCCGCGTACACACGAGCGGACTGTATGGCGTACTTAGTCCTTTGAAACACATTTCAGCAGACAATCCGCTCGTGTGTGGGCTTCAGCCGACTTTTTCAGCGTGCAGTCCGGCGTACTAAGTATTTCAGTTTTTTCGAAATTCTGTCCGTCGTACTTTGGTTTCAGCGGACAGTACGGTCGTCAGTATGCTAGTTCGACGGACTAAGAATGGCGCATGACCAGAAAGGATTTACACGGCGGAAGGGTGCTTTGCTGTGTCTTGGACTTCCTATTTCTAGTCCCGTCGTACGTGCTGTACACGTCATCGCGCAAGCTTTCGTCGGACTGTTTGTGCATCCGTGTGTGGTCAAGTCCGTTCAGTGGAAAGTACGATGGACTGTCCGTTGGATTGTATGACGAACTAAGTATGCCATACAGTCCGCTCATGTGTACGCGGCATAACATGTTTCAGCAGTTGCAGCCTCTCTCCTCAATCCTTCCTCCTTGACACAGCGGGCAGCCAATCTTCTCCTTGCACACACTGTCAGAATTTGTATAACCGTAGGGCTCTGCCCCCCTCACGAGGCATCATTCATTCACAGTTTCCTGTGAATGAATGCCTACAAGTACTGCCAGCCATTATGGCTTACGGCTCATAGTTCTCAATGAAGTGCAAGGGCGCTGGTTAGCTTATCCTTTTACTCATCTCGTCTCCAATAATGTCTTTCAAAAACTCAAAGATCACCCAATTCCACTCCATGCATCTTCCAGGTTGAAAAATGGCAAGCATTGTCCAACCACTTTAGTCCCAATCTATCATATACACTATCCCTGAGTAAGAGTCATCACACTGACATGTTGTCAGTAAGACACAAACAGTAATAACAACCTGGAAGAAAGTGTGACTCTATGTAGGTTTACTGAAAAAAATTTTTTATTATGGACGGTGTGCTGGTTAGAGATGTTTCCCATCACATCCTGTCCTGAAAGGAAGTGAGAAGAAATCAGTTCTATTGAGACAAAGATCTCAAAGAAAAACCTGATAGAGGATATGTCCCTTTGCCACTCTGTACCACCGATGATAAAATCCCAATTCCAGTCAAGACTTTTTTTTTTTTGGGACAGAGAATGAAAACCAGTTTGGCATACATATCATCCACACTTGGGGAGAGAATGTTACTTCAAAAGGGCCTTCTTATTTATTACAAGTAGTTTCTATGATAAATACAATATGGTTGATACTGTAATATTTTGTAACTAAGCATTATGATATGTATCCATGGGTGGTGATGTCACAGCTGGTCCTGAACTATACAGATAGAGCTGGACCGGAGATCAGACTCCACGTCACAGAGTTGGCATAGATCTGCTGCTGTGTCCTGAAATTGGCACTCCAACACCAAGCAGCAGGACAGGTTTGCAAGACCCTAAACTATTGCTAAACTTCAAAGACTCTAATATTCTGTTTCTTAGGGATCCCGGACAGTTGGATGAAGGAGTCTACTTTCAACACTGTTCTGTCACCCAGGCACAGCCATAAAGTATGGCTAAGTATCCCAAACCTAGAAGACCAGGCAAAGATGTCAGCAGTGGCGTAACTAGAACCTTCAGGGCCCCATGCAAGAAACCATGAAGGGCCCCCCTGAACCCCAGCCAGGGCCCTTCCCTTCCCGGTGGAAACTCCAGGGCGTGGTCACAGGTATGACCTGTGTGAGCCCTGTAGTTCCACCACTGGCATCAGTAGTTTTTTTTAATTAGTTTTTTTTTAATTTTTAGGTGCCCCATTGGGGGACTGTCCCTAGGCAGGATGGGGTCCCCGTCCCCAGAAGATATGAGGTCCTTTTCTCCAGGGCAGATGAAGTTACTGCCCCCACGTGAGAAGGGACCCCTGTCCCCAGGGGGAGATGGAGGGGGTAAGTAATGGGGTGTGGGGGATGGGGTCCTCTCACTCACCATGACCAAGCTGCAGGCCACGCACTCATCCATGTTGGCCTGGGCTCCATCCAGCGTGCTGGACGGGTGATCAGCATATCTCCCAGAAATACCTTTCATCATCTGTGTATGACGGGGAGGAGGGGGACTGGTAGACAAGCCTGCAGTGTCCTCCAGGGAGCCGGCTCTCATAGGGCTGCACTGCATTTGTGTGCTTAAAGTTTGTTTACCCAGGAGAAATATGCAGTGCAGTGTGGGCCGGACTCGGGGGGGGGGGGGGGGGGGGGGCAGGACTCTGGCTGGGGAGAACAGACATCGGACTGAGCGGCAATGCATTAAGCAGGAGAGGGGTACTCTGAGGAGCCAGCCGAGGACACAGGTCATGCGGGGAATGCACAACTAAAGAGCAACCAGTGCGATAGTCGAGCATGGAGCTTTGCTAGTCACCCTCCATCTCCAGCCACCCGTGTGCATGGTGCACTGGTACCCCTAGCTGCCTATGCTGCTCCCGGCCATATGTAGAGGGAGCTGCATGGGCCCCCTGCAGCACAGGGCCTAGTTGCGGTCGCGACTGCTGCGCCCCCTATAGCTACGCCCCTGGATGTCAGCACCATCGAGGTATCTTGTAGATAACGCAACACTGGAGGGGAGGTGAGTACAGTTCCGTTTTAACTGTATGGGTACCTATTCATGGGCTTTTGATTTTCTGCACTACAAAGGCCACCCAACAAATCTTCACTTCCAACACACATTCCTAGAATGTTCTCCATCCATGCCGCAATCTCCATTTGACAGTTCACACTCCATACAGTAGTAGCGTACAAGCTCTCCAGTGGATAAAATGTGTTAATGCATAGGCCAGCAGAAAAGGTTTTCAACAAGTGGGTGTATGTCATCAATAAGGATGAGCTCAGGCGTGTTTGCATGGACCAGAGCACGCCAGGAAGTCGGCACAGCGCTGCACTAAGCACAGGCGCTGAGACATTGCCCCAATGTGCGGCTGCAGAGATCGGGCAATGTCTCACTGCCTGTGATTAGCGCAGCGCTGCGCCGACTTCCTGGCGGGCTCTGCACGTGGTCCATGTGAACAAGCCTGAGCTCATCCCTAGTCATTAATGAGGCTGTTTGGACAAGATTTTTTGAATTGTGGATAGACCTAGCTGGGGAAGTTGGTGGATGGGTTAAAAAGTATGTATAACTAAACTGATAGCGCTTTTACTTAAGGAACCTATAATCAGTGATATAGCAGGTATGTCTAATGCTTTAAGAATGTGTTTATTCTTCTACATAGCAGGCTGACTAAACAAGACGATAAACAATACTGTTTATTAATATTTTGATAAGTATATAATTATTGATATTCAGTAGGTGCTTCATCCATTGTTATCTGGTCCTACCCAGTGCATAGATATGTGTATCAATGTGTTGCCATTTACTCGATATGCACACTCTTTTACTTTTTGCTTCTTGCGGTTAAATAAATGTGACCTGCAGCATCTAGACAACTTTTGATGCTAAGGCTCTATATATTTCTCTTGTTTGTTTTAGGTATAGAAAGGCAGGTCACCATGGGCCATATATATGCTTTCACGTTTAGGTCTTAAGATCTAATTGGCAATGGAAGACATCCAATGACAAGCCCAATGAGCTAAGTATGAAGTGAAGGGGAAAATACCATGCAGAGATTTAAATCATGAACACCAGAAGCTTCCTGTGATATAAATATAGGGTGAAGGCCAGATTCACAAGAAAATTTTTGCCCGGGGTCCAATCAATATTAAACACGGCCCTGATGATGCCCAAACAAAGATGACTGACGGTGTTGCATGTTCACATTACTTAGCAAGCATTCACTTCCTGTAAAATATATATATCTGATGCTTTGTCATTTTAACAGCCCGTTCTCTGTCAAAATCACTCAAAACCACAAAATCTCTGAAAGTCACTTGAGTATATTACCAGCCCTGTGCTTCCCCAAGATAATAAACTCCACCATAAGCACACCTGCTAGGTCTAGGTCTTATGCCCCATACACGCGGTCAGACATTCCGACCACAAAATCCATCTGATTTTTTTCCAATGGATTTTGGTCGAAGCTTGTCTTGCATACGCACGGTCACACAAAGTTGTCGTTCAGAACAAGGTGATGTTTTACACATATGACGGGACTACATAGAGACCAGTAGCCAATAGCTTTCGTCTCCAAATTTTTCTGAGCATGCGTGGGACTTTTACGATCATGTGTAGAGAATTCCGACGCACAAAGTCAGATCGGATTTTGTTGTCTGAAAATCTTAGATCCAGCTCTCAAACTTTCCAATAGACTGGCCCAATAGAGCCTACACACGATCGGATTTTCCAACAACATAATCCGATCTGACATTTTCCGTCGGAATTTCCGACCATGTGTGTGCACAGGGCATTAGAGAAGCAAAATCTTCCTACCGAAGCTCAGAGACTACTGACAGCATCTACAACATGACCTTCACATTTTTCATGGATGATCACTATTAGGCTGGATTCACACCTATGCATTTTTAGTGCTTTTTGCATTTTCCAGATTTGCGCTACAGAATATGTTCCATAGGAAACCATGGTGAATGGACTGTAGTCCAAATTTGCAAAATGCAAAAAGCACTAAAACTGCATAGGTGTGAATCCAGCCTTTGGGTTGCAACGATACTGTCTTTTGTTGAGTACAAGTACTGATACTTCCAGTCAAGCACTTGTTGATACCGGATACGCATACCTTTTTAGATGATACCTACTTCTAGTGTATGTTGCACTGGCAAATTACAACCTGCACAGAAGAGAGAAATTTCCTGCACTGCTCCTGTGTGAACCCAGGCTGAAGTCACTATGACAAGCCAGGGTTCACACAGGAGCGGTAGGGGGAAACGGCACTTAAATTCCCACTAGGGATGAGCTCAGGCGTGTACGCATGGTCCACGTGCAGAGCCCGCCAGGAAGTCGCCGCAGCGCTGTGCTAATCACAGGCAGTGAGACAATCCCCGATGCGCGGCTGCAGAGATCGGGCAATGTCTCACTACCTGTGATTAGCGCAGCGCCGTGCTGACTTCCTGGCGGGCTCTGCACGTGTCCATTCACGGACGTTTTTGGATGTTTATCAGCAGTGGAGTTTATGGGCTGTTTTCTGAATGCCAAAAAATCACATGTAGGAGTTGTTTTTCTGACCATAAAAAAACGGCAAATGCTCATAAATGGCAATAAACACTCAAAAATGTGGCTCACCAGCATTTAACATTTTTGATCCACAAAAATAAATAAATAAATAAGAATGCAGAAAACCGCTAATAAACGCTATTGCAAAAACGTTAAATGTTGAAAGTCTCACTGCAAAACTACTGGCGTTTTTATAACATTATTTTAACGCCCAGTGCGCATGGAGCCAAACTAAAGAAAGAGACAGGGCTGTATTGATCAAAATAGCAAATATATGCCAGCAGGTTCAATAAAAGAACAGGTGTGAATGGGCTCTAAGACCTATTCACACTTTAAACAAAAATTAGAGTTGAGCAAAGCAGGTGTAGGGAAATTACCTGAAATGAGTTATATTTCATTGCCCCTGTTCACATTTGTATGCTCATTGGCCCCTACACTCTACATTTGAACTCTGTAATGAAAATATGTAATGAAAATATGTACTCTCAAGAATATAAAAACATAACAATAAAAATATCACTTCTGAATAGCAACCACTGTATGGCATTGGTCTGTGCAGGCAATTATTACCAAACATCTGAAACCATAACCAACTTGACACTGCGGTCCCTCTCTGAGCGTAATAATGGGCCTCAAGCCGAAAAGCAGGCTCAAAGACAAACGCTGGCCGCAGTGCCCCATAACACTTTCCGTCTAACCTCAGTTATCCGGAAACCACCATCAGGACCCCATCCAGCGATAGTTCCTGAACCATTTTTTGCCATATCTCCTTCGCCTGCACAGACCAAAAACCCGCCACCGCATGAGGAAGTAACCCACTTACTACCGCATGCCCCTCCACACCCGAAGCGCACGCTCAATACCATCCTGGATCCCTAGAGTCCACAGGTCAATGCCCACGTCATTCAAGTGAACTCCATCCCCTCTCAGGTATCTCCAAGTCTCAAACTCGAGTTCCAGGTGCCTAATGGCCAAACCCCCATTCTGGACCATGAAGTTACTGACCGCCCTATTCACCTTTCTCCTCACTCTATTTACCCCCTCAACTGACCTGGCCATCCGCCACGTGGTTTGGGCCACCATGTCTGATCAAACTATAATCATGTTTGGGAAATCCATGCTGAGACACCACACGTCGAACTTAATATCGCGAGTAAGGTCAATCATAGTCCTATTGCCCAAGTCGTTACCTCCTGCATGAATGACTAGCAAGTCTGGGGGGTCTATCTCTCTGCGCAAAACGATGGACCTCCCCCACCAATCTGCCCCATAACATTCCCGGAAAACCAAACCACTTAATACAGACCTCACTCTTTGAAAAACCTAAATGTCTGCCTCCCCTCATAGCATCACCCCGTCGTGCCCCCCAGCACACATAGGAATGGCCCATTATCCAGACCAATCATTTTGCCGTACCTGAAAATAGAAGAAAACAGAAAAAAACATCCATGATCACCACAGTCCATTAGTACCCTAACATGAAAGCACAAAGCACAACACCAACCCCGTCCAATGTCATCCCCTACATAAATCCTACTGCCTACCATACCTATCCCAGCCTCGAAAATAGATATCCTGCCTTAATAAACCACAAATCTATATACATATCTAGGATAAAATTCCCTTTTTTTTTTTTTTTTTTTTTTTTAGACAACCAAAAAACCCCAAAGCGAAAGCGTGCCCACCATAGCCATCAAGGCTCTTACCCATTCAAACAAAATTTCCCCACGGAAACTAGCAAACCAACCTGAGCACAAACCACCATCATGTGCCCTACCGCCCCTCTTGTACCCTAACCATCAGCCCGTGCCCCCAGAAGGTGAAAGCACCAGTAGTCCCACCACCCTGCCTGTACAAACCAGACGACCACCTACCTACGAGTCCTTATCCAGGGTCCCGCACTGCCACCTCTTTCTTCAACTGGCATCCTTTCTTGCAGGTGTATCAAAAGCTAAATCCCACAACCACGTAGGGCAGGGAGTCCCGAACCGCTCCGCCCCTGGTACCAACTCCCGGAACCTGTCCCACCTGAACCTGGACAGTGCATCCGCCACCACGTTCTCTACGCCCGGAAGATGCAACGCATGAATGAAAACATTCAGCTGCAGGCACCGCAACACCAGGTGATGCGGTAACCAGATGACCAGGGGGGAAGAGACTGTATTGCGATTAATGACCTGCACCACCCCCATGTTATCCCCATGGAAATGCACCTTCAAATCCCTGAACGAGGCGCCCCACAGTTCCACTGCCAGTACCACCGGAAACAACTGCAGCAGCACCAGTATCAACGTGTACCCCGCTGCCACCCAGGATTGTGGCCAAGGACCCACTCTCCATGGTCCTTGAAAAAACGCCCCAAATCCAAAAGCCCCAGCCGCATCAGTGAACAGTTCCAGGTCAAAGTTGCTGACCGGCCCCACCATCCACATCGCACTTCCATTAAACGACTTCAGAAAGGTCTGCCAAACCCTCAAGTTCGCCTTATGCGTTTTAAATAATTGCACGAAATGAGTCGGGGCTCTGATACCTGCCGTGCTGGCCGCCAACCTGCGGTTGAAAACCCGCCCCATCGGTAGAATACGACAGGCAAAATTGAGTTTACCCAAAACCGATTGCATTTTCCTCAGCTGAACTTTCTGAACCCCTAACAACTCTGTTATCTCCCGCCGCAAGTCCGCCAACTTGTCTTCTGGCAACCAGCATTCCATGGCCTCGCAATCAAGAACAATGTCCAGAAATACGATGACCATTCGAAGTCCATCAGTTTTTCCCTATGCCAAAGGAATGCCAAATTTTAGCGCAATATGCTGCAGCGTCGCCAGCAATATCACACAAACCTTGGAAGCCGGCGGCCCAATGCACAGGAAATCGTCCAGGTAGTGAACTATCGAATTCACTCCCGACACATCCCTCACCACCCATTCAACAAAGAATTAAATTGTTCAAATACCGCACAGGATATTGAACTCATTGACAAGCATTGCTCAATGTAGAACCCATCCTCCCAATGACACCCCAACAAACGAAAACTATCCGGATGCACCAGTAACAACCTAAAGGGCGATTCCACATCTGCCTTGGCCAACAACACCCCTTTACTATACCTGCGCACCCAATTTACTGCCGCGTCAAACGACGTGTATGACACGGAGCAAACCTCCTGATCAATCCCATCATTCACCGACCCACCCTTCGGAAAGGAAAGGTGGTGAATAAGCCGAAACTTGTTGGGCTCCTTTTTGGGCACTACACCCAACGGAGAGACCACCAAGTCGTCCCAAGGAGGCGAAGGCAAGGGGCCGCTCATCCTACCCAAGGCAATCTCCTTCCGCAGCTTCTCCGAAACCACCTCCAGATGTTGCAGTGCCGACTTCAGATTAGGGGACAACGGGGGAATCACTGTCAACGAGCAAGGAATCCTAAATCCATCCATGAATCCAGACTCCAGTAGCCTCGCTGCTCCCCTCTCCGGATACCTACCGAGAAATGGCCGCATCCTTGCCACCATCACCGGAGTCCTCCTTCTTGTTGCTAATGTCCCCCGGTCAGCCCTTCCCTTGCTTAAAGCATCTGGATGCGGGATGAGATCCACCGCATCCCGTACACTCGTGTTTGAACCTGCAACCGCTGCCAAACTTAAACGTTTCAGAGTTGTACTGCCAACACACCCCTTTCTTATTTCCGGTCGGTTGTCCTGGGGCCGAAGGTCCAGCGCCCCCCCCCCCCCCCGAAAAAGCTGCCCCGATGCCCTCGCCGTCGTCATCAAATGCATTCATAAGCTGATGTCCTTGTGGTCCCATCTCAGTTCCGGCCGCACCGCTCTCCGCTGTCTGAACTGCTCATCGTAGCGTAGCCACGCAGTTCCTCCGTATGCCTCACCAATCGAATCCTGGTAACAAAACAACACCGAACAATGTTCGGAGTGTTTCTCCCCTATGACGCTGGCCATAATGGCAAATGCCTAGAACCAATTCGCAAACGTCCTGGGAATCAAGAGGTTTCTCCTTTTTTCCTCATCCTCCTTGATCCTTGGAATCATCAGGCTTCACCCTATCCAGGTTGAACTTCTCCAGCGGCAACAAGGAGAAGATCTCCACATACTCACCTTTCCACAGTTTCTACCTGACTTCCTGTTTGAGATGAGCCCCCAATGGTCCCTTGTAACATACGTAGACTTCACATCTTGCCACGTCCGCCAACCCTGCCTACCACTTTTTTTCGCCAGTTGCCGCTACCTTGTCGCCCGCCTGTACCACACTTTCGTCTCTCACCACCTCTTCCACAACCGCCCCCCCTACCGACGGTCCCGTAACCGGCTGAGCTGAGGCAGTGCCCGCCCCTGCCATACCTCCCACCGGGGGTACCCATGACGCCCCCGGCCCCACTGGCGCCTTCCCCCTATTTAAAACCGGCTCACCAGTTCCTTCAAGCTCGCCAAAAACGTTGTAAGCCTGAGGAAACCCCCGCCCCCGAACTCTGACTACGTCCCACCCATGATCCCCCTGCTCTGCGTTACCTGACGCATACATCCCTGGTAAAGTAGCAGGTGACTTACCGGGCTGCACAGGTGACGCGCCCATCAGCCGATTGCCTGTTCGCGCCCAATACCATCCTGCCGACTGGGAGGGCCGCCTCATCCGTCCCTTCCGATTCCTCAGCGGCTCTCCGCTCCTGCTCCTCCGACGATGAGTACCCGCCAGACCGCTGCGCTTGCTTCCTTCTGCGTCCGTCTGCGTTCCGCATAACCTCCCTCTGATTTCCGTGCGGCTTTGCCCCGACTGGCATAAGGAGCCGCGGTCCCGCAGGCTCCAGCCCTGCTTGCTGTGTCCCTGGGCAGCCCCCTTTCCAGACTGTGGCGATCCCCTGCTGTGGCTGGCCTGGGGATAGCAGACCTCCTATGCACGCTTCATTCCCCCCCACTGCTCAGCTCCGCTCCGGGGGCGGGGCCAGTGCTCTGAAGTGGCTCCATATAGGGATCCCCTGCCGTCACTAAAGCAGGCCTAGGGACATCAGCTCTCCCTCTCCTGATGGCTGCATGCTGCTCCGTTCTTGGGGCGGGGCCTGTGCTCTGAAGGGGCTCCAAATAACGATCCCCTGCCATCAGTGAAGCAGGCCTGGGGACATCAGCTCTCCCTCTCATGATGTCTGCATGCTGCTCTGTTCTGGGGGCGGAGCCAGCGCTCGCCGAAGCTTCTCTCCTGCCTGCTCTGTACGCCATACCCAGCCCCCTGAGCCTCCCCCGCGTGGCTTGTCTTGGCTGTGTGGAAGTCCATCCCAGATGCCCACTGCTGCTGGTGGCTTTTTAGCCTGGGGAGACGCCGATCGCACCGCCATGCCGCTGCCCCCCCCCCCCCCGCCTGTCAGGCAAAAAACGATCCGGCGGCCGGGATCTCTGCGCCCGTGTGCCCATCCTAGTCCCCCCTTCATTCACTGGCTCAGGCCGAGCTACCAAACTCCCCAGGGAATCCAAAAGTCAGTCCTCACCCCGGACCGCCGCCTGTTCCCACAGCTGGGCCAGAAGCCTCTCCACAGTCTTCATGCTGGAACTTTCACCTCTGTCTTCTGTTAAACTCCCAGCATGCCCCAGGAGACTATAATAACTTACCTAACCCCTCCCCTAGGCACCCTAGCCCTTTCCTCATTCTTTCTTCTTATCCTACTATTAACTCCGTCATGTCCGCCCTGCGCTTATTGCCTTTGGCTGTCAGCTTCAGGCTCTCTAGCTTTAAGCAGCCAACTAAAAGGAACTCCCTCTTTCTTGTGTCCACCCTCTATCCACCCCCCAGCACCATTCCCACCTTCCGATTCTCTTCACCGCCTCCGCACTTAGCCCGGCCCTAGACGCCTCAGTAGCCACCCCTATGCGGAAAGAGTGCGATGAAAAACTACCCTGGTCAAACCCTGCTGCCGCCACGCACTTCTGAAAAATTGCATTGAACTGAAACTTAGACAAAAAGGAACCATCCCCATGCATAAAAAAGGGGCACGCCACCCGTGGCCGTACACCCAGGAAAGCCGCCACCGCCCCCACCGGGCATATATCCCTCTCCGCAATAGGGGCCACTTCCACCAGAACCCCTCTCCCCCCCTGATCCGTCTTAGACCTGCGCAACCAAATTCTAACCCCATCCTGACCCAATTCCACATCACCCGCATCCAACCCCCCGACCCGATACCTGGCCGGGCAGAACAGCTCCCCAATCCGGAATGCCCCAAAAAACGACAAAGAAAAAGCCACCCTAAAGAGGCTCCATTCGTAAGAGGACCCGCACACCGCCTCCACCGCCGTGCACAGGCCCCGGAGCATCTGAAAGGAAACCGGACGCCGCCCATCCCTCTGTCTACGCGCCTTCCCGGTACCCTTTCACCGCTTGTCGCAGCCAAAACTCCTTGGTAAAATCCCGACTCCCTTCCCATTTAAACAAGAAGGCCAACCCAGCCAGCTTCCTGTCTATGGAGGCCGCCGAAACCCCCCTGTCCATATCCCTGCAAAGAAAGTAAAAAACAGCCTGAGCCATGCCCGCCTCACCCGGGGCCATGCCGATCGCCGCTAGGCATTCCGACCATTCCTGCCAAACCTTTGAATATGCCCGCCATGTCGACTTACACACAGACATCTCAATCAACCGCGCTGCACCTCCACCGCTATGCTCCACATCCAAGCTGGACAGGCGATCCCGTGACGCTCTGCCTCCGGTGCCAGCCCCCGAAACTTGTCCCACTGAAAACGAGACAGAGCGTCTCCACCCCCGGTAGATGCACAGCATAGACGAACGCATTAACCTGCAAACAACGCAACACCAGGTGGCGTACAAGCCTGACCACCGGCCCAGAGGCCGCCGTCAGCCGATTAACCACGTGCACCACCCCCAAGTTGTCGCAATTAAAGCGTACCTTCAGATTCCGAAAAGACTCCCCCCAAATCTCCCAGGCCACAACAACGGGAAACAGTTCCAACAACACCAGGTTCTTCAGGAGCCCGGCCGCGGCCCACTCCGCAGGCCACGGTGCTGCGGACCACTGACCCTTGAAGTAAGCGCCGAAACCCGACGACCCAGTCGCGTCGGTGAACAACTCCAGATCCCAATTGCTAATGGGACCGACATCCATAGGGCGCGTCCGTTGAATGAGGCCAAAAAGGCCTGCCACACCCCAAGATCGTCCTTGTGCTCTTGTTTCAGAGTCACGAAATGAGTAGGTGACCGGACCCCCGCCGTGGCCGGGGCCAACCTGCGGCTGAAAACTCGCCCCATCGGAATGATCCGACACGCGAAATTGAGCTTGCCCAATAAAGATTGCAACTGCCGCAATTGCAGTTTGCGAACCCCAATGGTCGCCCGTACTTCCTCCGGCAACGACTCCAATTTGTCCTGGGGCAACCTGCATTCCATCCTGTCGGAGTCGATCACGATCCCCAAAAACGTAATGCAGACTGTGGGCCCTTTCCGTCTTCTCCGGCGCTAATGGGACCCGAAGCGGCCCGCCAAGTGCTGCAACGTCCCCAAGAGGACTGCGCAAACATTCGAGCCGGCCGGGCCTACGCACAAGAAATCATCCAAATAGTGAATGACCGATTGATGCCCGACACGTCCCGCACGGCCCATTCCAAGAAAGAACTGAACTGCGCATGAAATGGAGCAACCCATGGGCAGGCAATGGTCGACGTAAAACCCCCCCTTCCAACAGCACCCGAGAAGCCAAAAGCTATCAGGATGCACTGGCAAGAGCCGGAACGCCGATTCGACATCCGACTTCGCCATTAAGGCCCCCTGTCCATACCTCCTCACCCAGGACACCGCCGCATCAAAGGATGTGTACGTCACCGCACAATCCTCCGGCGAGATGGCGTCGTTAACCGAGCCCCCTTTCGGAAAGGACAGGTGATGGATCAACCGGAACTTGTTGGGCTCCTTCTTGGGGACTACCCCCAGCGGAGAAACCACTAAATGGGGGAGGGGTGAGTCCAGAAACGGGCCGGCCATGCGGCCCAACGCCACTTCTTTGCTCAACTTGTCCGTCACCACCTCCGGGTGTTGCAATGCGGACTTCAAATTGTTGGCCACGGGAGGAGGGGCAGCCAACGAACAGGGGATCCGAAAACCCACCGTAAAACCCTCCTCCAGCACCCGTGCCCCCACCCGGTCCGGATATCTATTGAGAAAAGGCCGCATCCTTTCCACCCGCACCGGAGTCGTCCCTCTTCGGGACAGCATCTCCAGCGCGCCCCTTTCCTTTTTTAAAACATCTGGTGAGGGGGTGGGACCCGCCGCAACCCGAGCACAAATGCTTGAAGCGGCAGGTGGATCCGAATTTACAGGTGCCCTCGTTGAACTGCCAGCAATAACCCCAGCGCTTCTCGGTCGGCTGTCCTGGGGTAGCTGAACCTCCGACCCCCTGCTGAAAAAACGGGTTGGGAGCCCTCGCAGCCGTCATCAACTTCATCCACAAGCTGATGTCCTTATGATCCCAGCGAAGCGAGGGTCGAACCGCCATCCGTTGGCAAAACTGTTCATCATACCTCAGCCACGCTACCCCGCCGTATGTCCTATGCGCCTCACTGATGGCCTCCAGATACACAAACAACGCGGAGCAATGTTCCGGCGCCTTCTCCCCCACAACGCTCGCCAGAATGGCGAACGCCTGGAGCCAATTTGAAAAGGTACGCGGAATCAACCTATACCTCCACGTCTCCTCGTCTTCCTTCTTCCGTTCCTCAGGCTTCAACCGGTCTAGGTTGAACTTTTCCAGCGGAAGCAGGGTAAAGATCTCGATGTACTCACCCTTCCAAATCTTCTCCTTCACCTCCTGCTTCAAGTGCGCCCCCAAGGGTCCCTCGAAGCAAACGTACACCTCACTCTTTGCCACGTCCGCCAGCCTGACCAGGTCGGCGCTCTGTTCCCCCGACTTCGCCGAAACCCCGTCAGCCGTGGGGGCCACCGAGCCCGTCGGCGCTTCCCCCCCAGCCGCTGGGACCCCCAGGGCCACCGCCGGAGCGGACCCCAGGCCAGACGGGACTGTTCCGGCGGCCGCCGGCGCCCACGCCTGGGCCGGCCCGCCCGCCATACCCCCCTCAAATTTCTGAACCAGCTCCTTCAGGCCCGCCAACAACCCCCCAAGGCCCTCCTGTCTCCCACCCACTGTCGGCTCCGGAGGTTTGGTCGCGCCTGCCAATCCCGCGGACCCACCCCCCCTGCCGGCGCTCCCCGCAAGCTACCCTGCCCCAAAAAATCATGCAACAGTGTAGAAATAGAAAAAGAAGTGTCACACTCACCGGGCTGCCCAGGACCGGGCCTCGCAGCCGCCGCACGGGGACCCACCACCGACTCCGCGTCACGGACATCACCACCATCAGACTCCGACAGCTCGCCCTCCGATCGATCGCTTGCCACGGCCGACACCGGTCCGGAAGAAGGACGACCAGACGGGCCCGCTCCGCCATCAGGGGTTCCGCGATGAACATCTCTGGGGGCCCGGCCCACCCGACCGCCCGCTCCTCCCTCGCTTCTGGGCGAAGGGCTCCTGCGCCTCACAGCTCGCCGGCTCTTCGTCCCCTGCCCCACGGCCATGCTGCGTCCAGTGTCCAGGCCGCCCCCGGAAATCCCGCCGTCACCCCTGGGACTGGGGGCCGCCACGCCGGACCGTGCCCCCACCCGCTGTACAGCTGACCTCCGCAGACCGACCTCCCCCTCTCCCCCAGCCACCCCGGCCTGGCCCATGCATCTGCGCCGAGCAGGGGGCGCTGAATCCAGGGACGATCCACCCTGCCTCCCAGCCAGTCCCCTCCTCCGGGCCCCACTCCTGGCCGAGTACCTGTTGCTCCCTTCCCCCGATGGGGTGGAGGTCGGTGACACTGTCCTCTGCTGTGGATGCCGCTCGGTGCTGCCCTCACGGACGTGAGCGCCCCCCGCGGCCCGCTCCCGGACTGTATCGCTCGGGCGGCCTGGAACGCCGCGCCCGAGGAGTCTCCGTCGTCCCCCCGCTCGTCGCCGCCTCCCATTCTGCCACCAAGGCCGCCACTTGCCTCTGTAGCCATGCGGTGCCTTCTTGTGCAATAGCGGCCCTGAGCTGGACCAGCAAGTCCGCGGACGCCATCTTGGACTATTCGGAGGAGCGGCGAGGGTCCGTCCAATCTCTTCCTCCTCCGCTCTCCAAGTGGCCTGGCTTCCGCTCGGCTTCCCGGCCAAACGTGGTAGCTCCGCCTCCTGGCTCCGCCTACCCGGCTTCTTAAAGCGGCCCACATTTCTGCTATTAAAGCGGCGACAGTGCATGCAAACAACTGTCATGCCGTCCCTGCGCTTAGCAGCCTTTGGCTGCTGCTCCGTGGCCTCTCTATGTAATCAGAGCACTGAAGAAACATCCTACAGTACAGCCACGTGCTGCCCACCATTAAAAAAACATAGGGGTGAAGGGCAGGCAGCACCCAGTGGTGGCCCGCCCACCCAGCAGTCACAAAGGTAATGGTTTAAAAAGGTCCCTTTAAAAAAAAAAAAAAAAGTTCTTTAACCACTTGCCGACCGCCGCACGACGATATACGTCGACAGAATGGCACGGGCAGGCATATGGGCGTATATTTAAGTCCCTGCCTTCCCGCGGGTGGGGGGCCCGATCGGGCCCCCCCCCCCGGTGCCTGCGGCGGTCGGTATTCGTTCGGGAGGGATCCGGGATGAGGGGGCGGCCATTCATTCATGGCCACCCCCTCGCGATCGCTCCCGACGAATGGAAATCCTTCGTGACATCACTTCCTCTCCTGTAATGTAAACACAGGCAGAGGAAGTGATGTAATCTCTCCTCGTGTCGGTATTTTTCGTTCCGGCACCGAGGAGAGAGGATCGGTGAGTTGCACCAACACGACACTTCACAGTAGAGCATGCCAGGCACACTCACTCCCTTTACCCCCCGATCACCCCCCCAATTACCCCTGCCCCCCCAGTCACAGTGACACCAATGCATTTTTTTTTTTTTTTGCATTGGTGTCATTTGTGACTGTAATAACTGTTAGGGCAGTTAGGGTTAGCCCCCTTTAGTTCTAATGTACCCCCCTAACCCCCCCCAATAAAGGTTTAACCCCGTGATCACCCCCCGTCGCCAGTGTCACTAAGGCTGGGTTCACATTGCAGCGGTTTATGAGAACGGATGTGATTCGCACCGCACTGCAGTGCAAATCACATCCGATCTCTGCGATTCGAGTTCAGCCATTCGCCGCACCCGCCGCACCTGCCGCAAATTCGCACGGGACCCTTTTTTTGGTCCGCAGCAGAATCGGATCGCATGGGTGTTCACACCATGCGATCCGAGTTTGCAGATCGCACTGCGATTTGCGAACTGATCTGGGGGTGTCATTAACATTTCACTGACACTCCCAGCAGTTCGCATAGGGCAGTGTGAACTGCCGCCGGGAGGCATGCGATGCGGGAACCCGCCACGGATTCGTGGCGTTCCCGCATCGCTCCAGTGTGAACCCAGCCTAATAAGCGATCGTTTTTCTAAATTCGTTTTTTTTTTAGTGTCACAGGTGACGCTAGTTAGGCAGGTAGGTATTTAGGTTTGCCGCAGCTTTTTATAGCGCCAGGGATCCCCATATACTACCGCATAAAGCCCCCTGATTGCCCCCTAGTTAACCCTTTCACCAGTGATCACCATATAACTGTTACAGGTGACGCTGGTTGGTTAGTTATTTTTTTATAGTTTTAGGGCACCCGCCATTTATTACCTAATAAAGGTTTAACCCCCTGATCACCCGGCGGGTGTCATTTGTGACTGTAATAACTGTTAGGGCAGTTAGGGTTAGCCCCCTTTAGTTCTAAGGTACCCCCCTAACCCCCCCCAATAAAGGTTTAACCCCGTGATCACCCCCCGTCGCCAGTGTCACTAAGGCTGGGTTCACATTGCAGCGGTTTATGAGAACGGATGTGATTCGCACCGCACTGCAGTGCAAATCACATCCGATCTCTGTGCGATTCGAGTTCAGCCATACAGATAGTATGGCTGAATTCGCGTTGCACCCGCCGCACCCGCCGCAAACTCGCACGGGACCCTTTTTTTGGTCCGCAGCAGAATCGGATCGCATGGGTGTTCACACCATGCGATCCGAGTTTGCAGATCGCACTGCGATATGCGAACTGATCTGGGGGTGTCATTAACATTTCACTGACACTCCCAGCAGTTCGCATAGGGCAGTGTGAACTGCCGCCGGGAGGCATGCAATGCGGGAACCCGCCGCGGATTCGTGGCGTTCCCGCATCGCTCCAGTGTGAACCCAGCCTAATAAGCGATCGTTTTTCTGATCGCTGTATTAGTGTCACAGGTGACGCTAGTTAGGCAGGTAGGTATTTAGGTTCGCCGCAGCTTTTTATAGCGCCAGGGACCCCCATATACTACCGCATAAAGCCCCCTGATTGCCCCCTAGTTAACCCTTTCACCAGTGATCACCATATAACTGTTACAGGTGACGCTGGTTGGTTAGTTATTTTTTTATAGTTTCAGGGCACCCGCCATTTATTACCTAGTCTCACTAGTGTACCCGTAAATTTAGGGGTGTCTACTTTCCAAAATGGGGTCATTTGGGGGGGGGGGGGTTTGTGCCATCTTGGCATTTTATGGCCTTCAAAACTGTAACGCCCTTAGAAAGCCTGAAGGCGGTGCTTGGTTTTCGGGGCCCCGTACGCGGCTAGGCTCCCAAAAAGTCCCACATATGTGGTATCCCCGTACTCAGGAGAAGCAGCAGAATTTATTTTGGGGTGTCATTTCACATATGCCCATAGCATGTGTGAGCAATATATCATTTAATGACAACTTTGTGTAAAAAAAATAAAAATAAATTTTTTTTTGTCATTATTCAATCGCTTGAGGCAAAAAAATTAAATATTCTATGGGCTCAACATGCCACTTATCAATTTCCTTAGGGGGTCTACTTTCCAAAATGGGGTCATTTGGGGGGGTTATGTACTGCCCTGCCATTTTAGCACCTCAAGAAATGAGAGGCAGTCGTAAACTAAAAGCTGCGTAAATTCCAGAAAACGTACCTTAGTTTGTAGATGTGACAACTTTTGCGCAAACCAATAAATATACAGTTATTGACTTTTTTTTTACCAAAGACATGTGGCTGAATACATTTTGGCCTAAATGTATGACTAAAATTGAGTTTATTGGATTTTTCTAATAACAAAAAGTAGAAAATATCATTTTTTTTCAAAATTTGCGGTCTTTTTACGTTTATATCGCAAAAAATAAAAATCGCAGAGTCAGTCAAATACCTTTAAAAGAAAGCTCTATTTGTGGGAAGAAAAGGACGCAAATTTCGTTTGGGTACAACATTGCATGACCGCGCAATTACCAGTTAAAGCAGCGCAGTGCCAAAGTGTAAAAAGACCTCTGGTCATTTACCAGCAAAATGGTCCGGTCTGAAAGTGGTTAACCACCTCAATACAGTGCAGTTACACCCCCTTCCTGACCAGACCAATTTTCAGCTTTCAGCGCTCTCACAGTTTGAATGACAATTACTCAGTCATCCAACACTGTATACATATGAAACTTGCGTCCTTTTTTCCACACAAATAGAGCTTTCTTTTAGTGGTATTTAATCACTAGTGGGTTTTTTATTTTTTGTGCTATAAATAAAATAAAATGTAAATTTTGTGAAAAAAATTCCTTTTTCTTTGTTTCTGTAATAAATTTTTGCTAAATAGTAATTTTTCTTCATAAATTTTGGGCAAAATTTATACTGCTACATATCTTTGGTAAAAATAACCCACATTAGTGTATATTATTTGGCCTTTGTGAAAGTTATATAGAGTCTACAAACTATGGTGCCAATCACTGAAAATTGATCACTTCTGATCAGGCCTTCAGTACATCAGGTGTACCTCATTTCTTGAGACACTAACAAGTTAGGAAAGTACAAATACCCCCCAAATGACCCCTTTTTACAAAGTAGACATTCCAAGGTATTAAGTAAGTAGCATGGTGAGTTTTTTTAAATTGTCATTTTTTCCCACAATTCTTTGCAAAATGAGGATTTTTTTTTTAATTTTAATTTTTTTTTACTAAATTGTCATATTATCAGGTTATTTCTCACACACAGCATATGCATACCACAAATTATACCCCCAAAATACATTCTGCTACTCTTCCCAAGTACGGCGATACCACATGTGTGAGACTTTTACACAGCCTGGCCACATACAGAGCACCAACATTGATGTAGTACCTTCAGACGTTCTACGAGCAAAAATGACGCATCTCATTTCTCAACCACCTATTACAATTTTGAAGGCCCTGGAGTACCAGGAAAATGGAATTTCCCATAAAATGACCCCATTTTGGAAAGCAAACACCCCAACGTATAATCTGTGAGGCATAATGAGTCTTTTGAACGGTTAATTTTTTTCCAGAAGTTTTTGGAATATGTGTAAAAAAATGAAAACGCATTTTTTTTTTTTTACACAAAATTGTCAATTTATAAGATATTTCTAACACATAGCATGTATATAGCAAAAATTACACCCCAACATACATTCTGCTACTCCTCCCGAGTATGGCGATACCACATGTGTAGGACTTTTACACAGCCTGGCCACATAGAGAGGCCGAACATTGAAGTAGTACGTTCAGGCGTTCTAGGAGCATAAATGACACATCTCATTTCATTCCTACCCATCACACTTTTGAAGGTCCTGGACCACCAGAACAATGGAATTACCCACAAAATGACCCCATTTTGGAAAGCAAACACCCCAACGTATATTCTATGAGACATGGGCTGCAAATAGGTACTCGGGTACTCTGATGGCCTGGTGACAGGTACTCGGGTACTCTGATGGCCTGGTGACAGGTACTCTGATGGTTTGGTGACTGGTACTCGGGTACTCTGAAGGGTGGTGACAGGTACTCATATGGACTGTGACAGGTACTCAGGTACTCAGATGAACTGTGACAGGTACTCGGGTACTCAGATGGACTGTGACAGGTACTCGGGTACACAGATGGACTGGAACAGGTACTCGGGTACACAGATGGACTGGAACAGGTACTCGGGTAGTCAGATGGGCTGTGACAGGTACTCGGGTAGTCAGATTGGCTGTGACAGGTACTCGGGTACTCAGATGGGCTGTGACAGGTACTCGGGTACCCTGATGGACTGTGACAGGTACTCAGGATCACAGCCGACCACGTGAGTAAACAGCCGGCCAATGGCTGTTTACCAGCGTCAGTGACGAGCAGTGTTCCCGGGTCACACGCCGCCACCGACGTGATCGCGCGCATGCGCCGTGCACAGTCGGGGTGTGACCATCTGTGACCGGCCGTGACTTCATCATGGCCAATCACGTGGTAAACAGCCATAGCCAATGGCTGTTCACCCCCTTCGGTGGCGAGCGGTGTCTCCGTGACACGCCGCCACAGAAGAAACAGGGATGCGCGCGCACGATCGCGCGCATTCCCTGTTTAAACGGGAGGCCGTCATATGACGGCCTCCCGCCACAATAGGTGCGCCGCCTGCCCGTCATTTGACGGCTGGCGGTCAGCATCTAGTTAAGTGCACTCTGTTCGTGCGCCTGACACAGCGCACTGTGGGAAGCGCCATGTCAATGCAGTCACGAGATTGCAGATGAGTTGCTTCATTTGCAGGTTTTTGACCTGCTTTGCGGCACAATCCAGGCTGGGAGCTTTGTTGTTCAAGTTAAGAGGTTACTTCCGATTTCCCTGTTCCACAGGGAAACCGGAAGTGACATCAGCAGCTCCGTGGAACGCACAGCCCGAGTGGAGCTGCCTGTAAGGTAAGTGAGGCTGCATATGATGGGGCACAGTGAAGCTGCAATCGATGCTGCACAGTGGCTGCATTTGATGGGGCACAGTAGATGTAACTGATGGGGCACAGTGGCAGCGTTTGATATTGTACAGTGTCTGCGTTTGATGGGCACAGTGAGGCTACAATTGATGGGTATTTTTTTTCCAGGAATTTTCAGTTTGTTTGCGCCCTCTCCAAAAATATTGAGCACCGGCCGCCACTGGCAGCACCAATTGGAAGGAAAAAATTTATAAACTAGGGAGAAATTAAGCATGGAATTCTAAGCACAAAGGCTACCTGTCCTTCCCCGAGTCAGGACTGCCCAAAAAACAGGAAATGGGTATCAATGTAGAAAGGAAACCGGAAGTGACATCTGCTCCGTGGAATGCACAGCCCGAGTGGAGCTGCCTTTAAGGTAAGTGAGGCTTCATATGATAGGGCACAGTGAAGCTGCATTTGATGCTGCATAGTAGCTGCATTTGATAGGGCATAGTGGCTGCATAAGATGGGCACAATAGCTGTAATTGATGAGGCACAGTGGCTGCGTCTGATGGGCACAGCGAGGCTGCAAATGATGAGGGGTTTTTTTTCACCCCCCAAAAAAATCCATAAACTAGGGAGAAATTAAGCATGGAATTCTAAGGACAAAGGCTACTGTACCTGCCCTTCCCCAAGTCAGGACTGCCCAAAAACCGGGAAGCGGGTATCAATTTAGAAAAAAAGGTGCTGGCCTTGGAGGTAGTGTTCAGCAGGCATCGCTGACATGCCCTTCACCTCTATCATTTCCACAGAGGGCTTACAAGTGCTATGGTATACCATGCTGGGTATGGAAGAGAATAGCAGCATCATTGCCAACATTGTAAAAAAAAAAAATTCGGGACACTTTTTTGGCAGTAGGCGGAGTTGTATTATAATTAGGGGCGGGGCATGTGGTAATAGGTGTGGCATAGAAAAAGGTGAAAATGCGGCACGCAAAGGAAAATATGGGCATGGTTTACGTAAAATAGTGGCCCCCCACATACTGCACGGACTGGCCCCCACATACTGCACGGACTGGCCCCCACATACTCACTGCACAGACTGGCCCCGACAGGACATATGATCATCATCTCCTGTCCTCCAAGCTGTCGTTGCTGCGCTGACTTTGAACTGTGGGGCCGCAGCATCTGAGCTCCATTGAAGACCAGCTTCTGGACTTCTTTAACCTCCCTGGCGGTATGATTCAGTCTGGAATAAGGTGCTGAAAGCGGTACAATTATTTTGCATGGAAATCTGGCTTTTATTTTGTAGTCCTGTAATTCTTAGGAATAACGCTCTGAAATCTCTTCAAACCAGAGTCTAGCGGACATCCCGGGTATGATAAAGTTTATAATATAATAAAGAATAATAAAAATTATTCAATAATGTAATCAAATCCAAAAAAAAATGAAAAAGGGACATGTTTTGGTTGCTATGGACAATCTCCAAATTCCAAGCAGTAAAAAACAGTATTTATAATATAAAAGTGCATGCAGGGCATTGCACAGACCACTAGGGACAAAGGGGGTGTGTATTTTTTACTACAGCACTGTAATCTGTAAGATTACAGTGCTGTGTGTGTTTTGTGTCTTTTTACATTTTTGAATTTGCCGCCGTTCTCCGCTCCCGTACGCCGTAACGTCACAGGGAACGGAGCTCGGCCGCATTCGGCACTGTGAATCGAGCGGAGGACAGCTCGATCACACAGCGCGGCGGACATCGCTGGATCCAGGGGACAAGGTAAGTAACGTTACCTGTGTCTTCCCCTGCATCGAGCGGTGCAAGCCCGAGTCTGGCTCGGGGTTACCGCTATTGTAATTAAAATTCCAACCCGAGCCAGACTCGGGATTACCGCTAAGGAGGTTAAAATCTCTAGCAGCCGGTGGCAAAAAATGGGAAATTTGAATTTCCCGGGACAAACCACATTTCCCGGGACAAATGTCCTAATCCTGGGAATGTCCCGGGAAATTCGGGACAGTTGGCAACTATGTAGCAGCAGTCTTTCTCAGGTAACGTATGATACTGCAGTACCTCACAGAAATGTTGCTGAAAATGTATTGATAGATGCAGTTATAACTTATACAAAACATTCACTACAACGTCTCTCATATTTAGTGGACAGTTCCTGGCCTAAGCGGACCCATAATAGTTTTTCCCCTGCTGCTGTAACAATTCTTTTATTATTTACAAAATATTTTTAGACATTTTAATTTCAATTCTTTTGTCAGGCTTTCTCTGCCCTGGTTAAAACAAGCATGGGCAGTGATTGCAAACTGGTAGAAAATATTTGTGGCTGGGATGAATGCCGCAAGATGGGCCAAATTAGATTTTGTGGGACTATTGCTGGTAAATTATTACTGAAGTGTCTCAGGTGATATGCTTGACCTGTCTTGTTTGTGTTTTCACATTTCAGGCTATTAGGCCTGATTCACACCTATGCATTTTTAGTGCATTTTGCAGATTTCTACTACAGTCCATTTAACATTGTTTCCTATGGAACACGTTCTGTAGTGCAAATTTCCAAAATGCACTAAAAATGCATAGGTGTGAATCCAGCCTAATACCTGGTCATGTTCACAGAGGAGTTGAGTTATTTAAACTGGAGAGTGCAAAATCTGGTGCAGCTGTGCCTGGTAGCCAGCCAATCAGCTTCTAATTTCAGCTTGTGCAATTAAGCTTTAAGAGAAAAAAAAAAACTTGGACGCTGATTGGTTTCTATGCACAACTGCACCAGACTTTGCACTCTCCAGTTTTATTAAATCAAACCCATACTATTCTGTCTCTGGTCAACTTCTACCAAATGATAAGAGATATACATTACCAAAAGTATTGGGACACCTGCCTTTACACGCACATGAACTTTAATGGTGTTAGTCTGTAGGGTTCAGTATTACGTGGGGCCACCCTTTGCAGCTATAACAGCTTCAACTCTTCTGGGAAGGCTGTCCACAAGGTTTAGAAGCGTTTCTATAGGGATGTTTGATCATTCTTCCAGAAGCACATTTGTGATATCAGGCAGTGTTATTGGACAAGAAGGCCTTGCTCACAGTCTGTGCTCTATTGGGTTCTGGTCAGGAAACAAAAACAAGGTCCATAAAGACATGGATGAGTGAGTTTGGGGTGGAGAAACTTGATTGGCCTGCACAGATGCCTAATCCTACCATGGACCATCATTCTACTAATACACCAGGATATGAGCAATAATTTGCCTCTAACAATGGAGACATTTGGCTATGCTCATGCACATTGCATAGGCTTATTCCACGTATCACCATTTGGAATCACGCCCTGTGAAAACCCATGTTACGATTTACCATTAAAAACAAGCCCATCGACCATTAGGAAACATGCCCTGTGAAAAATCTCATGAAGCCATTGATGCAGTGCAGGTGGACAGGTAGAGGCTCTAAAGAGGTTGAAAAGGTGAAAATATTCTCCCATCCACCAATACAACATTCAATAAGGGCATACATCTACTTTAACAGGCCTACAAGCCCTACACTAATCTCTCCCTATGCAGTTTCTTGGCAGCCCTTCCTATGCTGCTAGGGCCTCACCCTTTTATAGTGAGGGGGTTGTCTTACCTAAAGGCCTCCTTATTGGTCCTTCTCAACCACCTGACGTAAGTTCACAGGCCAAGCAGTGCCTCATGGTTAATGTATATAAAAAGGTATGTGGGGCTAACTCTAAGAAATAAAAACAAATAATAAAAATGTTTACGGTAAACACACTAAAATAAACAGCACTCCCAGAACCATGCTACAGCTGATGCAAGATAATCAAGTGCAAATAATCTTCAACATGATAAACGGTAATAAATATTCATAATACAAAAAAAGTTCAAGAAAGTGCAAACAAATCCTCCAAAAGTGCAATAAAAGTCCAGTACAAAAAACAAAACAAAAATAAAAAACTCCTAAGTGACAGTTCATATAGAAAAAAAGTGCATGTGCAGAGCGATCAAACGAAATCCACTTCATTCAATTGATATCATCATCCATGGCGCGCCACTAAAATAAATAAAAAGCCCCCAACAGGTCAAATCAAGCCTTGGTATGGATATACACTGAATCCTCAACAATCGATCGACTCCCACAGATATCCACAGCAATGCAGGTACCAGGATGACTTCCAGGCTCATCAGATGAAGTATAGTCATGAAACAAAGAAGAGGGGTTCCATAGTGTAATAATTAAATGCCATTTACTAAAAAATGAAGTAATAACTTACAATTCAAATACGTAGGTACAGCTATGTAAGGTAATGTACTTCTGTTCTCGGGCACGACCGGAAGTGACGATAATCTATGGGATTGAATTATTACACTATGGAGCTCCTCTTCTTTGAGGCTGGGGCAAATGAGTGGCGCACCACGGATGGTGATATCAATTGGATTTCGTTCAATTGCTCTGCATATGCACTTTTTTTGTATATGAACTGTCACTTTGTTTTTTTTCTTTCTTTTTTGTACTGGACTTTTATTGCACTTTTGGAGGATTTGTTTGCACTTTATTTCCATGTTTGCACTTTCTTGGACTTTTTTTGTATTAGAACCCTTTCACACCGGGGTGTTTTTCAGGCGCTTTAGCGTTAAAAAAAGCGCCTGTAAAGCGCTTGAAAGAAGCCTCATCTGCAATCCCAATGTGAAAGCCCAAGTGCTTTAAAGGGGTTGTAAACCCTTACAAACCACTTTGACCTACAGGTAAGCCTAGATTAAGGCTTACCTGTAGGTCCAAGAAATATCTCCTAAACCTATACGGTTTAGGAGATATTTACCAAAAGACAGGCACCGCTGTCTACGGCGCATGCACCATAGACAGCGGTGCGCAGGCACACTGAGCAGGCCGCAGAGCGCGGCGCTATTCCTCTAGCGTCAGCTCCCGTGCGCATGTGCGGGAGTGACGTCATCGCGGCTCCGGCGAATCACAGCGCCGGAGCAGCGAGACCCAGAAGTCACTCCGGGATACATGGCAGAGGTGAAGATGAAGACGGAGGACCGCTTTGGGGGCTTCATTCTCAGGTAAGTTATTCATAATGAGCTAGTATGCTATGCATACTAGCTCATTATGCCTTTGCCTTGCAGGTTGCATTTAAAAAAAAAAAAAAATGTATTGCCTTTACTTCCTCTTTAAGAGCCCTTTCACACTTTCAGCACCTGAAAAACGCTCATAAAGCGCTGCTTAAACTAGCAGCGCTTTACCAGCATTTTTCTAGCGCTATTGGGGCGCTGTTAACCCCTGCTAGTGGCCAAATAAAGGGTTTAAAAGCACCCACAAAGCGCTGCTGCCAAAAGCACTTTGCAGACGCTTTTCCGGTGCTTCCCATTGATTTCAATGGGAAGGGCTCCAAAAGCGCTGCAAGGAATCTGCCTTCAGGACTTTTTTTGACGCTCTGCCAGTGCAGCGCCTCAGTGTGAAAGAGCTCGGGCTTTCATATTGGGATTGCAGATGAGGCTTCTTTCAAGCGCTTTACAGGCGCTTTTTTTAACGCTAAAGAACCTGAAAAATACCCCAGTATGAATATTTATTACTGTTTATCATGTTGAAGATTATTTGCACTTGATTATCTAGCATCAGCTGTACCACGGTTCTGGGAGTGCTATTTATTTTAGTGTGTTTACTATACACATTTTTATCATTATTATTTTTTATTTCTCAGAGATAGCGCCATATACCTTTCTTACACATTTGCTATTCTGTGTGGGAACTTTTTCTATGTTGGCAGCGTCTCAATTTAGTCAGTAGCCACTTGCCACCAGCTCCTGTACATATACATTGGCAGCTTAAATATGGATATCTTGGTAACGGCAGCAGCTGTTGCCCCAACCAAGGTATCCATCTTTTGAGCCGGCGGTCCTGTTTATGGTAATGGTGGTCTATACGGCGCATTCGCGGCAAGATCACCGTTATCAGCAACGGGAGAGAGGCCACCCCCCACTCGCTCGCCCTCCACCGCTTACCGGAGCCATCGACTATCCATGGCTGGATATGGAGAAAAGTGAGGGGAAGATGGCCGTCACCCGTCTCCATACTATAGCAGGGCGAAAACTACATCAAAACGCCACTTCCACCCATACGTTTTAAAGCGTCATTTTTCTGTTGTAATTTTTTCAAATGACAAATTATTATTATTATTTGTTTTGCATTTAAGTCCAAATATGAGATCTGAGGACTTTTTGACCCCAGATCTCATATTTAAGAGGACCTGTCATGCTTTTTTTCTATTACAAGGGATGTTTACATTCCTTGTAATAGGAATAAAAGTGACCCATTTTTTTTTTTTTTTAAACGGTGAAAAAATAAATAAAATCAAGTAAAATAAATAAGATTTTTTTTTTAAAGCACCCCGTCCCAACGAGTTCGCGCACAGAAGCGAATGCATACGTGAGTAGCGCCCGCATATGAAAATGGTGGTCAAACCACACGTGAGGTCTTGGCGCAATCGTTAGAGTGAGAGTAATAAATCTAGCCCTAGACCTCCTCTGTAAGGCTCCTTTCACACTGATTTTTAGCACCTCTTTACTGTCGTTTTAGCGGTAGTATGCAGCCGCTAGCAGGGCGGTTTTAACCCCCGCTAGCAGCCGAAAAAGGGTTAAAACCGTCCGCAAAGCACCGCTTTGCTGGCGGTATAGCCGTACTGCCCCATTGATTTCAATGGATAGGAGCGGTTTAGAAGAGGTGAATACACCACTCCTTCACCGCTCCAAAGATGCTGCTAGCAGGACTTTTTTCAATGTCCTACTAGCATAACGCTCCAGTGTGAAAGCCCTCCGGTTTTCAAACTGGAATGAAAGGGGCCGTTTTTTTTCAGGTGCTATACAGGCGCTATTTTTAGCGCCATAGCGCCTGAAAACCGCCTCAGTGTGAAAGGGGCCAATCTCAAAACATGCAACCTGTAGAATTTTTTAAGGGTAAAAGTTTGACGCCATTCCACGAGTGGGTATCAATTTACTCGGTGTAACATTATCTTTCTCAATATAAAAAAGTTGGCCTAACTTTACTGTTTCTTATTTTTTTATTCAAAAAAGTGATTTTTTTTTCCAAAAAAAGCACGCTTGTAAGACCGCTGCGCAAATATGTGACAAAAAGTATTGCAATGACTTCTATTTTATTCTCTAGGGTGTTAGAACCCCCAAACATTATACATTTTTAGTAATAGTATAGTAATTTTCTAGCAAAAATTTTTTTTTTTAACTTGTAAACACCGAGTCTGAAAAAGAGGCCTGGTCTTTAACTGGTTAGAGCCAGTCCAGATTTGCGCATTAGTTCTTTTATCTGTAGTGCATCATGGTTGCTAATAATTCAGTCTAGTGAACTTTTGCATAAAACTTGGCGGGGCTGAAGTTTGTACCCACTAGATGCATTGTGAACTCATGGTAGTGGGGAGTTTGCAATTATCTTGTTATGTTCTGGAAGGCCCAGAACTTGGAATAATGTTCAGAGACAGCCATAATAGAAAAGATGCTGTGGTAAAGCCCATCTCCACAAATAAGCCAAACAAAAAAAGAAGAGGAGGTTTGTGGGGTATATAAATAATAATGATAATAAAAAAAGCAGCTTTAAAGTTCACCTTCATGTTACATGTTCCACCTGTTTTTAGGGTGGAACATGTAATGCCGCGTACACACGAGCGGACTGTATGGCGTACTTAGTCCGTCGAAACACATTTCAGCAGACAATCCGCTCATGTGTGGGCTTCAGCTGACTTTTTCAGCGTGCAGTCCGGCGTACTAAGTATTTCAGTTTTTTCGAAATTCTGTCCGTCGTACTTTGGTTTCAGCGGACAGTACGGTCGTCAGTATGCTAGTTCGACGGACTAAGAATGGCGCATGCCCAGAAAGGATTTACACGGCGGAAGGGTGCTTTGCTGTGTATTGAACTTCCTATTTCTAGTCCCGTCGTACGTGCTGTACACGTCATCGCGCAAGCTTTCGTCTGACTGTTTGTGCATCCGTGTGTGGTCAAGTCCGTTCAGTGGAAAGTACGATGGACTGTCTGTCGGATTGTATGACGAACTAAGTATGCCATACAGTCCGCTCGTGTGTACGCGGCATAACATGTTTCAGCAGTTGCAGCCTCTCTCCTCAATCCTTCCTCCTTGACACAGCGGGCAGCCAATCTTCTCCTTGCACACACTGTCAGAATTTGTATAACCGTAGGGCTCTGCCCCCACACGAGGCATCATTCATTCACAGTTTCCTGTGAATGAATGCCTACAAGTACTGCCAGCCATTATGGCTTACGGCTCATAGTTCTCAATGAAGTGCAAGGGCGCTGGTTAGCTTATCCTTTTACTCATCTCGTCTCCAATAATGTCTTTCAAAAACTCAAAGATCACCCAATTCCACTCCATGCATCTTCCAGGTTGAAAAATGGCAAGCATTGTCCAACCACTTTAGTCCCAATCTATCATATACACTATCCCTGAGTAAGAGTCATCACACTGACATGTTGTCAGTAAGACACAAACAGTAATAACAACCTGGAAGAAAGTGTGACTCTATGTAGGTTTACTGAAAAAAATGTTTTATTATGGACGGTGTGCTGGTTAGAGATGTTTCCCATCACATCCTGTCCTGAAAGGAAGTGAGAAGAAATCAGTTCTATTGAGACAAAGATCTCAAAGAAAAACCTGATAGAGGATATGTCCCTTTGCCACTCTGTACCACCGATGATAAAATCCCAATTCCAGTCAAGACTTTTTTTTTTTTGGGACAGAGAATGAAAACCAGTTTGGCATACATATCATCCACACTTGGGGAGAGAATGTTACTTCAAAAGGGCCTTCTTATTTATTACAAGTAGTTTCTATGATAAATAGAATATGGTTGATACTGTAATATTTTGTAACTAAGCATTATGATATGTATCCATGGGTGGTGATGTCACAGCTGGTCCTGAACTATACAGATAGAGCTGGACCGGAGTTCAGACTCCACGTCACAGAGTTGGCATAGATCTGCTGCTGTGTCCTAAAATTGGCACTCCAACACCAAGCAGCAGGACAGGTTTGCAAGACCCTAAACTATTGCTAAACTTCAAAGACTCTAATATTCTGTTTCTTAGGGATCCCGGACAGTTGGATGAAGGAGTCTACTTTCAACACTGTTCTGTCACCCAGGCACAGTATAAAGTATCCCAAACCTAGAAGACCAGGCAAAGATGTCAGCAGTGGCGTAACTAGAACCTTCAGGGCCCCATGCAAGAAACCATGAAGGGCCCCCCTGAACCCCAGCCAGGGCCCTTCCCTTCCCGGTGGAAACTCCAGGGCGTGGTCACAGGTATGACCTGTGTGAGCCCTGTAGTTCCACCACTGGCATCAGTAGTTTTTTTTAATTCGTTTTTTTTTAATTTTTAGGTGCCCCATTGGGGGACTGTCCCTAGGCAGGATGGGGTCCCCGTCCCCAGAAGATATGAGGTCCTTTTCTCCAGGGCAGATGAAGTTACTGCCCCCACGTGAGAAGGGACCCCTGTCCCCAGGGGGAGATGGAGGGGGTAAGTAATGGGGTGTGGGGGATGGGGTCCTCTCACTCACCATGACCAAGCTGCAGGCCACGCACTCATCCATGTTGGCCTGGGCTCCATCCAGCGTGCTGGACGGGTGATCAGCATATCTCCCAGAAATACCTTTCATCATCTGTGTATGACGGGGAGGAGGGGGACTGGTAGACAAGCCTGCAGTGTCCTCCAGGGAGCCGGCTCTCATAGGGCTGCACTGCATTTGTGTGCTTAAAGTTTGTTTACCCAGGAGAAATATGCAGTGCAGTGTGGGCCGGACTCGGGGGGGGGGGGGGCAGGACTCTGGCTGGGGAGAACAGACATCGGACTGAGCGGCAATGCATTAAGCAGGAGAGGGGTACTCTGAGGAGCCAGCCGAGGACACAGGTCATGCGGGGAATGCACAACTAAAGAGCAGCCAGTGCGATAGTCGAGCATGGAGCTTTGCTAGTCACCCTCCATCTCCAGCCACCCGTGTGCATGGTGCACTGGTACCCCTAGCTGCCTATGCTGCTCCCGGCCATATGTAGAGGGAGCTGCATGGGCCCCCTGCAGCACAGGGCCTAGTTGCGGTCGCGACTGCTGCACCCCCTATAGTTACACCCCTGGATGTCAGCACCATCGAGGTATCTTGTAGATAACGCAACACTGGAGGGGAGGTGAGTACAGTTCCGTTTTAACTGTATGGGTACCTGTTCATGGGCTTTTGATTTTCTTTACTACAAAGGCCACCCAACAAATCTTCACTTCCAACACACATTCCTAGAATGTTCTCCATCCATGCCGCAATCTCCATTTGACAGTTCACACTCCATACAGTAGTAGCGTACAAGCTCTCCAGTGGATAAAATGTGTTAATGCATAGGCCAGCAGAAAAGGTTTTCAACAAGTGGGTGTATGTCATCAATAAGGATGAGCTCAGGCGTGTTTGCATGGACCAGAGCACGCCAGGAAGTCGGCACAGCGCTGCACTAAGCACAGGTGCTGAGACATTGCCCCGATGTGCGGCTGCAGAGATCGGGCAATGTCTCACTGCCTGTGATTAGCGCAGCGCTGCGCCGACTTCCTGGCGGGCTCTGCACGTGGTCCATGTGAACAAGCCTGAGCTCATCCCTAGTCATTAATGAGGCTCTTTGGACAAGATTTTTTGACCTAGACCTAGACCTAGCTGGGGAAGTTGGTGGATGGGTTAAAAAAGTATGTATAACTAAAATGATAGCGCTTTTACTTAAGGAACCTATAATCAGTGATATAGCAGGTATGTCTAATGCTTTAAGAATGTGTTTATTCTTCTACATAGCAGGCTGACTAAACAAGACGATAAACAATACTGTTTATTAATATTTTGATAAGTATATAATTATTGATATTCAGTAGGTGCTTCATCCATTGTTATCTGGTCCTACCCAGTGCATAGATATGTGTATCAATGTGTTGCCATTTACTCGATATGCACACTCTTTTACTTTTTGCTTCTTGCGGTTAAATAAATGTGACCTGCAGCATCTAGACAACTTTTGATGCTAAGGCTCTATATATTTCTCTTGTTTGTTTTAGGTATAGAAAGGCAGGTCACCATGGGCCATATATATGCTTTCACGTTTAGGTCTTAAGATCTAATTGGCAATGGAAGACATCCAATGACAAGCCCAATGAGCTAAGTATGAAGTGAAGGGGAAAATACCATGCAGAGATTTAAATCATGAACACCAGAAGCTTCCAGGGTTGAATGTGGGCACCTGAAATGAAATGTCTTCCCCCTGCACATGTAGGCAGGTTGTCTACAGGATGTTAGATAGGTAGTTGGCTGGCCCAGGCTGGGGAACGGCTTAGCGTTTTTTTTCCCCACAGTTCCCAGGCTTTTGGGGCCCTGCCTATCCACCCTGTGATATAAATATAGGGTGAAGGCCAGATTCACAAGAAAATTTTTGCCCGGGGTCCAATCAATATTAAACACGGCCCTGATGATGCCCAAACAAAGATGACTGACGGTGTTGCATGTTCACATTACTTAGCAAGCATTCACTTCCTGTAAAATATATATATCTGATGCTTTGTCATTTTAACAGCCCGTTCTCTGTCAAAATCACTCAAAACCACAAAATCTCTGAAAGTCACTTGAGTATATTACCAGCCCTGTGCTTCCCCAAGATAATAAACTCCACCATAAGCTCACCTGCTAGGTCTAGGTCTTATGCCCCATACACGCGGTCAGACATTCCGACCACAAAATCCATCTGATTTTTTTCCAATGGATTTTGGTCGAAGCTTGTCTTGCATACGCACGGTCACACAAAGTTGTCGTTCAGAACAAGGTGATGTTTTACACATATGACGGGACTACATAGAGACCAGTAGCCAATAGCTTTAGTCTCCAAATTTTTCTGAGCATGCGTGGGACTTTTTACGATCATGTGTAGAGAATTCCGACGCACAAAGTCAGATCGGATTTTGTTGTCTGAAAATCTTAGATCCAGCTCTCAAACTTTCCAATAGACTGGCCCAATAGAGCCTACACACGATCGGATTTTCCAACAACATAATCCGATCTGACATTTTCCGTCGGAATTTCCGAACATGTGTACAGGGCATTAGAGAAGCAAAATCTTCCTACCGAAGCTCAGAGACTACTGACAGCATCTACAACATGACCTTCACATTTTTCATGGATGATCACTATTAGGCTGGATTCACACCTATGCATTTTTAGTGCTTTTTGCATTTTACAGATTTGCACTACAGAATATGTTCCATAGGAAACCATGGTGAATGGACTGTAGTCCAAATTTGCAAAATGCAAAAAGCACTAAAACTGCATAGGTGTGAATCCAGCCTTTGGGTTGCAACGATACTGTCTTTTGTTGAGTACAAGTACTGATACTTCCAGTCAAGCACTTGTTGATACCGGATACGCATACCTTTTTAGATGATACCTACTTCTAGTGTATGTTGCACTGGCAAATTTCAACCTGCACAGAAGAGAGAAATTTCCTGCACTGCTCCTGTGTGAACCCAGGCTGAAGTCACTATGACAAGCCAGGGTTCACACAGGAGCGGTAGGGGGAAACGGCACTTAAATTCCCACTAGGGATGAGCTCAGGCGTGTACGCATGGTCCACGTGCAGAGCCCGCCAGGAAGTCGCCGCAGCGCTGTGCTAATCACAGGCAGTGAGACATTGCCCCGATGCGCGGCTGCAGAGATCGGGCAATGTCTCACTACCTGTGATTAGCGCAGCGCCGTGCTGACTTCCTGGCGGGCTCTGCACGTGTCCATTCACGGACGTTTTTGGATGTTTATCAGCAGTGGAGTTTATGGGCTGTTTTCTGAATGCCAAAAAATCACATGTAGGAGTTGTTTTTCTGACCATAAAAAACGGCAAATGCTCATAAATGGCAATAAACACTCAAAAATGTGGCTCACCAGCATTTAAAATTTTTGATCCACAAAAATAAATAAATAAATAAGAATGCAGAAAACCGCTAATAAACGCTATTGCAAAAACGTTAAATGTTGAAAGTCTCACTGCAAAACTACTGGCGTTTTTATAACATTATTTTAACGCCCAGTGCGCATGGAGCCAAACTAAAGAAAGAGACAGGGCTGTATTGATCAAAATAGCAAATATATGCCAGCAGGTTCAATAAAAGAACAGGTGTGAATGGGCTCTAAGACCTATTCACACTTTAAACAAAAATTAGAGTTGAGCAAAGCAGGTGTAGGGAAATTACCTGAAATGAGTTATATTTCATTGCCCCTGTTCACATTTGTATGCTCATTGGCCCCTACACTCTACATTTGAACTCTGTAATGAAAATATGTAATGAAAATATGTACTCTCAAGAATATAAAAACATAACAATAAAAATATCACTTCTGAATAGCAACCACTGTATGGCATGGGTCTGTGCAGGCAATTATTACCAAACATCTGAAACCATAACCAACTTGACACTGCGGTCCCTCTCTGAGCGTAATAATGGGCCTCAAGCCGAAAAGCAGGCTCAAAGACAAACGCTGGCCGCAGTGCCCCATAACACTTTCCGTCTAACCTCAGTTAACCGGAAACCGCCATCAGGACCCCATCCAGCGATAGTTCCTGAACCATTTTTTGCCATATCTCCTTCGCCTGCACAGACCAAAAACCCGCCACCGCATGAGGAAGTAACCCACTTACTACCGCATGCCCCTTCACACCCGAAGCGCACGCTCAATACCATCCTGGATCCCTAGAGTCCACAGGTCAATGCCCACGTCATTCAAGTGAACTCCATCCCCTCTCAGGTATCTCCAAGTCTCAAACGCGAGTTCCAGGTGCCTAATGGCCAAACCCCCATTCTGGACCATGAAGTTACTGACCGCCCTATTCACCTTCCTCCTCACTCTATTTACCCCCTCAACTGACCTGGCCATCCGCCACGTGGTTTGGGCCACCATGTCTGATCAAACTATAATCATGTTTGGGAAATCCATGCTGAGACACCACACGTCGAACTTAATATCGCGAGTAAGGTCAATCATAGTCCTATTGCCCAAGTCGTTACCGCCTGCATGAATGACTAGCAAGTCTGGGGGGTCTATCTCTCTGCGCAAAACGATGGACCTCCCCCACCAATCTGCCCCATAACATTCCCGGAAAACCAAACCACTTAATACAGACCTCACTCTTTGAAAAACCTAAATGTCTGCCTCCCCTCATAGCATCACCCCGTCGTGCCCCCCAGCACACATAGGAATGACCCATTATCCAGACCAATCCTTTTGCCGTACCTGAAAATAGAAGAAAACAGAAAAAAACATCCATGATCACCACAGTCCATTAGTACCCTAACATGAAAGCACAAAGCACAACACCAACCCCGTCCAATGTCATCCCCTACATAAATCCTACTGCCTACCATACCTATCCCAGCCTCGAAAATAGATATCCCGCCTTAATAAACCACAAATCTATATACATATCTAGGATAAAATTCCCTTTTTTTTTTTTTTTTTTTTTTTTTAGACAACCAAAAAACCCCAAAGCGAAAGCGTGCCCACCATAGCCATCAAGGCTCTTACCCATTCAAACAAAATTTCCCCACGGAAACTAGCAAACCAACCTGAGCACAAACCACCATCATGTGCCCTACCGCCCCTCTTGTACCCTAACCATCAGCCCGTGCCCCCAGAAGGTGAAAGCACCAGTAGTCCCACCACCCTGCCTGTACAAACCAGACGACCACCTACCTACGAGTCCTTATCCAGGGTCCCGCACTGCCACCTCTTTCTTCAACTGGCATCCTTTCTTGCAGGTGTATCAAAAGCTAAATCCCACAACCACGTAGGGCAGGGAGTCCCGAACCGCTCCGCCCCTGGTACCAACTCCCGGAACCTGTCCCACCTGAACCTGGACAGTGCATCCGCCACCACGTTCTCTACGCCCGGAAGATGCAACGCATGAATGAAAACATTCAGCTGCAGGCACCGCAACACCAGGTGACGCGGTAACCAGATGACCAGGGGGGAAGAGACCGTATTGCGATTAATGACCTGCACCACCCCCATGTTATCCCCATGGAAATGCACCTTCAAATCCCTGAACGAGGCGCCCCACAGTTCCACTGCCAGTACCACCGGAAACAACTGCAGCAGCACCAGTATCAACGTGTACCCCGCTGCCACCCAGGATTGTGGCCAAGGACCCACTCTCCATGGTCCTTGAAAAAACGCCCCAAATCCAAAAGCCCCAGCCGCATCAGTGAACAGTTCCAGGTCAAAGTTGCTGACCGGCCCCACCATCCACATCGCACTTCCATTAAACGACTTCAGAAAGGTCTGCCAAACCCTCAAGTTCGCCTTATGCGTTTTAAATAATTGCACGAAATGAGTCGGGGCTCTGATACCTGCCGTGCTGGCCGCCAACCTGCGGTTGAAAACCCGCCCCATCGGTAGAATACGACAGGCAAAATTGAGTTTACCCAAAACCGATTGCATTTTCCTCAGCTGAACTTTCTGAACCCCTAACAACTCTGTTATCTCCCGCCGCAAGTCCGCCAACTTGTCTTCTGGCAACCAGCATTCCATGGCCTCGCAATCAAGAACAATGTCCAGAAATACGATGACCATTCGAAGTCCATCAGTTTTTCCCTATGCCAAAGGAATGCCAAATTTTAGTGCAATATGCTGCAGCGTCGCCAGCAATATCACACAAACCTTGGAAGCCGGCGGCCCAATGCACAGGAAATCGTCCAGGTAGTGAACTATCGAATTCACTCCCGACACATCCCTCACCACCCATTCAACAAAGAACTAAATTGTTCAAATACCGCACAGGATATTGAACTCATTGACAAGCATTGCTCAATGTAGAACCCATCCTCCCAATGACACCCCAACAAACGAAAACTATCCGGATGCACCAGTAACAACCTAAAGGGCGATTCCACATCTGCCTTGGCCAACAACGCCCCTTTACTATACCTGCGCACCCAATTTACTGCCGCGTCAAACGACGTGTATGACACGGAGCAAACCTCCTGATCAATCCCATCATTCACCGACCCACCCTTCGGAAAGGAAAGGTGGTGAATAAGCCGAAACTTGTTGGGCTCCTTTTTGGGCACTACACCCAACGGAGAGACCACCAAGTCGTCCCAAGGAGGCGAAGGCAAGGGGCCGCTCATCCTACCCAAGGCAACCTCCTTCCGCAGCTTCCCTGAAACCACCTCCAGATGTTGCAGTGCCGACTTCAGATTAGGGGAAAACGGGGGAATCACTGTCAACGAGCAAGGAATCCTAAATCCATCCATGAATCCAGACTCCAGTAGCCTCGCTGCTCCCCTCTCCGGATACCTACCGAGAAATGGCCGCATCCTTGCCACCATCACCGGAGTCCTCCTTCTTGTTGCTAATGTCCCCCGGTCAGCCCTTCCCTTGCTTAAAGCATCTGGATGCGGGATGAGATCCACCGCATCCCATACACTCGTGTTTGAACCTGCAACCGCTGCCAAACTTAAACGTTTCAGAGTTGTACTGCCAACACACCCCTTTCTTATTTCCGGTCGGTTGTCCTGGGGCCGAAGGTCCACCCCCCCCCCCCCCCCCGAAAAACCTGCCCCGATGCCCTCGCCGTCGTCATCAAATGCATTCATAAGCTGATGTCCTTGTGGTCCCATCTCAGTTCCGGCCGCACCGCTCTCCGCTGTCTGAACTGCTCATCGTAGCGTAGCCACGCAGTTCCTCCGTATGCCTCACCAATCGAATCCTGGTAACAAAACAACACCGAACAATGTTCGGAGTGTTTCTCCCCTATGACGCTGGCCATAATGGCAAATGCCTAGAACCAATTCGCAAACGTCCTGGGAATCAAGAGGTTTCTCCTTTTTTCCTCATCCTCCTTCTTGGAATCATCAGGCTTCACCCTATCCAGGTTGAACTTCTCCAGCGGCAACAAGGAGAAGATCTCCACATACTCACCTTTCCACAGTTTCTACCTGACCTCCTGTTTGAGATGAGCCCCCAATGGTCCCTTGTAACATACGTAGACTTCACATCTTGCCACGTCCGCCAACCCTGCCTACCACTTTTTTTCGCCAGTTGCCGCTACCTTGTCGCCCGCCTGTACCACACTTTCGTCTCTCACCACCTCTTCCACAACCGCCCCCCTACCGACGGTCCCGTAACCGGCTGAGCTGAGGCAGTGCCCGCCCCTGCCATACCTCCCACCGGGGGTACCCATGACGCCCCCGGCCCCACTGACGCCTTCCCCCTATTTAAAACCGGCTCACCAGTTCCTTCAAGCTTGCCAAAAACGTTGTAAGCCTGAGGAAACCCCCGCCCCCGAACTCTGACTACGTCCCACCCATGATCCCCCTGCTCCGCGTTACCTGACGCATACATCCCTGGTAAAGTAGCAGGTGACTTACCGGGCTGCACAGGTGACGTGCCCATCAGCCGATTGCCTGTTCGCGCCCGATACCATCCTGCCGACTGGGAGGGCCGCCTCATCCGTCCCTTCCGATTCCTCCGCGGCTCTCCGCTCCTGCTCCTCCTCCTCCGACGATGAGGACCCGCCAGACCGCTGCGCTTGCTTCCTTCTGCGTCCGTCTGCGTTCCGCATAACCTCCCTCCGATTTCCGTGCGGCTTTGCCCCGACTGGCATAAGGAGCCACGGTCCCGCAGGCTCCAGCCCTGCTTGCTGTGTCCCTGGGCAGCCCCCTTTCCAGACTGTGGCGATCCCCTGCTGTGGCTGGCCTGGGGATAGCAGACCTCCTATGCATGCTCCATTCCCCCCCACTGCTCAGCTCCGCTCCGGGGGCGGGGCCAGTGCTCTGAAGTGGCTCCATATAGGGATCCCCTGCCGTCACTAAAGCAGGCCTGGGGACATCAGCTCTCCCTCTCCTGATGGCTGCATGCTGCTCCGTTCTTGGGGCGGGGCCTGTGCTCTGAAGGGGCTCCAAATAACGATCCCCTGCCATCAGTGAAGCAGGCCTGGGGACATCAGCTCTCCCTCTCATGATGTCTGCATGCTGCTCTGTTCTGGGGGCGGAGCCAGCGCTCGCTGAAGCTTCTCTCCTGCCTGCTCTGTACGCCATACCCAGCCCCCTGAGCCTCCCCCGCGTGGCTTGTCTTGGCTGTGTGGAAGTCCATCCCAGATGCCCACTGCTGCTGGTGGCTTTTTAGCCGGGGGAGCCGCCGATCGCACCGCCATGCCGCTGCCCCCCCCCCCCCCCCCGCCTGTCAGGCAAAAAACGCTCCGGCGGCCGGGATCTCTGCGCCCGTGTGCCTATCCTAGTCCCCCCTTCATTCACTGGCTCAGGCCGAGCTACCAAACTCCCCAGGGAATCCAAAAGTCAGTCCTCACCCCGGCCTGCCGCCTGTTCCCACAGCTGGGTCAGAAGCCTCTCCACAGTCTTCATGCTGGAACTTTCACCTCTGTCTTATGTTAAACTCCCAGCATGCCCCAGGAGACTATAATAACTTACCTAACCCCTCCCCTAGGCACCCTAGCCCTTTCCTCATTCTTTCTTCTTATCCTACTGTTAACTCCGTCATGTCCGCCCTGCGCTTATTGCCTTTGGCTGTCAGCTTCAGGCTCTCTCATTTTAAAGAGCTTTTTTAAAATTTAGCTGGGCAAACGCTATTAGCATTCTGAAAAGAAGTTCAAAATAAATCTCCATAGAAAAAGTCCACTGTGAAGTTCAATCATTTCACCACCTTCACTATTTCCAGTGCTCTTGGCCACCACCACGTGAATCAGCTAACATAGGTCAGACCTCAAGAGATGTAATATGGCTTTAAGCAGCCAACTAAAGGAACTCCCTCTTTCTTGTGTCCACCCTCTATCCACCCCCCAGCACCATTCCTTGGTTCCACCCCCTACCCACCTCCGAGCACCATTCCTTGGATCCACCTCCGAGCACCATTCCTTGGATCCACCCCCTACCCACCTCCAAGCACCATTCCTTGGTTCCACCACCTACCCACCTCTGAGCACCATTCCTTGGTTACGCACCCTACCCACCTCTCAGCAATGGATACAGAACCAAGTATCAATTTGTGGTGCTTTTGTTAATGATAGGAAGTAAAATAGATCCCCTGTAGCCAGCAACAATAGACTCTGAACAGCTAGCAACAATAGACCCCTCCCTCAACAGTCGATGTCTCTCACCAAGGATTGTCTCCCAGTAGCATAATAGCCACCCAGCAACAACTGACCTCCCCAGCAACAATAGACTCCCCCCTGTAAAAATAGACCCCCTCCAATAACAATGGATTCCCCCAGCAGCCAGCATAAATAGACCTTCCAGTACACCCCAGCCCCCTCGCCATTACCCACATTCAGAGCTGGAGTTGCCTGAACTACGTTCCTCCGTGTTTCTGCTGAAAAAAAGCCCTGGATGGCTGTCTTCTCTGAACAGGTTGTAAATTGCCACATATACTAGAAGCAAGGAATTATTAACCACTTACAGACCGGACCATTTTGCTGGTCAAAGACCAGACCACTTTTCGCGATTCGGCACTGCGTCGCTTTAACTGACAATTGCGCGGTCATGCGACGTGGGTCCCAAACATAATTGACGTCCTTTTTTTCCCACAAATAGAGCTTTCTTTTGGTGGTATTTGATCACCTCTGCGGTTTTTATTTTTTGCGCTATAAACCAAAATAGAGCAACAATTTTGAAAAAAACGCATTATTTTTTACTTTTTGTTATAATAAATATCCCCCAAAAATATATAAAAAAACATTTTTTCCCTCAGTTTAGGCCAAAACGTATTCTTCTACATATTTTTGGTTAAAAAAAAATCGCAATAAGCGATTATTGATTGCTTTGCGCAAAAGTTATAACGTTTACAAAATAGGGATAGTTTTATGGCATTTTTATTAATAATTTTTTATTATTATTTTTTTTACTAGTAATGGCGGTGATCAGCGATTTTTATTGTGACTGCGACATTGTGGCGGACCCATCGGACATTTTTGACACATTTTTGGGACCATTGTCATTTATACAGTAATCACTGCTATATAAATGCAGTGATTCCTGTGTAAATGACACTGGCAGTGAAGGGGTTAACCAGTGGGTGGCAGTGTAGGGGTTAAGGGTTCCTAGGGGTGTGTTACTAACTGTGGGGGGGTTGGGCTTTAATTTAGTGAACACTGATCTCTGCTCCAATCACATGGAGCAGAGATCAGCGTCACTAGTTGCTAGGCAGAAACGAGAAATGCTGTTTACAACGGCATTTCTTCATTCGGCCACTCCGTGAGACGATCGCGGGTATGCCCGCGGCGATCGAGTCCGCGGGTCCCGCGACCGGACTCACGGGGGTCTCGACCAGCGCGGGAGCGCACTGCCGGCGGCGCGCTCCCGATGGCAGGGCGACAAATTTAAAGGGACGTACAGGTACGCCCATTTGCCTGCCCGTGCCATTCTGCCGACGTACATCGGCGTGCGCTGGTCGGCAAGTGGTTAAGCAGGCATTAAAATTAACAAATCCTGCTTGTCCAAGCTCAGCTCCTATGCATTTTGTCCTACAGACATTGTCTTCTGAGGGATGTCAGAGTCATTCTGTAGGACAAAACATATGAGGAAGGAGCTACTCATCACGCTGCCTTGTATGTGCAGCGTTTGTTAGTTTTAATGCTGGATTTATAATTCCTAATTCGTGAGTATTGTAACTTTTTGTTTTTTTAACCGCTTGCCGACCATTGCAGGATGATATACGTTGACACAATGGCATGGCTGTGCAAATGGGCGTACAGGTACATCCCCTTTAAGACATGGCATTGTGGGCACACACGCACCTGCCACGTGCTCCGTGACTGTGCCCGCAGGACCCATGGACTCGATGTCCGACGGCTTCCTGCGATCGTGTCACGGAACAACAGAATGGGGAGATGCTATGTAAACAAGGCAATTCTCCATTCTGCCTAGTGACATGACAGGGATCTACTGCTCCCTGTCATTGGGAGCAATGCTCTCTCTCATGTCCTAGGTAGCCCTTCCCCCAGTTAGAATCACTCCCTAGGACACACTTAACCTCTTGATCGCCCCTGAGTGTTTAACTACTTCCCTGACAGTGTTATTTATACAGTAATCTGTGTATTTTTATAATATTGATCAATGCTATAGCAATGACAATGGTCCCAAAACAGTGTCAAAAGTGTCTGATGTGTCTGTCATAATGTTGTAGTGACGATGAAAATCATAAATCGCCGCCATTACTAATAAAAAAAAATTATAATATAAATGCCATAAATCTATCCCCCATTTTGTAGACGCTATAACGTTTGCTCAAACCAATCAATATACCGTATATACTCGAGTATAAGCCGAGATTTTCAGCCTCTTTTTTGAGGCTGAAAGTGCCCCCCTCGGCTTATACTCGAGTCATCGCTGTCTGCCTGCTCGATCAGCGTGTCGAGCAGACAGACAGCGGCCATTCTATTCTAATTCAAAAGCCGCGCCTCCGGCTCCGCCTTCGCCTGTGATAGGCGGAACACTGAATTTCCCAGCAGCCTGTGTTCCGCCTATCACGGACATCCGCTCATCCTCGTACTACGGACGAGGATGAAAGGATGGCCGTGATAGGCGGAACACAGACTGCTGGGAAATTGTGTTCCGCCTATCACAGACAGGGAGGCGCGGCATTTGAACAGGAAAATGGGCGCCGACGAAGAGCGGTGATCCTGGGACGGGACCGGACGGAGGCTCGGCTCGGCTCGGGACGGGACGGGACCGGACGGAGTCTCGGGACGGGACGGGACCGGACCGGACGGAGGCTCGGCTCGGGACGGGACGGGACCGGACGGAGGCTCGGGACCGGACGGAGGCTGGGGACACAGGTAGGCTGGACACACAAGGCCTCTCACACACACACACACACACACACACACACCACACACACACACACACGGATGGACACACACACAGGGATGGATGGATGGATGGACACACACACAGGGATGGACAGGCATATCTCACCCTCGGCTTATACACGAGTCAATAGGTTTCCCAGTTTTTTGGGGGTAAATTGGGGGCCTCGGCTTATACTCGGGTCGGCCTATACTCGAGTATATACGGTACGCTTATTTAGATTTTTTTTATTTTTATTTTGACCAAAAATATGTAGAAGAATACGTATCCGCCTAAACTGAGGGAAAAAAAGTGTTTTTTTTTTAAATATATATACAAAATTGTTGCTCTATTTTGGTAAGAGCACAAAAAATAAAAACTGCAGAGGTGATCAAATACCACCCAAAGAAAACTATTTGTGGGAAAAAAAGGACGTTGATTTTGTTTGGGTACAGCGGCGCATGACCTCGCAATTGTCAATTAAATCGACGCAGTGCTGTATCACAAATAAATGCCCTGGTCATTGAGCAGCCAGATCTTCCGGGGCTGAAGTGGTTAATCAATAATAATGTGCCATAAACAGTTAAAAAGTCCACCAACAGTAGATGCTGTGCATCAAATAGTGAATTCAATATAATAAACATTAGTGAGTCAATATAAAGCACATTTTTAATTACACTCTCTCATATTTCCACCACTAGAATGCACTTTGTTTAACTGGGCTACAGACCATTAATTAGCGCCCCCCCTCACATTAAATAAATTGTTATCTAAAGTAGTACCTTCTACCTTAGCTAGGGGAACAGCTGCTTTTTTTAATTGTTATAAATTGGCACGAGGTATTAAATTTTTTTTTCTCTACCACATGTATGCTGTGATGGATTGGTGCCAGGAAAGAAAAATCATGGTATGATACAATTTTCTGTTTTAAACTGAGAAAAAAAATCTAAAAAATTTGTGAATTTTTTGCGCTTTTTTAGAAAAAAAGTACAAAATGTGTTTTTTTTTTCAGAATTGTTGCTCTTTTTTTCACAGCGCAAAAAATAAAAACCGCAGAGATGATCAAATACCACCAAAAGAAAGCTCTATTTGTGGGGAAAAAAGGATCTCAATTTTTTTTGGAAGTGCCTGTCGTTTTGTAAGTATCTCCTAAACCATATAGGTTTAGGAGATATTTCTTGGACCTACAGGTAAGCCTTAATCTAGACTTACCTGTAGGTCAAAGTGGTTTGTAAGGATTTACAACCACTTTAAGCCCCATACACACTATCAGATTTTCTGCTGATTTTTGTTTTTAGACTTACCAAAACCATGTAGTGTAAAGGCCTGATTGCATACAAATTGAAACTCCTAAGGTTTGTCCTCATATTATATGGTTTTGGTAAATCTGAAAGAAAAAATCAGCAGAAAATCTGATGTGTGTATGGGGCTTTAGACGTGATAGGAAAGCATTCCTAATTTTCATGTTTGAGATATATATTAACCACCTCCATCTGTTTGTTTTCTGACTACTTCCTGAATTTAAAACAGGTAAAAGAAGGTAATAGACAGGTAATTTATGGGTGTGGGTTTTTATTATAGGGTGTAGTAAGTTTTCTCGATTCTTTATTAAGACTCATTGTTTTAATTTTATTTATTTAGGATGAACACGTTGGGTGGCTTCTTTTAGCACCACTTTGCATACATTGAAATTTGCCCTGCATGTCAATGCTAATCATTGTTACATTAACATCCTTCACTTGCAAAGAATTTTAATTGAAGTAAAGTATAAACTTTGATCAGGTGTTTCAGTTTCAGGTAGATAACATGACTAATGTAGATCAGACGTCCCCGAATTTCCTTTTATCTGGCCGACCATAAGTACTCACCCCTCCCCCCCCCCCCCCCCCCACTCCTTCTCATTACCTAGATTAACAACATGAAATAGAGTGCAAATGGCCATAGCAGCCTTTTTATTAACGAAAACACTTATTCAAATAATTTTTTTTACATCAACATCTGAAACCAAAATAAATATTCCTCAGGCTTATTGGTCTATGACGGCAACTCCAACATTCCAAAACATGTTCCGCTGCGGGAAATTACTTACGAGATGGAAGTGTGGCGGACTCATCGGTCTCGACCTTTACCATGATAAGGCCTTCAGCCATGAACACCAGCTCGGAGACAACCCCACTACCCCCAGTGCAACCAATTACTCTATTCCAGCTAAACCATGTTAACTGGAATCCACCAGAGGGGCACATACCACCGATGAGTCCCCCACACTTCCATGTCATAAGTAATTTCTTACACTGTCTACTGCCACCACCCGTAAGGGTCCCTCCAAACTTTCAAGGAATGTTGAATCCCATTCTGCAACCCCAGGGACCACAAATCTAATCCCATCGCCGATAGATGGACTCCATCCCCCCTTAGGTAGATCCTGGTATCAGATTCTAATTCCCTATTTCTCATAAAAAAAATAGGCCCATTACTTTATTGACTTTAATTCAAGTCTTGTAATTGACCTCGCCATACGTCAAGTCGTCCGAGTCACCATGTTGGACCACAAGACCAGAATATCGGGGAAGGCCATACAGAGCCGCAGGAAATCTAACTTGACATCCATAATAAACTCCCTGCTGGAACAAATCCCCAGATCATTCCCTCCAACTTGGAGCACTATAATGTCGGGTAACCTGTCAAGTAATACAAAAAAAAGTTAGCCCATGGGACTTTAAATGAGTTGGTCATAGAGGTCATGACAAAAGGTATAGTAATTAAATAAATATTTATTAGAGTTCCAAAGACATAGTCATAAATAGTGATGGACGAACTTCCGACGGGACGTTTCGCGAACGCGAAACGCGAACGGACACAAACGTTCGCGAAAACGACCGTTCGCCGCGGGCTCCATTGACTTCAATGGGAGGCGAATTTCGCAAACCTTTAGGTCGAATTTGCGGCCACGGGGTAATTATTAGGGGGGTAGCACGTAGTCCCACCACCTGGACAATAGCATAATACATGTATGAGGTGAATTTGGGATCGATAACTACAAGCATTTTTTTTTTATTTGGGAAATTGTTCTGACAATTCAGACTATGGAGCTAATGAAGGCAATGGAGGAGAGGGAAGGTCAGGGACCAGGGTAGGCAAACAAGAGGGTGCAGGAGATACAGAGCACTGACAGCAGCACCGTAATACAGAGCACTGACATCAGCACCGTGACATACAGCGCTGACAGCAGCTCCGTGACATACAGCGCTGACAGCAGCTCCGTGACATACAGCGCTGACAGCAGCTCCGTGACATACAGCGCTGACAGCAGCTCCGTGACATACAGCGCTGACAGCAGCACCGTGACATACAGCGCTGACAGCAGCTCCGTGACATACAGCGCTGACAGCAGCTCCGTGACATACAGCGCTGACAGCAGCTCCGTGACATACAGCACTGACAGCAGCTCCGTGACATACAGCGCTGACAGCAGCTCCGTGACATACAGCGCTGACAGCAGCACCGTGACATACAGCGCTGACAGCAGCTCCGTGACATACAGCGCTGACAGCAGCTCCGTGACATACAGCGCTGACAGCAGCACCGTAAGCAGCCCCAGGAGGAAGTCAGCACAGCACAGGGATGGTGTGATCCCCTCATATTAAGAACCCCCAGGAGGAAGTCAGCACAGCACAGGGATGGTGGGAGCCCCTCATAATAAGAACACCCAGGAGGAAGTCAGCACAGCACAGGGATGGTGGGAACCCCTCATAATAAGCAGCCCCAGTAGAAATATGACACCGCTCAACCTCTTCAAAGAGGAGGGTAGGGGCATATAGTACGGTGTGCTTTTTTGGGTCAGGGAAGTGAGCCAAATGAATTAAGAAGGTCTGTGTGCTTGATTCCAAAAATTGTTTATAGACATATACATGGTCTACTGATCACATGTGTTGAATTCCTCCGAGATCCATGCCTCATTCATTTTTAGAAATGTGAGGTAGTTAACACTGTCGTGAGCTAGGCGAGTACGCTTATCGGTCACAATCCCCCCTGCTGCGCTGAACGTCCTTTCGGACAGGACACTGGATGAGGGGCAAGCCAACAGTTCGATTGCAAATTGGGCAAGCTCTGGCCAGAGGTCAAGCCTGCCCACCCAGTAGTCTAGGGGTTCATCACTCCTCAGAGCGTCCACATCGGCCGTTAACCCAATGTAGTCGGACACCTGACGGTCTAGGCGTTCCCTGATGCTGGATCCGGATGACACCTGTCGATGGGTCGGCTGAAAGAATGACCTCATATCCGAAGTCACCAACACATCTTCAAACCGGCCTCTTCTTGCAGGCGCTGTTGGATTGGTACCCGCAAATCCTTCTCTGGGAGTGGGAATTGCTCCTCTGCCAGCGCACGCAAAAGCAGAATGCAGCATTTCTCGAAGCAAGGCCTGGAAGTGCTGCATTCTGACAGCCCTCTGCGACGGCGGTAACATTTCCGCCATTTTGTGTTTGTACCGGGGATCTAAGTACGTTGCCACCCAGTACTGGTCCTTGACCCTCATGCTTTTTATACGGGGGTCCCTATTAAAACACTGGAGCATGAAGGCCCCCATTTGCACTCAAGCGGAAGGTATGTGGTGGTGGTGGTGTTGTTGGTGGTAGTGTCTTTGGGGGTGCACATAGCAGAGAGTGAAGAAGAGGGTGCAGATCGAGAGGATGAGGAGGGTGCAGAAGAATAAGGCTGAGTGAGCCACTCAACCAAGTCTGGTGCGTCCTTTAAAGTAATTGAACGCACCTTCTGCAACTTCCCACTTTGGCTCAAGGCTGTTGCTCCTGCCCTACCCCTACCACCCCTGCGGAAGGGCCTGCCTCTTCCTCTGCCTGTCATTTTTTAAATCACCCTGTGACAAAACTCTTAGTCCCTATACCGCTGAAGGACTGCTGCAGTATAGGGCAGCGGTCAGCAGTAGTGCACGTCAACCCTATGTATTGTGGACCGATAGCGGTCCTTACAGAACAGCAGACTGTACTGCACTCAGGCCTATGTACCGTAGCACCCTATACCAAGTTACCAGTCCTTATAAGAACTTTTGTGGACCAAGCAGGTTGTGTATTAGTGTTTAGCAGACTGTGCGTCAGTCCCTATACCGCTGAAGGACTGCTGCAGTATAGGGCAGCGGTCAGCAGTAGTGCACGGCAACCCTATGTATTGTGGACCGATAGCAGTCCTTACAGAACAGCAGACTGTACTGCACTCAGGCCTATGTACCGTAGCACCCTATACCAAGTTACCAGTCCTTATAAAAACTTTTGTGGACCAAGCAGGTTGTGTGTTAGTGTTTAGCAGACTGTGCGTCAGTCCCTATACCGCTGAAGGACTGCTGCAGTATAGGGCAGCGGTCAGCAGTAGTGCACGTCAACCCTATGTATTGTGGACCGATAGCGGTCCTTACAGAACAGCAGACTGTAACGCACTCAGGCCTATGTACCGTAGCACCCTATACCAAGTTACCAGTCCTTATAAGAACTTTTGTGGACCAAGCAGGTTGTGTATTAGTGTTTAGCAGACTGTGCGTCAGTCCCTATACCGCTGAAGGACTGCTGCAGTATAGGGCAGCGGTCAGCAGTAGTGCACGGCAACCCTATGTATTGTGGACCGATAGCGGTCCTTACAGAACAGCAGACTGTACCGCACCCAAGCCTATGTACCGTAGCACCCTAGACAGACCAAGTTACCAGTCCTGATAAAGAGCTTTGTGGAACAAGTGAGTTGTGAATGATTAGCAGACTGCAGCAGAAGGGCAGCAGTCAAGTATAATATTCTTTCTATATTTGGAAGAAAGAATATTATACGTGTACAAGCCTATTACCGTACCACTGATACCAGTCCTGAAAAGAACCTTTGTGGAACTAATAGTAACAGCAAGTCTTTAAAATTATCCTCACTGCCTGACACACTGCTTCCTGCCTGTCCCTATACAAATTGGCAAAAAAGAGTAGGCTGGAACGATTAGCTGGAATAGCTCTTTTGTGGACCTGATAGTAACAGCTAATGATGATGATGATGATGATGATGAAGAAAGACTAATCTGGCTGAGCTGTCCCTAAAATAGCAGCATACAGCGCTCTGTCCCTTTATCTAAACTGACAAAAGAAACTCAGGCTGCTGACCTAACACCTATACCAGTCCTGAAAAGAACTTTTGTGTACCAAATAGCTAGCGTTTTCTCTGTCCCTACTCCACACAGGATCCTTTCCCTACAGTGACAGAAGAAAGAATGTAAAATGGCCACCGGATCGGGTGTATTTATAGGTTAGGGGGAATGTCCAAGTGTCCATGAGCTGTCATGTCTCAATTGGTTGTCCTGTAACACATGATAAACGTGTCACGAAAGGTTAAAGTTCTTGTATACATTAAACACGTAAGTCCGCCGGGGCGAACGACGGAAAAAGGCGTTCGAACCCGCGGACGGCGAAAGTCGGAAATTCGCCGCGAAACGACCGCCGGGCGAAACGTTCGTCCATCACTAGTCATAAATGAGCATAAAAAACATCATGAAGCATATCTAGACCATTGACATATTTGTTAAAGTACTAAAAGTCCATAGTATACATATACAGCTTGTGTACTCGACGCGTCTCACAAACTCTGTTCGCTTCCTCAGGAGTTGATGTATATGCAGTATATCTAAAAAACAGTAAGTATTGGTAAGATATAACATACAATGATGATCAAGATTAGAAAGGAAGCATGTGGCCTCTAAGAGGTACCCTATACTTACATTATGGTCAATTGGTCCAGAGGACTGATCTCCAGGGGCAGAAACGGGGAGTGCGCTCCAACCGGGAGCTGAAGGGGCGTGGCCCGCAGCAACCAAACGGGGGGCTGGCGGAGGGCAAGCATGGCTACCAAAGAAGGTGAAGAAGTTGTGTGTCCTGAAGTGCCCCATGGTCACATATGTCATGTCATAACAACTGTAATCAAAGTGTATATGTATTAGGGATGAGCCGAACACCCCCCCGGTTCGGTTCGCACCAGAACTTTCGAACGGACCCCAAATTCGTACGAACTTTATAACCCCATTGAAGTCTATGGGACTCGAATGTTCGAAATTAAAAGTGCTAATTTAAAGGCTAATATGCAAGATACTGTCCTAAAAAGGGTTTGGGGACCTGGCTCCTGCCCCAGGGGACATGGGTCAATGCCTAAAATGTTTTTAAAAATGGCCGTTTTGGCGGGAGCACTGATTTTAATGACTATTAAAGTGAAAAAAAAGTGAAATATTCCTTTAAATATGGTGCCTGGGGGGTGTCTGTAGTATGCCTGTGAAGTGCCACGTGTTTCCCGTGTTTAGAACAGTCCCTGCACAAAATGACAATAAATGGAAATAACATCATTTAAAACTGCTTGCGGTTTTAATGTTATATCTGGTTCCTGCAATATGGTTGAAAAATTGAGAAAATGGCATGGGTAGCCCTCCCTGCCCATTACCAGCCCCTTTGGGTCTTGTACGCATATTAAGGGGAACCCAGTACCCATATTAAAAAAAGGAAATGCGTGTGGCCCCCAGGCCCTATATACTCAGAACAGCAGTATACACGCGGTCCAAACAAGACAGGGACTGTGTAGGTTTGTTGTACCGGTTGAAAATTACAAACAGATTCAACTTAACACATTTTTAAAGTGTAGCTCCAGTCAAAAAAACTATTTTTAAGCTTTTTGGAAAACATAGGGAAGGGTTATCACCCCTGTATAATTTGTTTTGTCGTCCATCTTTTTTCATCTCACTTGCTGTTGTCTCCTTCCGTTTGCAAGTAGGAGATGTTTGTAAGTTGGATGTTTGAAAGTAGGGGCGGAACAAGGTGTTGGTTTTGCCACAACATTGTAAGCCCTCAAAGTGACTCTTGGTGGGCGCTGGAGCGCCCTGCTGTGAACGATTCTATCAAGAATTGTAATTACATGCCATTGTTGAACAGTGGTAGAAAAATTTACCTTTGGTGGTTGTAGTGCTGGTGCCACAACACTATAAGTCCTCACAGTTACTCTGGGTGGGCACAGGAACAGGCCCTCCTGTGAAATATTATATCAAGAATTGTAATTACATGTCCCTGTTAAACAGGGGCAGAAAAATTGGGCCTTAGGCACTAGTGCCACGACACTGCAACCTCTCCCATATATTCTTGTTTTATTGCAGGAATTAGCCCTGCTACAAAGCATTGCATCAAAATTGTAATTAAACGCCCCTGTTAAACAGGGGCAGAAAAATTGGGCTGATGGCATCACCCAGAACCAGAAATGTTCTTCCAACATATCAGCGGAGGAGGAAGAGGATAGACAATCAACATAACAGGACAGTCACTCAGCATCAGCATAGGCAGTCTTGAAGGGATGTGATATTTCCAAAAAAATTATTCGGTTACATCAGCTTCAGGTGCTTGGTAGCTGTGGGTGATCCTAGACTAATTCATCTTGATGAAGGTCAGTCGATCAACTGATTCGGTGGACAGGCGCACCCTGTGATCGGTAACAAAGCCACCAGCAGCACTGAAGGTGCGTTCCGAAAGAACGCTGGATGCAGGACAGGCCAGTAGCTCAATTGCATACTGTGCAAGCTCTGGCCAGTGATCCATCCTCAAGACCCAGTAAGCCAGAGGATTTTCGGTGGGAAAGGTGTCCAAGTCTGACCTTGCATCTAGGTATTCCTGCACCATGTAAATCAGACACTGGCGATGGTTGCTGGAACCGATCATACCTTGGCGCTGCGGACTAAAAAATTGTCTGAAAGCATCAGTCAGACGGCCACCTTCTCCACCGCTCCTTCTGACTGATGCCTCAGCAACACATTGTCCAGGACCAGGAGTTTGTAACCTCCCAGTCTCTGGGAACGCGTTGCACAGACCTTTCTGCAAGGCCTCCCCGGAGATGTCTCATCCTCTGCTCCCTCTGCGATGGCAAGATAAGGTCGGCAACCTTACCCTTGTACCGTGGATCAAGGAGAGTAGCCAGCCAGTAATGGTCCCTCTCCTTGATCCAAAGAATACGAGGATCCTTCCGCAGGCTTTGCAGGATCAGGGAGGCCATGCAGCATAGGTTAGCTGAGGCATTCGGTCCGGAGTCCTCTGGGTCACTAAGGACAACATGATCCGCAGCTACCTCCTCCCAGCCACGTACAAGTCCACGTGTTTCTTGGGACTGTAAGTCATCCCTACAAGACTGCTGCTGCTGCTGATGCTGAGTGCCAGCCTCCACCTCCATGCTGACACAATCATCCTCCTCCTCCTCTTCCTCCTCCTCATCCTCTTCCTGTGTGATGGGTGGCACAGCAGGAACACTGTCTGGATAAAGGGGGCCTTGAGAGGCAAGGAAGTCCTCCTCTTCCTGCCTCTGTTCTGCCTCAAGTGCCCTGTCCATTATTCCACGCAGCGTATGCTCCAAGAGGTGGACAAGAGGTACAGTGTCACTGATGCATGCACTGTCACTGCTCACCATCCTTGTGGCCTCCTCAAACGGTGACAGGACAGTGCATGCATCCCTGATCATGCCCCACTGGCGTGGTGATAAAAAACCGAGCTCCCCTGACCCTGTCCTGGTGCCGTAGTCGCACAGGTACTCATTGATGGCCCTCTGCTGCATGTGCAGCCGCTGCAGCATGGCCAACGTTGAGTTCCACCTGGTGGGCATGTCACATATAAGGCGGTTCTTGGGCAGGTTCAACTCCTTTTGGAGCTCAGCCAGCCGAGCACAGGCATTAAATGATCGGCGGAAATGCACACAGACTTTCCTGGCCTGCTTCAGGACATCCTGTAAGCCCGGGTACCTGCCCAAGAACCGCTACACCACCAGGTTAAGGACGTGAGCTACACAGGGCACATGGGTCAGTTGTCCCTGTCGGAGGGCGGAGAGGAGGTTGGTGCCATTGTCGCAAACCACCATTCCTGGCTTAAGCTGGCGTGGCGTCAACCACCTCTCGGCCTGCCCCTGCAGAGCTGACAAAACATCCGCCCCAGTGTGGCTCCTGTCCCCCAAACAAACCAGCACAAGCACGGCATGGCACTGGAAGAGGCCATGGAGGAAGAAGAAGAGGAGAGGGTGGAGGAGAGAAGTGTGTCACAACCAATAGTAGCATTTTGGAGGCGTGGTGGCGGAACAACCTCCAACACTACTGCACCTTGTCCTGCATCCTTCCCAGCTGCCAGAAGAGTGACCCAATGGGCCGTGAAAGACAGGTAACGTCAGTGTCCATGCCTGCTGGACCATGAGTCAGCGGTAATATGCACCTTACCGCTGACCGCCCTGTCCAGCGAGGCAAGGACGTTGCCTTCCACATGCCGGTAGAGAGCCGGAATCGGCTTCCATGAGAAAAAGTGCCGTTTGGGGACCTGCCACTGAGGAACCGCACATTGTACAAACTCACGGAAGGGGGCCGAGTCTACCAACTGAAAAGGCAGCAGTTGAAGTGCTAGCAATTTAGCCAAGCTAGCATTCAACCGCTGGGCATGTGGATGGCTGGGAGTGAACTTCTTTCGCCGGTCCAGCAGCTGGGGCAGGGACATTTGCCTGCTATAATCGGACATGGGTGTACTGCTAGCAGAGTGCCCGGAAGCACTTGGCTGTGACACACCTAATTCTACACCTTCATTCCTCTCAGAGCAGGTTTCAGAGAGGACTGAAGGTCTAGTGGGGTTGGAGATGCCAGCTAATGAGGAGCAAGGAGAGGTCCGCTTTGTTCTTTGGTGTGGGTCTTTGAGGTGCGCTTGCCAACGAGCTGCATGGCACGTCAACATATGTCTGGTCAAGCATGTGGTGCCCAAGTGGCTGATGTTTTGGCCACGCGAGATACGCTTGAGACATATGTTGCAAATAGCAGCGGTGCGATCTGATACAATCGTCTCAAAAAAGGCCCACACCAAAGAACTTTTAGAATAACGCGAAGAGGAAGCACCCTGCACAGGCGGAGCTCTGCGGTGTGATTCAGTTGGTGTGCTGCCCCTAAGCTGGCCCCCGGAGGACATCCTGCCTCATTGGACATGTGCCTCCTCCTCCTCCTCTCTCCTACCAGGCACCCACGTGGAGTCAGTGCCCTCATCATCCCCTCCCTCTTCATCGCTGTAGCAAACCTGGCAATATGCTGCAGCTTGTGGAACATGACTGCCAGATTGCTGTCCTTCTTGAGCATCCCCTCTCTCTGCATTCACGCTACTGCCTTCCTCTAGCTGAGTGTCATCATCAGAGCCTACAAAACACTGGGCATCCTCCTGGAGCATGTACCCAACAGTGCTCAAAGAGTTCAGGAGACTCCTCAGGAGGACGTGGTGGGTCTAGGGAAGGAGTCACTGATGATGACATTGAGACGAGGGAAGATGATGCGTTGGCAGCTGCTTTGCTACTACCCTGAGACTGGGTGAGAGAGGATGAGGAGGATGAAGAGGGCTTGGTCATCCACTCTACCAAGTCCTTGGCATGTTGCAGTTCAACATGTCCAGCTGCCGAAAAGAAGGACAAGCATGTCCCATGGCCACGTGCTGATGACAATGCACCGCGTCCACGACCAGCACTGTTGTCTCTAGACACAGAGCCTGCTTGCCCTCTTTTATCGGCTCGCGCCTGTCTGCCTCTCCTTGCTGGCCTTCCAGACATGGTAATGGCCTGAAGGGAGTTGGGTAAAACAGCAGTTGGGTAGTGTATATTGTGCTGGAGGCACACAACACCCACTAACTCCTGCAGATGCCTTTATTATAGAACACCAGAGATAAATGGGGTATATACAGATGTATACTGTGCTGTGCTGGAAGCACACACAACTTCCAATAACTCCTGCAGATGGCAGATTGCTCAAATAGAGAAGAGCTATGTAGGTGGATATAGCGGTGTGTACTGGGTACAGAGCACGCAGACAGCACGCACAAGCTCCTAACACTACTGACTGCAAGCTCTATTATAAAAGATAGATCACTAGCTATATAGGTGAGGTGAATATAGCGGTGTATACTGCGGCCAGGGCACGCAGACAACAACCACTACAGAAGAGCAAGATCGAAAATCGGCCGATAACAATCAGTGGGTGTTCTGTGTACCTTCAACACAGTACACACCAACTGCTTCAGACGCCAACACACTACAAAAGGCCGCCACGCTGGCGGCCTTATATAGTGTGGGGCGTGTACTACACAGCCTGAGCTATGATTGGCCACAGGCATCCTGCCTGTGGCCAATCATGGCTCTCCTCGCTGCTGGCGCTGTGATTGGCCAAGCATGCGGGGTCACAGTGCATGCTTGGCCAATCATGAGCCAGCAATGCACTGCGATGACGCAGTGCATTGTGGGCTGTGAGCGCCACACGAATTTGGCGCGAACGGCCCATAACGTTCGGAATTCGCCGTACGGGCGAACAGCCGATGTTCGAGTCGAACGTATGTTCGACTCGAACACGAAGCTCATCCCTAATATGTATCTAAATCAATTAACAATGTACTTGATAATGATCTGAAAGTATAAATAATGTAGCATCACTATTATAAAGTGAAGTCCATGACATTGTGGGCGTGAATGCACACAGCAAAAGGTGAATAAAAAAGTGCAAGAATATGAAAAGAAAAATAACAGGTGAGAAAAAAAAAAAGGAAAAACTGTATCCCTTGGCATGCCTCGTTATACGTATACAACGTAAATATTATGGTAGAATATATATAAATATATATAGATAAATATAATAGTAGTCAGCATAAAGGTGGTATTAGAGTATAGAGATGTAGATATCTTTATAGCATCCATGTTAGAAATTTAAATGAAACGAGATAACCTGTCAAGGTGCGCAAAACGATGCACCACTGGCACCACCCTATTCCATTCCATCTCTGGTACACTTAGCCAGTGAATACACAGCTTCCTCCTGGAAATACCTAGCTTTCCTCCATCCGGCCTACCATCAGCTCACCTGGCCCCCCCCAAAATACGTATGAGTGGCCAAAAATCCAGACGAGAACCACAGGATAACACAAAAACACCATGAATACTCACCCACAAGCAAGAACCACTGTGACCCTTCCTCTATCGAGTACCCCCTCCCCCATGATCGACTAATCGGCTAATAAATGCGGGCAAATGTAGGTACGAAATCTCCTTGAGTCCAACCTACCAATCCTCCTCACAAACACCCCATCCAGCCCGTATGGAGCAGCCTCCGTGGCCGCCTAGTTATGGAAGGAGTGTGAGGCATACTGTTTTTCTTCCAAACCCGCCGCCTCAAGACTCTTCCTGAATATGGAAATGAACTGAAACTTGGAGAACAGCGACCCATCCCCATGTAACAGCAAGGGACCTGCCACGTCTGGGCGCACATCCAAAAATTCCCGTACAACCCCCACCAGACACACAGAGGAACCCAGCAGTTTAAACGGCTGTACCCATGTGCCCTGCACTCTGAAATTCTCCCAAATCCCTTGCCAAGATTTCCCCAGGAACCTTCCTAGAAGGACTGACCGGCTCGCTTATCCAGAACACCCCAAAAAATGGCAAGGAAAAAGCCACTTTAAACAAAGATACCTCATATCTGGACGTACAGATGGTGCCCAATTGCACAAAAATGGCCTGCAAGATAGCAAAGGACACAGACTTAGCATCCTTGCATATATGCAACTTCCGATACCCCTTCTAAGCTTGGCAGACCCAAAAATCTTTTGTAAAATCAACCCCACCCTCTAATTTAAAGAAAAAGGCCAAGGCCGCCAGTTTCCGCTCAATGACAGACACCGACACGTCAGCTCCAGGTTCCTGGAAATTAAGTAAAGGACCAGCAGCCTTACCTCTGAATCCTCCAGAACCCCTTCTGCATTCCACACCAACTCCAACCATTCCTGCCATACCTTGGTATATGCCGCCCACGTGGCCTCACTCGTGGCCTTCTGATCCATCCAGCGATGGCTCCAAGGCAATCTCCCACAGCCAACCCAGACAAGGAACAACCCGTTGTTTTGCTGCTACCAGCTCTTGGAACCTGTCTCACTGAAACCATGACAATGAGTCAGCCACCGTATTGTCAATCCCTGGGAGGTGCACAACATACAGAAAAATATTCATCTGCAGGCAGCGGAGCACCATGTGGTGCAGCAGCCATATCACCGGTTGCGACGATGCTGAGATGTTCTCCCAATTCAACCGAAGTTTCTAATTCCTAAATGATTCACCCAAGATTTTCATCGCCAGCACTACCGGAAAAAGCTCTAGGAACACCAGGTTATGAAGGAACCCCGTGTCTGATTCGGAACTCGGCCAAGGTTCCGCACTTCAGTGACCCTGGTAGAATGCCCCATAACCTGTCAACCCTGCAGCATCCGTAAACGGCTCCAAATCAAAATTACTCACCGGTCCGGACATCGAAACCGATCTACCATTATAGCTTTCCAAAAACGCATGCCACACCTGCAAATCTTCCCGATGTTCCCTAGTGAGACAAATAAAATGGGTAGGGGACCTAATCCCTGCCGTCAGCAAAACACCCTGCACATAGGAATAATGCAACATGCAAAGTTAAACTTACCCAGCAGCGATTGTAGTCTCCAAAGCTGGACCTTGTGCAGCCCCACTTGAGTGCCAACAATTTATCCTCTGGCAAACGACACTCCATACGTTCGAGTCCAGTACTATGCCCAGGAAACTGAGCATGGTCCTTGGACCCTCCGTCTTTTCTTCCGCCAAAGGACTACCAAAACTCCCCGCAATGTGCAGCAACGTAGATATGTAGGATCGCACACTCATTAGAAGATGGGCATCCAAATAATCAATTACAGAATCCCCCCCCCCCCCCCGACAGATCTGAAACCACCCATTCAGCAAAGGAACTGAATGTTTCAAACAGAGTGCAGAAAAGGGCCCATGGGCAAACAGCGATTGACATGAAATTCATCCTGCCCCCCAAACTGTCAGAATGAACTGGGAGCAGACGAAAAGCAGACTCTATGATCTTGCCATTAGAGCCCCTTTACCGTAGTGGTGAACGCAGCTCACCACTGCTTCAAAAGAAGTATACAACACCGTACATGCTTCCAGATCGATTGAGCCTCCCTTTGGGAAGAATAGGTGATAGATCAGTCGGGAACTTGTTTGGTTCCTTCTTAGTGTCGAGACCACTAGGTCCGGCAGCGGCTTCACTGCAAAAGGCCCACCCATGTGACCCAGCGTCACCTCCTTAGCCAATTTTTCAGATGCCAACCCTGGATACTACAATCCCAAACGCAAATTCTGCGCCATAGGTGACATGGCCACCAAGGAACATGGGATGCAAAAACCTCCCTCAACAGGCACACAGCATCCTGGTCAGGATATCTACTCAGAAAAGTATGCATGCTTTCCCCCCTCACCAGAGTCATTCCCCTTGTTTGCAAAACATTCTGCATGGCCCTTGTCTTTCTTAAAGCAGCGGGACATGGAATGAGAACCTCCACCTCCACAACCCGAGCACTCATGTTTAAAATGGCATGATCCCCCAAACCTACATGATCCCTCGTTGTATTGCCAGCATATGCCCCATTTTTTATTGGCCGTTTGTCCAGTGGATGCTGCACCACCAGACCTCCACCCCCCCCCCGTAACATAGCCAAGCAGTTCCACCATAAACTCTGTAAGCTTCGCTGATGGCATCCATGTAGCAAAAGAGTACAGATTCTTATCCCCTATGACGCTTGCCATAATGGCATAATGCAGCGAGTTAGCGGAAGTCTGCGGAATCAATCGATACTGCCGCTTCTCCTCGCCACTTCCGTATTTACATGTGATCAGCTGTGATTGGACACAGCTGATCACATGGATAAAGAACCGCGTCATTGGCTCTTTACCAAGTTCAACGCACTGCACGCCCCCATGGCCATGATGTCACCCCAGAACGAGAGAGGATACCACCACTGTCATTTTACTTTACAGCGGGCGGGAGGTAGTTAAAGAGCACACAGGAAGAGTGAAACTCCATGTTGGCACGTGGCATGAATTATATTTTCCATTAGCGTCAGAAAAGGAAAATTACGGTAAGTGTTTGCTGCAATGTTGGTGCCAAGGAACCAGAAAATATTGTATCATACTACCACATGTATGCTATTAAACAAAGTTCATTCTAGTGGTGCAAATATGAGTGTGTAATTAAACATGTGCTACATACAAAACTGATAAATCACTTAACCACTCGCTGACCAGCCACCGTCATTATATTGCGGCAGGTCGGCACGTTCCCGCGCACCATGATAGCTGTACTTCGGCTCCTTTAAGCAGGATAGCAGGCGCACGCGCCCCATGCACTGCGGAGGTGCTGATGATCGTGACTGGTGGTTGCGATGACCGCCAGCCACGAGCGATCGTGGTCACAAGAGGCAGAACAGGGACGTGTGTGTGTGTAAACACAGAAATCCCTGTTCTGTGAGGAGATGCAGATTGTGGTTCCTAGCTATTAGGAACTCACAATCTCATTTCCTCTAGTCAGTCCCCTCCCCCTACAGTTAGAACACACAGTCAGGGAACACAGTTAACCCCTCGATTGCCCCCTAGTGTTAACCCCTTCCATGCCAGTTACTTTTGACACGATTGGCAATTATACAGTAATCAATGCATTTTTATAACACTAATCGCTGTATAAATGTTTCCGATGTGTCTGCCATAATGTCGCAGTCACGATAAAAAACGCAGATCGTCGCCATGACTAGAAAAAAATATTATAATAAAAATGCCAGAAATCTATCCCCTATTTTGTAGACGCTATAACTGTTGCACAAACCAATCCATATACAGTTATTGCGATTTTTTTTTTTTTACCAAAAATATGTAGAAGCATACACATCGGCCTAAACTGAGAAAAAATTAGCTTTTTTTTAAAAAAAAATGGAGATATTTATTATAACAAAAAGTACAAAATATTGTTTTCTTTTTACAAAATTTACGCTTTTTTTTTTTGTTTATAGCGCAAAAAATAAAAACCGCAGAGAGGATCAAATACCACCAAAAGAAATCTCTATTTGTGGGGAAAAAAATTACATCAAGTTTGTTTGGGTTCAGCATTGCACGCCCGCGCAATTGTCAGTTAAATCGACGCAGTGCCGTATCGTCAAAAATGCTCTGGTCATTGATCTTCCGGGGCTTAAGTGGTTAATCAATAATAATATACCGTATATACTCGAGTATAAGCCGAGATTTTCAGCCTCTTTTTTGAGGCTGAAAGTGCCCCCCTCGGCTTATACTCGAGTCATCGCTGTCTGCCTGCTCGATCAGCGTGTCGAGCAGACAGACAGCGGCCATTCTATAATTCAAAAGCCGCGCCTCCGGCTCCGCCTTCGCCTGTGATAGGCGGAACACTGAAATTCCCAGCAGCCTGTGTTCCGCCTATCACGGACATCGTCTCATCCTCGTACTACGGACGAGGATGAGACGATGTCCGTGATAGGCGGAACACAGGCTGCTGGGAAATTCAGTGTTCCGCCTATCACAGGCGAAGGCGGAGGCGCGGCTTTTGAATTTTACAATGGCCGCCGAGGCGCCGACGAAGAGCGGCGATCCTGGCAAGGCACGGGACGGAGGCAAGGCAAGGCACGGGACGGGACGGAGGCAAGGCACGACACGGGACGGAGGCAAGGCACGGCACGGGACGGAGGCAAGGCACGGCACGGGACGGAGGCAAGGAGGCAAGGCACGGGACGGAGGCTCGGGACAAAGGCTCGGGACACAGGTAGGCTGGACACACACACACACACACACACACACACACACACACGGACACACACACACAGGGATGGATGGATGGAGACACACACACACAGGGATGGATGGATACACACACACACAGGGATGGATGGATGGATGGAGACACACACACACAGGGATGGATGGATGGAGACACACACACACAGGGATGGATGGATGGATGGAGACACACACACACAGGGATGGATGGATGGATGGACACACACACACACAGGGATGGATGGATGGATGGACACACACACACACAGGGATGGATGGACGGACACACAGGGATGGACGGACACACAGGGATGGACGGACACACAGGGATGGACGGACACACACACAGGGATGGACAGGCATGTCTCACCCTCGGCTTATACACGAGTCAATAAGTTTGCCAGTTTTTTTGGGGGTAAATTGGGGGCCTCGGCTTATATTCGGGTCGGCCTATACTCGAGTATATACGGTACCCTAAATGGTTAAAAAGTCCACCAACAGTAGATGCTATCCATCAAATAGTGAATTCAATATAATAAACATTAGTGAGTCAATATAAAGTACATTTTTAATTAGACGCTCTCATATTTGCACCACTAGAATTTACTTTATTTAACCACTTAACAACCGCCCATTGCCGATTAACGGCATCAGGGCGGTTGTTTAACTCTAAGAGGCCGTTAATTAACGGCCTCCTAGAATTCTGCTCTCGCGCGCCCCCTGGGGCGCGCACACGAGAGCATCCGTGACCGCTGGGTCCAGTGGACCCGGCGCATCACGAATCACGGTAAACGGCCGCTCATCGCGGCCGTTTACCACGTGATCGCTCCGTCAAATGACGGAGTGATCACTTGTAAACAAGCCGGCGTCATGTTATGACGCCGGTTCCTCCCTCCCCCTCTCTGTACCGATCGGTACAGCAGAGGGGGAAGAGATCGGTGTCAGCAGCGATGTGGGCTGCATCTGCAGTGCCCACATCGCTGCTCACCGAAAATTAACCCCTCAAATCCCTGCAAATACTCTGCATTACTCTGCAATTCCCTGCAAATACTCTGCATTACTCTGCAATTCCCTGCAAATACTCTGCATTACTCTGCAATTCCCTGCAAATACTCTGCATTACTCTGCAATTCCCTGCATTACTCTGCAATTCCCTGCAAATACTCTGCATTACTCTGCAATTCCCTGCAAATACTCTGCATTACTCTGCAATTCCCTGCAAATACTCTGCAATTCCCTGCAAATACTCTGCATTGCCCTGCAACACTCTGCATTGCCCTGCAACACTCTGCATTGCCCTGCAACACTCTGCATTGCCCTGCAACACTCCGCATTGCCCTGCAACACTCCGCAATGCCCTGCAACACTCCGCAATGCCCTGCAACACTCCGCAATGCCCTGCAACACTCCGCAACGCTCTGCAATACCCTGCAACACTCTGCAACACCCGCCAATACCCTGCAACACTCTGCAATGCTCTGCAACCCCCGCCGATACCCTGCAACACTCTGCAATGCTCTGCAACCCCCGCCGATACCCTGCAACACTCTGCAATGCTCTGCAACCCCCGCCGATACCCTGCAACACTCTGCAATGCTCTGCAACACCCGCCAATACCCTGCAACACTCTGCAATGCTCTGCAACACCCGCCAATACCCTGCAATGCTCTGCAACGCAGTACTCTGCAACACCATGCTCTGAGATACCCAGCCATAGTCGGTGATACCCTGCAATACCCAGCCATAGACATCTCCCGCCGCCCTCCGGTGCTTCTACCGAATCGCTAATACGATCAAAGCCAGAATCTTTTTTTTTTTCAGGCTTCCCAGCTTAGAGGTGAGATGTGGGTCTTATTGACCCCACATCTCACTGTAAAGAGGACCTGTCATGCCATATTCCTATTACAAGGGATGTTTACATTCCTTGTAATAGGAATAAAAGTGATCAAAAAAATTATTTTTGGGGAAAAAAATGTCAAACTAAAATAAATAAAGTAAAATGAACAATAAAAAAAAAATGTTTTTTTTAAAGCGCCCCTGTCCCCATGTGCTCGCATGCAGAAGCGAACGCATGCGTAAGTCCCGCCCACATATGAAAACGGTGTTCAAACCACACATGTGAGGTATCGCTGCGAACGTTAGAGCGAGAGAAATAATTCTAGCCCTAGACCTCCTCTGTAACTCAAAACATATAACCAGTAAAAAAAATGTAAATCGTCGCCTATGGGGATTTTTAAGTAGCGACGTTTGCCGCCATTCCACGAGCATGTGCAATTTTGAAGAGTGACATATTAGGTATCTATTTACTCAGCGTAACTTCATCTTTCACATTATGCAAAAATTGGGCTAACTTTACTGTGTTTTTTTTTTTTTTAAGCACAAAACTGTTTTTTTTCCAAAAAAAAGCATTCGAAAAATTACTGCGCAAATACCGTGCGAGATAAAAAGTTGCAAAGACCACCATTGTATTCTCCAGGGTGTTTGCTAAAAAAACATATATAATGTTTTGGAGTTCTATGTAATTTTCTAGCAAATAAATGATGATTTTTACATGTAGGAGAGAAATGTCAGAATTGTCCTGGGTGCTCCAGAACGCCTGATGGCGCTCCCTGCATGTTGGGCCTCTGTATGTGGCCACGCTGTGTAAAAGTCTCACACATGTGGTATCACCATACTCGGGAGTAATAGCAGAATGTGTTTTGGGGTGTAATTTGTGGTATGCATATGCTGTGTGTGAGAAATAACCTGATAATATGACAATTTTGTGAAAAAAAAAAAAAAAGTAAAAAGAATCTTGATTTTGCAAAGAATTGTGGGAAAAAATGACAACTTCAAAAAACTCATCATGCCTCTTACTAAATACCTTGGAATGTCTTCTTTCCAAAAAGGGGTCATTTGGGGGGTATTTGTACTTTTCTGGCATGTTAGGGTCTCAAGAATTGAAATAGGCCGTCAGTCCTTCAGGTGTGATCAATTTTCAGATATTGGCACCATAGCTTGTGGACTCTATAACTTTCACAAAGACCAAATAATATCCACCAATTTGTACTTATTTTTACCAAAGATATGTAGTAGTATACATTTTGGCCAAAATTTATGAAGAAAAAATTTCTAATCTGCTAAATTTTCTAACAGAAACAAAGAAAAATTCGTTTTTTTACAGAATTTTCGGTATTTTTTCTTTTATAGCACAAAAAAAAAAAAACCCAGCGGTGATTAAATACCACCAAAAGAAAGCTCTATTTGTGTGAAAAAAAGGACAAAAATTTCATATAGGTCCAGTGTTGCATGACTGAGTAATTGTCATTCAAAATGCGAGAGCACCGAAAGCTGAAAATTGGTCTGGTTATTAAGGGTGTTTAAGTGCCCAGTGGTCAAGTGGTTAATGTGAGTGGGGCGCTAATTAGTCGCCTGTAGCCCAATTAAACACATTGCTTTCTAAAGTAGTACCTTCTACCTTAGCTAGGGGAGCAGCTGCTTTTTTAATTGTTATAAATTGGCACGAGGTATTCAATTTTTTCTCACCCACATGTATGCTGTAATGGATTGGTGCCATTGGTGTTTTAGAGAGCTCACCTAGAAACATGAGTCAGTGGGTGACCCAAATAACAATAAACTTCTCTTATTAGCACCCCTTTAGGCTGGATTCACACCTATGCAGTTTTAGTGCTTTTTGCATTTTGCAGATTTGCACCGCAGTCCATTTATCATGGTTTCCTATGGAACACGTTCTGTAGAGCAAATCTGCAAAATGCAAAAATCACAAAAAATGCATAGGTGTGAATCCAGCCTTAGGCTGTGAAAGCCCAAAAAAAAAAAAACATAACCCTTGTGAACACCCATGCGATCTGATTCTGGTGTAGACCGAAAAAAGTTTGGTCCGAATGCAATGTGAATTCAGCAATACTATCTGTATGGCTGAAATCGCAACGCACGGACATCGCATGTGATTTGCACTGCAGTTTTGTGCGAATCACATGCAATCTCGCACCACGCACTGGTGTGAACCTGCACTTATGTAATTTCTCTCTGCTGCCCTGCTCCACTGCTATCTGAATGAGACACTTCTGACAAGTTTTCTTGACATCATATAAAAAGGAAACTGGAGGAATCTCCAGAACACAGCTTGTGATTGACAGCCTTAGCTCTCTTCCTGTGTGAAGGGGGTGGGGTGGGGGTGTCCCGTCCCATCCCTTCCCTTCAATCAGCTCTTAGCCCTTGTACACACGGTCAGAGATTTCAACGGAATGTGTCCTATCAGACCGTTTTGTCGGATATTCTGACTGTGTGGTCTGCATCGGACTGTTTCTGTCGGAATATCCGATGGACCAACTTTTCCGACAAAATGCTCCGATAGGACATACTCCGATCATGTGTAGTCTACTTCGACGGACAAGGTGCCACGCTTGTTCAGATCAAATTCCTAGACCAAAGCTATTGGCTGCTAGCCTGAACGTAGTCCCGTCGTAACGAAATAAGGTCATCACGTTATGTACAATCGGATTTTCCAACAACTTAGTCCGACTGTGTGTATGCAACATCATTTCCGGAATTAATCCGTCGGAATTACTCCGACGGATTTGGTTGTCGGAATCTCCGACCGTGTGTACAAGGGCTTAGAGCTCTCCTGACTGAGTTCTGCAGAGTGTGATTTCAGCTTTCAGTTCCCTTTTTTTCTGACAGCTCAGACAAGCTTTATAAATGTTGCACTTTGAACAGATGCACAGAAGAGAGGGCTGCAGATAAACAGGTACAACTTATTACAGGGATGAAACAAATCCTCCTAAATATCAGAGGCCATTCACTTCACTGGTGGAGTTTGGAGTGTGACCATAGCCAGGATCTCTCTCATGGATTGGGGGAGTCTTCTGAAGTGGGCAGTCAGTAATAAAGCATCTTCTGCAACCCCCTGGACCTAAAAAGCATTTAACTCTTGCAGTTTTAGGGGAAGAGCCACTGCAAGGGTATTTTTTATTTATTTTTTTGTGCTCAGAGTTGGGTTTAAACAATTGAATGGTTTGTTATATGTGTTCGGTTAGATAAAAAAAACAAAAAAACCTGTTGATCCCATCTGACGTTCAGGGGTGTCCTCTGCCTGTTTTATCTCAAGTACTCTAACCAAAGCCCAAAAAGCAGAAAACAAAAACTGTTAATCCTGCCAGAACTCTGCATTCTTACCAATTACATTGTTTCTAGTTAAAGCGGAACTACACTGCATCTGAGCACCACAAACCAAAATCACCATTTAATGTGTTTGCCTCCATGCTTTATTACCCCCCACTAGGGATGAGCCGAACACCCCCCGGTTCGGTTCGCACCAGAACTTTCGAACGGACCCCAAATTCGAACGAACTTTAGAACCCCATTGAAGTCTATGGGACTCGAATGTTCGAAATGAAAAGTGCTAATTTTAACGGCTAATATGCAAGATACTGTCCTAAAAAGGGTTTGGGGACCTGGCTCCTGCCCCAGGGGACATGGGTCAATGCCTAAAATGTTTTTAAAAATGGCCGTTTTGGCAGGAGCACTGATTTTAATGACGATTAAAGTGAAAAAAAAAGTGAAATATTCCTTTAAATATGGTGCCTGGGGGGTGTCTGTAGTATGCCTGTGAAGTGCCACGTGTTTCCCGTGTTTAGAACAGTCCCTGCACAAAATGACATTAAACGGAAATAACACCATTTAAAACTGCTTGCGGTTTTAATGTTATATCTGGTTCCTGCAATATGGTTGAAAATCATTGAGAAAAATGGCATGGGTAGCCCTCCCTGCCCATTACCAGCCTATTTGGGTCTTGTACGCATTTTAAGGGAAACCCTGTACCCATATTAAAAAAAAGGAAATGCGTGTGGCCCCCAGGCCCTATATACTCAGAACAGCAGTATACAGGCGGTGCAAACAAGACAGGGACTGTGTAGGTTTGTTGTGTTAAGTTGAATCTGTTTGTAATTTTCAACTGGTACATTTTTAAAGTGTAGCTCCAGTCAAAACAACTATTTTTAAGCTTTTTGGAAAACATAGGGAAGGGTTATCACCCCTGTATAATTTGTTTTGTCGTCCATCTTTTTTCATCTCACTTGCTGTTGTCTCCTTCCGTTTGCAAGTAGGAGATGTTTGTAAGTTTGATGTTTGAAAGTAGGGGCCTGCCCTATATGCTCTGCAGAAATGGCGGAACAAGGTGTTGGTTTTGCCACAACATTGTAAGCCCTCAAAGTGACTCTTGGTGGGTGCTGGAGCGCCCTGCTGTGAACGATTATATCAAGAATTGTAATTACATGCCATTGTTGAACAGTGGTAGAAAAATTGACCTTTGGTGGTTGTGGTGCTGGTGCCACAACACTATAAGTCCTCACCGTTACTCTGGGTGGGCACAGGAAGGGGCCCTCCTGTGAAATATTATATCAAGAATTGTAATTACATGTCCCTGTTAAACAGGGGCAGAAAAATATGGCCTTAGGCACTGCTGCTGGTGCCACCACACTGCAACCTCTTCCATATACTCTAGTTTTATTGCAGGAATTAGCCCTGCTGCAAAGCATTGCATCAAAAATTGTACTTAGACGCCCCTGTTAAACAGGGGCAGAAAAATTGGGCTGATGGCATCACCCAGAACCAGAAATGTTCTTCCAACATATCAGCGGAGTAGGAAGAGGATAGACAAATTAACATAACAGGACAGTCACTCAGCATCAGCATAGGCAGTCTTGAAGGGATGTGGTATTTCAAAAAAAATTATTCGGTTACATCAGCTTCAGGTGCTTGGTAGCTGTGGGTGATCCAAGACTGATTCATCTTGATGAAGTTCAGTCGATCAACTGATTCGGTGGACAGGCGCACCCTGTGATCGGTAACAAAGCCACCAGCAGCACTGAAGGTGCGTTCCGAAAGAACGCTGGATGCAGGACAGGCCAGTAGCTCAATTGCATACTGTGCAAGCTCTGGCCAGTGATCCATCCTCAAGACCCAGTAAGCCAGAGGATTTTCGGTGGGAAAGGTGTCCAAGTCTGACCTTGCCCCTAGGTATTCCTGCACCATGTAAATTAGACGCTGGCGATGGGTGCTGGAACCGATCATACCTTGGGGCTGCGGACTAAAAAATTGTCTGAAATCATCAGTCAGACGGCCACCTTCTCTACCGCTCCTTCTGACCGATGCCTCAGCAACACGTTGTCCAGGACCAGGAGTTTGTAACCTCCCAGTCTCTGGGAACGCGTTGCACAGACCTTTCTGCAAGGCCTCCCGGAGATGTCTCATCCTCTGCTCCCTCTGCGATGGCAAGATAAGGTCGGCAACCTTACCCTTGTACCGTGGATCAAGGAGAGTGGCCAGCCAGTAATGGTCCCTCTCCTTGATCCGAAGAATACGAGGATCCTTCCGCAGGCTTTGCAGGATCAGGGAGGCCATGCAGCGTAGGTTAGCTGAGGCATTCGGTCCGGAGTCCTCTGGGTCACTAAGGACAACATGATCCGCAGCTACCTCCTCCCAGCCACGTACAAGTCCACGTGTTTCTTGGGACTGTAAATCATCCCTACAAGACTGCTGCTGCTGCTGATGCTGATGCTGAGTGCCAGCCTCCACCTCCATGCTGACACAATCATCCTCCTCCTCCTCTTCCTCCTCCTCATCCTCTTCCTGTGTGATGGGTGGCACAGCAGGAACACTGTCTGGATAAAGGGGGCCTTGAGAGGCAAGGAAGTCCTCCTCTTCCTGCCTCTGTTCTGCCTCAAGTGTCCTGTCCATTATTCCACGCAGTGTATGCTCCAAGAGGTGGACAAGAGGTACAGTGTCACTGATGCATGCACTGTCACTGCTCACCATCCTTGTGGCCTCCTCAAACGGTGACAGGACAGTGCATGCATCCCTGATCATGCCCCACTGGCGTGGTGAGAAAAAACCGAGCTCCCCTGACCCTGTCCTGGTGCCGTAGTCGCACAGGTACTCATTGATGGCCCTCTGCTGCGTGTGCAGCCGCTGCAGCATGGCCAACGTTGAGTTCCATCTGGTGGGCATGTCACATATAAGGCGGTTCTTGGGCAGGTTCAACTCCTTTTGGAGCTCAGCCAGCCGAGCACAGGCATTAAATGATCGGCGGAAATGCACACAGACTTTCCTGGCCTGCTTCAGGACATCCTGTAAGCCGGGGTACCTGCCCAAGAACCGCTGCACCACCAGGCTATGGACATGAGCTACACAGGGCACATGGGTCAGTTGTCCCTGTTGGAGGGCGGAGAGGAGGTTGGTGCCATTGTCGCAAACCACCATTCCTTGCTTAAGCTGGCGTGGCGTCAACCACCTCTCGGCCTGCCCCTGCAGAGCTGACAAAACATCTGCCCCAGTGTGGCTCCTGTCCCCCAAACAAACCAGTGCAAGCACGGCATGGCATCGTTTTGCCTGCGTACTTGCGTAGCCCCTGGAACGCCTACGGAGCACCGCTAGTTCTGAGGACAGAGCACTGGAAGAGGCCATGGAGGAAGAAGAAGAGGAGGGGGTGGAGGAGAGAGGTGTGTCACAACCAATAGTAGCATTTTGGAGGCGTGGTGGCGGAACAACCTCCAACACTACTGCACCTTGTCCTGCATCCTTCCCAGCTGCCAGAAGAGTGACCCAATGAAAGACAGGTAACGTCCCTGTCCATGCCTGCTGGACCATGAGTCAGCGGTAATATGCACCTTACCGCTGACCGCCCTGTCCAGCGAGGCAAGGACATTGCCTTCCACATTCCGGTAGAGAGCCGGAATCGCCTTCCGTGAGAAAAAGTGGCGTTTGGGGACCTGCCACTGAGGAACCGCACATTGTACAAACTCACGGAAGGGGGCCGAGTCTACCAACTGAAAAGGCAGCAGTTGAAGTGCTAGCAATTTAGCCAAGCTAGCATTCAACCGCTGGGCATGTGGATGGCTGGGAGTGAACTTCTTCCGCCGATCCAGCAGCTGGGGCAGGGACATTTGCCTGCTATAATCGGACGTGGGTGTACCGCTAGCAGAGTTCCCGGAAGCACTTGGCTGTGACACACCTAATTCTACACCTTCATTCCTCTCAGAGCAGGTTTCAGAGAGGACTGAAGGTCTAGTGGGGTTGGAGTTGCCAGCTGATGAGGAGCAAGGAGAGGTCCGCTTTGTTCTTTGGTGTGGGTCTTTGAGGTACGCTTGCCAACGAGACTGGGTGAGAGAGGATGGGGAGGATGAAGAGGGCTTGGTCATCCACTCTACCAAGTCATTGGCATGTTGCGGTTCAACATGTCCAGCTGCCGAAGAGAAGGACAAGCATGTCCCATGGCCACGTGCTGATGACAATGCACCGCATCCACAACCAGCACTGTTGTCTCTAGACACAGAGCCTGCTTGCCCTCTTTTATCGGCTCGCGCCTGTCTGCCTCTCCTTGCTGGCCTTCCAGACATGGTAATGGCCTGAAGGGAGTTGGGTTCGACTCGAACACGAAGCTCATCCCTACCCCCCACCCTAGAATTTATATCTGCAACCATCTGGAATGAAGACAGATGATTCATGTGCCACTTACTGCATGGAATCCATCTGCCCTTAGCTCAGGCAAGCAGACAGGGGGGAGTGTTTATCTGAGAAAGCTGAGAAAGCTCCTGAAGAATCTGAAGAATCTATGATGGGATGGCATGGAAACCTGAAAGTAACTGATATACAGTACCTCACAAAAGTGAGTACACCCCTCACATTTTTGTAAATATTTTATTATATCTTTTCATGTGACAACACTGAAGAAATGACACTTTGCTACAATGTAAATTAGTGAGTGTACAGGTATAACAGTGTACATTTGCTGTCCAGTTAAAATACCCTTAACACACAGCCATTCATGTCTAAACCTCTTTCAACAAAAGTGAGTACACCCCCAAGTCAAGATGTCCAATCTGGGCCCAAAGTGTCAATATTTTGTGTGGCCACTATTATGTTCCAGCACTGCCTTAACCCTCTTGGGCATGGAGTTCATCAGAGCTTCACAGGTTGCCACTGGAGTCCTCTTCCACTCCTCCATAAAGACATCATGGAGCTGGTAAATGTTAGAGACCTTGCGCTCCTCCACCTTCTGTTTGAGGATACTCCACAGATGCTCAATAGGGTTTAGGTCTAGAGACCTGCTTGGCCAGTCCATCAACTTTACTCTCTGCTTCTTTGGCAAGGCAGTGGTCATCTTGGATGTGTTTGGGGTAGTTATGTTGGAATACTGCCCTGCGGTCCAGTCTCCAAAAGGAGGGGATCATGCTCTGATTCAGTATGTCACAGTACATGTTGGCATTCATGGTTCCTTCAATGAACTGGACCTCCCCAGTGCCAGCAGCACTCATGCAGCCTCAGACCATGACACTCCCACCACCATGCTTGACCATAGGTAAGACTCACTTGTCTTTGTACTCCTCACCTGGTTGCTGCCACACACGCTTGACACCATCTGAACCAAATAAGTTTATCTTGGTCTCAGACCACAGGACATGGTTCCAGTAATGGAGGGAGATTTCTGCAGCATATTTGTCAAGTACAAAATCGCAGCACAGTTCTGTGCTGGGACCAATCCACTTTATTGGTTCATAAATCATCCATAATATTTGCGGATGATACTAAGCTAAGCAGGGCAAAAACTTCTCGGCAGGATGTGGAAACCTTGCAAAAAGCTCAAATTAATGGGGTGGGCAACTACATGGCAAATGAGGTTTAATGTAGAAAAATGTAGATAATGCATTTGGGTGGCAAAAATATGAATGCAATCTATACGCTGGGGGGAGAACCTCTGGGGAAATCTAGGATGGAAACGGACCTGGGGGTCATAATAGATAGGCTCAGCAATGGCATTAGGGGTGCCACCTTTTCTTCAAGTCAAACCCGAACACTTTAGCGGAGCACGGCAATTTTTTTTTTTTTAGTATAAACTTTATATATATTTTGCCATTAAATAACATTTCTGGGGGGGCGTGGCCGGAAGTCGAGGACGTCGGACGTGTCTGGGGAGAGCTCCGCCGAGGCCTAGCTCAATCTTACCCCATCCTCGTCCACCGCATCCCTGTTTTGTCCACCGACCTCTCCATCTCGCCGGTGGGACATTGGAGCTCCGGACGGAGCCGTTATTTTTGTCGGATCCGCCGCCGTTATTGCCCTGCGGCGGCGGGCGACGCGACAGGCTGGACGCCGCCATCTTGCGGCCTACACCGCTACCCGGAGCCTCCGGATCGAGCATCCTGGGTCCCCCCTCAGCCGGGATCGCAGCAAGCGCTCACCGCGGACCCCTCAGGACAGCCTCTCCTGAGCCAGACCACCGCTAATCACCGCTTGGATGCCTGAAGGGACTCCCGGACCCCAGCTAGACAGGTGCGCTCCGGCGGCCATCTTGCTACACCCGAGGCCTTCAGCAACGTGCCTGCCCTCTCCTGCAGCCGGATTATTGCTCCTGCCAGCACAGGCATTGCCCCTGCATCAGACTAACTTGCTAACCCTCCTGAGTGCCTGCCTGTACTCCCCGGTCACATCCTCCTGTACTGCACTTATCTCAGGCCTACTCAGCGGCCATCTTGGTCCACTCATCGCCTTTCCCAGCTGCCTGTGGCCTACATTGGCCTGCTACTCACCCTGGTTTTTGTGCCCTACTTTGTGCCTCCCCCCTTTGTTTCAACCAGTGGGGCAGTGGTGTCTGGATTTCATTCACCTGGCTGTTTGGAACTGCTGCGGCCTGCACTCCTGCTTCATCCCCCCCCTCCCCCCCACGGTTGGTTTGGGCCTCCTGAACGGCAGCTTACTATTTTGGGGTCTCATCTTGGGTCCCAATTGTTTGACAGCCATGTGATCATCTCACGTAGGGCTTAGCCGCCTTCCAATGCTCCCGTGCTGCTCACAGCTGCAACTTTCCTATGGGAATCACCACATGTAACTGAATATACGCCTAGTCCCAACGCCTCATGGTGAAATACGGGCCGAAACACCTTCCTCAGTCTACGTCCCCGGATTTGCGGCCCTCACAGACACAGACTCTGGATCGATTTTTAAGCAGGCCAGTCTCCCCAGCCCCTTCTCCAGGTTCTTTCACATACGCACAAGTGGCGTCCCAAGCACCGGCGCACGACAGTCCACAATCCCTGTCACACAGCCACTCGGACGCAATGTCCGCCCCGGTCACAGTTGATGTACTTGACGACAAACTGCGAGCACTCCTACAAGACTTGACGAGTAATGTTTCTAAGGAAATGGGTAAGCTGGCTCATGAACTGCGGGGAGAGCTTGCCCAGATTGGAGAACGGACTGATGTCCTGGAATCCAAATTTGATGACCTGATACAATATGTCCACGTTCTGGAAGAAGACAACGCCGGTCTGAAACAATCAGTCTCTCAGCTCCAATCCCAACAGGAAGATTTGGAGAATAGAGAACGTCGCCAAAACCTTCGGATCAGAGGCGTCCCGGAGGCTATTGGTGAGGGGGAGATCAGACCATACCTACTCAGCCTCTTTAACGTTGTTGCCCCTAAAGTCCCGGACATAGACTGGAGAATGGATAGGGCCCACAGATCTCTGGCCCCAAAACCACCGGCCGGAGCCAATCCCAGAGACATTATCGTACGCTTCCATTACTACGATAGCAAAGAAGCTTTGACCATGGCCACCCGGAACAAATCCCGTTTGGAGTTTAAAGGAGCCAAGATACAAATTTTTAGTGACTTATCCCCTATTACTCTTGCCAAACGTCGCAGCTTCCGTCCCGTGACTGCCCACCTACAAAACCATCAGTTTCCGTATCGTTGGGGGTTTCCTTTCCGCCTTTCTGCTACTAAGGATGGGATTCAATACTCTATGAGAGATCTTCAGGAGAGTGAAGCTTTCATACGTAACCTGGGCCTACCACCGCTTCCAGACGAAGACCCCATGCCGCTTCCGACGACGCCCAGACCCTCATCCATTCCTGCTCGGATCTGGACCCCAGCACGCCAGAAGCCGCAGAAATCCTTTTCTACTCCTCAACGTAACCTGCATCCTAGACTCCCTCCCTGATGGAATCTTCCATGAGTTATGTTTGGCTGATCCTGGCCTCGGCCCCTATCTCACCATGTTTCCTCTTTAACAAGGGATTTTTGCAATTTTAGTTACAGGTTCTATTTTCCACCGCCCGTTTTTTTTTTTTTTTTGGTTGTTGGGACTACAGTGTTTTGCTCTCATTTCCTGTAGATATTGCTGGAAGGTGGCGGGGTCTCTCCAGATGAGCTGGAACCCCTGATGTGCCTTCTTTGGTTCCATGGCTACGGCTGTGGACTCCTGGGTGGTTTTTACCCCCCAGGCTTTTTTTCTTTTAGTAATGTTTTTTTTTTCTATTTTCTAGGCCTATTTTTTGGCCTTTTTTTCATCTTTTGTTCAATTTGGATACACTCTACTACAATTCATAATTACATTGTTGTTATTATATGTCTTCATTTGCCTTTTACTTCTAGGACACACCACGAGTCCCGATTTCTTCATGGTTGGTATGGTTATGTCCGTTTTTTATGTGTATATTACGGTTGTCTTAAGCTTTCTCTGATTTCTAAACGATGGCTTTGAAGGTACTTACCTACAATGTTAAGGGCCTGAACTCAATCCATAAGCGTTGGTTGGCTTTGAAGGAGTTCAAGTCCTCTAACGCGGATGTGGTCCTAGTCCAGGAGACCCACTTTCGCCCGGGGGGATCTCTTAAATTTGCGGCCAAACATTTTCCGGTCTCTTTTATGGCCTCCGACCCCTCTGGCAAAGCAGGGGTGGCAATACTGATTAAAAAGACATGCCCGCTACGGGTTAAGTCCTCATTTATTGATCCTCAGGGCAGATACATTCTCCTGGACTGTGACTACTTATCTCGTTCTCTTACTATAATCAATGTTTATGCTCCTAACTCAGGCCAGATTCACTTCCTCACTGAGGTCTTGGACGGCCTGGGCACCTATGCCCAGCCATTCATGATCCTTGGCGGGGACTTTAATATGGCTATGTCTGCTAGGAAGGATAGGCAGACCCTGTTTTCAGACAATCCCTCTTTAAAAACGGAACGTCAATCTGCTGCGTTTCGCAAGCTTATTAGGTCTCATAACTTTTTAGACACCTGGAGGATTAAACACCCTACACATCGGCAATTCTCCTTTTACTCTCCCCCACACAAGATGTACTCTAGATTAGACTACATCTTTGTTTCGGCGCCTCTCCTAACGTCGGTAGTGGCCTCGGAGTTAAATCCCATGACGTGGTCTGATCACGCATCGGTACAGCTCGATCTCGTCCTCACCCTCTCCACACCTAAGACCTGCCACTGGAGATTCAACGAGTTCCTCCTCCGCGATCCAGTTACCGAAACTCATCTATCTCACGGGTTAGCCGAATTTTTTCAGCTTAATGAAGGGTCGGTGCGGGACGTGTCCACCCTTTGGGAAGCTCACAAGGCTGTCTTTAGAGGATTATGTATCTCGGCTGGCTCTCGCCTAAAGCAGGACTCGGCAGCGCAGAGACTGAACCTCCTCTCGCAATTGCAAAGAGCTGAAGCTCTGCTTGTGTCCTCCCCATCGGTGCCTCGTCTTCGCACAGTGACCTCTCTCCGCGAACGGTTAAAGTCTTTAGACATGCACAATTGTTCTAAGGCTCTGCTTTGGACTAAACAGCGGTTCTATGAATTTGCCAACAAGCCTCATAGGATGTTGGTGAACAAGCTTAAGCCCCGTCCGTTTCACTCCTATCCTGACCTCCTGCTGCAGCCGGACGGCACTCCGACTTACTGCCCCTTGACGATGACTAAAGTGTTTGGCACTTTTTACAAAAAATTATATAACTGCCTAGCTTCTGACCCCAATCATGAGTTCTCCCAAGGTAGCTTTGATGACTTCTGCGCCTCCTTGAAATTACCAGTGCTGTCTTCCCCACAAGTAGACACCTTAAATGCCCCCGTTACACCGGAGGAGCTGGCTGCGGTTGTAAAAGACCTTCCGTCCCATAAATCCCCGGGTCCTGATGGGCTTCCTTATGTTTATTATAAAACTTTTCTCCCGACACTAAGCCCCCACCTGCTTAATCTTTTTACCTCCCTGCAAAGGGGCAATATCCCGCATTCTCAGTTTCTCCACGCACATATCACAGTTATCCCGAAACCGGGTAAATCCCCTACACTGCCAGATAATTACAGACCCATAGCCTTACTCAACTCCGACTATAAAATTTTCACCAAAATTTTAGCTAATAGGCTTTCCTTATTGATTCCTGCTCTGGTTCATAATGACCAGGTGGGATTTGTGCTGGGCAGACGGGCTGGGGATAATACCAGGCGTACCATTGACCTCATCGATCTACTCGATAAAATGTCTCGTCCGGCCATTGTTTTGAGTTTAGACGCACAAAAAGCCTTTGACAGGCTGGGATGGCCCTATATGTTTGCAACGCTTAAGCGCTTTGGTTTTTCTGGTTCTTTCCTATCAGCCCTGCAAGCCCTATACTCGTCTCCCACGTCCCAAGTCCAATTGGCATCTTACAGATCCCCGCTATTCACACATAGTAATGGTACCAGACAGGGATGCCCCCTCTCCCCCTTGCTGTTTATATTATGCTTAGAACCCTTGGCTGCAGCTATACGGGCGGATTCGGACATAAGGGGAGTCTCCCTCAGACTGAAAGAATACAAGCTGTCTCTTTTTGCAGACGACATTCTCCTCACACTGACGAAACCCCTAACCTCCCTTCCCAAACTTCACACTATTTTAGATTCCTTCGGTAGGCTCTCGGGTTATAAGGTAAATGCGTCCAAAACCGAAGCGCTCCCTATTCATATCCCCCCCGCACTTCAAGCTTCCTTGGAATCCACGTATCCCTACCGTTGGTGCTCCGTTTCTCTCAAATATCTTGGCATTAACCTGACCGCCAAGTACGGCTCCCTTTATGAAACTAACTATACATCTTTAATAGCGGAAACGCATAGTCTACTCAGAAGTTGGTCGTCCTGCCCCCTATCTCTCCTGGGTAGGATTAATGTATTGAAAATGGCCATACTCCCTAAGTTTTTATATCTTTTTGAAACATTGCCAGTTGCTATCTCTATGCCTCAGCTTAGGAATATTCAGCGAGCCTTTGCTAAATTTATATGGGGGAATAAGAGGCATCGGATTGCCCAAACGGTGGTTTTTGCTCCACGATCTCATGGAGGACTGGGAGCCCCCGATATCGTGAAGTACTACTATGCGTCGCACCTGGTGGCGGCTATCTCCTGGTCGTCGTATTTTGCTACCAGTAGATGGTCGGAGCTAGAAATGAGTGTGGTCACCCCGGTCCATCCATGCTCCATGCTATGGTCTGATTTGACCTCCTCTATGGCGCAGCTTAGGCGTATATGCCTGGGACCGATGCTTTTTACTCTCTCCGTATGGAAACAGTGTCACAAACGGTTCTCTCTCTCTTCTCCATGCTCACCCCTGCTGAATGTCATTTTTAACCCGGATATGCCTGACAGCCTCTCGGTGAAGAATATGTTTCCTTGGTATAGGTCTGGCGTCTTTCAACTCCGCCATCTGGTGCATCCAGTATCTCGCAAATTCCTATCCTTTTCTGAGCTTCAGAACAAATATGACATTCCTGATCGACTCTCTTTCTCTTACATTCAATTCAAACATTATTTCCACTCTAGATCTCCTGACCTGATTCTGGCCAACCCTAACACCTTTGAAACTTTGTGCTCACAAGGCCCGTGCCAGAAAGGACTTATATCCTCTATTTATAGTGTCCTCCACAATTCGACCTCACCCACTACGGACACACATCTCTATATGAGAAGATGGGCTACGGTTTTACCTTCCCCCTTAACCATTTCCCAATGGCAGGACATCTGGACCTCTACCTCTAGAGTCTCCAGATGTGTGGAGCAGAGAGAGACGGCCTACAAGATACTAATGTTCTGGTACAAAACCCCTGAAATGTTACATAAATATGATCACTCTGTATCTAAGTTGTGTTGGAGATGCCAACGAGATGAGGGCACCCATTACCATATTTTCTGGAGCTGCCCTTTGATTGTGCCTTTTTGGTCCATGGTCCAATCCTTAATACAATCTGTTCTGGAGGTAGATATTCCATTAGACCCTAAACATTATTTGTTAGGCCTGCCTGTCGCGGCGTTATCTAAACACGCCAAGAAATTGACAGCCTATATTCTTCTAGCTGCTAAGAGAACGATTCCCACTCTTTGGTTATCCACCTCCCCTCCGTCCCAATCGCAGCTAATCTCGGCTATTGCATATATACGCAGAATGGAACATATGACTGCGTTGGTGCAAGATACTCTACCCAAGTTTTCTAAAATATGGGACAGGTGGGATATTTCCATGGTTAACCCTGAGACTGTACCTTAACTCTTTTGACCATTTACTCTAGGGAATGGTTTTCTCAGGTTTGGCCCTGGGACTTCTACTCCACAACCCCTTCCACAATGATATATATATCCTTTGGTTTTTCTATGTGTTCTTACTGGTAGACTCGTGGTGTGTCCTTTTTTCTTTTTCTTTTTTGATGTGCTGTATTGAAATGTTCACAGTCCATTTCCCGCCTGCGGCGGTTTTCTTTGGTGATGTTACATTATCAATAAGTGACTATTTGTATCGCTGTGTACGAATTCACCTGTTGTATGGAAAATTTTTCTTCAATAAAAAACATATTTAAAAAAAAAAATAAATAACATTTCTAATCATATGAAGTTAATAACAAGAGTCCCCCTTTACATCAGAGTCCACAGAGTTCCCCTTTTACATCTGAACTCGCAGAGTTCACTTTCACTGTAAGGGGGGACTCTGCAGACTCTGATGTAAGGGAGTACTCTGGGGTCTCTAACATAAGCAATTCTCTGAGAACCCTGATTTAAGGGGGAACACTGAGAACTCTGATGTACAGAGAGGACTCTAATGTAAGGGAGAACACTGTGGCTTCTGGTGTAAAGGGGAACTTTACCTTAGTGTACTCACTCAGAGGCAGGAGAGAGAAGGGGGGGAGACTTCAGTGACAGACAGGGATTGATGGTGAGCTCACTCACCCCTTGGCAGTCAGCACCTCTCATCCAGATGTATCCGAGGCTGCTGAATTGAAATTTCCGGCCCCAACTTTCCTTTTCTGAGGCACAGCACTGGGGATTGGTGTGTGAGCAGACACAGAGAGGTAGGGGTGGGAGGATGAGGTGCTGATCGAGCTCTCTCTCTTCTCCCATCTGTGTGTGTGTTTGGGGGTGGATTGTTAGTGCTGGCTTTGGGCAGTGTGAAAGAATGTAACAGACACTCTCAGCTTAAACAACTGAAGCCAGTAACCCTGCTGGGAAGCCATAGTCCAGTCTAAATAATGTGTCCGGGTTTCAGGCAGTCTGAAACCCGAACGCATGATTCCAAACCCGAACTGTCCGGGTGAATCCTGGACAGGTGGCAACCCTAAATGGCATGCAATGCCAAGCTGCTGCTAACAATGCAAACAGAATATTGGCATGCATTAAATAGGGGATCAACTCCAGAGATAAAACGATAATTCTCCTGCTCTACAAGACTCTGGTCCGGCCGCACCTGGAGTATGCTGTCTAGTTCTGGGCACCAGTCTTTAGGAAGGATGTACTGGAAATGGAGCGAGTACTAGGGATGGCCGAACTGTTCGCCCGGCAGTCAGTTCGCAGCTACATATGTGTTTACAGTGTGAAAGAACTTTGACCCATGATGACACATCCATCATGGGGTACAGGACAGCCAATTGAGACATTTCAGCACATGGACAATTGGACATTCCCCCTACCTTATAAAGAGACCTGATCTGGCAGCCATTTTACATTCTGTCTTATGTCAGTTTAGGGACAGTACGCAGTGTGGAGTAGGGAGAGACTGTAGTGACACAAATCGCTAGCTATTAGGTCCACAAAAGTCCTTTTAAGGACTGGTATAGGTGTAGTACAGTATATAGGGTTCAGTACACTGCTGTGCTAGTGATTGCAGCAGCCTGTCTTTTGTCAGTGTAGGGAGGGACAGGATGCTGTGTGCAGCAGGGACAGTCAGTTTAATCACTAGCTAGCTATTACTATTAGGTCCACAAAGGTCCTTTTAAGGACTGGTATAGGTGTACAGTATATGGGGTTGTACACAGATAATATACTTTCTTCCAAATATAGAAAGAATATTATACTTGACTGCTGCCCGATTCTGCAGCTGTCTTTTATCAGTGTAGGGACTGAGGGACAGTCTGCAAATCACTAGCTACTAGGTCCACAAAGGTCCTTGTAAGGACTGGTATAGGTGTAGTATTTGCTGTGCAGTATATAGGTGTGTAATACACATATAACATACTTGCACATATAGAAGGCATAGTATAGTGCAATTCCACTGTGCAGCATTGTGACTGCTGAGCGGTTCTGCAGCTATACTACAAAGAGTGACAAACGCAATAAAAAAAAAGTATTATAACTGGTGTGATAGACCAGTGGCCCCCAAAAACGACAGATTGAAGCGGGGTGTTATATACACCTTCTTCCACATACATACCGAACTTCTCTAGAGACTTTTGTCACAGGGTCATTTAAAAAATGACAGGCAGAGGAAGAGGCAGGCCCTTCCGCAGGGGTGGTAGGGGTAGGGCAGGAGCAACAGGCTTGAACCAAAGTGGCAAATTGCAGAAGGTGCGTGCGATTACGTCAAAGGACACACCAGACTTGGTTGAGTGGCTCACTCAGCCTTACTCTTCTGCACCCTCCACATCCTTTAGATCTGCACCCTCTTCTTCACTCTCTGCTATGTGCACCCCCAAAGACACTACCACCAACACCACCACCACCACCATATACCTTCCGCTTGAGTCATAGGAATTATTTTCCGATCCATATCAAGACATTTCCAATGCGCAGCCACTCTTGGCATTGGATCAGGAAGAGGAGGTAGCAACAACCGCCACTCAGCAGTCTGATGACAATACCCAGATCAGCCCAAGGAGGAGGTTGGTCCCCGCTGTTGCTGCCTACTCCGAGATCTCTAATTATAGCGGCAGGGAAGGTGACATCAATGATGACGTGTCTAGTGATGTCACGTGGGTGACCACAAGAGAGGAAGAGGAGGGGAGTTCAGAGGAAGATATGGACCAGCAGATAGGGAGGAGAAGCAGGAAGAACTTAGATTGCACAGGAGGGACAAAGCAGACTGCTAATGTATCAGGAGCGAGGCATCAACCATGTACGGTAACATCTGGCTCTCCCAGGACGCCGACACATGGCTCCGCAGTGTGGGCTTTTTTTACAGTGTCTACTGCTGACAATAGTGTTGCCATCTGCAATCTTTGCAGTCAACGCATAAGTCGCGGTAAGCCCAACACTCACCTAGGGACGACCGTCTTAAGAAGGCACATGAGCTGCCATCACTGAGCCCAGTGGGAGCAACGGAACACACAAAGCCACACTCCAGGCTCTCACCGTCCAGCCTCGTCTTCTCCTTCTCCTCTCTCCTCACAATTGTCCTCCACTCCACCTTCCATCATGCCAAGCTCACGTTTTTCTGCAAAAAGGCAGGCTTCCGTGGGCCAAATGTTCTAGCGTAAAAAAATGATGACGCCGGATAACCCTCTTGCCCAACGGTTGACGGCTGGCTTGTCAGAACTGATAGCCCGCCAACTACTGCCATATAAACTGGTGGACTCTGAGGCCTTTTGAAAATTTGTGGCCATTGGAACACCACAATGAAAGGTCCCAGGAAGGAAGTATTTCTCACAGAAGGGCATCCCAGAGCTATATGGCCATGTTCAGCGGCAAGTGAATGTATCTCTGGCACACAGTGTTGGTGCCAAGATACATCTGACCACAGACACGTGGTCTAGCAAACACGGGCAGGGAAGGTATATAACTTTTACTGCCCACTGGGTGAACCTTCTGACGGCTGTCAAGCATGTAACCCATGGCACCCGTGTAGATTTGGTTTTACCACCACGGATTGCATGCAGGCCTGGCTCTTCTTCTCCTCCTCCTACTCCATCCTCCTCCCTCTCCTCCTCGGCTGACTCCTCCTTTTCCGCTTCTAGAGTCTCTTCAGCTGCGCTGCCCAAGCTCCCCAGAACCTATTCGACATGCCAGGTGAGACGTTGCCATGTTGTGCTGCGTCTGTTGTGCCTGGAAGCCAAGAGCCACACTGGCCCTGCACTCCTTTCAGCTTTGCGTTCACAGGCAGATCAGTGGCTAACACCGCTCAATTTGACAGTTGATAAAGTGGTGTGTGACAACGGTGCCAATCTGCTTAGTGCATTGAAACAGGGCAAAATTACGCACCTGCCATGCATGGCACACGTCTTAAACTTGGTCGTGCAGCGATTTGTTGTCATATACCCTGGGGTCCAGGACATCTTGCGGCAGGCAAGGAAAATCTCAGCCCATTTCAGAAGATCTTACACGGCCATGGCTCGCCTTGCTGACATTCAGCGGCGACACAATCTGCCAGTCAGACGTCTTATTTGCGATTGCCCGACACGATGGAACTCAACCTTCTATATGCATGATAGGCTACTCCAGCAGAAATGTGCAGTTAACGTATACCTGTATGCGGCAGAACAGGTTCTGGGGAGCTGGGTGTTTCTTCACCACGCCAGTGGCTGCTCATGCGCGACGCATGCAGACTTCTGCAGCCATTTGATGAGATCGCCAAACTGGTCAGTCGCAGCCATGCCACCATCAGTGACATGGTACCTTATGCCTTCTTTATGGAGCGTGCATTGCGTTGTGTCATTGATCAAGCCGTGGAGGAGCAGGAGCAGGAAGATGAGGAAGTCGCAATGCTGGATGAATTCCCGGGGGGCTACTCTATCTGAGACAAGTCAACAACAGGAGTCTGAAGAGGAGTCAGAGGAGGATGGTGCCGGGGCGGATGAGGAGGAGCAAGAATAGCATTCTTTAAACCTTTCAGGGATCCCTGTTGTGCGTGGATGGGGAGAGGAGAACGAAGAGGACGACATTATCCTGGATGATGAGCAGGAGCCAGGCCACCACACTGCTTCCAGTTTAGTGCAAATGGGGGCCTTCATGCTCCAGTGTTTTAACAGAGACCCCCGTATAAACACAAAATGGCGGAAATGTTACCACCGTCACAGAGGGCTGTCAGAATGGAACACTTCAAGGCCTTGCTTCGAGAAATGCTGCATTCTGCTTTTGCGGGCTCTGGCAGAGGAGGAATTCCCACTCCCAGAGAAAGAGTTGCGGGTACCAATCCAACAGCACCTGCAAGAAGAGGCCGGTTTGAAGATGTGTTGGTGACTTCTGATATGAGGTCATTCCTTCAGCTGACCCATCGACCGGTCTCATCCGGATCCAGCATCAGGGAACGCCTAGACCGTCAGGTGTCCGACTACATCGGGTTAACGGCCGATGTGGATGCTCTGAGGAGTAATGAACCCCTGGACTACAGAGTGGGCAGGCTTAACCTCTGGCCAGAGCTTGCCCAATTTGCAATGGAACTGTTGGCTTGCCCCTCGTCCAGTGTCCTGTCCGAAAGAACGTTCAGAGCAGCAGGGGGGGATCGTGACCAATAAGCGCACTCGCCTAGCTCACAACAGTGTTGACTACCTCACATTTTTAAAAATGAATGAGGCATGGATCTCAAAAGGAATTCAACAAATGTGACTGGTAGACCATATATATCTCTATAAACAACTTATTTAATCGAGCACACAGACCTTTTTTCTACATTTGGCTCACTTCCTTGTACAAAAAAAGCACACCGTACTATATGCCCATACCCTCCTGTTTGAAGAGGTTGAGCGGTGTCATATTTTTGGGACCCAGCAGCAAGTTGCTGGTATCAGTGCTGCTGTCAGTCCTCTCTATCTCGGTGCTGGTCTCAGTGCTCTCTATCTCGGTGCTGGTGTCAGTGCACTCTATCACGGTGCTGGTGTCAGTGCACTCTATCACGGTGCTGGTGTCAGTGCTCTATATCACGGTGCTGGTGTCAGTGCTCTATATCACGGTGCTGGTGTCAGTGCACTCTATCACGATGCTGGTGTCAGTGCACTCTATCACGGTGCTGGTGTCAGTGCTCTATATCACGGTGTGGTGATGATCTCCTGCACCCTCTTCATAGCCTACCCTGACTTTTCCTCTCCTCCATTGCCTTCATGCGCTCCTGAGTCCTGAATTGTCAAAAATTCACATATAAAAAAAGAATGCTTGTAGTTGTCGATCCCAGATTCACTTTATACATGTGTTATGTCAGTGGCCATGTGGTGGGACTATGTGTGCACAGCTAGTAATTATTTTGTGGCTGAAAATATGACCTGTAGGTTTTTAAATTTCGCCTGCCATTGAAGTCAATGGGGCCCGCCGCGAACTTTGCGGTTCGCAAACTTTTGGCCGCATTCGCGAAATGTCCCGCTGGAAGTTCATCCATCTCTAGCGAGTACATAGAAGGGCAACAAAGCTAATAGAGGGTTTGGAGGATATTGGTTATGAGGAAAGGTTGGGAGGGCTGAACTTATTCTCTCTGGAGACGAGACACGCTTGAGAAGGGGATATGATTTCAATTTATAAATACTGTACTGGTGACCCCAAAATAGGGATAAAACTTTTTCGCGAAAGGGAGTTTAACTGCTTGCCGTCCGCTGCACGCCGATATACACCGGCAGAAGGGCTCATATAGACAAACTAACGTACCTGTACGTCGCCCTTTAAGAGGTGGCCTGCGGGCAAGCTCCGTGAGTCGGGTTGCGGGTCCGGCGGACTCGATCGCTGCAGGGATACCCGTGATCATCTCACAGAGAGGAAGAATGGGGAGACACTCATGTAAACAAGCATCTCCCCATTCTGCCTAGTGACAGCGTCACTGATCTCTGCTCCCTGTGATCGGGAGCAGAGATCAGTGACGTATCACACGTAGCCATGCCCCAGGACACACTTAACCCCATACACTGCCCACTAGTGGTTAACACTTTCACTGCCAGTGTCATCTACATAGGAATCAGTGCATTTATTTAGCACTGATTGCTGTATAAATGACAATGGTCCCAAAAATGTCTGATGTGTCCGCCATAATGTCGCAGTCACGATAAAAAATAAACAAAAAAATCACTGATCGCCGCCATTACTAGTAAAAAAAAAAATTGATAAAAATGCCATAAAACCCCTATTTTGTAAACGCTATAACTTTAGCGCAAACCAATCAATAAACATTTATTGAGATTTTTTTTTACCAAAAACATGTAGAAAAATATGTATCGGCCTAAACTGAGGAAAACTGTTTTTTATATGTTTTTGGGGGATATTTATTATAGAAAAATGTAAAAAAAGAATGCGTTTCTTTCAAAATTGTCGCTCTTTTTTTGTTTATAGTGCAAAAAAAAAAAAATCGCAGGGGTGATCAAATACCACCAAAATAAATCTCTCTTTGTGGAGAAAAAAAGGACATCAATTTTGTTTGGGAGCCAGGTCGCACGACCACGCCATTGCCAGTTAAAACGACGCAGTGCCAAATTGAAAAAAGTCAGGAAGAGGGTAAATTGTTTCGGGGCTGAAGTGGTTAACAAGACACGTGGCCACTCATAATTTTAATTATTTTATTCATTTTAATAAGAAAAGAGGTTTAACCTTAAACTATGTAGAGGGCTCTTTACTGTAAAGCCCCATGCACACTATCAGATTTTCTTTTTCCTTTACCAAAACCATATAATATGAGGTCAAACCTTAGGAGTTTCAATGTGTATGCAATCAGGCAGGCCCTTGCACTACATGGTTTTGGTAAATCTGAAGGAAAAAATCTGCAGAAAATCTGATAGTGTGTATGGGGCATTAGAGTGGCAAGGATGTGGAATTCCCTTCCACAGGCGGTGGTCTCAGCGGGGAGCATCAATAGTTTCAAGAAACTATTAGATAAGCACCTGAACGACCGCAACGTACAGGGATATACAATGTAATGCTGACATATAATCACACACAGGTTGGACTTGATGGACTTTTTTCAACCTCACCTACCATGTAACTATGTATATATAAAATAATATGCAAAGTGGTTGAAGGAAAACTTCAGAATAGCAAAGATATTTTGAATACAAATGATGTGAGCAGACTGCAGTTCCTCTTTAAATCACTATCCTAGAATGTGTATGCAAATAAGAACTGCTTGCTTTTTGAATGACTTTGCTGAACTACATATTTGAACCACAGAGTGTAAGGTCTCTGATAGCTATCGGGTGGTTTAACTTATCATCAAAATGCAAGGTACTGATATTTAGCATTGCCCATCCCACCATGTAAAAATGCTAGTAAAAAATGTAAAAGAATACATCGGGAAAAGAAAAATATAGTAACCTTGCACCCCAGCATCAAGTCACCTAGGCACCAGTGACGTGACGTCACTCCAGTGGAATCCTTGGAAAGCTCAGGACCCCAAATCTCCGAGGAACGCACTCCTCTAATGAGCACAGGTAATACCCCAGACTCAACACAGCTTCTCTTTATTCACTGCAATTCAGTTTGCAATGAGCATACAGTTTCCAAAGAAGAAATGGTAAGTGCCTGACACACCTACAGCATGCACATAGTACCCTCTATCAAATCACATTCTTTTAGTTCCAATACAAACACTTTAAATGATGCTTTTTCTTGCCACTGTAAATACAGACTGCCATTTGCTTCTACTAGTTTCTCCTACTTACTTTCATATTTCCTCCCTCATCAATTAATCATAAACATTCTTCTTCTTTCTTCCTCCAGCAATTAATCATGAAATATCTGTCCTCCCTAATTCTCTTCCTTCCTACGAGTCATATCAATTATCGTCCAGGTTATACTCTGCATTTACAATGTGTTTTTATTTTCTGTAGCCTTAACCTATGTACCAAGCAAACCATAGTTTTTTTTTATAGATCTTATTATATATATATATATATATATATATATATATATACATATATATATATATATATATATATATATATATATATATATATATATATATATATAAATAACAAAAGTCTCCCCACATAGCAGTGGCGGCTGCTCCATTAGGGGCGCAGCTCCCCTAACCAATGTACCCAGGCCTTAATCTACATTAATCTACATGCAGAGCACCAGACGCATGGATTCCAACAATGGGATTTATTTTTTATGCACATGATTAGAGCCTGAGGCTCCAATTGGTTTAAAACAAGGGTGGGCTTGGGGCACAGAGTACTGCGCCCCAAGCCCTCTCAGTTGTATGACATTGTAACTGTAGCGCCGGCTCCTGAAGAGCACAAGCTATGTGTTTTTGAAATTGAACGTTGCCCTTAAACCGCAGTTTGGTTTGGGTTTGATTACTCTAAATTTTGACCTCAGCATCAGTCTGACTGGATTGAAGGGTATACTGCCTGGCCATGGGGGACGCTGTCACTTCTGGCAGGTATGGAAACACAGTCTAGTTGGGTGCTTTAAGGTTACTTTCTCTCAGAACCAGCCCAGTGGTAGAGTGTCACTCTTGCTGTTTTTTTCTGGGAGGGGGTACTTAAAATGAGGATGTCATATGTTTCGGGGGTTCCGGTCCAGAAGTATGTTCTGACTGCATGGTCCTGGTCCTCCTGACCAGCCCCCAGGACTTTCATGGCCTGGGGTGTGGATACACCCGACTTTATGTCTCGGGGCTGGCTAGCCCGAGGCAAGGAAACTGAAAAAGGATTTGGAGGTGGTCTGGTGATGTCTCGGTTAGTGGAGAGGCCCAGCAACTGTTAAGGTTTCCAGGGGAGGACTCTTCAGGAGAAGGCCACGCAAGGGTTGGCTTCTCAACAAGAGCCTGGACAAGCTGAAGGACCCAAGTGAATCCAATTTCGTGAGGTATTGCCGGACTGGCTGCAAGATACTGGTACCACACGAGTGTTCTACAAGTTTTCAAGTTTCCTTTACATGTTCTATAACAAAGTCTGTGGCAGAAACTTGTTCCTGACTCAAGCACCTTGTTGGCTGCTAGGCCTGGTGAGAGAAGGACTGCCCAATTAGGGTGAGGATCCATCTGTGAATGGCTATTCTCTGGATTTATTCAAAGTAAGAGAGTTATTCTTCATTCTGACTTTGATGCTAAGAGTACCTGGACTTTTCACCTAAACCCTCTGATCCTATGCTGAGAGACTGTTTAACTACTTTTTTGCAAATAAAAATCCATTTAAGTGGATCTGTCGTCAGTCTCTGCATTTTTTGGGCCATCTACCTCAGGAAACCCCTAAACACACACGAGGTAAAGAAGGTAACAGTAAGCCTAATCAAACCAGCCGCTCCTTCGGGAGTCATTGCTACATAACATAACAAAATGTGGATAAAGTGAAGCGCTGAATACTTTCCGGATGTACTGTACCTTCACCTATTTTGCTAATGTCATTTACTTTTTCTGTTCAATTATTGTTTTTTTGTTTTGTTTTTTTAAGTTTAAATAATTTTAATGCAAATTAAAGTATAACACAAGATGAACATCATATGTAAAGATGTATTATATTTATTTTTATACCCTCTACATTTACTTTTTTTTTTGCCTATATAATCTACTATATGTGTATCACTCTGCTTTTTGGATTGCTAATAGGTTTAGGTAAAGTTAGTTTAGTTAGTTTCTGTTGCCAGTGGAGTAGGAAATGATTGTTGCTGGCTGTTCAGAATTCTTCTGGCTGCAGATTTGACTAGTTCCCCCTGCTTTCCAGTAAGTTCTGGAAAATAGTGGGTTGGGAGAGTCGGACTTTGGGAAGAATATTCATGCAAGCTGTGTCCTTAATCTCCCTTCTCTTTCTCAAAGGTGAAATATCAGACATCTGTTTAGACCCCCTGATATCTCACCAAAGCCTCCAATGGGGCTCTTAAAAAAAAGTAAAAACAAAAAACATGTTTTGTAAAAAAAACAAAAAAAAACAAAAAACAAACAAATGGTCGCAAAATAACAAAAAAACAAAAAAAAAAACAATAAAAAAACAAAAACAATCTACTGACACCAGTGGTAGAACTGGGCTTGGAGGGGAGCCCTTCATGGTTTCTTCCATCAGGGCCCTGAAAGTTCTAGTTACACCAGTCAGATTCCAGTCATTAATTAGTCTCTAAAAATTAGATACAATGGCTTTGAAATGACAGAGCTCAATTCTTTTAGGATCCGTGGGTGGATGCCATCTGATCCAGGTGCTCTCAACCTTTATTCTGTCTAAATAAATTTTTCTGGACCATATCACTTTTGAGCCTTTGAGCTCCCCCATGCTCCTTAGTATACACAGAGCTGAAGTAAGTATTTAATATGTTTGCCTTCTCTTTGTCCCCAGTCACTCACTCTACATGCTCAGACCTGACTTGGGTTTGTCCTACTATTTTTTGCAGTGTCGTTCGTTTTGAATTTTTGCACCCTTGATTTGCTTTTTACATATTCTGTTCTATTATTTGTAACATTTAAACGATGATAGTAACAGTGAGTGAAGGGCCGAGAAAGATGCTGGCGGGATTGTTGCTTTTATCTTTTTTTCTTTGTCCTCTCTGGCGAGGAGGCTATTCCAGATTTGCTGTCTCAGGGATTGTTTCCAGTGTGAGATCCCCCTGTGATGCATGTCCACAACCACTTATCCTAGAGGCCTGCTTAGAAGGAGTTAAAGTGTCACTAAACCCAGGACCCTGCATTCACTATATCTGGTCTCTCAAAGCACACAGAACATGGAAATGCAATTATTTTAGTAAATATAAACTTAGAAGTCACAAGACATGTATATACTGCTGATGGGAAAAGATTTTTAATATCAGTGTGTGGTTAAATCTTGTAGGATGAGTTTTCATGCTCCCATGATTGTCCTATGAGTCTGCAGGACCCCTGACCCTCTATCTGGACAGTACTGATTGGTCCTGTGCTGATAGCATACACTCTCTCAAGAAAATACACACCAAACTGAGCATGTGCAGAGTGTTCCCTGGCTCTGTAAATATCAGGAACTATATTGGAGTCAGTGGAAGAAGAAGGGGAGGATCAGAGAAGACAGAATCAAACACAATGCAGAGGATTAACCCCTTAGGCTCCACAGTGAGTATAACCAGTATAAATACAGAAAAAATCAGTGCAGTACAACCCCTTTACGAAAAGCTGCTGAACACCAAGGATCAATTACCAAATCCCAAAATACAATATATCAAACAGATGGTACAGCTCTCTAACTAAAATAAAATGATTACTAACATATTAAAATTAATTAAAAGTCCAAAGATAGCTTTTGAGTCAAAAAGTCCACGTGAGGAATCTTCAGTGGTATACAGTCAGTTCATGCATAAAGTGACTTAGTGCCAAGAGGGGGACCACCACCAATGGTAAAATTGCTTGCTCACCTCATCATATGGACCCTTTAACCAGTTGCCGACCGCCGCACGACGATGTACGTTGACAGAATGGCACGGGCAGGCATATGGGCGTACCTGTACGTCCCTGCCTTCCCGCGGGTGGGGGGCCCGATCGGGCCCCCCCCGGTGCCAGCGGCGGTCGGAATCCTTTCAGGAGAGATCCGGGATGAGGGGGCGGCCATTCATTAATGGCCACCCCCTCGCGATCGCTCCTGACGAATGGAAGTGCAGCATGACATCACTTCCTCTCCTGTAATGTAAACACAGGCAGAGGAAGTGATGTAATCTCTCCTCCGTGTCGGTATTTTTAGTTCCGGCACCGAGGAGAGAGGATCGCTGAGTTGCACCAACACTACACTACACATTAGAACATGCCAGGCACACTCTCACCCCCCCTTCACCCCCCGATCACCCCCCCAATCACAGTGACACCAATTGCATTGGTGTCATTTGTGACTGTAATAACTGTTAGGGCAGTTAGGGTTAGCCCCCTTTAGTTCTAGAGTACCCCCCTAACCCCCCAATAAAGGTTTAACCCCGTGATCACCCCCCGTCGCCAGTGTCACTAAGGCTGGGTTCACATTGCAGCGGTTTATGAGAACGGATGTGATTCGCACTGCACTGCAGTGCAAATCACATTCGATCTCTGTGCGATGCGAGTTCAGCCATACAGATAGTATGGCTGAATTCGCAACGCACCCGCCGCAAACTCGCACGGGACCCTTTTTTTGGTCCGCAGCAGAATCGGATCGCATGGGTGTTCACACCATGCGATCCGATTCCTGTCTGAGTTTGCAGATCGCACTGCGATATGCGAACTGATCTGGGGGTGTCATTAACATTTCACTGACACTCCCAGCAGTTCGCATAGGGCAGTGTGATGGGGGAACCCGCCGCGGATTCGTTGCGTTCCCGCATCGCTCCAGTGTGAACCCAGCCTAATAAGCGATCGTTTTTATGATCGCTGTATTAGTGTCACAGGTGACGCTAGTTAGGCAGGTAGGTATTTAGGTTCGCCGCAGCTTTTTATAGCGCCAGGGACCCCCATATACTACCGCATAAAGCCCCCTGATTGCCCCCTAGTTAACCCTTTCACCAGTGATCACCATATAACTGTTACAGGTGACGCTGGTTGGTTAGTTATTTTTTTATAGTTTCAGGGCACCCGCCATTTATTACCTAATAAAGGTTTAACCCCCTGATCACCCGGCGGGTGATATAAGTTTGAGGGTCAGATAGGGTCTGCGTCGCCCCAGGCAGCGTCAGGTTAGTGCCAGTACCGCTAACACCCACGCGCAAAGCATACACCTCCCTTAGTAATATAGTATCTGATCAGATCTATATTAGCGTCGCCAGCAGTTTAGGTTTCCCAAAACGCATTGTTAGCGGGATCAGCCCAGATACCTGCTAGCACCTGCGTTTAGCCCCTCCGCCAAGCCCAGCCCAGCCCACCCAAGTGCAGTATCGATCGATCACTGTCACTTACAAAACACAACACACATAACTGCAGCGTTCGCAGAGTCAGGCCTGATCCCTGCGATCGCTAACAGTTTTTTTGTAGCGTTTTGATACAGTCGCTGACAGCCTGTGAGTCTCACTAGTGTACCCCTAAATTTAGGGGTGTCTACTTTCCAAAATGGGGTCATTTGGGGGGGGGGGTTTGTGCCATCTTGGCATTTTATGGCCTTCAAAACTGCGATAGGTAGTGAGGAGTGAAATCAAAAATTTACACCCTTAGAAATCCTGAAGGCAGTGCTTGGCTTTCGGGGCCCCGTATGCGGCTAAGCTCCCAAAAAATCCCACACATGTGGTATCCCCGTACTCAGGAGAAGCAGCAGAATATATTTTGGGGTGTCATTTCACATATGCCCATGGCATGTGTGAGCAATATATCATTTAGTGAAAACTTTGTAATAAAAAATAAAATAAAAGTTTGTGATTTTCCCGCAACTTGTGGCAAAATATAAAATATTCCATGGACTCAACATGCCTCTCAGCAAATAGCTTGGGGTGTCTACTTTCTAAAATGGGGTCATTTGTGGGGGTTTTGTGCCATCTTGGCATTTTATGGCCATCAAAACTGTAATAGGTAGTGAGGAGTGAAATCAAAAATGTACGCCCTTAGAAAGCCTGAAGGTGGTGCTTGGTTTTCGGGGCCCCGTACGCGGCTAGGCTCCCAAAAAGTCCCACATATGTGGTATCTCCGTACTCAGGAGAAGCAGCAGAATATATTTTGGGGTGTCATTTCACATATGCCCATAGCATGTGTGAGCAATATATCATTTAGTGACAACTTTGTGAAAAAAATAAATAAAATAAATAAAAGTTTGTAATTTTCCCGCAACTTGTGGCAAAATATAAAATAAGCCATGGACTCAACATGCCTCTCAGCAAATAGCTTGGGGTGTCTACTTTCTAAAATGGGGACATTTGTGGGTGTTTTGTGCCATCTTGGCATTTTATGGCCTTCAAAACTGTGATAGGTAGTGAGGAGTGAAATTACAAATGTATGCCCTTAGAAATCCTGAAGGCGGTGCTTGGTTTTCGGGGCCCCGTACGCGGCTAGGCTTCCAAAAAGTCGACCACATGTGGTATCCCTGTACTCAGGAGAAGCAGCAGAATGTATTTTGGGGTACAATTCCACATATAACCATGGCATGTGTGAGCAATATATCATTTAGTGACAACTTTGTGTAAAAAAAAAAATATATATTTTTTTGTCATTATTCAATTGCTTGAGGCAAAAAAATAAAATATTCAATGGGCTCAACATGCCTCTTATCAATTTCCTTAGGGTGTCTACTTTCCAAAATGGTGTCATTTGGGGGGGTTTTGTACTGCCCTGCCATTTTAGCACCTCAAGAAATGAGATAGGCAGTCATAAACTAAAAGCTGCGTAAATTCCAGAAAACGTACCTTAGTTTGTAGATGTGACAACTTTTGCGCAAACCAATAAATATACAGTTATTGACTTTTTTTTTACCAAAGACATGTGGCTGAATACATTTTGGCCTAAATGTATGACTAAAATTGAGTTTATTGGATTTTTCTAATAACAAAAAGTAGAAAATATCATTTTTTTTCAAAATTTGCGGTCTTTTTACGTTTATATCGCAAAAAATAAAAATCGCAGAGTCAGTCAAATACCTTTAAAAGAAAGCTCTATTTGTGGGAAAAAAAGGACGCAACTTTTGTTTGGGTACAACATTGCATGACCGCGCAATTACCAGTTAAAGCAGCGCAGTGCCAAATTGTAAAAAGACCTCTGGTCATTGACCAGCAAAATGGTCCGGTCTGAAAGTGGTTAAATTACAGATGGTCGTATGCACTTATATATCAACGAATGCTTATCAACTCGTCCAATCGATGTACTCCTCTCAGACAATATCCGACCGGTTCACAAATGAAAACACAGCTTTCTCCCATTCAGAGTCAAATGAACTGACACGTTCGTGGAATACCCACACTGGATCGGTATATAGCAGTATTCACATTTCCTCAGACCATATGTTAGTATAACCAGTATGCTTTACTGTTTATACAGACTGATTTTGCTGGTGTTGGTTTAGTAACACTTTAAACCTTACTAGAGAGTGTCCTCAGTTTATGTTGCGCTGGTTCTGGGGTATCCCAAAGCTTACCCTATCCCAAGTTCTTCAAACAATAAACACCCCCCCAAAAATGTCTGCCTTGTTATTGTGTGGAGAGACTGAAACATGATGTGGGCCTGGCTGCTGTGCACACAATAGGGAATAGAACCTGGGACAAACAGCGATAGCTGATTGGGGTCTGCACTACGTATGCAGATTTCTTCTGATAGTTCATTAAATTTTTTTTTTTGGGGGATGATAGTATGATGGTATCTAATTGTATTATAAATTGTACCACAGACGGGCATCATGTGTATAAATTTATATAAATTTTATATTTTTATAGCTTTTTTTATTTTGCTAAAATCTATTAGTTTAATTATTGTTTAACAGAACAAATCTGTATTTGTTTTTGGGGTTAATAGAATCTGATCTTAGAATATATTATACCACAAAAGGGAAATCATATGTATAGATCTATTATGTATACCTTTATACAATCTGTACCTTTTCTTATGTTGCCAAGCCATCTATCATATGCAATATAATAATAGATTTGTTCCCTAAGTTTCATTATTATTTGTATGGGAACCCAAAAAGAAAAACTTTTTTTTTTTTAATCTACTATAACACAAAAATAATCATATGCGTACATGGAATAGGAAGAAATGGAATTGGGAGAGAGGGGACTTTTAAAGGTGCCAAAACAAATGAAAACATGTATAAGAAAAAGGTTTTATTGTACATAGGTTAAAAAGGTATAACAATCCTAGTGATAAACATTAAGATCAGACCAAATTATTCAAGGATATAATGCATTACTGTACAAAAACATTATTCTTGACATGTTTTGCTAGAGTATATAGCTGCTTCAGGAGTTTCATAATTATTGGTGTACAGAGTAATCACTGCAATACCTAAAAAATAAACATAAGACAAAAAAAATAACATGTCCTGCATAGAACCTACTAATACAAACAAGATGTGAAAGAACAACAACAAAAAAAAAAAAGTTTCAGATCGGCCATAGCTACTTATTACCTCAAAAAAAATTGCAGGTGAGTATATGAAAACACTAGGAAGGACAACCGCACTTCCAAATACTAGGATATCGGTGTGTCATAGGATAACCTTTAGCCCCATTTTGATCATTTAGAAATGTCAAAATATAAACTTTAACATATGCTCATTGAAAAGAACCCCAAAATACACGTCCACTGACATCTACCATGTGAACAAATTAGTTAAACGGTGATTAACAGTTTTCAAGTCTTTAAAATCAGTTTTGTATGCAATTTAGGTAATTACCTTTCTCAACCACTAGAGGGAGCCAAGACATTGTGAAGACAACAAAGCTGAGCGTATAACAAAAGAAAACACTTTATTAAGTGTTGTGGCTCACACCTGCATCCAATCTATTAGTAACAATATGCAACATTACATACTGGCTCTTACCTTCTAGCTAAATGAAGCCAAAAGAAACCAGACAGCCCACAGAGAGAAATCATGTGGTGTTCATCATCAAAGGCATCAGATTTTAATGGCTCCAAATTCAATAGGTCTGCAAGGGATAAGAAAGTTTGCCAGAGTAGTTAGCACAAAAAAATGGCCAAGAAAAATGATACAATACAACATATAAAGCCTCAATTCATTACTATGGAGACTGCACAGGTTAGTACAGAGCTTCTGGATGTACACATGGAAGGTCATCTTTGCAAATTAAAGCGGAGGTCCACCCTAAAGTGGACCTCCGCTCATCGGAACCCTCCCCCCCTCCGGCGCCACAATTGGCACCTTTCAGGGGGGAGGGGGGTGCTGATACCTGTAAAGTACAGGTATTCTGCACCCACTTCCGGGATAGCACTCTGCGGAAAGGGGCGTAGATTACGCCCCTTTCCGCAAGTGCCTGCCCCTTTCCGCAAGTGCCCCGCTGCCTGCTGGGAAACACACAGATCCCAGAGGCAGCGGGGACCATCCTTATTGCACAGTGCGATTCGCGCATGCGCAGTAGGGAACCGGGAAATGAAGCCGAAAGGCTCCATTTCCTGATTCCCATACCCAAGATGGCGGCGGCAGCACCCGACAAGACGATCTAGAGATCGGTTTCGGGTGCCAACATCGCGGGCGCGCTGGACAGGTAAGTGTCACTATTTTAAAAGTCAGCAGCTGCAGTATTTGTAGCTGCTGGCTTTTAAAAAAAAAAAAAAATGCGGAGTCCCGGCGGACTCCCGCTTTAAGCCACCTTCATGCTGAGATATTTATAGTCCTCCCATGTATTAGCAGATGAATCTGCCAATCAGGTGCAGACGTCTAGACGTGCCAATTGATGCCCTGTTGGACATTTTGTAAAGTTTTCATTTTTTTTCCACATTTTCCAAAAACTTCTAGAAAAAAAAAATTAACTGTTCAAAAGACTCATTCTGCCTCATAGATTATAAGTTGGCGTGTTTGCGTTCCAAAATGGGGTAATTTTGTGGGCAATTTTATTGTCCTGGTACTCCAGGGCCTTCAAAATTATAATAGGTGGTTGTGAAATGAGATGTGTCATTTATGCTCGTGGAACGCCTGAAGGTGCTACTTGAATGTTGGGCCTCTGTATGTGGTCAGGCTGTGTAAAAGTCTCACACATGTGGTATCACCATACTCGGGAAGAGTAGCAGAATGTATTTTGGGGTGTAATTTGTTGTATGCATATGTGCTGTGTGTGACAAATAACCTGATAATATGACAATTATTATTATAAAAGGACAACTCACCATGCTACTTGTACTATTTGTACTTTCCTGACTTGTTAGTGTCTCAAGAAATGAGATACACCTGATGTACTGAAGGCCTGATCAGATGTGATCAATTTTCAATGATTGGCACCATAGTTTGTAGACTCTATAACTTTCACAAAGACCAAATAATATACACTAATGTTGGTTATTTTTACCAAAGATATGCAGTAGTATACATTTTTGCCTTTTTCTTTGTTTCTGTCATAAAATTTTGCTTTTTTTTCATAAAATGTAAGTTTTTTTAATTTATAGCACAAAAAATAAAAAACCCACTAGTGATTAAATACGACTATAAGAAAGCTCAATTTGTGTGGAAAAAAGGATACAAGTTTCATATGGGTACAGTGTTGCATAACTGAGTAACTGTCATTCAAACTGTAAGAGCCCTGAAAGCAGAAAATCGGTCTGGACAGGAAGTGCACTGTATTGAGGTGGTTAATTGATAGATATATACCAACAACCTCAGTGATAATAACCACCCCAATGATGTATATTGTGTATATCCAACACCATGGTCAATAACCAGAAGAGTCAATACAATGAAACTCGTCCATAAGACAACTCCACTGTAGTCTTTTGTGTGGGCTGGGCTCTGAGGAAGAGGGTACGCCTTCGAAACGCGTCAGCCAGGAGTGACCCTGAAATCTTTTCTGTTACCATCTGGAGTCTCTTCTCATTTAAACCAATTGCTGTCATCTGGAGATTATTTGTATTGCAAGTTTTCTTCCATACGTTTGTGAGTAGTTTTTTTACTTAATCTTTAATATAATAAAATATATCCAAGGAATTTAATGCACAAGGTTGGTGCACCCTTTTTTCCTTTCTTTTCTTTTTGTATTTTTTTTTGTGTACATGACATAGTAAATTTTATATGCCTGCAAATAATAAAACAATAAAGAACACATTTGATACATAAATAACTGTAAATAAATATTCGTTCTGGACAATAACAGTTTAGAAATTCTGATATGTATACATAACTAATGTATGTTTTTTATGCTCAATACCCTCGCCTATTTTACCAATAACTATTATATGCAAATACAAAATGATTTGGTTAGATTCTATCAATCTAAAAAAAAACAACAATAATTAAAAAATAAATATGATATGAATAAGTTATAAATGATGCCCCAAAATGCTTGTATAAGTATAAAACTATGCATAATATATCTATACATTATATATCAAATGTATGGTAATATAAATAAATGAATATTTTTGAATTAGCATCTCTAGCAAATGTTTAGCACTGTTTTGCAATATTGTAGTCCCACTATAAGTTGCTGATCGCTGACATTACTAGTGTAAAAAAAATTCCAGTATACCATAGTTTGGTTTGCGCAAAAGTTATAGCGTCTACAATTGATATACGCTTATTGAGATTTCTTTTTACCAAAATATGTAGCAGAAAACATATTGGTTTAAATTTATGAAGAATTTTTTTTTATGTTTTACAGTAAAAAATAAAAAAAATGGCTATGTTTCATTGTAGAATTTGTCAATATTTAGTTGTTTATAGTGCAAAAAAAAAAAAAAAAAAAACACAGAGATGATCCAATACCACCAAAAGAAAGCTCTATTTGTGGGAAAAAAATTACAACATTTTTTGGGTACAGTTTTGCATGACCGTGCAATTGCCAGTTAAAGTAACACAGTGCCATTTTGCAAAAACAATGCGGGTGGGGGTAAATCTTACGGAGAGCAAGTTGTTTAAGAAAATACTGTCAATTCATTGAAACTATACAAACTGTCCACAAAATCTGGCCGGAAAAAAATGGTCAAAAGTACAACAGTTGACCACAGCAATTTCCTGTGTATGACTTTGGCCAAATATATAAAAATTGGTCTAAAAATAGCAAAAACACCTGCTGTGGCCAATTGCTGTTTTTTTTTCTTTAGCCAATTGTTCTAGACAATTTTGGTTTACAACCCACATTAAGAAAACTTAATTTTTTTAAATAAACTCGACCATCTAGGGAAACAATGTAATCTGCAAATTGATCTTTTGCATAATTAAATATTTTTGCTGATGGTTTAGTCCATGGCCACCATAGGGCCGCATAATGTTCTCTGCAAGACCATAAGCCTCATCTACCATGAATACAAAAGGCAGTGGGGAATGGGAAAGACCTTCTAGAAGGAACAATTCTAAGAAGTTTTTCATACAGTGGACAACCCAACACAGGTTCTCTAGAGATTCTGAAATCTCCATGACTCCCATAAACTCCAATGTCAACGGAGATGAAACACAGGTTTGCATCCAGCAAACCCCAAAAGAACAACTGAAAAGTATTTTGTACAATTAAAATACTTTGATCCTGACCTTGGGGGAATTTTGAGTCTAATGTGTTTGCCGGGTTTCCAGAGCTCCAATACAATTGTGGAAACGTAGTTTTCCTAGAAAACTCTTCTGCCATCTGTTTCCAAATACCCATGGGGGGGGGGGGGGATCGTCGGGATCTATGGTCCAGATTAGGATAAGTCACCCCCACAAAAAGCTGCTCCCCCCCCCCCCCCAGATCCATACCAATCCTTTATCCAATCTTTTATTGCTGCCAATTGTTTATTAAGAAGCGGGCAGCTGCCGATATCCTTAACCAATGAATAACTAAGATGCTGCCGCTCCAAAATTCTTTTGAAAACACTGCTAAACACTGTGTGTGTGTTTTGAGCATCTAGCGTCTAGTGCATGGAGCCTAAGTCCTGTAAGTTGCCAGGTGGGGTCTCCATGGATTGGACTTGTTTTTACAGGACATCCCACAAATGCTTGATTGGATTGAGATCTGGAGGCCAAGTCAACACCTTGAATTCCTCAAACCATTTCTGAACCATTTTTGCAGTGTGGTGCAATATCCTGCTGAAAGAGGCCACTGCTATGGGAGAATAGCATTTTTAGAAAGGGGTGTAGTTGGTCAGGAACAATGTTTAGGTCAGTGGTCCATTTTAAGTAACATCCATATGAATGGCAGGAGCCAAGATTTCCCAACAGAGCCTCCAGCCTCCACTGGCTTGGCTTCTTCCCATACTACATTCTGGTGCCATCTCTTCTGCCAGCTTAGCTTCTTCCCATACTACATCCTAGTGCCATCACTTCCGCCAGCTTGGTTTCTCCATACTACATGCTGGTGCCATCTCTTGCCCAAGTAAACCGTGTGCATGCACTCAGCCATCCACATGATTCCTCAAACCAGGCCACCTTCTTCCATTGCTCTGTGGTCCAGTTCTAATGCTCACCTGCTGAACTTCAGGGAACTGAAAACAAAAAACTACACTTGCAGAGGGGCTCCCCTGCATTGAAGGGGTACTTGCTTGTTTCTGCCTAGGGTACCAAGATGGGTCCTCAAAGTCCTCACTTATAATGCAAGACCAACAGTCATGCACTATATGTGATGATGTCACAGTTGTGACCGGCGCATGGCATGCTGCAGAGAGAGTCTTCAGGAAAGCAGAAAGAAGAGCTTATGGAGGTGAGAAATAAGTTAAAAGCGTATTTTATTGGTATCCTAGGGAAAAAAATAATATGCATTTAACCCTTGGAGTGTGCAGAGAGCCCCACTGCAAGGCTTGCTTTAAAGTTCAACTTTAATTTAATTTTGATGACAGCCTAGACGGAAAATGCTTGCAAAATACAGGTTCTTCTTCCATCACCCACATCAAAGATGCAGTATGCAGGAGTTTTGGTGCGCTTTCAAAAAGCACACTAAACAAGTGTGAAACAATATTACTCTATGGGAAAGCATGGCTAACTCTCTCCAAATTCTCTCCAAACACACAGGTAAGCTATGCTGCACGTGTAGAGCGGGAAAACTGCACCAAGGCAGTGTGAAAGTGCTGAGAAATTGTTATTCTGTATTATGCTGCCACACGTTGGCCTTTTTGGGAACTTCCCATAGGCAGCCCTGTTAGGCTACATTCACATTGGGGATTTAGGCATAAACACCTTGTGTATTGCTACAATGATACAGGGCTATCTGATTACTAGGGGAGTAGAGAATGAGGCAATGCTTGCCTGTAGAAAACCGATGACATTATCTCAGCTTAGGCAAAGTCACGTATTTCAGTGTCCCTGGTCTTCAATCATGCAAACTTGTAAAGTTACTAAAAATTCCACCTTAAAACAGACATTGATCAAACTTCATATTGAATACTTCTGTACCTAACATTACATGAAAGTCAGTCCCCATTTAAATGCAGCTTTAAAGGCTGTTTGCTATTTTTAGATGTGTCACATTTGTTGAAATTTCCGACACGTGTAGAAATTGTAGCAGCTTCCTCTGTCTATTGTGTCTCCTGCTATTTACCATTCCAAAGAACCCCTTCAAGGAATGTATATACATATGCTGGGGTTGTTGTTATTGGAGGATGTCATGCTATTCAAAGAAAAGGATTACAAATTTTACACAATCATAGGTGCATGCAGCCTATTGCATTAGGGTATGCACCCCAAAGCTCAAGCACGCATAGGTACAGTAATATAATTATATACACACACACACACACAACCCCTGTGAATGAGCCTTTAATTATTTTTTTTTTACATTTATGATTTTTATTTTTTTACAGTTTTTTTTTTGGGGGGGGGGGGGGGGGGTTGGTGAAATATCTGGGGTCTCACTTTTGAAACTGAGAAAGGAATTGAGGAAACACATTCCCCAGTTTCTTTCTGTAGCCTTAGCTGCACAGAGTAAATGGACAGGGAGAGCTCTGCACAGCCTATTCATTTATAAACTGAAGCATAGTAAGAACAGCTTACTACGCTTCAGTTATGAGTGAACATAGTAACTGAATGGTACCGACCAGCCACTGGGTTCATTCAGAATAGAAACTCGCCAGTAAATGAAATATCTACTGGGCCCTTCTCCAGTCTCCATTCTGAAGATCCTCCTGTGAAGAACAGCTGGCGGGAGAGGAAAGGAGAGAAGATGGTAGTGCTTTGAGGGGAGAGGGGGCACATGGGAGGCCTGGAAAGCAGAGGGGAATCTGAGGGGGTGCAATTACAAGAACCAATCCTCAGTATGGTTCCCTATGCAGCAACTGAAAGCCGCAGGAGGGGAGAGAGCAGAAGCCTGGTTAAATCTATTGCATGAAGATCCATATAGAGGGTCAATTCTTGTAATGGCCTGCCCTCCAATTTCAAAGGGAGTCATCACGGGCCCCTTCAGACCATTGTGACCACTGAAGCTCTGCCAGTGGTGATCAGTGGCGGACTGACCATTGGGCCATTCAGGCACTGCCCGAGGGGCCTGAGCCACTAGGGGGCCCCATCAGTGTTGCCAGCCTCAGTAAAACCAGGGACAGTATGTAAAAATCTACGTTTTTTTTACATCTGTCTCTCAAATGTCCCTTACTGACATCCTTTTGGTCTAAAAATCCCAAGATTATAGCTTCCCCACCTCTCTCCAGTACCTCCTCAGCCAATAGAAACGTGTGTGTATACTGTGTGTACATGTATGTTTATGCTGTGTGATTGTATATTGTGTGTGTGTGTGTATACTGTGTGGCCCCATTATCTTGGATTGCCTGGGGGCCCCATGAGTTGTCAGTTCACCCCTGGTGGTGATAATGCTAATGCGCATAGGGGGATTAGGGTGTGCCCAGGCACATCCAGCATACCCCGTGCACACCCCTATGTTGCCAATTTAAACCAGATTAACAATGTTTTTTTGGTAGAGAACACCATGGTGTTTTGTTTTCTAAAAGCAAATAGACTGTTCACTTAGCTCTGCTGACTTCTATCATCCAATCGGGGTGCAAGCAAAAATACTTTTTTGTTAATTTCCCTTGCATTTGAATATTCTTTGTAAATTACATTTTCACCACATTCCTTTGCAACGTAAACAGCCTATTTGTTTATAATCAACATGTTGTATGTCTCTTCTGCCAAAACAACCTAGTTCTGCAAATTGAACGTTTCGTAATGCCAGTGCACTATACACTCCTAGCATCTTTAAGATTCTGAGAGAAGAATCAAGGATCTGCACCAGCATATCATCAATGGCTCCCTGATGGTTGAAGAAACAAGAGACCATGCCAGAAGTAGGATCTGAGAAAATGTCAGTGGTGGTGGTGGCAACAGTGTTATATCATCAATGGTTGAAGAAACCAAGAGATCATGCTGGAAGTAGGATCTGGGAGAATGTGGGGATGATGGAACATCACCAGAGAATGCAAACTAAGAGGTAGGTTTGTTATTGTATGCATACCATGTACATTTTGGTAAAAATTTGGTAAAAACTCCCAGTGGTGCCCAGATGCCCAAGTGAGGAAAATCTCCCTTTAAAAAGATGTCACTAGAACATGTTTCCCTATTGGATTATTTTCCTTCTTTTTTGATTCTGGTAACAACTCAAAATGTTGGCTTTTCCCTCACTGATGAAGGGTGTTGAGTTATAGCCCCTGAATTGTGTTGGCTTTTAAAGCTAGCGTGACATTGGAATAAATTTTGTATGTGTGTTGTGATAGAGATAAGTGAATCTACAATTGCAGCACCACACTGACTAGTACAACAATAGGTGATCACAGGAACCCTTCGGTATGCTGGCAGCCCAGTATTCAAATTCTCTATATATGCACCAGCACCTTATAAGTGGATGATAACAATAATGTAAATCAGGGGTGTCTAACCTTTTTTGACTTTCCCGGGCCATGTTGGAAGAAGGGGAGTTGCTTTGGGCCACACATAAAATACACTTATGCACCGTGCACACAATCGGATTTTCCGACAACAAATGTTGGATGTGTGCTTGTTGGCGGAAAGTCTGACCGTGTGTATGCTCCATCAAACATTTGTTTTCGGACTCCACCAACAAATGTTGGCTAGCAGGTTTTCAAATTTTCAGCCAAGAAATTATTGCTGTCAGACTTTCCAATTGTGTGTACACAAGTCAGTCGCACAAAAGTCCATGCATGCTCGGAATCAAGTACGAGCCGGAAGCGATTGGTCTTGTAAAACTAGCATTCCTAATGGAGATATAACGTACGTCACTATGTTCATAATTGTTGGCCAACGTTTGTGTGACTGTGTGTATGCCATCGCAGCTCTGGCCAGTCACAAAGCTGGAGCCCACGAACCCTGAAGCAAGATGGGTGAAGATGGGAGACCCTGTAGCCTTGACATCACGGTGTTGGAACAGCTTCCTTTTAAGGTAAGTTTCACATAATGTGCTAGTATGTGGTGCATATTAGCATATTATGACTTTACCTTGCCGGGGAACAAAAAAAAAAAACAGCAGTATATAACCGCTTTAAATTCATCAGTCAAGATGGGAGCTAGGATTTGGACATGCTGGGGTTTTACACTATAGGCATTTTTGGAGCTTACATTTGGATACTTACAGTATATAGTATGTACTATAAATATACTATAACGATATTATGTTAAGTGATTGATTTTATTTCTTGATCCAAAAGAGGGTAAAAAAACATTACCCTTGCAATGCTCCCCTTCCCCAAACACACTGCATGGTTGAAATGCTGACGGAGTCTAGTAGTTGAGCAACCATTTTTAAACAGGGTTGCTAGGGGATTCTTGAGGAATGGCTAATTGTCCTCCCATTTGACAGTGTTTGCAGAATTCCGCAGCCAGTGCCAGTTGGCATAGTCAGCCACATGACACCAGTGATATCGAGTGATCTTTTTAGATGTCTCTAAGGGTGGAATTCTTCCCACTGACTACCAAGGTAAGGAGCATTCTTCTCACTGACCACCAAGGTAAGGAGCATTTTTTCCACTGACCGCCAACGTAAGGAACATTTTTCTACTGACCACCAATTTAGGGACCATTCTTCTCACTGACCACCAAGGTAAGGAGCATTCTTCCCAACGGTCACCAATGTAAGGAAAATTCCTCCCCGTAACCTCCAATTAATTGTTTTTTGCAGAGGTTTGCTAAGACCTGAAACTTATTTCAAGGGTTCCTCTAGGGTAAAAAGTTTGAGAAGAGTAGGCATAGAAGAATAAGGTGTAATATTTGACGTATTCCTCAGTCCAGCAGGCTCCCTTCATTTGTGAGACTGCTCCAACGAACCCTCATCTCTAAGGCACTCCAAGTACAATGCAGAACCAATATGTACTGTATGTGGGGACGCTAAAGGCCTGCATACAACGCAGAGTGCTGGAGAAAAGAGAAGATCACCAGTGGTAGGAGGAACAATGAATAAGGTAAGTTATCCTCTGTCCACTAGCCTGAGTGAGCATTTAACCCTTGCAATAAAGGGGGACCCATTACAAGGTTATTTTTAATTATTTATTTTTGTGATTCCTGGAGTTCAATTTTAAAGTACATATCTTTGTTTTTTTCTCAAGTCCCACCATTCAGCCTCCAGGAGGGAAATGGAAGCCCTGTGTAAGCCAAAAGTCCAGTTATGGACTCCTATGGCCCAGCATTAGCACACAGACTGAGTTACATGGTTGTAGGTAAGTGCAGTCTGTATTCTTCACTGCAGGTAGCATTCTATGATTTCCTCAGACACTGGGTGGGACATGTGATTTTGGTGGCCATCTTAGTCCAGGCAGAGTCTAGTGGCTAGCATTGGAGCAGATTCCCCGTCTGTCAGGGACAGTGATTAAAGATGGAAAAGGTTCCAGAAGAGTAAAGACAGTGCAGGGGCTATATCTACCTCTTCCAGGAAGCATTCCCTTTGGTTGTGGACCGGCCAGATGGTGTAGGCATCTTTCAGTCTTCAAACCGCTGTTCTACTGTTACAATTGTAAATGGCTCTGGACGGTCTAGATTCCCCATTGGGCCTGTTTGTAGTTTCTGAACATTTCCACAATAAATTGCTATTGGAAAACTTGGTACTTCTGGTTATAGGTGCAGCGGGCAGTGAATACAGAGTCCAAGTATTTTCTATGGCTCCCATGCTGAAGGGAGGGGTTAGAGAGTGATAGAAAGTGAAGTATGTGCTGCCTGGGATGGGGTTGGCAAAGCAAAGATATACTTTGAAGCCAGCAAACTAATTTAATGACTCATAGGAAATAATGAGTACAGAGCTTTGTACAGCTTTGTAACCACGTCCACCTATGTGACACCCCTTTGTGCTGCTATAGTTTATATGTATGTCGTTTCCGGGAGAGAAATAACCAGACAGTAAACTACAATGACGGATTTGACTGTTACAGGTGAGTTCCTTTTTCTCAGAACTTGAAATACAATACATGCCTAAGAAAAAAAAGCATACCATACCCTTTTTAAATGGGATTTCCAATCTATGGTAATCTTTTCTAGGCCCCTTTGGTTCAATCCTTTTTTATTATTTTTTTTCATGTTTACATACCACTGATTCATGTGTATTATTTTTTCAGCCCTACAGCATCACACTTTGTTTCTTGGTGATACTTGTGGGGAACAGACAAGCTAGTCCAGGGTTTATTGACTAGGATTCCATGGAGTCGTAGGGCTCCTTGAGCAATTTCTGCCTCTCAGATAAGTTCCCACTGACACCATTGATCTTTTTAACTATTTGTATGGGGGTAATTCTTCCCACTGACCAGTACACTATGTCATGAGTGGTAGATATAGTTAACTTTCCAATCTCAGGGAACCTCTGCTAAAGAGATTTCAAAGGTCCCTCTCTGTTAAAAAGGTTAAGAAAGGCTAGTCCATTAAGTCTGCTCCTTCTTTTATTTTTTGGAAGGTGATTTATTTATTTTAATTAACATGCTATCTGAAGTATATTTAATTTCACATACAGTTGATAGACTTATGACTTCTGCTGAAGTCTGTTTTTAAGCATTCACTGCTCTTTTGGTAAAATATTTTTTACCATTACTCTTGAATGATCTTCCTGCTAGTCCAAAGTCTTTTCCCTAAAATAGAGTTAAAAAAACAAATTAACCTAAAACAGGGTTTCTCAACCAGGGTTCCATGAAACCCTTGGGTTCCTCCAGAGGTTGTTAGGGGTTCCTTGAGCAATTTCTCTCTTCCCACTGACACCATTGATCTTTCTAGCTCTCTTTAAGGGTGTAATTCTTCCCAATGAATACTAGTGTAAGAAGTTTTATTCCCACTGACCATCACACTAATGTAGAGTTGTATATAGTAATTTGAGGAGTAGTAGTAGTAGTAATTCACAATGGATGTCATTTACTATAGCACCAAAAAATTATCCTGCAGTGCCAGAAAATAGCGTCCAATTAAGACTTCAACTCTCAGAAACTGAACGCTAATGCAAATGGAAAGCAGCGCTATTGCCGACAAAAAAATGCCCGTCAGATCATATATGCAGGAATAGTGGAAGTCAATGAGGCTCGAACCTGCAAAATCCAAAGTTCTCACTGAAGGCTTATATGCAAGTTCTTTGCCATAAAAAGTGTTTGGTGACCCGGGTCCTGCCTCCAGGGACATGTATCAATTGGAAAAAAAAAATTTTTTAAAATGAATTTTTTTTCAGGAGCAGTGATTTTAATAATGCTTAAAGTGAAACAATAAAAATTCCTTTAAATATCTTGCCTGGGGGTTGTCTATAGTATGTCTGTAAAGTAGCACACCTTTCCTGTGTTTATTACAGTACTGCAGCAAAATTAAATTTCTAAAGGAAAACATTTAATTCAAAATTGCTTGCGGCTGTAATGAATTGCTGGTTCCTGGAAATATAGAGTTAAAGATCAAAGAAAAAAAAACGGCGTAGGTTCCCCCCAACCAGTCCATACCAGGACCTTAGAGTCTGGTATGGATATATAGGGGAACTCCATGGCAATTTTTTTTTTTTAAATGGCGTAGGGGTCCCCCCAAAATCCATACCAGACCCTTTTTAAAATTTTGATCCAGGGTTCCCCTTAATATTCATATCAAACCCAAAGAGCCTGGTAATGGACTGGGGGGAACCCCACACCATTTTTGTTAAAATTTGGCGAAGGGGCGACCCCATGCAGTTTTTTAGCAATTTTTTTTTGGCTGGCATTTTTTTTTACTTTCAGTGGGGGAGCCGCTGATAGCTGAAGATTCATTGGTTGTCAAGGACGTGGCGGCTAGCTTCCCAGCCCCCCCCCCCCCCCCCCCCCCCCCCCACGTTAGCAACCAGCTATTATACAGTGTTAAAGTAATAACCGCAAAACACATCAAAAATCACATCACAAACGCAACAGTTGTGTTTCTGGTGTGGTTCTATTGAAATCTATTACCCGCAAATCACATGAAAAGTCCCCGACCATTTCCAAAAACTAGTACCATAGGAAACCATGTTGAATGGACTGTAGTGTAGAGTGTTTCTGAAAACTGCAAAACAAAAAATTGTATAGGTGTGACCCTAAGGTCAGGACCAGTTCACACTGGAGCGATGCGGGAACTCTGCAAATCCAGTGCGAATTCGCATACAACTCACAGGCAGTTCACACTGCCATATGAGAACTGCTGGGAGTGTTGGTAGAAAGCTAATGACACCCCAAATCAGTTGTCTGAATTTGCAGTTTGCTCTGCGATACGCAAACACCCATGCGATTCAATTCTGCTGTGGACCAAAAAAAGGGTCCTATGTGAGTTTAGTCCAAATGCGATTTAAATTTTTTTTTTGTTTAATAAATGTTTATTAAAGATAAACAACAAACATATACTGTTAAATCCACATACAGCACCCAGTCCCATAAACCAAGGGACAGGATTAGTAATTAGCATCAGAGCATCTTAGGGCATCTTAGGGCAAACACAGTAAAGCAATAACGGAAGTGGCGATTTAAATTTTATGCAAGTTTGCATCACACAGACATCGCATGTAATTTGCAGTGCGGGGAAAATCACATCCGATGTTGGACAGCACAGCAGTGTGAACAGGCCCTAAGGCACGTTTCATGCTTGTGCAACTTGTCCTGCGAATCCTGCGTCCATAGACCTCAAGATTACACTAGTATTGCTTCAAATCACATCAACTTTGCGGCAAAAAGTGTTGCAAAATAGCGGCACTTTCAGGTCACACAAATTTGAAAGGGTCCTTATGGACCTCAAGTGGTATGAAAAGTTGGCCAAGCGTGAAAGGAATCGAATGAGATTAATTGATAACACCTTTGAATTAGGCGCCATTTGCACATTTGCGTGACCAATGTCTGTGTAATCTTGCTGTATATGGGCCTCAAGTTGCATCAAATTCAAACCAAAGTAGTTCAGGGATGAATCTAACCTACTTGCAGGATGCACAAGTGAGAATAGTGCCCAATTCAAAAGGTATTATCCATGAATCTCATTCACACTGCTGCGACCTGAAAGTCACACTATTTTGCTGCCACTTGGCCCCAACTTCTGAAAATGCCTGTGCAATATTGCACCCTATGTACCTCAAGTCACATGAAAGTCACACCAAAAGTAGTACAGAGACTACTTTGAAGTTGTTGCTACTTGAAGTAGCACAGATATGAATGGTGATCATTGAGAATCATGGGGTACAACTTGTCATGCAACTCGGAGGTCCAAATTTGCTGGAAAAGTCGCCCAACTGTGAAACAAGTCATACATATTTTAATAGAAAGGAGCTCTCATTTATATTTATATAGTCCTTACTGATTTACATGAGCAGAATAATGCTATTTTTAGCGATGCTTTACCATCGCTTTCAACCCCTGCTAGTGGCCGAAAAAGGGTTAAAATGACCTGCAAAGCGCCGCTTTGCCCGCGCTGCCCATTCATTTTAAAAAAGTAGGAGCGGTTTAGTAACAGTGTAAACACCGCTCCAAAGATGCTGTTTACAGGAGTTTTTTAACGTCCTGCCAGCACATCACCTCTATGTGAAAGCACTCGGGCTTTCACACTGAGACTGCTGAGGAACCTTTTTTATAGCCCAAAAGCGCTTGAAAAATGCCTCAGTGTGAAAGGAGTCTGATAATTTCTCTATGTATTTGTGAACCAAAAAAAAACAAACAAATCTCTTCAGGACACCTGCAAGTAAATGATAAAGGTAGAATCTTGATATAAAAGATATTGCACTTCCCCAAAACCACCACCCCCAAAACTAAGTGAAAAAAAAGAAAAGAGAAAAAAAAAAAAAATCACAAGCTCAATAACGTACTTTTATTTTGCCAGCAAAAACAAAAATTATGTACATTCATTTACTAGCTTCAAAATTTCTACAGGATATATGGTGCTACTTTTAGCAAAGCAGTTAGCAATTGGGTTTTAAGGGCCCTGCTCATAGGAGCTTACAATCTAAAATTTGTCTAAACCTTAGAGTGGGGACAGCTTTACTTTCAGTGTATAATGGGCAACACATCACATTTTTAGCTGCAAGATTATAGAAACATACTTAAGTCATTTTTCTTACAAAGCATTCCAACGTATATTTGAACATGTGGCTTTTTTAATATTAACATAAGCCATCACCCCACAAATCCACACACATACATACATTGGTGAGTATGTTCTGCTGGAAGCTGCATTTCTGTGTACGTGATTAAGCAATGAGATCAAAGAGTAGAAGGTCAGCACATGCTCCCAAACCATGTTTGCATGATCAGACAGGAACAATATACACACAACATTGACAGCATGGCCACATAAACCCATTTTTGATTGCTGAAATTCTTGTGCATTTGTTTCAAACAGCCCTAGTTGGGCGTTGGTCAATATGCACAATAGCATATGCCTTCTCCCCCACAAATCACAGCAAAAAAATCTGACCTTCTCAGGCCAAATTAACCCCCTCTACTGCAGCCCTTTATATAAGGTAGGTTGTATTGTTAGCACACTAACACATGCCCAATAGAAGTACACGTCCACCAGTATCTATCAATCTGTATTTTTGTGTATGTCTAAAGTGATGGGCAGGAACACATAATACTATTTGCAACTGTGTTAGCCCTTGGCTATGTGCACCAAATCTCCAACTACATGCCAAAGATTGAAGTTCATTTGCATGCACATAAACAAAGCAACAGTTTTCTAAGCATATGTACCTATACTGTGTAAACCCTACTTTTACATATCCAAGTCCCTGGGCATGATTAGTGCTAACTAGGGATGAGCCAAACACTACCAGTTTCGGGTGACGGCATAACATGCGAACAGACCAAAAATTTGTGCTAACAATGTGAACCCCGCTAAAGTCTATAGGACTCGAATGTGAAAAATCAAAAGTGTGAATTTTAAAGGCTAATATGCAAATTATTTTTCTAAAAAGTGCTTGGGGACCCGGGTCCTGCCCCAGGGGGCATGTATCAATGCAAATAAAAGTTTTAAAAACCGACGTTTTCTCGGGAGCAGTGATTTTAATAATGCTTGTGAAAAAATAAAAGTGAAACATTCCTTTAAATATCGTACCTGGGAGCGTCTTTAGAACGCCTGTAAAGTGTCTCATGTTTCCAGTGTTTATAAATGTTATTTTGTGCAGGGACATTTCTAAAAGAAAAAAAGTCATATAAAACTGCTTGGGGCTGCAATGTAATGTTGCCCCATCCCCTTCTCCCAGCCCATTAATGGGCCCTTTGGGTCTGGTATGGGATATTAAGGTGAACCTTGCACCCAAATAAAAAAAAAAAAAAAAAAGCACGGGGGCCCCCCTGGCCCTATATACTCTGCAGTATACAGGCGGTCCCTGGGTTACAAACAAGATGGGGACTGTAGGTTTGTTCTTAAGTTGAATCTGTTAGAAAATTTACCTATTCCAAATTACAGAGTGTAGCTCCAGCCAAAAAATGTGTTAAAGCTTTTTGGATAACATGGGGAAGGGTTATCATCACCCCTGTAACCTTTGTTTTGCTGTCTGTGCCCCTGTTCAGAAGATTTCACCTCACTTTCTGTCCCAATAAGAATTGGATTTTGAAAATGTCATTGTAGAAACAAGGATTAATGATAAAGCATCAGTGGAGGCACCTTTTTTCCCATATTAACTCTTACAGGAGAGAATTTCTGTTCCTAGGGGTAGATTTCCTCTCACTTCCTGTTGTCTCCCTGCGTTTGTAGGAGTCATGTGTAATTTCAATCTTAGAGTGTATAGGGCAGGCTGTATAGTATATACAGGTGGTCCTCTATTTTCAGAGGGCTTACAGTGTTCTGGTACCACTAACACCTAAGGCCCAATTTTCACAAAGTTACTCTTGGTGGGTGCTGTAATGAGCCTTGCTGCAAAATATTATATCAAGAATTGTAATTTCATGCCCCTGTTAAACAGGGGCATAAATATTGGGCCTTAGGCGGTGGTGGTGGCACAACACTGATGCATGCACTGTCACTGCTCACCATCCTTGTGGCCTCCTCAAATGGTGACTGGACAGTGCATGCATCCTTGATAAATAGCCACTGGCATGACGAAAAAAACCAAGCTCCCCTGACCCTGTCCTGGTGCAATACTCACATAGGTACTCATTGATGGCCCTCTGCTGCATGTGCAGCTGCTGCAGCATTGGCAACATTGAGTTCCCCCTGGTGGGCATGTCACAAATGAAGCAGTTCTTGGGCAGGTTGCATTCCTTTTGAAGGTCAGCCAGCTGAGCACTGGCATTATATGACCGGCGGAAATGCCCACAGACTTTCCTGGCCTGCCTCAGGAGATCCTGTAAGCCCAGGTACCTGCACAAGAGCCGCTGCACCATCAAATTAAAGATGTGAGCCAAACAGGGAACAAGGGTCAAGTGTCCTTGTCGGAGGGCAGAGAGGAGGTTGGTGCCATTGTCGCAAACCACCATTCCTGCCTGAAGCTGGCGTGGCATCAACCATCTCTGAGTCTGCCCCTGCCGAGCTGACAGAAACTCTGCCCCAGTGTGGCTCCTGTCCCCTAAGCAGACAAACTCAAGCACGGCATGGCATCTTTTTGCTTGAGTGCTTGCGTAGGTCCTTGAACACCTATGGAGCACCGCTGGTTCAGAGGAGAAATCTGCGGAGGAAGAGACCATAGAGGAAGTAGAAGAGGAGGGGGTGGAGGAGAGAGGTGTGACAGAATCACCACTACTAGCATTTTGGAGGCGTGGTGACAGAACAAGCTCCAACAATACTGCACCCTGTCCTGACCCCTTCCCATCTGCCAGCAGACTTACCCAGTGCGCCGTGAAAGAAAGGTAACATCCCTGCTGGACCATCAGCGGTAATATGCACCTTACCGCTTACCACCCTGTCCAACGAGGCCAAGACATTGCCTTCCACATGCCAGTAGAGAACCGGAATGGCCTTCCATGAAAAAAAAATGGCATTTGGGAACCTGCCACTGAGGTACTGCACATTCCACAAATTCACGAAAGGGGGCCAAGTCTATTAACTGAAAAGGCAGCAGTTGGAGTGCTAGCAATTTAGCCAAGCTAGCATTCAGCCGCTGAGCATGTGGATGGCTAGGACTGAATTTCTTTAGACAGTTTAGCAACTGGGGTAGGGAAATTTGCCTGCTACAATCGGATGTTGGTGTAGCGATAGCAGATTGCCCGCAAGTACTTGGCACACCTAATTCTACACCTTCATTCCTCTCAGTGAAGGTTTCTAAGAGGACTGAAGGTATAGTGGGGTTGGAAATCCCAGTTGATGAGGAGCAAGGAGAGGTCCGTCTTGTTCTTTGGTGTGGGTCTCTTGAGCTCCCATGCAGTCCATTGGCAACAGTACTTAACATATGTCTGATCAATCATGTGGTGCCAAAGCGGCTGCTGTTTTGGCCACGCTGGATACACTTCAGACATATGTTGCAAACAGCAATGGTAAGATCTGCTGCACACGTGTCAAAAAAGGTCCACACCAAAGAACTTTTCAAAATAGTCAGGGAGTCAGCAGCGCCCTGCACATGCAGAGTTCTGCGGTGTAATGCAGTCGGGTGGCTGCCCTTAAGCTGGCCCCTGGTGGGCATCCTGCCTCGTTAGAGATATGCCTCCTCCTCTTTCTCCTCTCTCCTATCAGGCACCCACATAGAGTCAGTGACCTCATCATCCCCTCCCTCGTCACTGGAGCAAACCTGGCAGTATGCTGCAGCTGGGGGAACATGACTGCTAGTTTCTTGTCCTTCTTGGGCACCCCCTCTCTCTGGGCTCACGTTACTGCCTTTCTCAACCTGGGTACTATCATCAGAGCCTTCAAAACACTGTGCATCCTCCTTCAGCATGTACCTGTCACTGTGGTTGAACAGTTCGGAGGACTCCTCTGTGCATGATGGTGGGGCATTGAGCCGATGAAATAGGCTGCTTTGGCAGCTGCATTGGCAGGCAAACTGCTCTGAGCCTGGGTGACAGAGGATAAGGAGGACGAGGATGGCTTAGTTATCCACTCTACCAACTCTTCTGCATGTTGTGGATCAACACGGCCAGCTGCAGAGAAAAAGGACAAGCTTGCCCCACGGCCAGGTGCTGAAGGTGCACCGTGTCCACGACCAGCACTGTTGACTGTAGACACAGAGCCTGCTTGGCCTCTTTTAATGGCCTGTGAGCGTCTGCCTCTCCTTGGTGGCCTTCCAGACATGCTGTAAAATTTTATTAGCAAAACACCACCTGAAGTTTACTAGAAAAAGTACACCAGGAACGGGCTACAGTCAGATATAAACTTTGTTAGACTAGAATGCAGTGGATATATATATGTAGGAAACTGTATACATATTTTATGCACTGCAAATCACTGAATCAACCGCCTGCCTGAAAGTGTATTAGAAACAGTACACTAGGAACAAACCACAGTGAGATCTAGCTAAACTGTATGCAGTATGTATTATACACACACACACACACGAGACTGACTGTATATATATTTATATATGAAATACAGTGCCGCTAACAGAATAATCTGCCTGCCTGCTCAAACTAAATGACACTCTCTCTCCATCCACGGCGGGGAATAAACAACACACTACTCGAGGACGACGTGCAGTCAGCCTTATATAGTGTGGGCGTGGACTTAGTCCCCCTGAGCCATGATTGGTGAAAGTCACCCTGCCTTTGGCTAATTATGCCTCCCTTAGCTGAGGTGCTGTGAATGGCCAAAAGCATGCAGGACATGGTGCATGCTCTGGCCAATCATCATACAGCAATGCACTGCTCTCCTGCAGTGCATTATGGGCCATTACACGCCGTTCTAATTTGGCACGAACGGCCCATAATATTACATTTTTGACGAATGGGCGAACAGCCAATGTTTGAGTCAAACTCATGTTCAACCCAAACAGAAAGCCCATCCCTAGTGCTAAAAAACATTAACATCAGTCCCTGGCTGCAATGAGCTTCCAATATAAAGACCAAAACTAACTTTCTTAGATTAGAGACTATTTTGACAGGAGACAAATAAGATGCCAGCATGTGTTTGGACAGTGGTGAGAAACCCACACAGGGAGAACATATAAACTTCAACACAAGCATTAGCATGTTGGGGATTTGAACCAGAAACCCCAGTGCTGTTAGACAGAATTGTTACCCACTTAGCCAGCAGGCAGCTTCACATCTCTGTGGTGTGAACCAGCCCCAAATCCATAGCCATGCTCAGTGTCACAAGCAATATACAATATATTGGCCTAAGTATTGGGACGCCTGCCTTTAAACTCACATGAACTGTAATGGCATGCCAGTCTTAGTCCATGGGGTTAATTTGGCCCATACTTTGCAGCTATAACAGCTTCAACTCTTCTGGGAAGGCTTTCCACAAGGTTTAGGAGTGTGTCTATGGGACTGTTTGACCATTCTTTTAAGTGCATTTGTGAGGTCAGGCACCGATGTTGGATGAGAAGGCCTGGCTTACAATCTCCACTCTAATTCATCCCCAAGTGGTTCTGTTGTGTTGAGGTCAGGACTCTATCCAGGCCAGTCAAGTTCCTCCATGTCTTTATGGACCTTGCTTTTTGCACTGGTCAAAATCATTTAGGGAAGGGGGAATTATGATGTGGAGTTGTTTTTCAGGGGTTGGGCTTGGCCTCTTAGTTCCAGTGAAGGGAACTCTTAAAGCATCAGCACGCCAAGACTTTTTGGCAAATTTCATGCTCCCAACTTTGTGGGAACAGTTGGGAGCACGACTGCACAATGCAAGGTCCATAAAGACATGGATGAGCGAGTTTGGGGTGGAGGAACTTGACTGGCTGTCAGTCCTGACCTGAACCAGATAGAATACCTTTTGGCTGAATTACAGCAGAGACTGCAAGCCAGGCTTTCTCATCCAACATCAGTACCTGGCCTCACAAATGCACTTCTGGAAGAATGGTCAAACATTCCCATAGACACACTAAACCATATAGACAGCCTTCCTAGAAACTGTTCTAGCTGCAAAGGGTGGACCAAATAAATTTTTAACCCTACGCACTAAGTCTGGGCTGCCATTAAAGTTTATATGTTTGTGCGTAAAGGCAAGCGGCCCAATACTTTTGACTAGATAGTGTATTTGGCAAGATTTACAATGGTGGTGGAACCCTCCTACACATAAATACTCCATTTAGACATAGTTTTAGGACCTGCAAGATGAGACAACTTCTCTACATGACGCTCAGGGATGTTAAGCAGAAGTTCTAACCGCTAAGCCACTGAGCTGCCACATGTGAGAACCTCCTACACATAAATACTGCATTTCTTTGGACATACAGGTGATTGAATTACATTACTCAAGAGTTCTTCTTGATTTATTCTGTGATATTTTCTGGTTCTTTGTGGGTCAGTGTAGAATAGTGATATTACCCTCAAATTTTTGGGTATAACATTTTGATTTCTGATGTTCGTGCACATTTTCACAATTTTTGGGCTCAGATTATGATTATTTGGAAATAATAAAAAGCACAAAAACATTGACTCATTTTAACCACTTGACAACTGGGCACTTAAACTCCCTCCCTACCAGACCAATTTTCAGCTTTCGGTGCTCTCACAATTTGAATGACAATTACTCAGTCATGCAACACTGTACCCAAATGAAATTTTTGTCCTTTTTTCACACAAATAGACCTTTCTTTTGGTGGTATTTAATCACCGCTGTTTTTTTTTTGCGCTATCAAAAAAGACTGAAAATTCAGTAAAAAAATTATAATTTTTGTTTGTTTTAAAATTTATTGGCGAGTATTGCAGTGTTGCAAAGTATTGCGCAGTGTTGCAGAGTATTGGCAGAGTATTGCACAGTGTTGCAGAGTATGGGCAGAGTACTGCAGATTATTGTCACTGATCAGCGCTGTGGGCACTACACATCCAGCCCACAGCGCTGCTGCCATCTCTCCTCCTCTCCCCTCTCACTGTACCGATCGATACAGAGAGGGAAGGGAGGAACCAGCGTCACGTCATTTGACGGAGTGATTACGTGGTAAACGGCTGCTATCAGCAGCCTTGATCCGTGAATTGTATTAGAATCAATGGCTAAAATTTGCATTAGACTAAAATAACGCCGCTTTTGACTTCCAAAAAATGCTCTTTAACACAGCGCTTGTTGTGGTAATTACTATAGCGCCCTGTAAAAAAGACACTTGAGCTAAAATGAGAGCTATTTGAAGGTCTCAGCATGCTCAGTTGTGTTGGCACCTAGTTTTACAAAAACTGAGACTTTTAATAGAATTTTATTTCAGTGTTGAAATCACTTTTTCCACTTGCCGACTGCCTCACGCAGATATACTGCAGCAGAATGGCACGGGCAGGCAGAGTAACGTATGGGTATGTTACTCAACCCCCAATAAAGGTTTAACCCCTTATTCACCCCACAGTTAACCCTTTCACCCCCTGTCGCCAGTGTCACTAAGCAATCTTTTTTCTGATCGCTGTATTAGTGTCACAGGTGACGCTAGTTAGCCAGGTAGGTATTTATCCAAATGCAGCAAGCCGGCTGCATGAGAGGTATTTTTTGTTTGTCCTCCCAAGTACCCCTACCCAACGAGCCCCCCCAAAGAAGATGTCGTGTCTGCAGCAAGCCGGATATAGGCGTGACACTCGCTATTATTGTCCCTCCTGTCCTGACAATCCTAGTCTTTGCATTTGTGAATGTTTTGAACGCTACCATACACTAGTTAAATATTAGCGTAGGGTACAGCACTGCACAGACTAGGACACACTTTCACAAGGTCTCCCAAGATGCCATTTCATTTTGAGAGACTTGAACCTGGAACCGTTAAAGTTACAAAAATATATATATGAAATAAAAAAAAAAAAATAGTTGTTATTTTATTGTTCTCTCTTTCTATTCTCTCTATTGTTCTGCTCTTTTTTACTGTATTCTAGTCTGCAATGTTTTATTGTTATTATGTTTTATCATGTTTGCTTTTCAGGTATGTAATTTTTTTTATACTTTACTGTTTACTGTGTAGCACTAACCCCCGAAGGAGCTGCTGGTTATTTTTGGGCTTACCGTTACCTTCTGTTCTCCTTGTGGCACGCCTAGGGGATGTCCCGTGGTAAATAGCCCAGTAACTCGAAACTGGCAACAGATCCACTTGAATGGATTTTATTTGCAAAACGCAGTCAATTAAACAGTCTTTCAACTTGGGATAAAAAAGTTGGAAAGGAAGTTCAGGTACTCTTATGCCGCGTACACACGTTCGGAATTCTGGCCAGAAAAAGACTGATGAGAGCTTTTCATCTTAAAATGCTCCATGGGAATTTAGCTGTCCGAATTTCTGCCAGCCAAAAATTGATAACATGTTCTCAATTTTCCAGACGGAAAAACTTTCTATATCGGAAATTCCGATCGTGTCTATGCAATTCCTACACGCCAAAAATCACGCATGCTCAGATTAAACTACCGGGATGGAAGCTATTGGCTACTGGCTATTGAACTTCCTTTTTAGAGTCCCGTCGTACGTGTTGTATGTCACTGCGTTCTAAACAATCAGAGTTTGGTGTGACCGTGTGTAGGCAAGACAGCTCAAGTGGCATTCCATTGTAATTCTGTTGGGAAAACCATCATAGCTTTTTCCGATGAGAATTCCGATCGTGTGTACGCGGCATGAGTGTCAAAGTCAAAAACGTTGAAGAACTTGCTTACTTTGACTGCATTCAGAGAATAGCCATTTGCAGCTGGATGGTCACTCAGGTTGGACAGTCCCTCTCTCACAAGGCCTAGCAGCCAACAAGGTGCTTACTCAAGTCTCTGCCACAGACGTTGTTGTAGAACATGTAGGGAAACTAAACTTGAAACACTTGTAGGATACCTGGATCTTTCAGCCTGCTTGGCGATAACCACAAGACCGGATTCTCTTGGTTACTTCAGCCCTTCCAGGCTCTTGTTAAGAAAACCAACCCGTACGTGGTGTTCTTCTAAAGAGTCCTCCCCTGGAATGCTTGAAGTACACTGGGTCTCTCCCGAACCGGAGACGGCACCCAACCACCTCAGTATCCTCCTTTAGTTTCTTTGGCTTGGGCTAGCTGGCCCCAAGACATTAAAGTTGTGTGGATCCGCACCCCAGGCCATAGCCTTCTTGGGGGCTGGTCAGGAGGACTAGGACCATGAAGTCAGCACATCATACTGGACCGGAACCCCGAACCACGTGACGTCCACATCTTTAATACCCTCTTCCAGAGGGCACAGCGAGAGGACCACTACCACTGACCTGGCTCTGAAAAAGAGTAACTTAAGCACCTGACCAGACCATAGTTCCACGCCTGCCACCAGAGACAGTGCCCCCTGTGGCCAGGCTGAACATCTCACAGTCCAGTCAGACTGATGCAGAGGTCCAATTTAGACAAATAAACCCAAACCAAACTGCAGTTTAGGCAAAGTTTAACTTTGAAAAACGCATAGCGCCTGCTCTTCAGGAGCCACCACTACACTGTGTTTTACTGTTAACCATTTTTTTGTTTTCAGGTAAAACATTCAGCTGCAATGCGGATTTATTTATCTTGACAGCAAGATCACTCCAGCGCTGTAGGAGGCGATTTCACCACCACAGTTAAAAAAAAAAAAAAGAACATATATGCCAGAGCATGGGGGCAGCAGGGGTGGAGGAGTGATTTGCTCCTAACTTTTGCGGGCGGATGCCCACATGCTTTGGCATATATATATATATATATATATATATATATATATATATATATATATATATATATATATATATATATATATATATATATATTTATAGGCACAGATTGCGTTAAAAAGTGGTAACCTGTAAAGACTTTTAAAAATGTATGTAGTTTGTCGCTACTGCATGTTTGTGTGCAATTTTAAAGCATGTTGTGTTTGGTACTCGGCTTAAGATCATCTTTTTTATTTCATCAAACATTTGGGCAATATAGTGTGTTTTAGTGCATTCAAATTTTAAAAAGTGTGTTTTTTCCAAAAAAATTTGCTTGAAAAATCTCTGCGCACATACGGTGTGAAAACAAAAAATTAAACACCCACCATTTTAATCTGTAGGGCCTTTGCTTTAAAAAAATATATAATGTTTGGGGGTTCAAAGTCATTTTCTTGCAAAAAGAAATGAATTCTTCATGTAAACAAAAAGTGTCAGTAAGAGCTTTGTCTTCAAGTGGTTTAGAAGGGTGGGTCACGTGTGACATAAGCGTCTAAATGTTGTGCATAAAATGCCAGGACAGTTCAACACCCCAAGCTATTTGCTGAGAGGTATGGTGAGTATTTTGCAGACCTCGCTTTTTGTCACAAAGTTTTGAAAATTGAAAAAAAAAATAAAGTATTTTCTTTCTTCATTATCAAAAACAAATGAGAGCTGCAAAATACTCACCATGCCTCTCAGCAAATAGACATTCTATTAGGTACATTGTTTTTGTTTTGCCATTTTTTTCTTCTTCGCCGACTTACAGAGTGGTGTGTCAAGTCCATTTCAGATACTCACCCATCCAGAGTATCCAGGGTTGTCCCACTGAGATCCTCTCATCTTCTGCCACCACTCGTCTTAAATGCCATGGCATCGTGGGACCATCATTGAGAGGTTCACCAGCTGTTCCCGGTTCAGTTGGCATGACTCCTGATGATGCGGTACTGGGCATGCCCCCCTGCTTTTTTGTGAAAGAAGGGCTATGCCTCTGAGCATATGTGATGTTCATATCTCAGGACGTACAGAGAGCACATGGGGGGGGGGGGGGGGTTCGCATTCGCACTGTTTGTATCCGCTTTAACCAAATGACTTATACATTCTTTCCTGTCGTAACATTAGTTCTAACGTGGATCTCACTCTTGCAGTTCTTCTCAGTGTGTTGGTGGATGTGTCCAAGGGAATGATGAGTATTCAGCTGATCCCTCACTATCCAGTCATCCAGGGATCTGTCACTCTGAGTGTTATTGGGAATACTGGGACAATTCAGTCTTTCTTCTAGTATAAAGGATCAGAAACGTCTTCTCCATGTCATATTCTTTCATATTCACCCCATAAAGAAATACCCCTAACTACCGGACAGATGTACAACCATCGACTTACAGCTTTTCCCAATGGATCACTACTGATCTCCAATCTAACATCCACAGACCAAGGTCATTATGTAGTGAAAGCTGATTTGGAGAAAATGGTAGATGAAGCCTTTATATTGCTGCATGTCTATGGTGGGTAACATTTCTACTTCAATCAGTCTCAACACTTGTGAGCAACATTTAAAATGTACATATGGACGCAATGAAAAACATATTTTTTGCATCACTGCAATAAACACACATTTCCCCATGTTTTGTCTCCAAGAACAGAGTTTCCCCTTTACTACAGAACACCTTCCATGATGATAAGAAGCGTGGGAAGGGTTTTAAAGAACATGGAAAAAAAAACTCACAGACACTACTTAGTGCATGCAGAGGCAATGTTGTCAGCTGGGGGAAATTTGCTTCTTCTTTATGGCAGAAAAACTCATATTTTTTTGTACCTACAGTATTTTAAAAGAAACAGAGCAGGAATATGTGTAGTGATAAGGTTGTGCCCCAAGCTTAGGCTTCTTTTCTTAAACTCTGTCTTATTTCTGCATCAGGTCATCAGGAAATGCTGTTTGGTAACTATTCTTGTAGCAGCATTTCCTGTGGAGGAGTTGGTCACCACAGATGGCTATCTCCACAGATCACCTGATTTGAATGAGTTATTTTTGTTATTTTTTTTTCATTAAAGTTTATAAACATTTAAACAGAAATTTTAGATTTATGTTTTCATATATGTAAAATTTGTATTGTATAGGGTCAGGCCCATCTTTAACATTGATTGGACCCCAGGCAAGCATTTTATTGCCCCCCATGAGCTGACTTCCCCCCCCCCCCACCATGCAATTTCCCTCTCCACCTGCTCTGAGACATACAATAAATAGCAACTAAACTCAAAATCAGCTTACTACAGCAGATAAGGCAGTGATTGTCATCGGTTGCCAAAGGTTATGGAATATCATTACCACTCACTGATTAGTTGCTAAAGGTTACAGTACATCATTACTACTCACCTGTTGGCTGCTAGAGGTTACTGCATATCATTACCGCTTACCCATTGGTTGCTAGAGATTACTGCATATCATTAACACTCCCCCATTGATTGTTATGTTACTGCACATCCTTACTGCTCACTGATTGGTTGCTAGAGGTTACTGGGCACCATTGCCGCTCACCCATTAGTTGCTAGAGGTTACTTCAAATTATTACTGCTCACTGATTGGTTGCTAGACGTTAGTTCACATCATTACTACAAACTGGTTGCTAGAGGTTAGTGCACATCATTACTGCTCGCTGATTGGTTGCTAAAGGTTCCTGCACATCATTACTGCAAACTGATTGGTAATAATTTGCAGTAAACTCTAGCAACCAGTTTGCAGTAATGATTTGCAGTAATCTCTAGCAACCAATCAGTGAGTGGTAATAATATGCAGTAATCTCTAGCATCCACTCACCGATTGGTTGCTAGCGGTTACTGCTCATCATTACTGGTAACTAATTAGTTGCTACAGGTTACTGCAAATAATTACTGCTAACTGATAGATTATGCTATAAAAACACATCAATCTAGCAACCAAAGAGTCCCCTTTCCAAAGTAAAAGTGTTCTCTTGCAACAGAATTTACCATGTGACAGGAAATATGGGGTTAATGAAGCCGACCAGGAGTACATTGAAAAAAGTACTGTCAATAAGCATAGCAAGCAGAGGGGCAGAGAAGGAAAATGAAAAGCCAAGCACAAGTTTTCATTCAGCTGTAACTCCTGCCGCCCACTGGCTTTCTGTTTATTCATGCCATCTATGTCATTGCCTCCTCATAGCAATCCTCCCTCACTCCTCCGGCCCCTGTCACTGCTCGTCAGTGTGTCTCTCTATTCGGCCCTGTCTGCTGTCAGGCATGGGCACCGCCACTTACCGATTACCTGCAGCTGCACTATGTGGCAGGGATGGATTGTTAGGGTTTTGGGCCCCACAACTTTGACAGAGCCCTGGGCAGGTGCCCCTTTTGCCCTACATTAAAGATGGCCCTGTATAGGGTGCACCCATGACAAGATTTACAAAGCGTTAGGGAAAATAATTTGAAGGGTTAGATGGGTTTTTTCTCTCTGTAGAAACTTCATAATTATAAGTTCAGCTGTAACATCTATATACAAGCTTGAGTTAATAGTAGCCTGAGCTACTGAGCTTTGCAAACAGCAGCTTTTGTTTTTTTCACAAAATCAGTTAAGAATAGTCTGTAAAACGTAAAAAGGAGGAGATGAGAGCTCCACTTACTTACTTGAAATGAAAATACTACATATTAATATAGTAATGTAGTAATATATGTTTCATATATACACACCTAATCAAAAATAAACATTTTTCAACATATTTTTAATCATGGCCATAATACAGTTAGAAAGAAAAGCATCCATACATTCCTTTAAAGGGTTGATTAAAGGGAACTAGGTATGGCCCAAAATGTTCCTAAATAGCAACAGGTCTGAAGTACAAGAATTTTGTGGTGCCTACAAAATACCTTTGTAAAACTAGAGAACTTTTTAACTACTGTAAATTAATGGGAGCATGGCTTAACCTCAGAAGGGGGCAGGTCTTAAAGTAATACTAATGTCTAATTTTTCTTCTTTAAAAATAACATGTTATACGTACCTGCTCTGAACAGTGGTTTTGCACAGAGCAGCCTAGATCCTCCTCTTTTCGGGTCCCCCACTGGCGCTCCTGGCCCCTCCCTCCTGCTGAGTGCCCCACAGAAAGCAGCTTGCTATGGGGGCACTTGAGCAGAGCCGCTGTTATGTGTGTATATTCAGACACAGCACTGTGGTTCAGCCCTGCCCTCTCTCTCCTCATTGACTCACTGACTTTGATTGGCAGCAGTGGTGCCAATGACGGCACGCTGCCACCTCAGCCAATCAGTAGGGGGAGGTCTAGGCAGCCAAGACTCTTCTGCAACTATAAGGTGGGCTAAGGTAAATATTGAGGGAGCTGCTTCACACAAAGTTTTTTATATCTTAATACATAGAAAGCGTTAAAATAAAAAACCTTCCGACTTTGCAACCACTTCAATCTCTGCCTTTAAGTATCTTTGCAAGTCCTTTGAAGAGAAACCAAAGTGCTGTTTACCAATATAATTTACAATTAAGCTCCATCTACTCCCACAAGTCCCATCCTCTGACATGTTATCAAATGGTAGAACATCAGTAGGCAGTAGAACCTCTGCAGTTTGACAGCTAAATGAATGGCAGCATGGCTTACCCCCAGAAGGGGACAGGCCTTAATTTCTGTGCCTAGAAGTACTGTACCTTAGTAACCAGCACTATGACTTTTCAAGTCAAGGTAAAAGTGGAATTCCAGGCTTTACCTAACTAATCTTAAAAATGTCTATGCTGACTAACCTGTGTAAGAAAAGATGTATACACTTACCTATTTTTAGGCCACACTGCTCTAGTCATTTGATTAGACTCCTCTGTGTCAGCCAGTGGAGGCTTCAAGGGAGAGGAGGGAGTGCTGACAGTCAATGGACCATTGAGCGTGTGGGTACATCACCGCTTCCAGGTATTCCAAACGTTGCAGAGCGCTCTCTTTTTTATTGCAGCCACCACTGGCTGCAAGAGTGGTGATCATGTGACCACATTAAGTTTCATCCACTGTCATTAAGGTATCAAATGGTAGACCCTCAGTGGGCAGTAGAACATCTACGGTTTGAAGGTAATTGAATAGAACCATGGCTTAGCCCCAGAAGGAGGCAAGTCTAAATCGCTGTGTCTTCAAGTACCTTTGCAAATCCTTCGTATTGGTAGACGGTATTATGGCTTCTCTTCAAGTCAAGATTAATCTCCATCCCATCTTAACTTAATGACAGGGGGTGGGACATAATGTATCAAATGGTAGCACCTCAGTGGGCAGTAGAACCTCTGTAATTTGATGGATAAATGAATGGGAGCATGATTTAGTCTTGGGAGGGGGCATGATCTTAATCTTTGTGCAGACAAGTACGTTTGTAGGTTCTTCATATTAGAAAACAGCATTATGACTTCTCTTCCAGTCAATATTAAGCTCCATCCCCTCCCACATTAAGTCTCATCTCATGCCATAAATTTATCAAAGAGTAGAGCCTCAGTGGGCAGTAGAACCTATGCTGTTTGACAAATAAATAAATAGGTTGGTGGCTTAGAGAGGGCAGATCTTAATCTCACTTTAAAGAGATGTTGGTGGCACTGGGGGCACAGGGATTTAGGGTTCAAATTGAAAGTCGATACTTTATTAGATAATGAAAACTTGACTTCCCTTAGGGTGAACATTAGGTCTCCTAAGGCAAGGTTAAAAGTTAAGGATAGGTTAAAGGTCATGAACATCCTATAATTTACATTTGTTCATGTGTATTTTTTATAAGTATATTTTTTTAATGCAGTACTGTATTATATGTTGTTTTTATTAGCATGTTAAAGTGGACTTTCAGTCTGGTTTTCAACGTTCCATCTATTAAATCTCTGCCCTTGTTGTTTTAACTTTGGATAGTTAAACTTTTTTTCTGCCAGTAAATACCTTATACAGCCCACTTCCTGTTTCTTGTTTCCTGTTTCTTGGTAAAAAGCCTAGACTTATGACATCATGCACAACTCTCTCTCACTCTCGTGAGAGTTTGCTAGGAAGAGGGGGTGGATTAGTCATACGAGGGCCAATGAAAGCTGCAGGGCTGCAGAGCTGGAGGTGTGCCTCTGGCTGCATTTATTCTAACTGTTCACTTCCTGGATTTACACAGACTTAGTGGAGGGAGATTTCAGCAACATATTTGGCAAGGATAGAATCACAGTATATATAAAATAATATGCAAAGTTGTTGGAGGGCAGCTTCATAATGGAAAATATGTTTTTATTACAAATTATGTGAGGAACTGCAGTTCCTCTTTAAGTTCACCTTTAAGGGCGGGTTTAAGTAATTTTAATAAGGCTGGTTTAAGTGGTTTTAGTAAGGTGTCTTTCTTGGTACCAAATAGGCAAACATAATGCCAGGAGGACTAACCAGGACCTGTTCCTAGACAAGCCAAAAAATAAAGGCCAAAACAGAATTCATAATAATGTTTGGCCAGCCCTTAAATTCATAGGCCAGGATGTCAATGGAACACAGCTATAAGGGTCAGGAATAGAACATTGCCAGGGCAGATGAAGAGTTACCAAAAGCTAGGTGCCAAACAGAGCCACGAACACAAGAGAAAATATGTTAGGTTTTCCTTTACTTTACACAGTTGCTTTAAATCAATATTAATGACATGTTATTGATAAGAGCTATTTTATCTAAGGTAAGTTCCCAAAACATGGCCCGTTGGGGGTACTTGAGGACTGAGGTTGAGAACTACTGCTCTAAGCCCCTCATGGACACAAAGGTGGGGGGTTTGCTGGCCATTTTTTTGGATCTTACATTCTCTCACATTCCCAATCCTAAGCGACATAACATGATGCAGATCTCTTTCTCCTTTTTTTGTGATTTTGTATACTCACCCCCGCTTCCTTAAAGGAAGCAGTGATGTTACATTGTATAATGTTTCTTAAATGTTGTCCACACCTGTATATACAAATGGAATCCTAGATATATGAAATAGGTTTCATTACAATATGCATGATTTTTAGCCAGATGGAAACCACATTAACAGTTAGCATTTTTCTCTTAACAATGCAATTAAATGTTGAATGTCGATTTGTGCCCACTAACCATTAAAAAATCTAACAAATGTGAAGTTCAGTTTTGGGAACCAGTTCTCAAAAAGGATATTGGGAAACTGGAGAAAGTGCAGAGAGGAGCAACCAAACTGATAAGAGGCATGGAGGAGCTCAGCTATGAAGTAAGATTAGAGCAACTGAATTTATTTGAGCAGAGGAGATTAAGGGGGGATATGATCGACATGTACACATATATAAGTGATCCATATAGGGAAGTTGGTGTTGAGTTATTCACTTTAAGGTCATCACAGAGGATTACGTCTAGAGGAAAAAATATTTCATCTCCAAATACAGAAAAGTTTCTTCACAGTAAGAGTCTCCAGAGGTGGTTCTATCCAGCTCAGTGGATTGCTTTAAGAAAGGCCTGAATTCTTTCCTAAATGTACATAATATAACTGGGTACTAACTTAAATAGGTAAAGATGATCCAGGGAAAATCCGATTGCCTCTTGGGGGATCAGGAAGGAATTTTTTCCTCTGCTGTAGCAAATTGGAGAATGCTTTGCTGGGGTTTTTTGCCTTCCTCTGGATCAACTGTGGGTATAGGTTTGTGTATATGGTATTGTATTTTTTTCTCTTTTTTCAACCTAACTATGTAACTATGCTATAAAAATGAAACATTTTGGACAGAATTCTACTGGTTTATGGCAAGCTTTAGCAAGGTGTCCTCCGAGTAGTACAGAGCAGAGATAGTTACAGGAAATAGGCCCAGAGTCTTATACAAACATACAATCCTGACAGAAATCAGAACTCGGTAGCCTTTTGGCAATATGAACCAAACAGCAAGAACTTACCAGATCACAACCTCCTATGTTGACAGCTCACCCAAAGTGACACATAGAACAAGTGTGACTGTTAATCATCTGCCAGTTGCCTTCAGTTCACTTTATAATTGTGTTACATACAGTACCTCTAAAATTCAAACTAAAACTATTCTTCCAACTTTTTCTCCCTTTTTCTGTAGATGTGCCTCCTGATAGCGCTAACTTTAATAAGCCAGCTGGATGTAGCATCGGATCTATTGTTGGGACAGTTTTGGTTGTTGTTTTCGTGTTGATTGTTGCAGGTTTCCTGATATACTATACCTATAAAACAAGGAACCGGAACAATGGTAATCATTGCTTGTACACAAATTAATTGTTCGGCTTTATATTCACTGTAAATGTAATTTCTCATATACTTTAGACTCCCTTTTGATCTGGTAAACATACCATTGAAAGCACTTTGGATTTCTGACATGACGAACAGGTATTTTTTTAACTGTCCAACAGATATGGCAGTGTTGTCTTGTGTCTGGTGCACTTTGTAGTATTATCTCACCTCTGTGGACTACAAGTCCCTTGTTTTAAAGGTGAGGCAAGAGGGAGGTGATTTTTAGTCCTAACACAAACCAACAGCAGGTGATTTTTACAAGAGGAGGGGACTGGACAGTATATACAGACCATGCTTTGTACTGCAAGGTCTGCTAGAAGGTTATATACAATAATAATAAATAACTGCGCAAACCACCATTGAGAAGAGCTGCGAGTCTTACAGCTACAAAGCTCAAAGACAAACCTCACTCCTCAAAACCACTCTGAATAAAAAAAAAAATCTATATATAAAGTGCTAAACTGGAAACCAAAATAAAATGCACTATCAATAATTAATAATAATTAATAATAAAATTTGTGACAGCCAATAAAGTAATGTGTGATGATCCAAAAAATGTGCTTGGTGCGAATCACATATAAAAGTTCACAGAAGAAGATCTTTAAAGTCCTTTTAGGCCTCATTCACACCTATGCATTTTTAGTGCTTTTTGCATTTTGCAGATTGTAGTGCAAAGCTGCAAAATGCAAAAAGCACTAAAAAATGGGTGTAAATCAGGCCTAATATAGTGCTTGCTGTGATGCAATAACAAAATAGTGATTCAGCGATTAGAAGACTCCAAAAATCCCCTCCCAAGTGACAACACTCCGCACTTACCAGAGTTATTTGACCTCTTTTTGCAAAGAAGGTCAAATAACATCTCAGGTAACTGTGTCCCCTATTGAAATATATAGTTACTCCACCTTCAATATCCTGGGTAATTTTGGGAAGTTATGGATCAACACATCATAACAAAATATTCCTCTGTCTTTAAATGGTCCTTAAGTGGCCTCATTGGTAAGGGGGAGACATGAAAGTTATCCTCATAGTGTAGTAATTCATTTTTTTGTAAAAAATAATAAAAATTGCACTTACATAGTAATAAAAAAATGAGCATCAATGAAGAAATGAGGGATGCCGGTTTGCGCTAGACCTGTGTTTCGTAGACCGGAAGTGACATAAGCCGGAAAGTCCCACGTTATTGGTTTATTATTCATTTCTGCTGTCAGGTTGCCCGAGTCTAGGTCCATTAAACAATACAAAATTGTTACATTTTATACCATTTTCTATTGAACTTGCAGGGCTTTCAGTTGATACATCTATCCAGGTGCCCATTTATGAAAATAGGCAGAACACTGCAATGGTAAGTTACCATATAAATACATTTATTATAAATATGAATACCTGTCATAAATAATATTATTGATCACTTGATGCGTACTGCCTATGTTTGAAAAGGCACCCACTGAGGATAGACTATGGCTACTCCAGACTACAGCTGGCAGAGTGCAGGTAAATAGTACTTGCCATGCGTCACCTGCCACACATTGTGGATTGTCAACTGCCACATGTAGCGGATTGTCACTTGCCACAACATCACCTGCCACACGTTGCAGATTGTCCCTTGCCCCAAAATCACCTGCCGCACATTGCGGATTGTCACTTGCTGTGTCCCAGAGTGAAGGCAGGCAGCAGAGAGATGATGTAATCTCTCTGCTGCCCACGGCTGCACAGCGAGGGCAGAACTACAGTGATGCAGGCAGGGAGAGATGATGTCACCCATCTGCTTCCCTACCCGCTGGGCTGCTGATTGGTCAGGAAGCCCAACTGGCCCACCCGCTCACTCAGTCTCTGACCCGCCCAACTGCTGACTGCTCCCTCCTGGGCAGCGAGTGTTCTGCCCGCACACTCCTGTCACCTTGGCACTTGGCTGCCTCACAGTGGGATAAGCAGCGGAGTGGGCAGAATGTATGGGCTGGCGGGCAGCAATTTTCCGCCGCCCTGAAACTGCCGCTCGGGACGGATGGTCCCACCGGCTCCCATGTTAAGGCTGGCCCTGAAGGGAGAGAACCGAGGCTTCGGGTGGCCGCAGCACTGGGCCGTGGGACAGGTGAGTGTCTGTTTATTAAAAGTCAGCAGATACACTTTTTGTAGTGAATTACTTTTTATAAACGTAAAAACAAGTTGAACTCTGCTTTAGCTCACAGTAGCTGAAGGTGGTTGTACCACCTGTCACGCTTAGCCTGCAATACCATTGCCAGATGCAATGCACATGGCTACAGCGTGGTGGTGCGGAATAAAGTTAACACAGGTGGTGAGAAGGTGGCATATTTTTACACTTATCTAACATCTGCTTTGTTTAGACAAAGTGTTCTGCTGCTGCAAGTGTGAATAAGCTTGTAATTTAGATGATAGGGGGTGAAGGAGACATGAAAAAGCTTACATTGCATTTCCACTTTTGCAGCCAAATTTGTATTTATTATATGTGTACATTCACAAAGCATAACTTTAAAAATGTTGAAAAATTACTGCTTTTGTTTTTACTTGCTTAACATCTTACCTAGCCATTTCCTTTTATGTAATGTTAAGGAGAGGGCTTTGAAATTATGTTTACCATATTTAACATTGTTTACAACTGATAAAGGGATCTGCCAGCACAGTTCAAACTAGATTCTAACACTATCTGCTCTAACAAAGGGTTAGACAGCTTAAAGCGGGAGTAAACCCCGGCGCATAAATCCCCAGAAATCTTAAGGCCACTATTTCTCCATGTACCTCAGTACTAGCCAAGCACATTTCTTACTGCATTCTTCTGCTTGACTTCTTTTTCCCTGTGTTCCATCTGAAGCCGGTGCCATATTTGCGACATCCTAATCCATATAGCAGTGTGTTTCCGTATTTTCTCTTGTGTCTGCGAGATAAACTTGCACATGCGCAGTGTATAATATGTAGCACCCACTAGTGTCCCACTAGTATTCGTGTAGGCAAATTTATGTTCTGGCTCATAGTTAACTTGTGAGTCTTAATTGGGTCATGGGTTTACTACAGGTCAGGCTGGATAACTCATACAGGCAGGTCTCTGGTGCGTCCCTCTGGTTCTGGAAGTATGGAGAAATTTCTAGAACCTGGAGGGCGGAGGCCAGGCGGGCTGATCTGCATACTTAGGGGAGATTAACCAATCTCCAGGCAGTGGGCCTGACATGATGGCTGAGCCAGCCCTTAAATATGGATGAGTCACGCTGACAAGGGAGTCATGTGGAAGGTGGAGTGCTGAGGAGACTGTCGGTGGCCCTGAGATGAGAACCCATGGTCTGGTGTGAGGCTCTATCTCAGGTTGGCTTAGGAGTGGTAGGAATCTTACCCAAGAAGCAGTGGGAGCAAGGAGGACAGTGTGAGTACATCAGCACAGTCAGGGACTTGACAAAGGGGAAAGACTGCTACATGTAGCAGGGCTGTCTGGAAGACAGCGTTGTTCTTAATCTTTCTTTCTCTTGCCCTGGGAGAAGCCAGGTAGGCTGGTGAAGGTACAGATGGGTGGGCTGGTGAAAGAGCAGCCAGGTGGTCTGGTATTTCCTGCAGGCAGTAGAATTGGGATGGGCGTCTACAGAGGAGTTGGAGATACTCCGGAATGCAGCCTAAAGCACTTTGAGCTTGGTTTTTGACAGTCTTTGCACTATTTTCCAAGGGACTGGGAGTTCCAATTACTTAAAGGGGCTTTTGCATCTTCTATAATCAAAGACTGTTCCTTGTGTCTGGAGAAAGTGTGAAAAATGTTTGTTGCAGTGCTGGGGTTAGTGCTACATTTAATAATAATAATGTGTCTGAACTCTCGCAAGATTGCTATGCAATGCCCTGAAGTGCTACGATGAAGGCACGGTACCTCTAAGAATAGAGTGAGGGCACAATGACCGTGCCCTCAATGGGGAACAAAAATGTGCATGCGCCAGCGACGTCATGCTGACAACGATCAGGCAAAACCTTTTAAATGGAGCAGATTGGAATAGCATGAAAGAAACCTAGATGTAGGTGACTTCACATGTAGGTCAGGAGACTTAACTACCACTTTACGGCTTAGGTGATACTTTGTATGTTAATGGACTTTCCCTCAGTTCATCCCTCTAATTGCACTTTCTAATTGCAATTGTTCAGAATAGCTTGCAGTCCAATATAAACCTGCTCCAAAGAAACAACTAGAAAGGTAAGAAATATTTTAAAAATATATTTTTAGGTATGCTGTGCGAGTGGAAACACATAACAAGCATATAACTACAAAAATGGAAATGGACTTTAAACATCTTTACAAAATGCACGCCATAGTTATATATATATTCACAGTATAAAATCTACAAGTACATTTTATTTTTATAAGATGTGCTCTCTCATTTAAGTGGGGAAGGGAGTTTATTTTTTTTAATTTTTTTTAAATAAGCACAAGGGAGAGAACTTACATTAAATGAAAAGTGTCCCTTGTGCTGGTGCCAGCTGTGCTACTTGAAATCCACCGTCCCCTTTGCCTAATCTTATGATGTTATCATGTTTAATACAGCTAATACAGTTTAATACAGCAGTTGGGTCATAGGCACTCATCAAGAGTGGCAAGCCCTTTCTACCCCCCTCCTTTGTTCACAGAAGATGTATTATAGCTTCCATGAATGTTGAGATGGAGCTTTCATTCATGTGCCCATTCTCCATTCATAAAGTGCTTTTAATTAATGGAAGCTATAATTATAGCTTCTATGAATGGAGAAAGGGTGAGCATAGTCAGCACATTTGACAAGTGTCTACGACAGCTGTAAACTCCCAAAGCACTGCCTGCAGGGTTTGGAGTCAGGGAACAAAAGATTTTTAACTAGGATAGCCAACATCAGCACAAGAAACACTTCTCATTAAATGTAAGTTTTGTCCCTTGTGCAGGATTTAAAAAAAAAAAGTTAAACTAAACTTAGGAAAGGTAAATGATTAAAGCCCGTCTTTGCTTCATCTTGAACTCAGCGTTTTCTCCATTGCTAGTTATGCATTTCAATAATTACAGTTACATTTCATATTATTGAATTTACAGGATCAAGGTGCAAGCACAGACTCGGATTACACAGTAAGTTAATTCCTTGACCACATGAACAATTATAAAAAAAAAAAAAAAAAGGAGTAATGAACAAATTAATTTGCATTTCTGTAATTTAGATAGGTTTCCAGGACCTACTCGTGTCAGACTACCACGGGTCAGCTCTGTCCCCTCTTTCCTTTCAATTATTTTACTGAGTTTTACAAAAAGTAACATGTACAATTAACATTGTACGTCGTTCAATGATGTCAGTATGAACATGAACAATGGTCTACATAGATTTTTACCAAAGATTAACAGCATAGAGTGCTGGTCACAGCAGAGGTCCACTCTGTCCAAGATTGCCAATGTGTGCGGATTTTAGAGTTCTGGCCACCACTTACTGCCATTATAGATTCGTAGCTACAATGTAGGGCCACGATATCTGTAATTTGAGCTACGGTAAGGTAGGTGTCAGACTTCCAATGCCTGGTTATGTTGAGCCAGGCAGCTAGCAATATGTGGATAGTTATACATCTCATGTTTTGTGGGAGCTGCTCTATGGTCAGATTGAGCATGGCCAATGCGGATGTCTGTGGTAGATTATGGTTGGTAATTAAATAAGGTTGAAGATATCAGACCAGTAATTTCTTTTAGATTGGGGCATGCCCAGAGGATGTGGAGTAGGTCACCGACTTCGGTTTTAAACCACCAACAGCTATTTTTGGATTGAGTGTCAAAGGACGCTATTCTAGATGGTGTGAGGTAGTATCTTAGTGAGATTTTCTGTGTGAGCAGAACAGCCTCTTAACTGAGTATCACAGCCACAATTTATAGGCTAGTGGTTTTTTTTTTTGTCCCGATTTTAGGGGAAAAAAAACAAAAAGTTTTAAAGGAATTTTTTGCTTTTACCTTTTAGCATTATGTTCCTTCCCAGATTAAGCCTCTCCTGGGTCAGAGGACGCCTCTTATGACCTGTAAATCTCCCTTTAAGTGGATTTCCTAGGTGCAGAGATTTGTGAATGCAGTATAAAATCAGCACACAAGCATAAAAGATCTTTCTCTTCCAGGGCCACTCAGGATGAAGATTCGGCTTGTTGGGCCTGTGCGGCTCAGGCATTGTCTAGCAAATTTGAGGCAAGATGCACATACTAAGAGTTGGCACATGATAGTGCTGAACCAGGTTAAGTCTTACAATAGAAGTGCTGTGAAGAGGAGGATGTGAAGCATGTCAAAAAAAGCATCCAGGAGGCAATATGTGGTCTTGTCCTCAGATGATTCAGAACCTGGAGCTTTGGCCAGGGTTAGTCCGGTTGAACGCAGTAATGTGTGTTCTTTGAGCTTAGATGAGGATCAGGAATCAAATTTTTTTTTATTTTTCTTTTAGTTCCCTCTTTAGTGGAGGCAGTAAAGGAGGCTATGAAGTGGCAAGATGAAAGCTCCCCCCCAGGAAGTAGCAGAAATACTATCCAGATCTGAAAAAAAATCCATCCTGTCCTTTCCTCTCATTGATGAGGTCAAGAATTGTTTGAAAATGAATGGGCTAGGCCTGATAAGAAATGAAATGTTCATAATAGAAGATCTAAATTACAGTATATCTTTTCCGGGAAAAGGTTACCGACTTGTGGAACTCTGTAAGGAGTCATCCACCTTAGGTATAAAGGCTGGCTCGTCAGATTACTCTTCCGCTGGAAGATTCAGTATCGTTTAAGGGCCCCAAGGACCATAGATCAGATTTATTCTGTGATGGGAGCAGCTTGCAGGCCATCCATAGCTTTGACTATCGCGACAGCCCTAAGAGTTTGGGTAGTGGATTTGGAGTCATGGTTTTCGGAAGAAGTAGGTGAAAGTGATGGTTCATCCCCACTCCTTATGAAGGTGTCTCCGTCCAGTCCTCTCAAGTGGGAGCAAGGCTAGTTCTTTTCAGAGAAGCTTTGGCGGAAGAAGTCAATGATGCCTGGGTTATGGACATTTTCCCAAGAGGGTACCATTTTTAGAGTTTGTGAGAAACCCCCCCCCCCCCCCCAAGTCTAGTTTTTAGAAACCCATATTCCAGTTTGTCCAGTAAAATTGCAGTGCTTGTGAATATACATAGTTCTGAGGTGGAAGCAGGGAGAAGTGGTTAATCCCCCTCCGTTTCTGGTCTCAAAATCCTCGGAAGGTTTCGGACCCGTTTTGGATCTAAACTACCACAACTCCTTCATGAGGGTCCCCCCTTTCAAAATGGAATCATTAAAACTATAATTTCTATTGTGAAAGTGGGAGATTGGATGGCCTCCATTGACCTGGCAGACGTTTATCTTCAGGCTTCCTCAGGTTTTCAGTAGGATTGCACTTCCAGTTTCAGTGTCTGCCATTTGGGCTTTGCGCGGCCCCCAGGTCATTTTCAAAGATGTTGTCAGCCATTGTAGCAACCCTGAGCCTCAAGGGCATCCAGATTTTTCACTATCTTGATGACATTCTTCTGTTGGCCCTGTCGAGATCTCTTCTCCAGGAGCATGTGGCCCTCACCAGCAAAACACTCAAAAGATTCGGATGGATGATTAATTACCAGAAAAATCATGTACAGCTGTTGCAGGTCCTAGAATATCCTGGGGTCCAGTTCAATTCAGCTTTAAGTTGGTTTCTTTTTCCTCCAACTCTGGACTTCCTGGACTTTCCTCTGACAAGACAGGAGATAGCCAGTCTTTTCGAGACAGCAAGGCAGTGCATGCAGTTCTTAGATCTCCTGTCCTCCATTCCTGGTCCCATTTCAGCCCTGATACCCCAGTCATTGACCTGGTGAATGGTGTCTCGCAAATTATCATGTGGAATTCCTATGGTCTCTCCAGACCCAATAGTGGTAACTACAGATGCAAGCCTACTGGGCTGGGAAGCACACTTCCTAGGCCATCAAATTCAAAGCACACAAATACATTTTGTGTACAAAGTTCAAACATGTTAGAACTGGAAGTCATTGAATGCGGTCTTCAAGTTCAAGCATTCCAGCCTCTGCTGCGTGGTCAAGCAGTGAAGATTCTGTCAGACAACCGGACAGCAGTAGCTTACATGGTTTGTCAGGGGGGTACCAGGAGTCTCCCACTCCTCTATCTTCCAGGGTTGAAGAACATCCTAGCAGATTGGCTAAGCAGGAAGTTCATAGACCACAACAAGTGGGCTCTCAACCCGATCTTTGAAACATTGGGAAATCCTGCAATCGAGCTGATGGTGTGGGAAATTAACTTTCTACTTCCTCTCTAATTCTCCCGATACTGGGGTCTGCAAGCCTTGGGCCAGGATGCCTGGTCCAAGTCATGGAATTTCCATCCGGTTTTCTATGATTAATTATCAAGGTACTACACAAGATTCAACACAAGAGAGTTAGTGCTATAGTGATCCTTCCCTTTTGGCCCAGAAGGCCATGGTTTCCTTTGGCTTGAAGGATGAAGGTTGGTTCAGAACAGAGTGTTTTATCGGAACCCCAACAGGATGAAATTAATGACATGGAAGTTGAAAGGAGATCTCTTCAACACTTAAATGTGTTGGAGGGCATTGTGGGCACCTTGTTGCAGGCCTGAAAAAAGTCTACCAACTCGACCTACTGTCGGGTTTGAGAAGCTTTCAGGTTTATCTCGGCAGAACTGTATCTCCATGTCCCTACAGTTTCCAATATTTTGGAGTTCCTGTAAAGGGGGCTAGAATCAGGGATGTACGGTGAGGTCAGTGGCTGGTGAGGCACTGGCTTGTATCAGAGCCAGATACTCACAGGTTACATACGCCGCAAATGTTAGAGCAAGAGCAATAATTCTAGCAGTAGACCTCCTCTGTAATTCGTAACCTGTAAAAGATTTTAATGTTTAAGGTGTCACCTATGGAGATTTTTTAGGTACTGAAGTTTAGTGCCATTCCACAAGTGTGCACGATTTTAAAGTCGGGCTAACTTTAATGGGTTTTTTTTTTTTATTCATGAAAGTTTCTTTCCAAAAAATAAAAATAAAAAAATAAAAATGCGTTTGAAAATTGCTAAGCAAATACCGTGTAACATAAAAGGTTGTAACAACCACAATTTTATTCCTTGGGGTGTCTGCTAAAAACAAAATATATAATGTTTGGGGGTTCTGAGTAATTTTATAGCAAAAAAAATATTTTTACATGTAGAAGAGAAGTGTCAGAATTGGCCTGGGTGGCAAAGGGTTAATTACCATAAGTAATATACAATATATAATAATTATATTATTATTATTAACTATATATAAAAGGTAATTAACTATATTTTCAAAATCTATACTCAAGCAGGTGGCATAACGGATAAATTACTGAAGTTTGAAGTTATAACTTCAAACTTCAGTAATTTTGCAGTAAATAGATACTAAATTAAGATGTTATAATATATAGCATGCAACTATTTGGTTTAGCTTGATTAAACCAGTATCTTTCCAGCAGCAGCAGATTCTCATTCTCTCCCTTATACTCCCTTGCAGCCCAACCCTCTTAACTACAAGGAAAAAACGTGGGTTTATGGGTGTGTGTTATGTGTCCTATTTGTAGTGGTTTCCTTCCTTATTGATGGGCATTGCTTGTTACATCCCGTAGTAGGTTGACAAGTGACGGTCCAGGAATAGGGAAAATTGTTTGCCTACTTAACATCATTTTCCTTTCCTGGATCGGCCTTATGTCAGCCGGGGATTCCCCACACACAGATTCCGTCACGAGGTGGGATATTATAACACTGACTAAGGGTAACAGCTGCACTTTATAGGCTAGTTAAGCGGCTGCCCTAAAGGGGACAGAGGGGGCAGAGCTGACCCATGGTAGGCTGACATGAGGAGGATCCAAGAAAGAAAAATTATATTAAAGTATATATATATATATATATATATATATATATATATATATATATATATAAAAAAAATATATATATATATATATATATATATATATATATATATATATATATATATATATATATATATATATATATATATATATATATATATATATATATATAAAAGTATATTTTATATACATATTTTATATACAAATTATATATATATATATATATATATATATATATATACATACATATATACATACACACACACTATAGTTCCCCTCTTTCAACTTGTCTGTCCAAAGAGGGCTTACACCTACAGAAGCAGCCATGAGCTTGTTTCTCTTTCTAAAGCAGGCTCAGTTCTTTACGGTAAAAGTGATCTATGGATCTACCAGATTTTGCTCTGCAGTCTTTGTGACATCTGAGTTAAAACACAGACAAAAGCGTAACAATGGTTTATAGCACACTCCTAGTGTAGAGCAGGCTGCTTGGTAAATTCACACGTGATAACAAAAACTTGCCACCGCCCTCATCTATAGCTGGCTATCGCAGTAAGCGGCTTTGGAAAGCTAGAAACAGGTAACAACAATGTCTGGGGAATGCCCAGGAAAAACCAAAGCCTACTTACCACCAGCTCGCAGACATCCAAAATAACCTGTCTAACAGTATGCATTAAAAACGGGTTTAGTCCGCACGCATTTGCAAACGCATGCATGAGCCACGTCAAGGCACGCTGGGCTGCTCAGTGTTTCACAAGGTGTTGCTCTGTTAATTCCCTGTGTTATAGAGGATTCTAGAATCATAGTTGGAGGAAGGATGGGGCATGCAGCCTGAATATGTATGGAACTCTAGCTAATCCCTGGGAATGTGTGTCTAGTAAGTGGGGAGATAGCCCATAAATAGTCTGAGGCCTGGGCAGTAGAATGCAGTGTTCCTAGGTCCATTGCTGTAGATGGAGACCGCTTGTGCAGGTTCCTAGAGAAAGTCTTCAGGAAGATACCAGGGTCCTATCTAAGCTTAGCTGGGAAGCATATTTGCAAATCTGCATCCAGAATCAGGTTGGGTCTAAAGAAGCTCACTGGAAAGAGCCAGGGGGAAATTAGTGGGAAAGAGCCCAGTTGTCCTATGGTGGTGTGAGTCTACATCTCTCTCACTAGGAAGAGCCTGGTGGATATCTACAGGAGGCAACCAATGGTCCTGTGGCTATTATAGTAGATGACCCCAGTACTGAAAAATAGTGACTGTGTGTAGCTTTTAACTCTGTTATAAGTACAGGTTACCAACTGCACAGAGATCCTGTGGGATATTCATATTTGTGAAACGCAGCCATAAGTTTGTGTCCTTAAGTTGTTTATTGTTACAGTTTATTAGAGTATCATCGTTCCCATAAAAACCCCAAAAGAAACTCCTAGTCTGTTCTAGTGTAGGAAATGGGAAATGGAAGTGCTGAAATTTCCATATGGGGCATTCTGGAGATCATGCTTCCCAAAAATATACATACCAAGCAGATATAAAACAATATTTGTTTTGCTTTTTCTTGATTGAAATTTCGCTTTAATGGTCCTATTCATCTTACAGAATTTACAGTTCAAGTCAGAAGACATATACACAGCGCTAAAGAACTGACACACAACAAATTCTCCATGTAGTGGACAATCTTCCCTGTGACCATATTGAAAATGCTTGTAATAAAACAAGGATAACTATAACATTATGTAATATTATTGTTTTTGTTATTTTTTTACGTACGTTTTCTCCAGCTGTGAATAAAAGTAATTTAGTCACCTTGTTCCTGAGTTTCATTCTGCTGCTTTACAAGTTATGCTTAAAAATGTATGTTTAGTGTTTTTTTTTTTTTTTGTTTGTTTAATTTTGGATAGTAGGGAAGGGCTAAAACACCTGCTAGGTTATTTGACCACTTCAGCCCCGGAAGAATTTTACCCCCTTCCTGACCAGGCTATTTTCTGTGATATGACACTGCGCCGATATAACTAACAATTGCGCAGTTGTGCGACATTATACCTAAACAAAATTTACGTCCTTTTTTTCCCCACAAATGGAGCTTTCTTTTGGTTCCATTTAATCACCTCTGCAGTTTTATTTGCACTATAAACAAACGAAGAGTGACAATTTTGAAAAAATAAAATATTTTTAACTTTTTGCTATAATATCCCAATTAAAAAAAATAAAAAAAGGAATTTCTTCATCGTTTTAGGCCAATATATATTCTTCTACATATTTTTGGTTAAAAAAAAAATCCAAATAAGTGTATATTGATTGGTTTGCACAAATGTTATTGCGTCTACAAAATAGGGGATGGATTTATGGCATTTTTATTATTATTATTTTTTTTTACTAGTAATGGCAGCAATCTGTGATTTATTTCGGGACTGCGACATTGCGGCAGACAGATCAGACACTTTTGACACTTTTTTGGGATCATTTACATTTATACAGTGATCAGAGCTAAAAATAGCCACATATTACTGTATAAATGTCCCTGGCAGGAAAGGGGTTAACACTAGGGGGCGATCAAGGGGTTAAGTGTGTTCCCTAGGTGTGTTTCTAACTGTGAGGAGATGTGACTGACTAGGAGGAATAAGTGAAAGGAGCCTTCGCGCTGCTACAAAATATAGTGTCAAAGAACAAGAATAAACACAAATAAAAATAGTGATCAAGAAAGAACTACTGAAAAAAATCAAGACCTGCTGCAAAACCTAATCGTGTTCACAATACACAAAACAAACATAAGTCAAATAAAAGGTGATTTTGCGCAATAGTGTGTTAGCACTCAGCCTACATCTACAGATGACAATCAATCATAAAGTCCCAAGAACTGGTAGAAAACCAAAAACAATATAAATGGTTGAAATACAAAAATGGTTCAAGTCCATGTGTTGATACAAGTTGGTGACTTCTCCAATATATATTATTATTAAATCTAATACAATAGACAATGTTTATCCAGTAAGAAATAAGCTCACAGAACTCTCACCTCAAATCTGTATATAAGCAGCATCCCAATGATATCCTTCCCCAAATACTATTCCACAATCCTCCACTAGGGCGTCTCAGTCTTTGTATATATTTCAATGTATCTTGCACCCGGTCCAAAAGCCCAGTAATGGACACGCTGTGTCAGATCCTGTACGCTCCAATAGTGGTTTCCTTGATGAATCATGTGTTGTAACACGTAGGGAGTGGCCGGAAGTGGACATAGACCAGACACCAGAAGTGAAGGGAGAAGGCGAAAAAAAAAACGCCATGCTTTTACTCTTTTTTTTTTTTAAATATTGTTGTAAGCGTCAGATCTTTTGCACTTTAATAAAGTACCTTACGTTTTTTAACTTGCTACACTATTGGAGACATTTTTCCCTTCCCCTCCTTATGCAATTTCTACCACTATTGGAGCACATCATACCGGATCGGACACGGCATGTCCATTACTGGGCTTTTGGACCGGGCGCTAGATACCTTGAAATATAGACAAAGACGAAGACGCCTTAGTGGAGGATTGTGGAATAGTATTTGGGGAAGGATAATTGCTATCTACATCATTAGGATGATGTTTATATACAGATTTGAAGTGAGAGTTCTGTAAGCTGTGTGGCAACACGCAGGTAAAATCACCTGGTTGTATCCAGGATGGGAAATATGTGTGCCCTAGATTTAGGCTTTATGCAGACTTGTACAATTGGAGGGGAAGAGTTAATGAGCCCAGCTGAAGTAAGTGGGCTCATTAAGACCTCTACAAAAAACCCCAGCATGCTTAGGGAGATGCTCCATCCTGGAACCAGTTTTGTGTTGTATAGACTGGGGGAGTGTGATATCTGTTCTGTGTGGTGAGTTAACAGAGACAGGGACTGGTGCAGCACAGGGCTGCACTCAGTTGTTAGACAGGGAATCTAAGTGTGTAGTTAGAGGTCAAGCTGACCAGGATTTATTTTCATGTTTTATTTTTGTTTGGCTGTTATATGTATCACTGCATGTAGCATAAATAAACCGCATCTTTTGTTTTTTTGCACCTACAACGCTGTCTGCTGTGCCTGATTTTGTGTTGTGAACCCATCCAGGGGGTCACACACACCCGCTGCCGAGCTAACCCCTCACAGTTGGTGGAGAATTTTGGCAGTTTCTTTTCAATTTTTTTAAAGGCCAGCATGGAGGAGATACTGAGACAGCTGGCTCTAGCAAATGCAAATCAGCAGCAAACAAATGCGGCTTTACAAAAGAGCCTTGCAGCTCAGCAGAAAGCTCACCTGCAGAGTCTGGAAGCTCAGCAGAAAGCTCACCTGCAGAGTCTGGAAGCTCAGCAACAAGCCCAGCAGCAATCTGAAGCCCGCTTCATAGACCTGTTGCAGAAGCAAGAGCAGAATTTTCAACAGAAAATAGAGACATTAATACAGCAACGTCCGCAGACCAATGAAGCAAGTGGTTACAATAATACCGCATCCTTTGGTGTGAGCCGTTTATTGACAAAAATGACTGGAGAGGATGATCCGGAGGTGTTTTTGACCACATTTGAAAGGACTGCTGAAAGGGAAAAGTGGCCTAAGGAGCAATGGGCTGGACTAGTGGCCCCTCTGTTAACTGGGGAATCGCAGAAAGCTTATTATGACCTAGAGCCTGACCAAGCAAAAGACTATGTGGTGCTAAAAACAGAAATATTGGCACGGCTGGGTGTCACCCTGGCCGTCTGGGCTCAGCGTGTGCATAATTGGACTTTTCAGGTTGGAAAACCCCCCAGGTCTCAAATGTATGATCTCATTCACCTGAGCAGGAAGTGGCTGCAGCCAGAGACTTTGACCGCACCAAACATTGTGGAACGTGTTGTTATGGATCGTTTCCTGAGAGCTCTTCCTACTGCCATCCAAAAATGGGTAAGCCATGGAGACCCAGAAAATGCAGATAAACTTGTGGATCTGGTTGAGAGGTACTTGGCTACAGAGAACCTGACCACCTCTTCCAGGGACTCACGGACTTTCCACCCTAAGACCAGATCATTCCCAGTGGCGGGTAAGATGACTCCAAGGGGTGAGGGTGGAGAGAGTGAGAGGGTGGGAGTTCTACCTAAGGTCTGGCGGGAGCAGCCCGGGAAGCCCAGGCTGCAAGAGACAGCGAAAAAGATTATTTGCTACCGCTGCCGGCAAGAGGGACATATTGCAGCCAATTGCCCCGTTGTGGATGAGCCTATGCAAGGTGACTTTATAAGGGAGAGACGTCAGTCGCTGTTTGCGACAGTTGCATGCACTGCCATTCGGGGACCTGAGAAACATTTATGTAAAATGTGTATTAATGGTAGAAATGTTGATGTGTTGCTGGATTCAGGTAGCCTGGTAACATTGATAAAAGCTGAATTAGTTACTACAGAGGTCTCTGGGAAGAACAGGGTGGCTGTTATTTGTGTGCATGGGGACACCCGAGAGTATCCTGTAACTTCAGTGTTTTTTGAGACCCCCAAAGGTAACCTCTCTCATCAGGTGGGGTTAGTGTCTCACTTACCACATGATGCTATTGTGGGAAGGGATTTTCCAAAATTCTGGGAACTCTGGGATTGTCCTGAGCCCCCCACTGGTGCCCCTATAAACCAGGAAGATGACCAGAATTCCTCTGGGAGTGGTGAGGACTCTCCTGAATTTCCCTTGTCGGTATTGGCGGGGGAAACTCGAGAAACTGGGGAGGAGCCAACATCCTCAGATGAAAACATGCCGTCTGTGGAGTTTTCGGATCTTGAGGTTCACAGGGAAAATTTTGCCACAGAACAGTTAAAAGACCCCACCCTAATAAAGGCACGGGAAAATGTGGTGAAAATAGATGGCGAGTTAGTGAACCCAGATAAGACTTGCCCTTATCCTTACTTCACTATGGAAAGGGACCTGCTGTATCGAGTGGCTCAAAGGGCAGAAGAAACCATTGAGCAACTTGTAGTGCCCAAACCTTACAGGAAGTTGGTGTTAGAATTGGCTCATGGGCACATTCTGGGAGGTCATCTGGGGACAGAGAAAACCAGAGAGAGGGTATTGCAGAGATTCTATTGGCCTGGGGTCATGAAGGAAACAAAAATTATTGTTCCTCCTGCCCTGTGTGTCAGAAGTCGGCACCTATGCCACATTTCCGTAACCCGCTGGTACCTCTTCCTATCATTGAGGTCCCCTTTGAAAGGATCGCAATGGATTTGGTAGGTCCAATAATTAAGTCCGCCAGGGGGCATCAGTACATTTTGGTTATATTGGACTATGCCACCCGTTATCCGGAAGCAATTCCTCTCCGAAATACCTCGGCCAAAACCATAGCCAAAGAGCTATCTCTTGTTTTTAGCCGTGTGGGTATTTGTAAGGAACTGCTTACGGACCAAGGTACACCCTTTATGTCCCGGGTTATGAAAGAATTATGCAAGTTGTACAAAGTGACGCAATTGCGTACATCTGTGTATCACCCCCAAACAGATGGGTTGGTTGAAAGATTCAACAAAACCCTTAAACAAATGTTAAAGAAGGTGGTGGATAGAGATGGAAAGAATTGGGACTGTCTAATACCCTATCTAATGTTTGCCATTAGGGAGGTACCCCAATCCTCTACGGGTTTCTCACCCTTCGAGTTGCTCTATGGGAGACACCCAAGAGGGCTGCTGGATATCGCCAAGGAAACTTGGGAAAATGAGAGTTCTCCTCACAGGAGCGTGATTGAGCATGTCGCCCTGATGCAAGATAGAATTGCACAGGTAATGCCAATTGTAAAGGAACATTTAACCCAAGCCCAGTTAGCACAGCAGAGAGTGTACAACCGTGGGGCCAAGACCCGTACTTTTTCCCCGGGGGATAGGGTCTTGGTGCTAGTCCCTACGGTTGAAAGCAAATTTCTGGCCAAATGGCAAGGTCCATATGAAGTAATTGAAAAAATTAGTGAGGTGAACTACAGGGTTAAACAGCCAGGAAGGCGAAAGCCGGAGCAGATCTATCACGTCAATCTGCTGAAAGCCTGGAGGGATAGGGAATCCCTAGTCGCAGAGACTTTGTCACAAGTACAGCCTGATTGCTTAGTTCCTGAGGTTGGAATAGCAGACACCTTATCGAAACCCCAACAACAGGAGGTTAAAGAGTTTGTACTTCGTAACAAAGAGATTTTCTCTGAGCTTCCGGGACAAACATCTGGCGTAGAGCATGACATTATCACCCCGCCAGGAGAAAGGGTAAAACTAAAACCTTATAGAATACCAGAGGCCCGACGGGAGGCAATACGTGGGGAGGTTCAAAGGATGTTGGAATTGGGTGTGATAGAGGAGTCCCAGAGTGACTGGTCCAGTCCTATCGTACTAGTGCCCAAACCTGATGGGAGCTGGCGGTTTTGTAACGATTTTCGACACTTAAATAAAGTTACAAAATTTGACACCTACCCCATGCCGCGTATAGATGAGTTGATTGACCGGCTGGGAACAGCCCGATATATGACAACTCTTGATCTCACCAAAGGCTATTGGCAAATTCCCCTGGCCGAGTCGGCCAAGGAGAAAACTGCGTTTGTAACCCCAGATGGGGCATTCCAATATAAGAGAATGCCGTTTGGGTTACAGAATGCACCGGCAACATTCCAGCGGAAAATGGATAAGATTCTGAGGCCCCATCAGAAATATGCTGCAGCTTACCTGGATGATGTGATTATCCATAGCACAGACTGGGTCTCACATTTGCCGAAAGTACAAGCAGTCCTAGACTCTATCCGGGAAGCTGGGTTTACGGCCAATCCAAAGAAGTGTACCATTGGACAGGAGGAGGCCAAATATCTTGGGTACACTATTGGGAGGGGGGTGATAAAACCCCAAGTCAATAAAGTCGAGGCCATACAGAGTTGGCCACGTCCCAACAGCAAGAAACAGGTACGAGCCTTTCTGGGAATCGCTGGCTATTATCGACGATTCATTCCCCATTTTGCTTCTCAGGCTGTGCCCCTCACCAACCTGACAAAAGGGAAAGAGTCTGTCATGGTTAAATGGTCCCCAGAGGCTGAAGAAGCATTTCAGTCCTTAAAAACAGCCTTATGTAGCCAGCCAGTGTTGTACTCACCAGACTTCTCTAAGGACTTTGTTGTACAAACTGATGCATCAGACGTTGGGTTAGGAGCAGTGTTATCCCAGGTCTGGAACGGGGAAGAGCACCCAGTCATTTACCTCAGCAGGAAGTTGAAGTCCCATGAGGTAAATTACGCCATGATTGAGAAGGAATGTTTAGCAGTGAAGTGGGCTCTAGATTCCCTTCGGTACTATCTGCTAGGTAGGCACTTTGACCTGGTGACTGATCACGCTCCTTTAAAGTGGATGGCTCAGAACAAGGAGACCAATAGAAGGGTAAATAGGTGGTTCCTGGCCCTACAGGAATTTAACTTTACAGTTAAGCATCGCCCTGGTGTTAAAATGGGGAATGTGGATGCTTTGTCTCGGATACATGCGTGTCTGACTGCTTGTGTTACAACCCCAAGGTTGAAACAAGAGGGGGGGTATGTGGCAACACGCAGGTAAAATCACCTGGTTGTATCCAGGATGGGAAATATGTGTGCCCTAGATTCAGGCTTTATGCAGACTTGTACAATTAGAGGGGAAGAGTTAATGAGCCCAGCTGAAGTAAGTGGGCTCATTAAGACCTCTACAAAAAACCCCAGCATGCTTAGGGAGATGCTCCATCCTGGAACCAGTTTTGTGTTGTATAGACTGGGGGAGTGTGATATCTGTTCTGTGCGGTGAGTTAACGCCTGTGTGGCAAACCTCTACAACAGAGACAGGAACTGGTGCAGCACAGGGCTGCACTCAGTTGTTAGACAGGGAATCTAAGTGTGTAGTTAGAGGTCAAGCTGACCAGGATTTATTTTCATATTTTATTTTTGTTTGGCTTTTATATGTATCACTGCATGTAGCATAAATAAACCGCATCTTTTGTTTTTTTGCACCTACAACGCTGTCTGCTGTGCCTGATTTTGTGTTGTGAACCCATCCAGGGGGTCACACACACCCGCTGCCGAGCTAACCCCTCACAGCTGATACAGATTGTTTATTGGATTGGCCTTAATGATAAGATATATTGGAGAAGTCGCCAACTTGTATCAACACACAGACTTGAACCATTTTTGTATTTCAACCATTTATATTGTTTTCAGTTTTCTACCAGTTCTTGATTGATTGCCAGTTGTAGTTGTGATCTTGCGCAATAGTGTGTTAGCACTCAGCCTACCTTTTAGTTCACTTTTGACTAGAGGAGGAGCCAGATAGTTGTTCCAACTTAGTAGGAATAGACAATCTCTTTCTCCTCCCCTATCAGAACAGGGATTTGTGTGTTCACACAAACAAATCCTCGTTCTGTCTCTTGCTCCCACGATTGCACCTGCCGGCCACACACATCGTTCCCCCTCCACCCCGCGCTGTGCAGCGAGTGCACACACGTGCCTACTATGGCTCTTAAAAGGAGCTGCCTTATATATACACAGCGATTTGTGCAGGAGAGCCATCCTGCCGCTGTATATGTACAGGAGCCGGTCGGGAAGTGGTTAAAAACTAAGCTAAACTTGCTAAGAGAGGTCCGTGGTGGCGTTGGACGCGGCTAAGGCATTTGATTCAGTGGAGTGGGGATATTTGTGGGACTGCCTTAGACGATTTGGGTTTGGGCCAAATTTTTTAAAGTGGGTCCGGATACTATATTTCTCTCCGGAGGCGCGTGTGGCGGTAAACAGTTGCCTGTCAGGTCCTCTTCCCTTGGGGCGGGGGACCAGGCAGGGGTGCCCCCTGTCCCCGCTCTTATACGCCCTGGCGGTGGAACCGCTGGCTATATCCCTCAGGTCCAATACACTCATTAGGGGCCTTAGAGCGTGGGTCCATAACGGAGACGGTGAGCATGTACGCAGATGATATGCTCCTGTATCTTGAGGATGAGGGGCCCTCCTTGAGAGCTGCTCTTAGTACCATCGAAGACTTTGGTAAACACTCGGGCCTTACTATTAACTGGGCAAAGTCGTTAATTCTCCCCATCGACCTCTCTCCGCTGGAGCGTGACGCGGCCTCCCTCCCCTTGTGCAGAGTGTCTTCCATTCAGTACCTGGGAGTCCAGATTACTAGGGATCCCTCCGATTACATAGTTCATAATATTGAACCCCTGATCTCATATTTGAAAACTAGGACTCAATCCTGGGCCAGACTCCCCCTTGGTGTAATGGGAAGGATAAACTTAATCAAAATGATTCTCCTGCCCAAGTTCCTATACAAATTCTGGCAGGCTTCTACTCTTATCCCCCTTAAATATTTTAAAACCATAGATACTATCCTTAATTCCTTTGTCTGGGGCTCCGGCAGACATAAGCTGGCTTGGAATACACTTAAGAATCCTACCAATATGGGGGGAGCTGCACTCCCCGACTTCCACGCCTATTACATTGCTGCCCAGCTCTCCCACTTCTTTCACCTACACAAAGCAGACGCTTCTAGGTACCAAGCACTACTCTGCGGAATGCCTAATAGCTGTGCCCATTCTACCCTTCAGGTTCTATTTAGGGGGAGGGAGTCTAATAGGAGAGTGAAGAGTTATGCCTCTTTGCTGATTTAGCATAGGCGGGTATGGGGCATCGCACAAAAGATGTTGGGGGCGGACTGGGTGCACTCCCATACACCCCTGTGGTACAACTCTCAGCTGAGGGAACTTCGGGGGCTGCCGGGTGCACCTGTATCAGGTCGTCACCCCGTTGGGGGTACGTAGTTTTCAGACGCTACAGAGAGAGTTCAAGATCCCCCCGCATATGATTTTTCGTTTTTCGCAGTTATCCCATGCCCTTCGGGCTCCATTTGAGGGGGGATTCCCTGATCCCCAAGAACTGTCAGTAGTGGGTACTATAGTTGGTGAGGAGCCCACGAAACTAATATCTACTCTATATGACTCCCTTAGAAGACGTGCTGTAGCCAGACTTACAGAGGTAGCAAGATACAGGTGGGAGGAGGATGTGGGCCCGCTTGAGAGTGAGGAATGGGAGGAGATCTTGGATAAGGTTAAGCAAGTTTCCCCTAGGATAACCGACAGACTGACTCAACTGTACATCCTACATAAATCCTATCTTACTCCTGCCAGAATTCGCAGATACAAACCCTCCCTGGAACCGGGGTGTCCACATTGTGGGAGTCTCCCATGTTCCTTTTACCATTTGATATGGTCTTGTCCGGACGTTCGGGCCTTCTGGCTGCAAGTGGTTCAATTCCTCCACGACCATATGGGCTCCCCCCTTCAGGTGGACCCCAAAACTTGTTTACTAGGCCTGGAGCTGGACGTCCCGGCGGAACCCTCAAGTGCTATTTTCATCCAAGAAACATTGTTCAGTGCTAGGAAGCTAATTGCCCGGTTGTGGATGCGGCCAGAAACCCCGACGTTCAGGGCTTGGGTTGCTGAGGTTAATCTAACTTTGCCGATAAAGAAAGTCATTTATGCACACAGGGGTTGCCCAAACAAATTCAATAAGATCTGGGATCGTTGGCTCAATGACCCAGACACTTGTGTGGACTAGATCTACTGACATGTTGCGACCTTCCTGGGTGACCTATGTGATTGACGTGTTTTCATGTGATATTGGTTTTTCTTCTGCTTCTCTGTTTACTATGCAGCACAGTTGCAGTGCTTATACATGTATAATGACATAGTTTTAATAGACCTGTCTTGTGTTTTTCGATGTGGAGGAGCTGCTTCTGCTTGTTATTACTCTTTGCTGCCGACTGTACCAAAACTGTAACCCTTTTTTTTATACTGTGCCATTTACCAATAAACTCGTTTTTTCCTTAAAAAAAAAAGCACACTTGCCTCATCAGGGGGCTGGCTGCAAGAACCCATTAGAGACAGCCAGCTCCTGATGAGGTAAGAAGATGGCAGTGCAGGACCTGGCATGTAGCAACAGAACATAAGAAAAAAAGAGCAGGACAATATATTGTTACAAATAAAGTTCTGAACGTTTTTTTTATTTCTCTCTAAATGAATAAATGTCCTGGGGTTTGCAAAGCCCCGTGGTTTTCTGTTATAAGGATACATACACGTGTTCATAATAAGAAGGGGCTTATTTAGGATATTTTAAATAGACATGGGTTTTATATTTTAGAGCCTAACTCTAAGGCCGCGTACACACGGGGGGATTGTCTGCCCAACTAAGTTCGTCAGACAATCCGACAGACAGTCCGTCCAAATTTTGAATGAACGGACTTGACCACACACGATGAACAGACAGTCCGCTCAAAACTTGCGCGATGACGTGTACAGCACGTACGACGGGACTAGAAAAACGACGTCCAATACACTGCAATGCAACCTTCGGCCGTGTAAATCCTTTCTGAGCATGCGCCATACTTAGTCCGTCCAACTTGCCTACACACGAGCGGACTGTCCGCTGAAACCAAGTTTGGACGGACAAAACCAAGTTTGGTCGGACAAAATTACGGAAATTCCAAAAGACAAAGTCCGTCAGACTGCCCGCTGAAAAAGTCCGCTGAAGCCCACACACGAGCGGATTGTCCGCTGAAACACGGTTCAGCGGACTAAGTTGGGCAGACAATCCGCCCGTGTGTACGCGGCCTAACTCTTGTTATTTCTTGAAATAGTCCCCCAGGCAATAAGCTCACCTTCATTCCCTACACTACCTCTTTTTCCCCACAAGATGCCAGTCTTCTGGCTTGAATAATAACCAGTATCACTAAACTTGAAAGACTGAGTGCAAAAGGTGAGTGCAGTTTGTGATTGAAGGGTGCTGTGGTTATGGATTTCAAGGAAGTGGGTCAGTAACAGTGTACTAGTGAATAGAATGGTGAATGCAGATGTACTGAAGACTTCTGAAAAGGTAAATATCAAAATATAAAAAGTACTGGCATTGGGGGCCACAAGAGAGGGTGGTAGATGAAGCTTTTCAGCGAATGTACTTCGTCCATTCCATGTGTGAGGGGTACACTGCCTGCCTAGGATTTTTTGGGTGGAAAGACTATACTGCCCAGGGTAGGCCACCTAGCAAAGATCTCTGGAGGGAATGTTGCAGGAATGCCTAAAATATTTAAAAATGCTCAATACAAGAAGGAGTCTAATATGGAAAATGCACTGAATGGTGGTCAATGTTATGGCATGAGGACTAAAGGCATTGTAGAGGGGGTGTGGCCAGCGCACGAGCTGAATGGAAGCTCTGTGAGAGAGCTCCGTGACACGAACGGGCATATTAGCGACAATTCACAGCGAATATCGGTAAAAAAAGCTCTATTTGTGGGAAAAAAAGGATGTCAATTTTGTTTGGGTGCAATGTCGGATGGCTGCGCAATTGTCAGTTAAAGCATCGCAGTGCCGAATGCAAAACGTGCTCGCCTCTGGTCAGAAAGGGGGTAAAATCTTCCGGGGCTAAAGCGGTTAAGTGGTTAAAGCACCATGACAAATAGAACTGTGCCCTGGACCATTGCTGTGATTACCAAGTAGATGATTAATAAAAGTGTCCTGTGAAGAGTGTTTAAACTATCTTTTGAAAGTAAAAGATTGAATGACTGGTAATCAGAGTCACGAGAATTCGTTATTGAGCAAGGACACAAATCTGGAACTATTGCCATATTAGACCAAGTGATTGCTATAGGGCCCACTGACATGGTGTTGGATCTGATTTCTCCAATCCTGTTTGATCATCTCTTAATTGGTTGCTGCATGATTCTGCTCTTTGAAGTATTGCATTTCTTTAAGGGATTTCTACTTTATCTATAGATTTATCTCTACTTTTTAGACTCCTTAATAGCGAACCGACAATGGATTAAAATTTTATAAAAACCTTCCCTTCAGTCTTGCACAGTTGTACAAACTCCTCTCCTGTACTGAAACTCTTTACTCTGATTGTACTGCATACTGTGAGAAGAACACTGTGACCTTATCACAGTGTTCATTAGAAAAGGCATAATTCCAAAAAATATTGCACTGTGCCTTTAAATCACAATCTATAATGTAAGTCATAAAGAAATACATACAAGTCCACCACTGATAATTCATAAATCCATCTGTGACCTCTTGTGAATTTCAACACCACATAGAAAACACCAGCCTCTTACTGGAACACAAGACCCCAAATTATAGGAGGTCTGTGTGGTGTTAGAGAAAAGCCAAATGCACTGTCATGTATGGACCAAATGATTCCCATTTGTCCCATTCCCCACAGGCCTCTCCAGCAGGGATATATCACAATAGATAGATATCATAGAAACTCCATAGCATTAAGACACATATACTATTTATTTATTATAGAGAAAAGGTATTCCCATTATGCAAAGTATTACAGAGCAGCATACAAACGGACCACCAGGGGTGTGATGAAGTCAGCACTAGCCACGCCCTGACATATTTCATCATAGGAGATGTTCTCAAATTGATCGGCTGCAATCTGTCAGAAAGAGCACACCTCATTCCCTGGCTGGAGAATGTCCATCATCATATAGCACTTTCCTCCCCAGCCCACCCTTTTCACTCATTGGATTTTAGTTCTTCCAATCATGGAGGCTCAGCGTCACATGTGGGTGTTACCTATGGTGGTCTGCATGCAAATGCAGGCTGCCTAGGTAATCCCCCTCCTCCAGACTGACACTCGCCCCCCATGTGGCATTTCAATATTTGCATAACTGATCCCAAAAGCCAGACCACTGCTTACATCAGGGCTGAGGTCTCTTTAGAGGAGTACTGAGGCAGGGTGCTGTGATGTCTTCAGGAAGCTATGTATAGTACCCAGCTGTCCCCTCCCACCAGCCATCATCTGCCTGCATTCAATAGAGAAGCACAAAGACCCAGTGATGATATCACTTGGTCTGAAATAAGGAAGGTTATTAAAACAGAAAGGTTTGATCTAAAACATGCATTAGTATGTTGAAAAGGAGGGTAAAAAATAAATCAGGTTTACTGCTTTGCGTTAACATAAATTAAATCTTCCTCAATACAAGAGGCAGTGCTTTTCCTAGCTACTTATTTTACAGTAGATCATCTTCTCCAAAGTCATCTGTGAAATCTGGCATGAAACCAGCATCGCAAAACAGGACAGCATGTGGTGGTGAAATATAGGTAGCTGTGCTAACATTCCCTTATGCCGCGTACACACAAGCGGAATGTCCTACAGAAAAAGTCCTACAGAAGCTTTTCATTGTATATTGCGATCGTATGTATGTCTCATCTGACTTTTTTATTTTTTACGAAAATTCTGACGGACCTAGAAATAGGAATTGGTTCCGTTGGAAATATTTAAAACATGTTCTAACAGGAAAAACGCTCGTCTGTATGCTGTTCCGATGGACCAAAGACGACACATGCTCTGAAGCAAGTACAAGACGGAAGCTATTGGCTACTGGCTATTGAACTTCCTTTTTGTAGTCCCGTCGTACATGCTGTACATCACCGCGTTCTTAACGGACGGACTTTGGTGTGATCGTGTGTACGCATGACAGTTTCATCGGAACTCTGTCAGGAAAATCTTCAGAGTTTATTCCGTTGGGAAAACCGGTCATGTGTACGCAGCATAAGAGTCTCCCACCGGGCTTTGGCCAAAAAAGCCCATGGCACGTTCACATAAGGTGGAACAAAACACAACAAGGCAGAACCATAATGGTTTAAGTTTGTATAATGTGTAGAAGGATTAGATCCTCTGTAAAGTTTTTACAGCTGCCTGTGTCCCCTTAAGGGAGATTTCCCTTCACTTCCTGTCCTAGAAGTGAGAATAAATTTCCTCAAAGTTAAAATTCCAGGTATCCAGGTTCCAGGAAATTTCCTGGTCAGAAGATACCTCTTCTACATCTGTGCCATAGACAACCATACAGTTTGGAATTGTATATCACTTTTATGGCCTCCGGAAAAAAAGGTTGGGAAAATCTCCCCAATCAGGACACAGGCAACAAGCAAAAAGAAGAGAATCAAACCCCTCCCTCTATCAACTGAAAAAAAAGCTGTATGCAATGTTGTTTTAAAAAATATATATTAAAAGTGTTTTTGCTGCATTTATTTTATTTGTATATGAGTGCCTAAAGGGTAAGCAGAAACTGCTTATTTGGTAATTATTTGGTAATCTAAAATTTCCTCATGGCTTTTTTGATAATGGAAAGTATTAAGGCTGACTCTGACCAATGGCGGCTGACCTGTTAGTATTTAGGCTCCAGCAAAATGGCGTCAGACCCACTTCCTGATGACACACGCTAGAGCGTGAAATGCATAGGAGCGAGGCCTGACACACATAACACTGGGAGCCCTCAACTTCCGCTCGGTAAGCTGAGGCACATTGCGCATGGCGCGAGTCACACAGCGGCGTCGGACCGGCTTCTGCTTCCCCTTGAGCGGCTTGTTTGCTGAACCTATGCTGGAATATGTAAGTGCTCATTTTAAGCAATTAAAAAAGCAATATCACACTATTTAATGCCTTTTGTGGCTCTCTGTGTTGGAGCTATTTCACAGAATCACTTGATACAAGTTGGTTGTATGCAGTAGAAGATATGCAAGGTGAAGACACTTACGTTTAAAATCTGCCTATTGGATTGGGATCCAGTTTCTTTTCCCTGAAGGGGATATATCATTGATCGTGGATTTCCCTATAAAATTCATGCTTTATGGTCACTCTGTGGCCGAGGCTATCTGGTGAGTGCATTTCATTATCACTTCAAGTGAAGCACTTTCATATCCAAGATTGTGAAGCACATTACACTTTAATTTATGGTGTTGGAGCATACACAAGAAGATTTGATCACATATGTTTATCATGGACATTTTTGATATATCGTTTACTTGTGCACTTTATTCATTGATTTACACTGTATACTCATTATTATTTGTCCATTGCGCCCTTCACTTATATTTTTTTTATGGAAAAAAAAAAAGATTTACCCAGGGCAGTGTTTTTCAACATTTTTCAGTCATGGGGCGCTTTAAAAGTTTGACAAACCTTGAGGCACCCCAGTCTATAATGAAAAATACATAAATGTTACTTATCTATGGGAAACCTGAGCCTGTGGTGACACAACCTCCTATGTGAAATGAACCTCACATTAGAGGTCCCTCCCTTCACATCAGAGGTCCCCTGCTTCACGCCAGAGGTTCCCTTATTACATCAGAAGTTCCTCATCACATGACAGGTTCCGCCACCACATCAGCGGTCCTCCCATTACATCAGAAGCTTCACTTCACATCATAGTCCCTACTATCACATCACTGTCTGGGTCCCCATTGTGGAGATTTACCCCTCACTTCCTCCGGGGTCAGAAGGACAGGAAGTGAGCAGTATTTCTCCCATAGCTACCCAGACAGCAATAAATAAGGGTCACGGTGCCCAATGCGAACTGCAGAGTCTCTTTCCAGGGATGAATGCTTTAGAGAACTACTAGGATTCCCCAAAATGGTTAGACGGGAACCCATCCTGAGAGAAATATGAAGGTGCCCATAGCTGACCGTCATCTGAAATGGCTAGACTCCTGGCTGGCTCTGGCTTCCAAGCTTTCTTCATCACTGCATGTTTATTCAGAACTTCTGTTCTAACTTGATCCCAATCAGTGATGGAGAATGAACAAAAACCAATGGATCAGGATAATAGCCAGGCAACTAGTATATTCAGAAGGAAACGTCAGCAGTCCCAGTCAGTGGCGTAACTAGAACCTTCAGGGCCCCGATGCAAGAAACCATGGAGGGCCCCCCGAGCCCCGGACAAAGCTCTTTTCTCTGAGTCCGATGGTGTTACACCACATCCCGGTCACAAGTGGGTGGCTGCATATAAAGGAACCGATTTCTCCATTTCCCCCACTTCTTCTCCTCTCCCACCCACAGGCATTCAGCGGCTGCAGGAGGACAATGGAGAGACTGGTTCCTCTTTGTCGGTATTTCACAATCTTTTTCCAGTCAGGGCACCCCTGAAGTATACCCCTAGGTGAATGAGGCTGCACTCAAAACCCCCTGCAACTGTGCGCACTGCATGCAGTTGCAGCATAGTGATGATGCATTTAAGGGGTTAAAACAGGTGGTCAGTAGGCAACACATTGCCTCTCTACCGGCTGTCAAATGCCTCTGAAAAGCGATCTGAGCATGGATCGCTTTTCGGAGAAACAGCATTTTACATACATGTAAACACACACATATAAACCAGTGGCAGCTGGTGCTCAAAATTTTTAGGGGGTGCAAACAAACTGAAAAATTCAGAAAAAAACATCAATTACAGCCACTATGCCATCAAATGTCACCACTGTTCCCATCAAATGCAATTGGTGTGCCCATCAAATGCAATTGGTGTGCCCATCAAATGCAATTGGTGTGCCCATCAAATGCCGCCACTGTGAATCCCCACCACCCGCTTGCTGTCTGCCTGCCACTTACCCTGTCTTGGTGGGGCAGCGGGTGATGGCCACAAGCAGGGTCCTCCATGCATCTCCTTCCATCCTCTTCTCCCGTCCTCTCCTCCTGATAGGTGTCCAATAGCTGCACCTATCGTTTCAGCCAATCAGGTGATGGCTAACAGACCCGCACACCTGATTGGTGGAGAGGCGGTTCAGTGTTAAGTGAATATTAATTTACTTTTCTAACACACCATGGCCAGCCAAAACATTATGACCCTCAGCCAGGGTGCATTACTCATGTATACAAGTCCTCATTGATAACTGTCCGGATATTTGCAAAGCAGCTATAAAATAATGGAGGAGATACTGGGGATTAGTGAAGACATCCAATTCCACATCTTCATGGAATCCATCAACTGGGAAGAACTAGAGAAAGGGAAAGCATCGCCCCTGTTCCAAGTGGACAAGGTAAGTACCCAAATCCTAATGGGATGATATTACTATATATCTGATAGATTGGAGCAATGCTGGGTCCTTACAGATAATGTAGGGAACACAAACGTAATCAAGCCTGCAGGAAAACCTTACAGACTATCCAGTCAATTGTTCCCTTTTCCATGAGAGGAGAAGATAAGAACATAACTTTCTAGGCACCAGACACAATGGTGCACAGTTGAGAGGTTGTGAGTGGAAGAGAGATGGTACATGATACAATGTCACCCATCACCATGTGGTGGAAGTGACGGCCATAGACACATAGGGGTTGATTTACTAAAACTGAAGAGTGCAAAATCTGGTGCAGCTCTGCATAGAAACTAATCAGCTTCCAGGTTTTTTGTCAAAGCTTAATTGGACAAGCTAATGTTAGTAGCTGATTGGCTACCATGCACAGCTGCACCAGATTTTGCACTCTCAATTTTAGTAAATCAACCCCATAGTCTGCGTTTAGATTTATGTCCTATCTGTTCTCTCACTACAGGGAAATGAGGAAGAAGAGATTGGCTCTAGTCTGTATTGGGAGAGCTGATAATTATTAAACAATACGTCCAGAGATTTATAAACATTGAATATGACGCATTGTGTTTTCTTTTTACAGCCCATGGACATGGAAATGGATGACCGACTTTCTCCATCGGCTATAATGCCAGAAACATCAAAGAATCCAGGAGAGGAGATATACATACTCAATTTCACATACATCAACAGCATGTGAGTCTGCATTAGACAATGATATCGTCCTGCGAAGATTCAGAAATAACAATTCTACGAATTCTGACAATTTCTTAACATCACAGAATTTTTACCACCATTCTTTTCACCACAGATGGCTGATCCAGGGAGTAATCTGATCGCCTTCGGGGGTCAGGAAGGAATTTTTTCCCTATTGGAGCAAATTATACTATAAGGGCTTCATAAGGGTTTTTTTTGTCTTCCTCTGGATCAACAGGTGAGTTCCATACTGTACCATCAGCTGTACTTACCTCCCAGGGTGATGAACTGTTAGTGCCCACAGAGCCTGTGTAGTGGTCCAGTGTTATATTCTTAATATCTAAATTTTAATTGGCTTTATTATACTTTATTCAGAATATAAGTTTTCCATATTGTATGAAAGAAACTTTGAGACAATAAATTCTATGTTATGACTTGCGATAATTGAAGAAGTAAACATTTAAAACCTGTCAGGATTTTGAGGAATATTGTATATTTTATATAAGCTTTTCTTAAGAGTAAATGAAAGTTTGCATAGAGACTTAAATCCCCCTTCCCCCTTACATCCTGTCATTAGAATGTGGAGCTGTGTTCTCCTTAGCCCACACCTTTGTTAAGAAGGAGTTATCTTTCGGGCGGGAGATTAGAGCCTGTTAATATAGTATATTCAGCAGACTGGCTCGGTCTCTTGATGATATGCAACCTAGGAAGACACATGTCTTGCACTCAGAGATTTCCAGCATACAAAGGGTTATTCCGCCATTTTAAATGAGACATGATTATTATTGTACTATTTTTGTAAGTATCCTTTTCTATTTTAAATGTGTACAAATAAATACACATTTTTGAATTACGCTGACTCAGATCTAATTAAGGAAATTCGTCTCACAAGATTGATCGATCTCAACATATATATTTAAGACTTTGAAATATTTTACATTATTATCAATTTATTTCATCCAGGGATTTGAAATCCTTGCCCTTCTCCGTCCGGATTTCAAAGCTACTACACAGGCACTGTACCCACTGACAGCGCACCACAGATGGTTGATCCACATAATAATCCGATCAACTGGGAGTTATGGAATTTACCTGCAAAACATGCCATCATCAATTCCTATACATACAGAAGAGACCACCAAGGACTTTTGTTCTGCACCTACAGCATCTCTCTTGATAGAAACCATCAAGCTTTGTGTCCTGTGTAAAAAGACAAGATGACACCACCAAGAATTTCTTCCCTGTAGCTGCAGTGTTTATATGCTGGAATCGCTACGCTTTATTCTGGGGGAAAAAAAAAAAAACTGGCCAGAGAGGGATTACTTTGATGCAGTTGGTCAGCTTAAACATGTATTGCGATACATGTGAACCAAAAATCCCTTTTTATGCAACTATTTATTCAATTTATTTGAAATGGAAAGGGTGTATAGCAATGTGCAGAGCATTGATTTATAGATTCTTTTCTCCCAACACAGTGCACCACAACGCAAAGTCGCTTGTTGCGGTGCACTGCACATTCTGTTGTGCAGATTTGGAAAAAAATTCTGGAACAAGATAGATCAAGCAGAAGATTGTTTACTAGGAGCAATGCCATTTAATGTGAGCCTCTCATTAAAGATATATTCTTTAACACTAATCAGCTGCACTGGTCGGAGTCAAAGCATAATCTATAACCATGTCTTTGCTACAAGTCACCCCAGTATCTTCTGATACTCCAGACTACACCCAATTTGGTCTACTTACACTTCTGTTCATTCTCAAGTACATTTGGACAATATTACAGGTCATCCTCCATTATACCAATACTCCAGGCCACCCTCTGGCCCAGTCTGCAAATCCTACAGCACTTCTCATTGGGTTAGCAGGGGTGCCAACAGATGCTGTTTGTGGATAGGTGGGGGCTGTCAGGTGAGCTTTCCAGTTCCCCATCATTTCTAATAGCAGCCCAGCCTAATCCTGTAATCTGTAGTCGGGTATTTTCTGCCTTTCACATCGTTGGCTGAACACAGAGACCAGCCAGCTGTGCAGAGGCGGCAACTCACAAATCTGGTTGTGATGAGGATATCAGAATGTTTGATACTTTCATAGGGTGGTGCACACCTGCCAGACTGTAGGTTAGAGTCGACTCTTTGGTTCTGATAAGCGTACATTTCTGGAATCTGGAAATGTGTAAATTGTATTGATATACAATGGAAACATAGGGCACACTTCTACAGATGTAGTGATGATACCTGATTGTATACTAACACTTGCCATTATTACGCTTTAAAGATTTCTATCAACATTTTATTCTGTAAAAATAAATATTTTCTATTTTTATATCCTGATTTTTTTTTTTTTTTTTTTTAAAGTCCTGAAGTATTACATAGTAGTCATTTTTTTTTTTTAGCCAGTTCTCTATCCATTTACAAACCGATCTTTCTAGGCCTGTAGACTTTACCTTACACATGAGCCATGTGTGGGGAACTGTATCAATCATTTTTTCAAAATCCAAGTATACCACGTCCACCGCCACCCCTCTGTCCCAAGTATACCACATCCACCGCCACCCCTCTGTCCCAAGTATACCACGTCCACAGCCACCCCTCTGTCCCAAGTATACCACAGCCACTCCTCTGTCCCAAGTATACCACGTCCACAGCCACCCTTCTGTCTAAGTATACCACAGCCACCCTTCTGTCTAAGTATACCACAGCCACCCCTCTGTCCCATTGCGCAGTCATGCTACACTGTACCCAAATGACATTTTTTATCATTTTTCTTACCACAAATAGAGCTTTCTTTTGGTGGTATGTGATCACCTCTACGGTTTTTATTGTTTGCTAAACAAATAAAAAAATACTTTTTTTTTTTTTTTTGTTTCAGTTTCAAAACTTTGTAAATAAGTAAGTTTTCTCCTTCACTGACGTGCACTGATGAGGTGACATTGATGGACACTGATATGTGGCACTGATGGGCGACACGGATGGGCACTGATAGGTGGCACAAATTGGCAGTGATAGCTGGCATGGATAGGTGGCATTGTATTATACTGTACTAATGGATGCCAATCAGTGATGCCCATTGTGGGCACTGATTGCATCCATTGTGGGCACTGACTGGCATCCCTGGTGGTCTAGGGGGGCATACCGGGTGCTGGGCATGTCTGGTGGCATCCCTGGTGGTCCAGTGTGGGCATCCTCGGGGCGGCTGCGCTGATAATCAATCAGCACAGACCCACCTGTCAGAGGAGCAGTCGATCGGCTCTCCTCTACTCGCGTCTGACAGACGCGAGTGAGGAAAAGCCGATCACTGGCTCTAAGTTTTTACACTGTGATCAGCCGTGATTGGACACGGCTGATCATGTGGTAAAGAGTCTACGTCGGAGACTCTTTACCGAGATCGTAGTTGCGGGTAAAAGACTGACACCCCGCAACAACGATCGCTACGATGCACACCCCCGGACGTCCGATCAGGATTTTGAAACCACTTTGCCGCCGCGTTTCTGCTATAGGGCGGGCGTCAAGTGGTTAAAATATTTTTTTTTCCGGCAAGAAATAGGTTGGACTTTTTTCAACCTCACCCACTATGTAACTATATAAGAACTCATCTATGTGGTCTTTTATTAAACTCTCCAGTATCAAGGGCATAGTAAATCAGGACTAGGAGTGCATGGGTTGTCTCAGCCAATTGAAAGGGGTTTCTCTGCCCTTGGCCAGCTGGGAGAGCCTATTTATTTGGGAGGAGTCAGGTGATCGGGGTTCTGTGCCACCTGGACGGCTGTCTGGGTGGACATGGGTTGAAAAGCTCTCAGCTTCTAGGTCAGAAACCTGAGGCCTATCCAGGAGTACCTGGCTGCTAGGCGGTCTGAGGCCTATCCAGGTTGGAAGCAAGCAGGTTGGGGCTTCAGGCTTGGAGCCCAACCAAGTTGCAGGGGTTCCGCCAGCCAGAGAACCAAGTAGTTGCCACAGGTGAAGGAAAGCAGTTACCGTCAGAGACGACCACTCCTGTCGACCAAAGGCAAGTGAGAACCAGTGTCAGAGGTAGGGATGAGCTTTGAGTTTGACTCGAACATTGCCTGTTCAGCGAACAGTGAACAATTTGGGCTGTTCGTGGCAAATTCGAAAAGCCGGAACACCCTATACACGTCTATGGGAGAAATCTAAAGGGCTAATATGCAAGTCACTGTCTTAAAAATTGTTTGGGGACCCGGGTCCTGCCCCAGGGGACATAAATCAATGCAATTTATTTTTTTTTTTTAATTGCCGTTTTTTCAGGAGCAGTGATTTTTTATTTTTTTTTCCAATAAAATATTTTATTGATTAAGAAAGGAATGAAGATACAAATTCATATATTGTGAATGAAAAGTTACATAGAATCACAAACAACAATAATAATAACATGGGAATATAAAATAAAGAAGGAACATCTCTACCACTGACAGAGAAGAACAAGAAATCTAGTATCATTAGACAAACAATCGTGAATATTCAGTAGAGGATTTAAAATTTAGCCAACAAGACCAAATATTCAGAAATTTATCAGGTGAATCCTTGGATTGATGAATGAGGTCTTCCATGGTAGCAATACGTCAAAACCATTCTGAAATTGAAGGAGTAACAGCAGACTTCCAATATTTTGGGACACACATTTTAGCAGCATTTAATAAATGTAAGGTTAATGATTTTCGATAAGTGGATTTTGGCATAGAAGAATGGTGTAAAAGCATTTGAGCAGGAGAAAAATCCAATGGGTATGATGTAATTAAAGATGTTAAACGGTGAACCTCCTTCCAAAAAGGTTGAATTAAGGGGCAAGACCAAAATAAATGCAATAGTGAACCATTGAGATCGGTACATCTCCAACAGTTAGGAGGAAAAGAAGAAGACATTTTATGCAACCAAACAGGAGTATGATACCATCTGGAGAAAATTTTGAAGTTATTTTCTTGAGCAGAAACATTTGGTGAGCCTTTGTGAATGTAAGAATAAATATTTTCCCATTCTGCATCTGATAATTCAATATTAAGATCATTTTTCCAATGTTTACAGGCGAGATTGGATTTAGGTGAGTGAGTGGAAAAAAAAAGTGAATACATATTAGAAATCAAATGTTTTTGAGGTTCCAATCTAGTGCAAAAATGTTCAAAGGGAGTACGTTTTCTAGAATAAGAAGTACGAGTGCGAGGATCATTCAAAAAATGTCTAATTTGTAGATATGACCAATATGGAAAAGAATGATCTGGAAAAAGTAAATTAAGATCTTTGTAGGAAATAAAAGAATTGTCACGAAAAAATTTGTCAGCTCTGATAATATCATTAGATCGAAATCCTTTCAGAAAAGATACTGTCATTCCCGGAGGGAAATCCGGATTTTTACAGATAGGCGTAAGAGGACCGGAAACGGAAGATATATTACAGGTGTCACACAATTTACGAAATATTTGTAAGGTGGTAGGAATGAAAGGATGTTTTTTACATTCCAATGGTACATGAGTCGTAGAAGTCCATGGCAAGTGATGAAGAGGCACATTAGAGAATGCATGTTCAATAACAACCCAAGCCTTAGTAGTTAAATGAACATTCCAATCAATAATTCTCGTCAAATGGCAAGCCCAGTAATATTTAGTGAAATTTGGAAGACCAATGCCTCCTTTAAGTTTGGGTAAATTAAGTCTCTCAAAGCTAATTCTAGGTTTAGATTTGCCCCAGATAAATTCAGAACAAGTACAATGGATGGAAGTAAAAAAGGCTCTGGGTATTTTGATAGGTATGGTTTGCAAAACATACAATAATCTAGGTAGTATGTTCATTTTAATTATTGAGGCTCTGCCAAACCAAGAAAAAAGTCCAGAGGACCAAGATTTTAAGTCTTTTTGAATATTTTGTAAAATTGGTATGTAATTTTTAGAATACAAGTCAGAGAGGGATGAAGGTAATTGAATGCCTAAATAAGTAATGGAATTGAAGTTCCATTTAAAGGGAAAATTAGATTGACATATAGATATCGATGTAGAATCCAAAGATAAATTCAATGCTTCTGATTTAGAAAAATTTATCTGTAGATTTGATAATTTCTTAACCAGTTGCCGACCGCCGCACGACGATGTACGTCGACAGAATGGCACGGGCAGGCATATGGGCCTTCCCGCGGGGGGGGGGGGGGCTGATCGCCCCCCCCCCCCCCCGGTGCCAGCGGCGGTCGGATACCGTGCAGGAGCGATCCGGGATGAGGGGGCGGCCATTCATTCATGGCCACCCCCTCGCGATCGCTCCTGACGAATGGAAGTGCAACATGACATCACTTCCTCTCCTGTAATGTAAACACAGGCAGAGGAAGTGATGTAATCTCTCCTCCGTGTCTGTGTTTTTCGTTCCGGCACCGAGGAGAGAGGATCGGTGAGTTGCACCAACACTACACTACACAGTAGAACATGCCAGGCACACTCTCACCCCCCCTTCACCCCCCGATCACCCCCCCCCCCCAATCACCCCTGCACCCCCAGTCACAGTGACACCAATTGCATTTTTATTTTTTATTTTTTTATTATTGCATTGGTGTCATTTGTGACTGTAATAACTGTTAGGGCAGTTAGGGTTAGCCCCCCCCAATAAAGGTTTAACCCCGTGATCACCCCCTGTCGCCAGTGTCACTAAGGCTGGGTTCACATTGCAGCGGTTTATGAGAACGGATGTGATTCGCACCGCACTGCAGTGCAATTCACATCCGATCTCTGTGCGATGCGAGTTCAGCCATACAGATAGTATGGCTGAATTCGCATCGCACCCGCCGCAAACTCGCACGGGACCCTTTTTTTGGTCTGCAGCAGAATCGGATCGCATGGGTGTTCACACCATGCGATCCGATTCCTGTCCGAGTTTGCAGATCGCACTGCGATATGCGAACTGATCTGGGGGTGTCATTAACATTTCACTGACACTCCTAGCAGTTCGCATAGGGCAGTGTGAACTTCCGCCGGGAGGCATGCGATGCGGGAACTCGCTGTCACGTACCTGGTTGGAGAGCCCAAGTGTGCAGGGAGCGGCGCCTCGTAAGCCTCCGGCTCGAGAGCCCCTGGAGGTGGGAACAGGGTTTCAGGAGTCCGGAGGACACAAGTGCCAGGCTTGATAGCAGGTAGTAGGTAAGCCGGAACAGGTGGTAGACTGGAACGGCAGGTGCAACCAGCGCTGGGTGCTGAACTGGAACTGCAGGACAGCTGGCACAGGTGAACAGGCAGGAACCGCAGAAGTAGTCGGTGCTGGACTTCAGGTAGGTAGGCAGGCGTGGTCTGGGACGAGCAGGGTCGGCAACAATCGGGCAGCAGAGGTACAGAGCAGAAGGCAGAAGCGAGGTCAATCAGGCAAAGGGTCGGAGGCAGGCGGCAAACAGGCAAGGTCCAGGAACAGGCCGGGTACAGGATCAGGAGCACACACACAGGAACGGATAGCAGGAGTCTCGGGAACGCTGTAGACAGGACAGCACTGAGGAGCAGGAGCAGGTCCCTTAAATAGGCAATTGGGCGCCACGAACGGTCGCACGGTACGTTTGCGTACCCCCGCAGGTAGCCGTGCTCCCGTTCGTGACCCCGCGTACCCGCGTACGCCCGTTCGGCTCGTCGCGCACCCGCGTGCGCCCGCTCGTGTCAACGCGCACCCGCGTGCACCTGTTGGGGACTACATGCACTCGCGTGCGTTCGTTAGCGCCGACCCGAGTCCGAAGGCGCCGACGATCCCCTTGTACGGGGAACCTGCGGGTAAGTCTTCCTTGAACGACCGGGATAGTGGCACGACCGTGACACTCGCCGCGGATTTGTGGCGTTCCCGCATCGCTCCAGTGTGAACCCAGTCTAATAAGCGATCGTTTTTCTGATCGCTGTATTAGTGTCACAGGTGACGCTAGTGAGGCAGGTAGGTATTTAGGTTCGCCGCAGCTTTTTATAGCGCCAGGGACCCCCATATACTACCGCATAAAGCCCCCTGATTGCCCCCTAGTTAACCCTTTCACCAGTGATCACCATATAACTGTTACAGGTGATGCTGGTTGGTTAATTATTTTTTTTATAGTTCCAGGGCACCCGCCATTTATTACCTAATAAAGGTTTAACCCCCTGATCACCCAGGGAGTGATATAAGTTTGAGGGTCAGATAAGGTCTGCGTCGCCCCAGGCAGCGTCAGGTTAGTGCCAGTACCGCTAACACCCACGCGCAAAGCATACACCTCCCTTAGTAATATAATATCTGATCAGATCTATATTAGCGTCGCCAGCAGTTTAGGTTTCCCAAAACGCATTGTTAGCGGGATCAGCCCAGATACCTGCTAGCACCTGCGTTTAGCCCCTCCGCCAAGCCCAGCCCAGCCCAGCCCACCCAAGTGCAGTATCGATCGATCACTGTCACTTACAAAACACAACGCACATAACTGCAGCGTTCGCAGAGTCAGGCCTGATCCCTGCGATCGCTAACAGTTTTTTTTGTAGCGTTTTGATACAGTCGCTAACAGCCTAGGTGCTTTTTTACCTGTGAGTCTCACTAGTGTACCCCTAAATTTAGGGGTGTCTACTTTCCAAAATGGGGTCATTTGGGGGGGTTTGTGCCATCTTGGCATTTTATGGCCTTCAAAACTGCGATAGGTAGTGAGGAGTGAAATCAAAAATTTACACCCTTAGAAATTCTGAAGGCAGTGCTTGGTTTTTGGGGCCCCGTACGCGGCTAGGCTCCCAAAAAATCCCACACATGTGGTATCCCCGTACTCAGGAGAAGCAGCAGAATTTATTTTGGGGTGTCATTTCACATATGCCCATGGCATGTGTGAGCAATATATCATTTAGTGACAACTTTGTGAAAAAAAAAAAAAAGAAGTTTGTAATATTCCCGCAACTTGTGGCAAAATATAAAATATTCCATGGACTCAACATGCCTCTCAGCAAATAGCTTGGGGTGTCTACTTTCTAAAATGGGGTCATTTGGGGGGGTTTTGTGCCATCTTGGCATTTTATGGCCTTCAAAACTGTAATAGGTAGTGAGGAGTGAAATCAAAAATGTACGCCCTTAGAAAGCCTGAAGGCGGTGCTTGGTTTTCGGGGCCCCGTACGCGGCTAGGCTTCCAAAAAGTCAACCACATGTGGTATCCCCGTACTCAGGAGAAGCAGCAGAATGTATTTTGGGGTACAATTCCACATATAACCATGGCATGTGTGAGCAATATATCATTTAGTGACAACTTTGTGTAAAAAAAAATAAAAAAAAATTTCCAAAAAAAAATTAAATAAATTCCAGAAAACGTACCTTAGTTTGTAGATGTGACAACTTTTGCACGAACCAATAAATATACAGTTATTGACTTTTTTTTTACCAAAGACATGTGGCTGAATACATTTTGGCCTAAATGTATGACTAAAATTGAGTTTATTGGATTTTTCTAATAACAAAAAGTAGAAAATATAATTTTTTTTCAAAATTTGCGGTCCTTTTATGTTTATATCGCAAAAAATAAAAATCGCAGAGTCAGTCAAATACCTTTAAAAGAAAGCTCTATTTGTGGGAAAAAAAGGACGCAAATTTTGTTTGGGTACAACATTGCATGCCTGCGCAATTACCAGTTAAAGCAGCACAGTGCCAAATTGTAAAAAGACCTCTGGTCATTGACCAGCAAAATGGTCCGGTCTGAAAGTGGTTAAACAACTCAAAATCTTTGAGAATATTTGGTAAGGTAATGTGAGGGTTGGTAAGAAATAAAAGAATATCATCAGCAAATGCTGCAATTTTATAAGTATGTTGATCAATAGTGACACCTGTAATATCGGGATTAGATCTAATGCGGTGTAAAAAAGGTTCTAGAGTAAGAACAAATATCAAAGGAGATAAAGGGCAACCCTGACGAGTACCATTAGAGATCGGGAAGGCTTTCGATAGGTGACCATTAACCCTAACTTGGGCAGTGGGAGTGGAGTATAAGGCAAGAATAAAGTTCAACATACGATGTGGGATACCAAGTATTCTAAGACATTCTGTCATAAAATCCCAGGCCACCCTATCGAAAGCCTTCTCCGCATCCAGGGATAAAAAAAACATTAGTATCTATAGAGGTCATCCCAGGAGCAGTGATTTTAATAATGATTAAAGTGAAACAATAAAAGTGTAATATTCCTTTAAATTTCGTACCTGGAGATGTCTATTGTATGCCTGTGAAGGGGCGCATGTTTCCCGTGCTTAGAACTGTCCCTGCACAAAGTGTCATTTCGTAAGGAAAAAAAGTCTTTTAAAATCACTTTCCATTGTCGGCTCCCGTAATACAGAGAACACTCAATGAGTGTTCTCTGTATTAGCCGACAATTCATTCATTGATAAAAAAAATAAAAAAATAAATAAAGCGTGGGGGTTCCCCTAAATTCAATTACCAGGCCCTTCAGGTCTGGTATGGATATTAAGGGGAACCCCACATCAAATTAAAAAAAATTGACGTGGGGTCCCCCTAAAAATCCATACAAGACCCTTTATCCGAGCACGCAACCTGGCAGGCCGCAGGAAAAGAGGGGGGACGAGAGTGCCCCCCCTTCTCAACATTGGAAGGATGCTTTGGGGGTCTGTGATCCCTCAAAACACCATGTCCCCATGTTGATGTGGAGAAGGGCCTCATCCCCACAACCCTGGCCGGTGGTTGTGGGGGTCTGCGGGTAGGGGGCTTATCAGAATCTGGAAGCCCCCTTTAACAAGGGGACCCCCATATCCTGGCCCCCCCATTTGAAATGGTAAGGGGGTACAAAAGTACCCCTACCATTTCACAAATTAAGTGTAAAAATGGTTAAATAAGACAAACACACTTTTGAAAAATTCCTTTATTAAAAATAAAAAATAAAGATTCCAGCGGTGATAATCCACTCTTGCTATCCAGCGACGGATGATCATCTCTCCGGGGTCCAGCGATGGCTGATCTGATCCAGCGACGGGTGATTTTCAGTCCAGCGCTGTCCATACATCCGTCTTCTATCTCCACTGCGGAGATCCCAGCGCTGACGTTTCTTATATTAGGAGGGCGGGGCCACCTGTCACCTGACCCCGCCCCCTCTGATGCTGATGAGGGAAGCCATGGGGTTCCCCAGTGACGTATGGGTGACCCCGCCCCCCTCTGATGCAACGCACCTGCAAGCAAGCCCTCCAGGAAAAGACTTCAAGCTCAGTGTGTTTAGAGAATATATACAGTCTCCTCAGCATGCCATCAGGGCCCAGTTCTCTGGGATTGGCCAGGGCTGCATGAATATTCATTCTGCCATCTGCCTAGCTCCACACCTATGATCCAGAAGGTTCTCACAGCTTTTCTGGAAAGCAGTGGGAGTAAAGAGGTCTTCTCAGCTGTTGCTAGTCTAACTAGTCAAAGGCAGCTGCACTGAATACAGTGTGACTAGCTAAATCAAGACAACTCCACAGAACACCATGAGCCAACTAAATCTATATATTTAATCCTAGCAACTTGATTAGGAGGGCGCTTTAGATATTTCTCTTCAAATAAGCTGGAGCAGTTGGCTTAGTTTTTTTATTTCTCTGTTCACTCACATACAAATAAAAGACAGCAAAATAACTTTCCACAAGCCCTTACCACGATGACCAGAACTGGAGTATTTTTAATCTTTTCATCCGCTGCAGCCAACACACCACATATGTAGAGAAAGGAAATGGTTTTACTATATTCACACATCTTTGTTTCTCAGTAGCTGACAATGAGAGGCACAGGACAGAATACAGACAATAACAACTTTGAAAAAGTCTATCTGAGACTGTTTTCCCTTATTTCATTTTTGTTATCAGAAATTCCACCTAAAAACTTGTATTACAATTATGGTTTGTGGCTAGACTCAAGTTCTTCCGATTACCCCACCATAGACCCAAATTAAAAAGCCATTATTGACTATAAATCTGGTGGTTGAGTCTTACCAATAGACTTTTTCCTAACACTGTTTTTCTTCACTAAAGATGATGTATTACAATACATTATAAACACTTCTCTTGCAAGAGGGAAGCCATTCTCCTGAGACCCGTTTGTGATAATGGTACATTACGTGATATGAATTAGGATAACACTGTAGAACGCACAGGAAGTTATTAGCTCATTGGGTTTTTTATATGTTGAACAGGTATTTTTGCCCCATTTGTTCAAATATAACAAAACATTTCAATAGTTTATATAACAGGCCAAAATAAAGTAATAAGAGCTGTTCACATACACAGAAAGGTTTACATACACTTCGGTGGTATCATTAATTATTTAGCTCATCGGTGTTCTGCAATATAAATCATATCAGATTTATTTCCCAAACAGTGCCTTGAAAAAGCATTCATTCCCCTTGACATTTTCCACACTTTATCATATTACAACCAAAAACAGAAATGTATTTTATTGGGATTTTATGTGAAAGACCAACATAAAGTGGCACATAATGTGAAGTGGAAGGAAAATAAATGGCTTTCAAATTTTTCACAAATAAATATCTGAAAAGTGTGGCGTGCATTTGTATTCAGATACCCCTGTAATGGATGTGATTAAAGCGGGAGTTCCGCCGTTTTTTGTTTTTAAAAGTCAGCAGCTACAAATACTGCAGCTGCTGACTTTTAAAATAAGGACACTTACCCGCCCAGCACGCCCGCGATGTCGGCACCCGAAGCCGATCTCTCGATCGTCTCTCGGGTGCTGCCGTCGCCATCTTCGGTATGGGAATAAGGAAGTGGAGCCTTGCGGCTTTACTTCCTGGTTCTCTACTGCACATGCGCAATAAGGATGGTCCCCACTGTCTCTGGGATCCGTGTGTTTCCCAGGAGACAGCGGGGGACCCGCAGGAAGTGGCGTAAATACCCGCAGATTCTGCGGATATCTATGCCGGAAGTGGGTGCAAATACCTGTACTATACAGGTATCTGCTCCCCCCACCCACTTTAGGGTGGAGCTCCGCTTTAAGGGAATCATGAAACATCTTCAACTGAATATATGAGTACATGTTTTATATGCCTGACATATCAGCTTCAGTTTCTCAGTTTATCAGCCTTAAGACATATTCAGATATTTTGCAAACTCACCCTTCCCTAGCTTAGGAACTGGACTGACAGTCAACAGTTAACGAAAAGTTTGCACCTGCTTCTGAGAATACATTCAAAATATAACAACATAACACCAACGGTTTAAAAAAGAAGCAAGAACATGGCTACTTCCTCATGGACGTCCCAGCTAAAGGCCAAAACTTTGTCACGTACTTTTTATTTGTGGTTTGTATGCTCCAGTCTTGTTGACGTATCTCTTAATCTTTAATGGAATTGTATAAAAATCTTGAGAAGCGGAAATATTAAACAGACTTTTGAGTGTCAGCTTAATCACTTCAAAGCGTGCATGCTTTTATATTCAATCTGATATAATAATAGCAGATTTTTGTTCTGAATCCAAAACACCCCTAACTAAAATATAGTGGAACCACTTCAGAAGTCACATAATTAGTAAATAGAGTCCACCTGTGTGTATAAATACAGCTGTTCTGTGAAGCCCTCAGAGGTTTTTTTAGAGAACCTTAGTGAACAAACAGCATCATGAAGGCCAAGGAACACTCCAGATGTCAGGGATAAAGTTGTGGAGAAATGTAAAGCAGGCTTGGGATATTTTTTTAGAACCTAAGATTTGAACATCTCACAGAGCACTGTTCAATCCATCATCCGAAAATGGAAAGAGTATGGTACAACTGCAAACCTACCAAGATATGTCCGTCCACCTAAACTGACTAAACTGACACCTAAACTTTTTTTTTTGTTTTGTGTTTTGTCTGGAATGTCTGGGCGCATTGCCAGACTGCCACCCCTTTCTACTAAATATGGACTGCACTATTTTATTTTTATATCAGATTTATGATATGGTGGTTGTTACTGCAGGGACAATTATAGGTTCCCGGTTTTGTACACATTCATTTATGACATATATTAATGTGCTGTTTAATTAATGTTTCTATTATTATACTTCTTGTTTGCAGACTCTTGCCTTCCTTAGCCCTTTCCCCCCCAGTTTGGCCAGCCTGGACTTGTGGGTGTTTTTTTTTCCCCCGTCGATTGGTGTGACTCGGAGGGGTTTGATTGGCGGCTCACGTTGTCTGGTGGCCGTGCTGTCCTCCTCCCTTGCATGCAGCCTGGCTGTTCCTAAGCCATAGGGTTGCAAGCGCAGATGTCCGCGCATGCACCGTTCGGCCTGGGCACGGTTCGGGCTCACGCACGCTGATATCGTGCGCGACCACCACCTCGGTGTATTTTGGATTGGACTTTATTTATTTTATATATATCATAATTCTTTTGATGAATGTATCACTTGTTTATTACTGTTATTAGAGCAAGGATTTTTTTCACTTATTTATTTTGGTGGGTGCTTGCTTTAGTTTTATTAATTAGGGATTTTTTCACCACTACCTGGATATTGTTTGTATTTATTCATCTAAGATTTTTTCATGTCACTTTGAAGGATCTTTTTATCTATTTACGTCACTTTAGTTACATTATTTATTTAATTGAATGTATTAATAATTTTATTTATTCACATAATTTATTTATTGTTAATTTATATAGTTTGGTTTTATAGTGCAAAGAAAGTGCAGCACTAATAAATGCCAAATATACTGGACGCCAACAATACGCAGGCAAGATGTCATACAAAAAAAAAAAATTCTCGAAAAAATCCTCGGAGGTAATGACATTTAAACTGCGTATGGCCCCAGGGGAAAAGGAGCAGACAGGAGATCCTGTCTATCACAGTGGGGGTAAATAACTAGTGATCCCTCAAATTTCAGCGTGGAGTTGAAGTTGCATGATATGAACATGGGCAGGAAGGGATGTATATCCTCCAATACAAGGGAACTTGTAGTACAGGATTAAACAGCAGGTCAATGTCGGTAGAAAAGATGCTGTTGGACCTGGGAACAGTGAGTCTTGCTGTATTCAACATCCAGGTCTGCAAGCATGGAATATTACATAAAAGGCCAGATTTGTGGAGTGCATGACAATTAGTTGTCCTGTGGACAGAGTAGCAAAAAGAAAGCCATTGTTGAAAGAAAGCGATACGAAGTCCCAGTTGCAGTTTGCGAGAAGCCATGTGAGGGACACAGCAAGCGTGTGGAAGAAGGTGCTCTAGTGAGATGAGACCAAAATTTTACTAATTGACCTAAAAGCAAAAACGCTATGTGTGACAGAAAACGAATCCTGCACATCACCCTGAACACACCATCCCCACCGTGAAACATGGTGGTGGCAGGATCATGTTGTGGGGATGCTTTTCTTCAGCAGGGACAGGGAAACTGGTCAGAGTTGATGGGAAGATGGAGGGAGCAAAATTCAGGGCAATCTTAGAAGAAAACCTGTTAGAGTCTGCAAAGGACTTGAGACTGGGTAGGAGGTTCACCTTCCAGCAGGACAACGACCCTAAGGTACCGGTCGCCTACAAGTCGGATTCAAGTAGTACAGGAACCTTTTCTGAAGTCGAAGCGATTTCAGTAGTGTGCATTAAGATGGCTCTCATTCACTTACATTGATTTTTAAATGTTGTCCGACCTGAAGTCGGATCTGAGTTGCCCCTGTGTGAACGGACCCTAAACATAGAGCCAGAGCTACAATGGAATGGTTTAGATCAGGGATATACAATTAGCGGACCTCCAGCTGTTGCAAAACTACAAGTTCCATCATGCTTGTGGCTGTCGGAGTCTTGCTATGCCTCATGGGACTTGTAGTTCTGTAACCGCTGGAAGTCCGCTAATTGCATATACCTGGTTTAGATCAAAGCACGTTTATGTGTTAAAATGGCCCATTCAAAGTCCAGACCTAAATCCAATTGAGAATCTGTGACAAATTGCCACTAGAAAACTGTTGTTCACAGATGCTCTCCATTCAATCTAAAAGAGGTGGAGCTATTTTGCAAAGAAGAATGGTCAAAAATGTCCCTCTCTAGATGTGTAAAGCTGATAGAGACAACACCAAAAAGACCTGCAGCTGTAATTGCAGCAAAAGGTGGTTCTACAAAAGTACTGACTCAGGGGGGCTGAATACAAATGTACACCACAGTTTTCACATATTTGTAAATTTTCCTACCACTTCACAATTATGTGACACAATCCCAGTAAAATACATTTACATTTTTGGTTGTAACATGACAAAATATGACTGAAAATAAGGATTGTTATTTTCCACATGATTATTTTTTCAGCCTGTAATTGGCTCTCAGTCCTTAAAATTACAGTTATGGCAAATTGCATATATGAGAAGGATTGCTACGAGCTCTTGGTATGCAAAAGGTTGGGTAACCCTAATGAAAACCTTAACCTTATAAATATAGTTATTGTTAGGACTATCTTTAACTCTGTTCATTGAAAATGTCATATGATCACATCATTACTGATATAGCGATTGTAAGCCTTAGGCCGCGTACACACGGGCGGACTGTTCGCCCAACTTTGTCCGCTGAACAGTGTTTCAGCGGACAGTCCGCTCATGTGTGGGCTTCAGTGGACAGTTTCAGCGGACTGTCTGACGAACAAAGTCTTACGGAATTTCCGTAAAACTGTCCGCTGAAACTTGGTTTGAGCGGACAGTCCGCCCGTGTGTGGGCCAGTCCGCTGTACTTTCGAAATGAGCAAACTGTTCCCGCCCGGAGAAAAGTCCGCTCATTTCGAGCGCGTCTCCAGGTAGGCGGGGCCCGCGAAGGAGACTTCGCGGGCCCCGCCGCCTGGTATGGACTTAAAGGGGAACCCCAACGCCGAAAAAAATCGGTGTGGGGGTCCCCCCAAAGTCCACAACAGACCCTTGTTCGAGCACGCTACCCGGCCGGCCAGGAAAGGGGGGCGAGCGAGCGCGCCCCCCCTCCTGAGCCGTACCAGGCCGCGTGCCCTCAACATGGGGGGTGCCTTGGGGAAGGGGGGGCCGCGCGGCCCCCCCACCCCAAAGCACCTTGTCCCCATGTTGATGAGGACAAGGGCCTCTTCCCGACAACCCTGGCCGTTGGTTGTCGGGGTCTGCGGGCGGGGGGCTTATCGGAATCCGGGAGCCCCCTTTAATAAGGGGGCCCCCGGATACCGGCCCCCCACCCTATGTGAATGAGTATGGGGTACAATGTACCCCTACCCATTCACCTGTAAAATAAAAGTACCCAAAAAAAAACACAACACACGAGATAAAATAATTTATTGCACAGCTCCGGGGGTCTTCCGTCTTCGGGGGTCTTCTCGCCGGACTCCTCCGCTATCTTCTTGTAGCTCTTTTGCTAGCGGAGGAGTCCGGCTTTCTTCCTCCCCGCCGCCAGCCTCTTCTCCCGACTTCGGGGGTCTTGTCCCCCTCTTCGGTTCTTCTGCCGGGCCACCGCGCCTTCTTATAGCTCTTTTAGAGGCGGTGGCCCGGGCCGCTGTCGCCTTCCGTTCTTCTTCTTCTTCTTCTTCTTCTTCTTCTTCTCCAGGAGATGTTGACACGACGCTCTCTCCGGCCGGAATGCCAGAGCCGCGCTGTGCGGCCACTTATATAGTGACAATGGGGCGGTGTCACATGGTATATGTCACATGGGTTGGTCACATGGTGACCCCGCCCCCTTACGATGTCATAGTCCCCCCATGTGACATCAACCCATGTGACCAACCCATGTGACATATACCATGTGACACCGCCCCATTGTCACTATATAAGTGGCCGCACAGCGCGGCTCTGGCATTCCGGCCGGAGAGAGCGTCGTGTCAACATCTCCTGGAGAAGAAGAAGAAGAAGAAGAAGAAGAAGAAGAAGAAGAAGAAGAACGGAAGGCGACAGCGGCGACAGAAGACCGGGCCACCGCCTGTAAAAGAGCTATAAGAAGGCGCGGTGGCCCGGCAGAAGAACCGAAGAGGGGGACAAGACCCCCGAAGTCGGGAGAAGAGGCCAGCGGCGGGGAGGAAGAAAGCCGGACTCCTCCGCTAGCAAAAGAGCTACAAGAAGATAGCGGAGGAGTCCGGCGAGAAGACCCCCGAAGACGGAAGACCCCCGGAGCTGTGCAATAAAATATTTTATCTCGTGTGTTGTGTTTTTTTTTGGGTACTTTTATTTTACAGGTGAATGGGTAGGGGTACATTGTACCCCATACTCATTCACATAGGGTGGGGGGCCGGTATCCGGGGGCCCCCTTATTAAAGGGGGCTCCTGGATTCCGATAAGCCCCCCGCCCGCAGACCCCGACAACCAACGGCCAGGGTTGTCGGGAAGAGGCCCTTGTCCTCATCAACATGGGGACAAGGTGCTTTGGGGTGGGGGGGCCGCGCGGCCCCCCCTTCCCCAAGGCACCCCCCATGTTGAGGGCACGCGGCCTGGTACGGCTCAGGAGGGGGGGCGCGCTCGCTCGCCCCCTTTCCTGGCCGGCCGGGTAGCGTGCTCGAACAAGGGTCTGTTGTGGACTTGGGGGGGACCCCCACGCCGATTTTTTTTCGGCGTTGGAGTTCCCCTTTAAGTACATTTCAGGCGGCGGAGCCCGCGACGTCTCCGTCGCGGGCACCGCCTACCTTAACACGCGCTCGAAATGAGCGGACTGTCCTCCGCGTCTGTGGGCGAGTCCGTTCATTTCAAAAGTTGCGCGGACTTAGTACGACGAACTTAGTTTGCCGTATTAGTCCGCTCAAAAACTGGCGTGTGTGGGCAAGTTCGTTCATTCAAAAGTTTGAGCGGACTGTTTGACGAACTTAGTTTGGGCAGACAGTCCGCCCGTGTGTACGCCGCCTTATTGATAAACAAACCAATTGGTTATCTACAGTTGACATGTGAATGCTTATATGATAAAGCCATATCTTTGTAAGTAAATAAATCCATACCACATAGAGATGTGGTCTCACAGGTAGGAGCATGTTTGTTTTCTTTTAGTTAATTTTAGCAAGTAGTGCTGCATGGCGAAATTATATACCAACTTCAGCTAAAGCAAAATCAAGTTTAGAAAAATCACCAACTAATCCCTCCTTATGCATTCTTTACTATCTGCATTGTTTCAGGTATTTTGGAAAGGAATTAAAGAGACTGTAAAAGCCTAAACCTAGCCCTAACTACATATTAAAGCTAATTTATTTTGTAAGCATAGGCCTCTATAATTCAACCCACAAATTAAAACAAGATTTCACATTAAACCTGAACCCCAGGCAGATATAAAGACACAAACTAATGCAGGCCTCTACTCATTAAGCCTGGCCTTAGATCTTGACACTGGGTTAGTAGAGTTAAAATTTTCTGTTGGCCAAAACTCATGCAAACTGCTTATATACTGTGAGTGAACTATGTACGGAATACATTATACTTATGTAACCAGCAGGTGGCACTGTAGTGTGTGTCTATTATAGTGTAATCAGAGAAAGTGTTGTCTCTCTCAGTGTAGTTGTATCCTCCTTGTTCCTGGTTCCTGTTTCCTGTCTACATGATGTAAAGCCATGATCAAGATATCCTCCATGAAAGTAAAGATGCATACTCTGCATACAAGAAACTTCCAGCACTTATATCAATGCTCTGCATAACAGTTTACACTAATAAGATTTGTGTACAAAGATAAGCACAGGGACCCTACAGAAGTCTGATTCAATCTTGGTGGGAACATAAATAAGGCAAGCAAAGTTGAGGAAATATATTACTTTTGTTTTCTGGGGTCTTGGGTACTGAGAATCTTGGTTATGGACTAGGTTCCAAGAGCATTTATCTATCATCTCAAGAGATTGTTTTGCTTTTTCTGGAAGACCAGTTATCCGCATGTAGCACCTCTACCTAAAGGTAGGTGCTAGAATAGGATTTTTCCAAGTTCAGGAATATGTGCACGTAAATTTAGGCAGGCTTATGCTGCATGCTGGGCCTGTCTGTTTTGATATTGGGACTGGGAGTGTTCAATGTAGTGGTGGGAGTGGTCACCTGTGCTTTTATTCTGAGATGCCTACCCTTATTTCAAAAAGATGGTTCTGGAATAGGTGTTGGAACTGAAGTCTGAGTGTCAGGCAGCTCATTTGTGGAGCCCTGACCAATTATCTTTTGGTATTGGCAGGAGGCAGGCCTCCCATATAAGCTGGGGTCACATGCTGCCCGGGGGAAGTCTGTAGTGCAGGAAAAGACAGCATGGAGTATTGCGGTGCTAGTCCGGGCATCTCAACATGGGGATGCGATGAGCGCAGAGGAGAGATGGCGAAACTGCTGAGAGGGAGCATTGGATGAAGATCTTCATGTCGGAAAAGGTATAAAGCTGCTGTGACTGGGGAACACAGGACTTGTATGTTGGACAAGATCAGTACAGAAGAAGTAGCAGTAAAGCAGAGGTGAGTAGATCAACGTTCTGTGACTGGGGACACAGAACTATCAAGTAGCTAAAGGTCAGTGTAACAGGAACAAGAGAGGAGATCAAGAGTAGTGCAGAATGCTGTGGCCGGGGAATGCAGCATTGACAGTAAAGGACTGGCTGGGAACAGTAGTCCGCCTATTTCCATGTGTCAGGCCATCGGGGGGAGATACCGTGTTATCGCTGGTCTGGTTAGCACATTGGTAATACCTTTCAATGACTGTATGGCTGTCTGATTCATTGATCCATCGGGGAGAGGCTTTGTAGGCCTCTGGTTCTTTGATTCGTTGAGACAATGTCGTTATGGTCTGCCAGGTGGAATTATTCAGAGTGATTCTTTCTTGTCAAAAATGGAAGTGAAGAAGTAGTGTTTCAGTAGTTTCGGGAATACTATGTGTGCACCAATTTTCAAGCCAAGGCTATTCAGTATTGTCATGCAATACACCAAATGCTACGGGCATCTCATATCACCCCTTGTTCCACCCAAATTGTATCCCACAATAAACCTAACAAAACTGTAAATTACTGTTCATTGTCTTAACTGATTGTGGGGAGTCTGGCAGCAGGGTGATTGGCGGATTGGTAAGTAACCAAATCAGCAACCCTTACGAGGGTACGGCTACATGCACATTGTTTTGTCATAGATGATTTTCTAGGTCATCAGCCTTCAGCTGCCAAAGGGTCACCTGTTAGATCACCAGGGTCATTTGATCAGATAAGAGTCGACAGTATATAATGTTCCTTTTGCACTAGTCCATTTTTTGCACATGGCCGAATATATGCTATTACTTGTTAAAGACATTATATTGTCTTCTGGTATTTCTATGATGGTCTATGCAACTGGTTTTGGTATGTTAGGACATACCTTCTATCAGGACTTACATGGGTTATTGTTGTTCTTGCATTGTTAGGCAAGCCAGGGATTCCAGCTTCAACCTTATGGAGCTTTAGCACCTCATTCACCCATTGTGGTTTTAAGGTGGGGTGTTGGCTCCTCAGGGTACAGGCAGGTAATTTTCTCTTCTTTTATTTTTTACTCCATATTGTTTTTGTATCTGTGCAGGTCGATAGGCAGGGAGTAGGGGGCTCTGGGTGGGGGAGGATCACACCAGCCCCCACAGCAGGATTTTACATTATCAGGAAGGGTTTATATAGGGAAGAAATCAGCTGGTTAGGGTTGCTGTGTGGGGTCCACATGGTTGGTTTTTAGGGGAGATCATTGGGTTTCAACGCTGACTATTTTTGAATTTTACATTCCAATAAACTTCTGTAGAGGTAACTCTTTAAGGGTGTGTTTATCTTTTCTTTATTTTTACTTTTTCTGATATTTGAACTTCTATTACACCCTCCCTACGTATATCCATACAGAGGAGTATCTCTCGTTTCTGATTGATGGTGCAGAGCTCCCAGGACTACGCTCCTCTTTTTTTCTTCCTATGATATACTAACCTGGAAGTGACGACCTTAGATCACTTGCGGTTTACCGGGGTTTAAGAGGCACTATTTTAAAAAATGAAAATCATTTGATCACACCGATCTTGGTATGATCAAGTACTTTATGGAGAGATCTGGGGTCTATAAGACCCCAGAAACATCCTCTGCTTAAAAAAGATATATAATGTTTGGGTTTCTAGGAAATTTTCTAGCAAAAAATAGTGCTTGTATGTACAAGTAAACAAAAAGCGCTAGAAAGGGCATGGTCCTATAGTCTGGTCTCAGTGTAGTATAGCAGATTGTAAGCAGAGTGTAGTTTAAAACAAGTAAATCTATTTTTTATTCTTTGGGTATATCCCTGCCATGTGGAGTGCCCTGAGAAAGGGCCGCTGCCGCACCATGTTGGCTCTCTGGCTGCAAGGCATCCTCTTTGCTATTATGGGTCACCATGGTGTTGTAGCAGGCTAGGGGCAGCTCTGGGACTGGCGGCAGGTAGTGTGGAACATGGGTGAGCCAAAAGATCGCTGCTATGAGGCTGGAAACATGAACGATGCAGGAATAATAACGGGAGATCTGTGAGATGCATCTGCTCACATGCGGCTCTTGACCACGCTCGCCTTCTTTATATCTTTGGTTGCTAACTGGTTTCTGGCCTAGGCCAAAATGATGTCATTCATCCCAGGAGTCTACATGGGAGGAGGGGCTTTCTAAGCTAAGCACACCCTCCTGCCTGCATGCCTTAGCTAAGTGCAGATGGATTCCAGATAGCTGCTGCTAGAAATGCTAGGGGCTATTTTTTGTGATTTCTGATGATTTTAAATTAATTTCTCAACAAAATGGAGACATGGATAGATGGGTGAGTTTTCTCTGGATAATGGCGCCTCCCTGCCCTTTAAGAGGTTTCAGATGCTGGGAGGCAGAGACAGCCATTTTAGTCATGTGACCGCCGTGATTGGTTGTCACAGCAGTCACATGATTGGAGAGCTCACGAAAGCAACTAGCATTTGGGAGCTTTCTATTACACATCAGCACAGCATTGTTTACATTTTGGTACACATATATTTGGCCTCTCGGCGTGAAGGCCCACCTGCCAAGAGGATGCATATATGCATATGGCTGGCTTGAAGAGGTTAAGAACAAATTAACTAGCGTTTTTTTTTGTTTTTGGCACTCAGATACAATTTAGTTCTGCTTTAAACCCGTGCAACCTTACCATGTACTGAGACAATTCGACAACATGTTTTGCAGCCACAAAGCAGTAGGAGAAAAAATATTTAAAGTTACAGGAAGAAGGAAATGTTAGCTTATCCGTCTTATAGTAGAGGTCAGAAACTTGCTACCACATTGTTATCTTGCTAGTACAGTAAAAAAGAAACTGGCTTTCAAATGTGAAGAAGCAGTTTCATAGTCCACAGTAACAGCTGGTAATGGAAGATCAGGATCACCTTTCCGCTTTTTGGGGAATTGTGCAAAATGTTATTATGGTATTGCTCCCAGGGCAAAAAGAACAAATCTTTCTCACCAATTGACCTTGCAATTGGTCTGGTAGGAAATCTAGATTAAAGAAAGCAGAAGTACGCTGCTGGTGGACGTGAACCTGTGGCTATGCCATAGCTGACCATATACCAGTGGAAGTTTGTTAAAAATGTTGTCCATCCCTCTCCTTCAAATTTTCTCATCACTACAATTGAAAATAAATGTCAATATGACACCACTAAATATTAGTAAGTCAAATGAATATTTCTAAAATGAATTTTTTTTTAAGTGAATGTAGTTTTGTTTGGAAAATTCCATTCATTCCAAAATCAAATGTTAAAGGCAAATCAAAACTTTTGGATGACATTTGTCTCCAATGGCATTTTCAAGTGTACTGCTGAGATTTTGTGTGAACTTTTGGAAAAAAATATAACAGTGTATGTCCAGTTTAAGGATGGTCGACTATTTAAATAGTCTTAACCACTTCATGACCGCCGTATAGCAGTTTTACTACTACAGGGTGGCCTCTGTGTGCAGGATCACGTGTGTGTGTGTGTGTGTGTGTGTGTGTGTGTGTGTGTGTGTGTGTGTGTGTGTATGTGTATATGTGTATATATATATATATATATATATATATTTGTTTGTTTATTACACACACACGTAATCCTGCAATTCCGGGGCGGGTAGTGGGTGCGAATGCGCCACCTGTGGCTCACGTCTGCTGTGATTATGCACAGCGGGAGACGATCAGCTGGTACTGTGGAATCGATGTCCACTGGCACCCTCTGATCATTGGTTACAGAGGCAGAACAGCCGTCTGCCTATGTAAACAAGGCAGATTGCTGTTCTGTCAGTAGGGAAAGCATGGATACGGTGTTCCTGCAAAGCATCCATGCCTCCCTTAGTAAAAGCACCTCACAGAGTACACAAACACTGGCTAGGCACACACACTTAACCCTTTGATCGCCCCTGATGTTAACCCCTTGCCAGCCAGTGGCATTAGTACAATGACAATGCATATTTTTAGCACTGATCACTGTATTATTGTCACTGGTTCCAATTTGTCTGCGGCAATATCACAGTCCTTCTATAAGTCACTGATCACCACCATTACTAGTAAAAAGAACTATAGTTTGTAGTCGCTATAACTTTTGCCAAAATCACTATTTGCTTGTTTGAATTTTTTTTTTTACCAATGTATAACAGAATACATATTGGCCTCAATTTATGAAAAAATGAGATTTAAAAAAAAAATATTATTGGATGTGTTTTATAGCAGAAAGTAAAAGATATTGTTTTTTTTCAAATAGTCCAAAAAAAAAAATGCTGTGGTGATCAAATATCACCTAAAGAAAGCTTTATTTGTGGGAAAAAAGGATATCGATTTTATTTGGGAACAGCTTTGCATGACCGTGCAATTGTCAGTTAAAGTAACGCAGTGCCGTATCACAAAAAATTGGCTGGTCATGAAGGGGTAAATCTTCCAGAGCTCAAGTGGTTAATAAGCAAACGTTTCCTACAGTGTGGCATCCCATATATTTACAAATGTAAGCAACAAGAACTTCTCTGAAAGAGTAAGTAAAGCCAACATTTCATATTCCTGATACAGTATGTGCCTGCTGTACCATGTACATGTATGAAAAAGCATCCTGTTCTCTTTGTGTTGCTTCCTTTGTGTGAAATCACTGGTGTTCCTGCCAATACCTCTACTTTCCTATCAAAATGTGACCACACTAGACATGGGAGCACAGCGTGGTCAGTTTTCTAGTTGTGCTGTGCCTGCTCTCCTCCAATGACCAGTCTTGTGCTGATACGACCCCTCTACACAGCCATTAACCTGGAATACCAGTGTGCTGCTGTTTTATTCTTCCTCACCTCTCTATGCAACTGAGAACAGAGGGGAAAAAAGGTATTTATATATTTTTTTTATATCTGTACACAAATGTAAATTTAATCAGCAGAAGGACAATACTTAGACTGAACAAGAAGTGTATTTCTCCTATTACCTTCCAGGACGGCAGGCCTAAGAGATGAGGGCTGAACTAACCTGCAGGCTTGTCCTCTCTCACAGGTCACCCCCAAGTTAGCAATCTCCACCGCCAGCCTTTCTCCTCATTGCCAAAGTTTCAGGAAGTCCTGTCTTCCAAGCATCACTGAGGCACGTCCGCATCAGCCGGAGTCACAGCGCAACACGGAGATGCGTGGAGAGCAGAGCAAGACGGTGAGAAGTGGTCGGCCGGCTGTACCTGCCCCACCAGCGGTACCAGCAGCCCAGGACCCTGCTAACCTCCTCATGAAGCAAGAGGAAGGGAAAGCAACTACTGGGGGCAGATCCAGGTAGGGGCCCGGTGAGTACAACCCCCTTGGGTGGGGAAGGGGGTGAGAAAATCCAGATTCTTGGTGTCAAGAATCCTGGAAGAGTCAGGAATGGCCAGGAGGGTCGGTGACCTGTAAGGTCTGTCCATTAAGGAACCTTTCCTATTGGTACAGCCAGATAGGGTTACCCTTAGGGCAGATTCCTTATATCTACCAAAAGGTAGCATCTTTATTTCTTAGGATGCAAGACATAATATTGCCGCCCTTCTGTGATAAACCCCAAAAAATCGAAAGAAAATACATTTAATTGTCTAGATGTAAGAAGATGTCTCCGTACCTATCTAGAAAGAACAAAGAGTTTTAGGAGGTCCAGTCACCTGCTAGTTCTGAATGCTGGGTCTAGGAAGAGGCTTGAGGCTTCTAAAGCCTCAGTTTCTAGATGGATCAGAGAAGTTGTCTATGTAGCATATGAGAGTCATGGAGTTCCAGCACCAGCAAAAGTTAAAGCTCATTCAACCAGGTCACTAGCAATGTCCTGGACTGAGAAAGCAGGGGCCTCCTGGGAACAAATCCGCAGTGCGGCCACCTGGTCCAGTCAGGATACGTTCCTAAAGCACTACTGCGTGGAAGTGTTGTCACAGCAAGACTTGGCTTTCGGTCGGAAGGTCCTACAAGCTGTGGTCTCACCCTGAAGGTAGGCCTGGGGTTACTTGATTATCCTCTCAGGTGTGCCGTCCTGGAAGGTGATAGGAGAAAACCTACATTAGACTTACCGATAACGGTATTTCTACGAACCCTCGAGGACAACAGGCCTACTTGTCACCCTATGTGGAGGGAAAGATGAGATAAATTCTAGGTGGCAAGTACCTATGTAGAGCAATGCTCCTTGTGAACCAGTTCAGGATTACTTTATTACATACTGAGGATCAAGGGGAAGGGTGGAGACTTATAACAAAGCTGTCAAGTGAATGTGTTTGCTGTAGGGAGGAGCCCTCATCTCTTAGGCCTGCTGTCCTGGAAGGTTTGTATAAATACCATAACCGGTAAGTATAACGTAGGTTTTTGTGCTTCTGGCTGCTTTCTTAGTTTAAAGTGGAGGGCCGGTTATAAAAAAAAAAAAAAAAAAAGTCAGCAGCTGCAAACACTGCAGCTGCTGACTTAATAAACACACTCACCTGTCCAGGGCGCCCGCGATGTTGGCCGCCCGAGGCCGACCCGTCCCTCGGCTCTCGGGTCCCGGCGCCGCCATCCCTTGTAAGGGAAACAGGCAGCGGAGCCTTATGGCTTCACTGCCCGTTTCCTACTGCGCATGCGCGAGTCCCGCAGCTACTGCGCATGCGCGAGTCCCGCAGCGCTTTCTGAATGGGACGCGCTGTGTTCTGGAACACACAGTTCCCAGAACACAGCGCGACTCATTACCCAGAAGACGCCGCGATGAAGACAGAAGACAGAAGATCTCCGCGGAGGAGGAAGAGGAAGATTAGGAGAAAGTGGCTAGCAACAGGCATTTCTGGTAAGTAAAAAAAAAAATTTTTTTTCATTTTTTTTTTTTAGATTTTTTGTAATTTTTAACATTTTTTTGTTTTTCAGGGTGGCCCTCCCCTTTAAATATTCAGTCCTCTGACCCCCCCCCCCCCCCCCATACCCACATGAAGAAAGGGAGATGCAAAAAGGCATGGAAAGCCAAGACACCAGTTGAAATCTACCTCTTGTCAGTGCAAATTGATACCAGCTGGTTTATTCGAAACTGATGGCCTATAAAAATTTGTCTCACTGCCAAGGTGTCACACAAGAAACATCTCATAATGGGAAAAACCAAAGAGCTTTCTCAAGACCATCACAACATTATTGTTGCAGAACATACCGATGGCATTGGTTACAGAAGGATTTCTAAACTTCTGAATGTTCCAGTGAGCACTGTTGGGGCCATAATCTGGAAGTGGAAAGAACATAATTTCACCATAAACCGACCATGACTAGGTACTCCACACAAGATTTCTGACAGAGAGGTGAACATAATTATCAGAAGAGTTGTCCAAGGGCCACATGTGGAGAGCTTCAGAAAGACTTGGAATTAGCAGGTACAATTGGTTCAGAGAAGTAATGCACTCAACCGCCATGGCCTGTATGCATGTTCACCACACAAGACTCCATTGCTGAAGAAAAAACATGTTGAAGCTCATTTAAAGTCTGCTGCACAACATTTAGACAAGCCTGTGAACTACTGGGAGCATATAGTCTGGTCAGATGAGGCCAAAATTGAACTCTTTGGATGCCTTAATACACACCATGTTTGGAGGTCAAATGGCACTGCACATCACCCCAAAAATACCCCTAATACCAACAGTAAGGTTTGGAGGTGGGAACATTATGGTGTGGGGCTGTTCTTCAGCATACGGTAATGGCAAACTTCATATGATTGAAGGAAGAATAAATGGAAAAAATTTACCAATACTTTCTTGATAAAAATCTGCTGCCATCTACCAGGATGATGAAGATGAAACAAGGGTGGACATATCAGCAAGACAATGATCTCAAACACAAAGCCAAGGGAAATATCAAGTGGTTTCAAAGAAAGAAAATAAAGCTGCTAGAATGAGCCAGCCAATCACCTGACTTAAATTCAATAGAAAATCTATGGAAAGAACTGAAGATTTTTAAAGACTGTTTGTGTGGAGGAATGGGCCAAAATCACACCCGAGCAATGCATGCAACCAGCATACCTCCCATCTTTTGAACTTTGGAATGAGGGAGGACATGATTAGCAGTGCACATAGCAAAATGTGGGTGTGCCCAAGCTCTTGACAGTGGGAGGGGCTTAAGGAGTGTGGTTAAATGCGGAGTAGTCGGGCCCTGCAGCAAGCCAAGCTGCACTGTGTATGTGTGAGGCATCTGGCATACTGTCAAATTTACAAAGCCATGCTTGCAGTGTGCGGAACACCAGGCAAGCCGCAGGGTGGGCAAGCCACTGGAGCCAAGTGCTGGAACTTGTTCCAGCACTTGACTTCACTCCTGGACAAAGCCTTTATTCGCAAGGACTTGCATTAAGTCTCGGGATGGCTGGGAGGCATGGAATTAGTTTGTCCATACAGGAGGCATTTTGAAGCTGTCATTACCAACAAAGGATTTTGTTTGAAGTATTAAATACATTTCAGTTAGTGTGTTCAATACTTTTTTCATGTGTCATTCCATTTTATTACACATAACTTACTTCTGAACTTATTTGTTTTTTTTTTTGTATATATGGGTTGTTACCGACATATGGTGAAAATGTCATGTCAATAGCACGGTCACGGGTTAGCTCAAGTGGGGATCACCTTCCCTGGGAAAAAAGGCAGTCCAAAAAGCAGGTCTTTCTTAAAAGCTGACTGGCAGTCAGTTTTATTTTAAAGGTTGCATGGAAAATAAAACAAACAAAACAGAAAAATGAATCCTTGCCACCCAGCTATCCACAAAAACAAAATTATGCAAACCTTTTCTTTCTCTCACAATCACAAAGCAGCTCTCTCAGATTTTTGGCTTCTTGAGTACCAGGCCAAGAGCAACTGGAGCAACTTTGCCCCAGTCCTGCTTTATTTATATCATCTGTTGGTGGACACAAGTGGCCACAAAATCTGGTCCGGAGCCTACCCTGCCAAGGTGGCTAGTAAAACCCGGACTGGATGCCACCTTAGATCTTAGCAGATGAAAGCATGCAAGGTGAAATATAACATCCATCAATCACCTCACCTTTCATCATGTAACATGACAAAATGTGGAAATTTCCAAGAGATATGAATACCTTTTCAAGGCACTGTAATAATAATATTATATACTGTATATATTATAAATTAAAGTCTGATTTTAGATTTTTTCAGTAGGGTATTCTAGCTTAAGTCCTGAATTTAGCTAACTTCATTTATTTCACCAGTGATATATATACACTAACCCCTCAGGGTCAATATTTGTGCCAAGTGACCTGTCTGCACTGTAGGTGCAAAAAACCCTCAGTGATTAGACCCCACAATTCATACTAAAAACCATTGACAAGTTATATTTTACAAGTCCTTACAACATGTACATTACCCTCGTTGATATCCAGTCTTCAGTCTATGGGCATTAAAACCTCAGCTATATAAAGTATATTATACACAGCGGGAAAAATAGGTATTGCAAGACAAGAAAACAATAGTTTTCAGATTGGGAAGTCCCAAGGTTGGCAATTAGTATCACCAGTTAGCATTTACTAGCATTACCACATCCTCATTCCTGCAAGCACATAATACTAATAGGCTGCCAAGAAGATACACGATTACGAGATGTGGTGCTTTAATTTTTCAGGTAAAGTAAGACCCCACTGGGTATTAGGATGCAGGGGGGGAGTCAATTTAGGCTTTTCTATAGGCATTTCCAATGTGTTCATGCATGTAAAACCTGGAATATAGTAGATACTCATATTTTATGAGCATCCTGCTTTCTGAAGTGCTAGACTTTACTAACCGACAGGCTGTCATTGAAAGTTTAAATGACCTTTCAGCTCATATGGAGGTTGCTGGTGCCTGTAATGCCCTTTGTATTGCCTATATAATATCTATATATATATATATATATATATATATATATATATATATATATATATTTAGCTACCTGTTTTTGCTTTCACAATAGATCTCAATTATTTTAACATAAGTTTGTAATGAGCCCCACCTTCAGTTAAAAAAAAAGGAATTCTTTAACAGCGGTTTTTAATTATTGACTATATAATTAAAATTAATTAGTCACATTTTTTTTTCTGCTTTCCTAAATGGTTAATCCATATTTGTATATATATATATATAGAATTGCATGAACCAGAGTTGCTAATTAGAGAAATCGGCATGAAAATATTTATGCACTTCAAGCATTTGTAAAACTGAGCCTCCAGACTTGACCAGCACCCTCAAATAGAACAAATGTTCAAACTTCACGCCATAATCCTCTGTTTTCAGTTTCCTAAAAAGATGGACATCGCATTCACCTACCTGAGCTTCTTTCACATATGTTTTTTTCTGTTGGGCTTAATCGTAGCGTAGTCAATGGTCCCCTGAAAGGTAAAGTACTTGGGTATAAAAGAGCGTGAAAAAACAGCGATGTCCTTTAAATAATAAACAGCAGCCAGCACAGCAAAAGACAATTGCAAACAGAAAATTACAAATAAAATGGGCAATGCTAATAAGAACTAAAGTTTAGTCACTAAACTAAATGGGACCATATAATAATTATGTGAATCTTAAAACACATAAAACAACACACATGGAACAAATTACGGTAATTAAATGAATCGACACATATGGAATAACATAATTAAATTAATCCACAAATGTGATAATAAAAAATGAAAATAAATGTGATAAATACGAATGGATGTAAAGTTCACAGGTGAAGAAACTGAAAGTGTGATTAGTCCAGACACATAGTAAACATCCTCATGGCATCAAAAACTAGAGACAGATGTAAGGAGAATATAGGCAAAATATACACCACCAAAAGCACTGTACCACAAGATAATATGGTTAAATCGCTGGTATAGTGACTTCAAATATTGATACAATATATGTAATGAAATTCTAGAAAACCCCATTCAATAATAAGTCAGCAATTTCAACCAATTGATAGTTTTTTTCTAACTATATGGTGAAACAAAATGAGTAAAGCAAAAAATTGTGCATTCATGAAAAAACATCAAAGTCCATATATGACGACATGGTGACTTGAAAAAACTTTGTGCAGACAATTTGTCAGTAGATATTCCACCACCAATATATATATATATATATATATATATATATATATATATATATATATATATATATATAATGCTTACCAGAAAAGTTGAAGCCAAATAAGCGTACGTCTAATGAGTTAGTAAGGCGTGTTTGTGGTGTGATACACCCAGGGGGATCTTTCGGGGGAAAAAAAAAAAGATATCCAATGTAAGCGAGAGACTTCTATGGTCCTTCACAACACTTTTCAAATGGATGCCCACCAAAGGAATGATGGCCAGAGGATACGTCAGAGAATTTTCCTCCCAGGTATATATTTATAAGAGGAAGAAGGAATAGGCCACATAGTGTAATTCCATTATGGATAAAAACCATTATAGGGAGCACCATAATTGTGATTCCTTGTTATTGACAAGTATACTCCCCCATGGAGATGGGGGGCTATGACAAGGGGTGTCCCACGTCTTGAAGCCTATTGGATATATGAGTTACAAACTCACTATCCACTTGGTATAAACAAAGAGTGGGATATCAATTCTTTCTTGAATAAAGCATAGCTGGTTGGATAATATTCTGGATGTATTTTTATTATTTTTTCCTTTTTCTATTTTCATTTTATTTTCACTTCATTTTTTATCTCTATACTATTTTTCTCTCCAAGGTATCCTTCTACATGGGTTTCTTGATGTTTGGGTTATTCCTTTCATAGTTAATACCTGAGACCCTTTATGAACCTCAATTTAGTTTGCAAATTTGGATGATATTTTCCTTTAAATCATATGTTTGCGTTTTTATTTATTGTTTCACATTTTCTTCATTTGTGTGATGTGGCCCTCTGTTTGGGCACCAGCTCTCTTAAGGCACAATAAAATCTTCTTTCATATATACAGGTAATACACATTTTAGAACTTAAAGGTACATATTTTTGCCTTATTTCTGAATATTGGGTGGCAATACAGCAGTCAATTTTCAGACGCTAGATCATTTAAGATTTGTTCCTGTGTAATTTACTATTTACAGTCTTGTTATGATCATTTTCCAATTTTTCTGGATCATGATAGAAAATAATTTGTTTTTAATATGATGTCATAATTTGAAGTTTAATCTGGCAAATGATGCTCTATTCATGGCTTCTGGATACCGCCTTGATAGTGAACGTGCGTTCCAGGCGCCATTTTGTTTCAAATCTTTCTTTATTATTTCTTTATAATTATAAAACATACAAAACATCCATCAACTACTACATATTCCTCAAAAAAAAAAAAAATATATATATATATATATATATATATATATATATATATATATATATATATATATATATAAATCAGCCCTCATCCCTCCCACCTACCCCATCGCTCCTCACTTCCTCACTTACAAATATTCCTTAAGGTTCCCTGAGGTGCAAAACTCCTCCCACTTTTTCCAATGCTTTGAAATCGGATTCTCCACATATCCTTCTTCTCTTATTTGCTTCTCCATATAGTGTGTTTCACTCATTTCACATTTCCACTCTATTATTAATGGAGCATTTTCCTTTTTCCATTTTCGCGCTATTACAACTTTTGCAGCTGTAGTCATACAGTGCAAAAACTCTATCTCTTCCTGTGTTAATGATTTAGGTGTGAGAGAGAATAGTACTATCATTATATCTATCTTTATCCTAGTACCTGTCACTCGCTGATATATTTCTGTTATCTTACCCCAAAAATCTCTTAACTTGTAACAGCTATACCATATGTGTTCTAAAGTACCCTTTTCTATTTTGCATCTCCAACAGGTTTCAGGGTTCTTTTTATTTATTCTATTCATTACTACTGGGCTTCTATACCATCTTATTGCAACTTTATAGTTTTTTTCTTGGTCCTTGATTGCTACAGATAGTTTATGTATTCTTCCATATATCCCTTCCCATTCCTTCTCTGTCAACACATTCCCTATTTCCTCCTCCCATTTCTTCACTGCTGCTATTTTTTTAATATCACCATAAGGGAGTAATAGATTGTATATCTTAGAAAGTTTTTTATTCGCCTTATCCTTATTTAATACTATTTGCTCGAATACAGTTAATTGTCTATTAATACTTATCATTAATGGATCTATATATACTTTCAACTGAGAGTATTGCAGCCATTTATTATTATATTCATGTCCCATTTCCTGAAACGTTGGCATTCTCCCATCTATCAGGATTTGTATTATTCGCTCATGCTCCTCCATATTCCATTTAAGAAATGTTTTGCTTTTTAGTGCTGGTCTAAATTCGGGGTTGGCAAATAATGGGGTCATAGGGCCACTCATTGAGGAGAGATTTCCTTTTTTTATTATATCATCCCAAATTTTTAATGTTGTTTTTTACAAAAATGGGTAACTCCTTTTCTTCTGGTCTTAAATTAGATTTTATCCATGGTTGAGGTTTTATCCTAGCCCCTATTATATCTTCTTCTAACTTTACCCATTGTTTATTTTTTGCATTATGCTGCCAATCTATAATTCTCATTATTGACGCTGCTTGGAGGTATTTGGAGAAGTCAGGCATTGCCAGTCCTCCATTTTTTTTTGTTCTTATTAATACTTCTCTTCCTATTCTAGGAACCTTATGCGACCATATAAAACTTTCTGCAGCTTCTCTTAAATCCTTCATAATCTTTCCTGATGGTATAATAGGGACAGTTTGAAAAATATATAGCATAATTGGTAGTATCACCATCTTTAGAATATTTATTTTCCCTAACCAGGAATAAGTTATTTTATCATATTTTCCTAAAAGTTTTTTTACCATATAAATTGCTTTATTATAGTTCATGTCCTGTAGAAGTTTTAAGTCACTTGGAATATATATTCCAAGATACTTAATCGCGTCTTGTTTCCATTTAAATGGGAAATCATTTAGTATTATCTTTTGCATTCCTTCTTCCAATGAGATGTTCATTACTTCAGATTTATCATAATTAACTTTAAAGTTGCTCAATTGCCCAAATCTTTCCAGTTCTTTTATTACATTTGGTATTGTAATTATAGGGTTAGTTATATATAATGAAAGATCATCTGCATATGCAGCCATCTTATATTCTTTACCTTTAACCTCTATCCCTTTGATATCCGTATTTCCCCTTATAGCTTCCATAAGATGTTCCATTATCATAACGTACAGAAGTGGGGATAGGGGACACCCCTGTCTAGTCCCATTTGATACCTTTATATAATCTGACAACATCCCATTTGTCCTAACTTTTTCTCTTGAATTTTTATATAATGCAGTGATCCTATCTAGCATTTTAGGTCCCATTCCTATTTGCCTCAATACTTCCTCCAAGAATTGCCATCCCACCCTATCAAAAGCCTTCTCGGCATCTATAGCCAGAAGGCAGGCAGAGATGGCATTTCTCTGAGCGTATTCCATCAGTGTACATGTCTTGATAATGTTATCCCTTGTTTCTCTACCCTTCATAAAACCCGTTTGTTTCAAATTTATATGATCTGATATCATTTCTGTTATTCGTCTCGCTATTATCTTAAGCCGCGTACACACGGGCGGACTGTCTGGCCTACTTAGTCCGCCGAAACACATTTCAGCGGACAGTCCGCTCGTGTGTGGGCTTCAGCGGACTTTTTCAGCGTGCAGTCTGGCGGACTAAGTATTTCGGAATGTTGGAAATACTGTCCGCTGGACTCGCATTTCGGCGGACAATCCACCCGTGTGTGTGCCAGTCCGCCGTACTTTTGAAATGAGCGGACTTTTCCCGCCCGGAGAAAAGTCCGCTCATTTCTAGCGGGTATCCAGGTAGGCGGGGCCCGCGACGGAGACCGAGCACGCTACCCGGCCGGCCAGGAAAGGGGGGCGAGCGAGCGCCCCCCCCCTGAGCCGTACCAGGCCGCATGCCCTCAACATGGGGGGTTGCCGACAAGCCCCCCGCCCGCAGACCCCGACAACCAACGGCCAGGGTTGTCGGGAAGAGGCCCTTGTCCTCATCAACATGGGGACAAGGTGCTTTTGGGGTGGGGGGGCCGCGCGGCCCCCCCTTCCCCAAGGCACCCCCCCATGTTGAGGGCACGCGGCCTGGTACGGTTTAGGAGGGGGGGCACTCGCCCCCCTTTCCTGGCCGGCCGGGTAGCATGCTCGGACAAGGGTCTGTTGTGGACTTGGGGGGGACCCCCACGCCGTTTTTTTTCGGCATTGGGGTTCCCCTTTAAGTCCATACCAGGCGGCGGGGTCAGCGACGTCTCCTTCCTGAGCGGACTTTCCTCCGCGTGTGTGGGCGAGTCCGTTCATTTCAAAAGTAGGGCGGATAGTATGGAGGACTTAGTCCGCCGTATTAGTCCGCTCAAAAAGTGCCGTGTGTGGGCAAGTCCGTTCATTCGAAAGTAAGACGGACTGTCCGTCGGATTGTCTGACGGACTAAGTTGGCCAGACAGTCCGCCACGTGTGTACGCGGCTTTAGAGTTTATTCTTATATCTATGTTTGTCAAAGATATAGGTCTATAGTTTTTACAAATTGATTGATCCTTTTCAGGCTTTAATATTAATACGATATGGGCCTCCGTGCTCTGTACTGCAAATGGCTGTGTTTGAGAGATAGAGTTATATGTTTTCTTAAGAATAGGCGTGATTAAACTCTTAAATGTCTTATAGAATCTAGCGGTATACCCATCCGGGCCTGGACTCTTTCCCAGTGCAAGTTCTGCGATTGCATGCTCTATTTCTTCTATTGAGATTTCACGCTCCAGATCCTCAATTTTTTCTATTGAGAACATGGGTACCGCTGTTTCCCGTATATAGTTTCGCATCGCCTCACCCTTATTCCCTTTCTCCTTATATTCCTGATTTTCTTTTATATTATATAACTTGGAGTAATAAGTATGAAAAGTTTCAGATATTTCCACTGGGTCATATGTCATTTCCCCATTTGGTTTTACAATTTTTTCTATGTAACTTAAGGGTTGCTGCTTTTTTAATGTTCGGGCCAACACTTTCCCTGATTTATTTCTGAACTTATACCACTGTGTTCTATTTTTGTCTCTTATCTGTAGGGACTCTTCATCAAGCATTGATTGCATTTCCATTTGTTTTTCCTTTAATCTTATTCTATCAAACAGTTTCATACTCCTCTTGTGTATCTCCTCTAATTCTCTCCTGGCGCCATTTTGGCGACAACCATTTCCTCTTCCTTCCAGTGCCATTTTTGCGTCTCTCAGAAGTAGTTTTTTGCCCATTTAGAAACTTTTGATGGTCGCATTGTCAGGAGGTCATTGCCTTGTGCTATGGCACGTTCGTGTCATATAGATATGACACTTCATACAGTGAGACGATAAGTTGAGATGTGAGGATCTTGTGTTTTGTGTTAATCCTAAAACAAGGCCTGAACCTCACGACCATGGTTACCAATACATCCCAGAGTGAGGCTTATGCACCGAATGCCTCAACACCATCTTGTTCAAAACCGGAAGTAAGTAATTTTTGCAAACTGATTGCTGGTAGTGCTGGTGCTCATTAGGGGGTACACAAATACTATATGTACACAAATTTTCGCAGTGGACTGGCACCCCACATGATGTCTTATTAAACAAAACGCGTCAGTACCGGCTATGCGTCAACCTTTACCAAACATTGCAAAGTGCTTTATATCCTCATAATATGTGAATGTTCCTTTTTTATATACAAATATATGTTTTTATCCATAATGGAATTACGCCATGTGGCCTATTCCTTCTTCCTCTTATAAATATATGCCTGGGAGGAAAATTCTGACGTATGCTCTGGCCATCATTCCTTTGGTGGGCAGCCATTTGAAAAGTGTTGTGAAGGAACATAAAAGTCTCTCCCTTTCATTGGATATCATTTTTTTTTTTCAGAAAGATCACACCACAAGCCTTAGGCCGCGTACACACGGGCGGACTGTTCGCCCAACTTTGTCCGTCCAACAGTTTCGGCAAACAGTCCGCTCAAAATTAGCATGGACGGACATGGCCACACACGACGAACGAACAGTTTGCTGAAACCGTGCGCGATAACGTGAACGGCACGTACGACGGGACGAAAAATACGACGTCCTATACACTGCATTATAACTTTCGGCGTGTAAATCCTTTCTGAGCATGCGCGGAACTTGGTTTGACGAACAAGCCTACACACGAGCGGACTGTTCGCTGAAACAAGGTTTCAGCGGACAGTTTTTCGGAAATTCCGTAAAACCTTGTTCGTCAAACTGTCCGCTGAAACTGTCCGCTGAAAGCCCACACACGAGCGGACTGTCCGCCCAAACACTGTTCAGCGGACAAAGTTGGGCGAACAGTCCGCGCGTGTGTACGCGGCCTTACTGACTCATTAGGCGTATATAATATTGGTGGTACAGTATTTTTGATATCACCAAATTCTTTTATACGTGTGGCACTGTATTTCACCATTAGTAACATTAATTGTTTTTTGGTATACCCCAAATTAGCGCTACACTTTCTTTCTACATACCGTAGTTTCTTTCAGCTTTGCAAACCAATCTTTTGCTGTGTCAGCTGCTTACACGTTAAAGAGACAGCATGGTTTATTTGTTCACATATTTACAAAATATCCACCACCGATTGTGTGAAGGCTTACCGGAATGCTTGGACTCAAAAGGACATATGCCTGATGAGTCGACAAGGCTAGTGGTGAAATTACACCAATGGATAAGGGCATAGAGGGTGTAGACAACCTCTGGCTTAAAAGTAGGATGATCCCACGGTCCTTCAGATGGTTCACAATGACAATAACCGTCGGGATGGACAATCTCAGAATGAAGTGGGTCAAATTTCCCCCATAGATTCAGTAAATCAGAGGGTCCAGTGAAAGACCAGAAGTTCAAGGGGGCTGAAGAACTACAAGCAGAAGTTGTAGTACAGCTAAGAGAACTGTTACTTTTAGTTAGGAACCGTTTAAGTACTGTTACCATAGGAGACAGCAATCCTGCACGTGTAGAAGTGGGCCTTTCCCTGTATGGCTGTCCTCTTGTTGAAGTCTTGTTGTCTGCCAATTGAAGTTGCAAATACTTAAGGGTGTCCTGGCCCTAACCCTCTTTCCCATGCAAAATATAAAAAGGACTGTCAAAGAAATAAAACCTCTTTCACATCCAAGAAGTGTCTGGCGCCCAATGACTTTTATCACCTTAGCACCCACTATGCCTCACAACCCACCACATATTGAAGGATGTCAGTTATCTTTAGCCTTGAAGGTTGTCATTAGACTAGAAGAGGTAAAAGATTCTGCTACAGTAACAATGTATATAATCAATTAAGTAAATTACATAATGTTGTAGTTATGTTTGCATTATTTAAGCTATTATTTCATTTTATTGATTTCTCTTTTAGTTCTCCTCTGTGTGTTAGTGGATGTGTCCAGTGGAATCATGAGTATTCAGCATATCCCTCAGTATCCGGTCATCCAGGGATCTGTAACTCTAAACATTATTGGGATTACTGGGAGAATTCGTTCTTGCTCTTGGTTTAAAGGACCGACTTCATCTCCAAACCATCAAATTCTTGCCTATTTTCCTGGTGACAATGATCCCCTAGTTTCTGGGCACCATTATGACCCTCGAATCACTGCCTTTGCCAATGGATCATTGCAGATTGCCAGTCTTAAGACCACAGACCGGGGGAATTACATAGTAAAGGTACAGACACAAAGCGCTCTGGAAAGCACTCTAAAATTGAATGTCTACGGTGAGTAATAGCATGAAGTTATAAAAAGATAAGCCTCATTACTGAAAGCGAAAAAAGATACTATTGGGCTGCAGCAACCAATCCGTACCTTCAACATTTTTTGAAAAGGAATGATTGCTAAGTTCACCTTTAAAATGGAGGTCCACCCTAAAGTGGACCTTCCGCTCATTGGATTCCTCCCCCCTCCGGCGCCACAATTGGCACCTTTCAGAGGGGAGGGGGGTGCAGGTACCTGTACAGTACAGGTATCTGCACCCACTTCCGGGATAGCTCTCTGCGGAAAGGGGCGTAGATTACGCCCCTTTCTGAAAGTCCCCCGCTGCCTGCTGGGAAACACACAGATCCCAGAGGCCGCGGGTCCATCCTTATTGCGCAGCGCGACTCGCGCATGCGCAGTAGGGAACTGGGAAATAAAGCCGAAAGGCTCCACTTCCTGATTCCCAAACCCAAGATGGCGGCAGCAGCACCCAAGAGACGATCGAGAGATCGGCTTCAGGTGCCGACATCGCGGGCGCGCTGGACAGGTAAGTGTCACTATTTTAAAAGTCAGCAGCTGCAGTATTTGTAGCTGCTGGCTTTTTAAAAAAAAAAAAAAACGCGGACTCCCGGCGGACTCCCGCTTTAAATGTTTTTTTAAAATAAATGCACTTTTTTTGCAGGCTCCTGCAGACTCTCAGGATAGTGGTCTGCCTGTACCTCCTCCAATACGAGCAGGCAGTTAATGGAGAGCAGGAAGATCAATGAAACTACGGGGATGCTCACCAGCGCTCTCGTAGTCTATTCATTCACAGGAAACTGCAAATGAATGACTCGACCTGGTGGGTGGAAAACCACATGGCCGCACGGTTTTCAAATTGTGGCAGCGGGTGCAGGGAAAATATCCCCCACCCACTGTCGCAAGGAGATGGGGAAGGTGCAGATGCTGGATCATGTAACATGTTCCAAAGGTGAACTTATCCTTTAAATATTTCCTATTTACCATTTGTAAAAGGGAGCAGTGTAAGCGTTCTGATTTGTACTGGAATCAGTCTCTTGCAGTCTATTGCACAGCTCTGGTGGAGTGGGGACCAGAAAGTGAACACACTGCAAAAGGCCGCGTACACACGTGGGGACTGTTCGCCCAACTTTGTCCGTCAAACAGTTTCGGCAAACAGTCCGCTCAAAATTAGCATGGACGGACATGGCCACACACGACGGACGAACAGTTTGCTGAAACCGTGCGCGATGACGTGAACGGCACGTACGACGGGACGAAAAATACGACGTCCTATACACTGCATTATAACTTTCGGCGTGAAAATCCTTTCTGAGCATGCGCGCAACTTTGTTTGACGAACAAGCCTACACACGCGGGGACTGTCCGCTGAAACAAGGTTTCAGCGGACAGTTTTTCGGAATTTCCGAAAAACCTTGTTCAGCGGACTGTTCGCTGAAACTGTCCGCTGAAAGCCCACACACGAGCGGACTGTCCGCTGAAACTTGGTTTCAGCGGACAGTTTCAGCGAACAGTCCCCGCGTGTGTACGCGGCCACAGAGAAAGATCAGCATTGAGATAATACAGTGCCTTGAAAAAGTATTCATACCCCTTAAAATGTTTCACATTTTGTCATGTTACAACCAAAAGCGTAAATTTATTAGGATTTTATGTGCTAGACCAACACAAAGTGGCACATAATTGTGTAGTGGAAGGAAAATGTTCAATGGAGTGCATTTGTATTCAGCTCCCTTTACTCTGATACCCCTAACTAAAATCTAGTGCAACTCATTGCCTTCAGAAGTTACCTAATTAGTAAATAGAGTCCACCTGTGTGTAATTTAATCTCAATATACATACAGCTGTTCTGTGAAGCCCTCAGAGGTTTGCTAGAGAACCTTAGTGAACAAACAGCATTGTGAAGGCCAAGAAACACACCAGACAGGTTAGGGATTAAGTTGTGGAGAAGTTAAAAGCAGGATTAGGTTATAAAAACATATGCCACACTCGCGGGGGGGGGGGGGGCGGGGGGAGCCCTCAGTCGCAGCAAGATCCCCTTTTGGGGAGCTGGGGATGTCTCCCGTTGCCTGCTCTGCCGTGAGGGTTGGGGGGCTGGTAGGGAGTAATACTTCCCTCGTGGCTGTCCCCCCTCTATGTCCCCCTCCGCCTCTAAGTCTCGCTGTACAGTCTGATAGTTAGCCCTAGGGGCATGCTTATTTCTGAATTACCTGCTCAAGCAGTATCTTCATGTCTTCACTCCAGCTTAACCTTTGTGCGATCTGCATGATGTACTAGTAAGCTTTTGGCCTCACGGCACAATTTGTATAATTCTGCACGCATATTGTTTACTATGTTGGCTCTGTTCATTGTTGTACTTGACAATGCTTTGTACTTTCATGTATACAAAATAATAAAAATGTTTTGAAAGAAAAACATATGCCAAACTTTGAACATTTCACGGAGCACTGTTCAATCCATCATCCAAAAATCGAAAGCCTATTGCACAACTGTAAACCTACTAAACCTACTAAGACATGGCCGTCCACCTAAACTGACAGGCTGGGCAAGGAGAGCATTGATCAGCGAAGCAGCCAAGAGGCCCATGGAAACTCTGGAGGAGCTGCCGAGATGTGCAGCTCAGGTGGGAGAATCTGTCCACCGGACAACTATTAGTTGCACATACCACAAATTTGGCCATTTCGCAAGAGTGGCAAAAAGAAAGCCATAAGAAGTCCCATTTGCAATTTGTGAGAATCCATGTGGGGGACACAGCAAAAAATAGAAAAATGTGCTCTAGTCAGATGAGACCAAAATTGAACTTTTTGGCCTAAAAGCAAAACACGTGTTACAGAAAACTAACACTACACATCACCCTGAACACACCATCCTCACTGTGAAACACGGCGGTGACACAATCATGTTGTGGGGATGCTTTTATTCAGCAGGTATAGGGAAGCTGATCAGAGTTGATGGGAAAATGGATGGAGCTAAATACAGGGTAATCTTACAAGAAAACCTGCTGGCAAAAGACTTCAGACTGGGGCGGAGGTTCACCTTCCAGTAGGACAACGGCCCTAAACATACAGCCAGAGCTACAATGGGATGGTTTAGATCAAAGAATATTCATGTGTTATGCCTCGTACAGACGACCGGACTTTCCGGCAGACTAGGTCCGACGGAATCATTCCTTCGGATAGTCCGATCGTGTGTGAGATAGTCTGATCGTTTTTCTTTAAAAAAAATCAGACAGACTTATAAATAAGAATTGAGTCAGTCCGACAGATTTGAAACATGTTCCATCATGTGTATGCTGGTCCAAGGGCAGCTATTGGCTACTGGCTATTGAACTTCCTTTTCTAAGCCCATCGTACGTCATCATGTTCAAAAAGAATGGACTTTCGAACAGACTTTAGTCCGTTCATGTGTGGGCAAGTTTGTTGGTTCGGAAGTCTATCGTAACTCCGTCGGGAAGACCGTCAGACCTTTTCTGCCGGAAAGTCCGGTCGTGTATACGCGGCATTGGAATGGCCCAGTCAAAATCTAGACCTAAATCCAATTGAGAATCTGTGGCAAGACTTGAAAATTGCTGTTTGCAGATGCTCTCCATCCAATCTGACAGAGCTTGAGCTATTTTGCAAAGCAGAATAGGCAAAAATGTCACTCTCTAGATGTGCAAAGCTGGCAGAGACATCCCCAAAAAGACTTGCAGCTGTAATTGCAATGAAAGGCGGTTCTACAAAGTATTAACTCAGTGGGCTGAATACAAATGCATGCCACACTTTTCACATATTTTTTTTTTGTAAACATTTTTGAAAACCATTTATCGTTTTCTTTCCACTACACAATTATGTGCCACTTTGTTTTGGTCTATCTCATATAATAATTTTTTTGGTTGTAGCATGACAACATGTGGAGAATTTCAAGGGGTATGAATACTTTTTCAAAGCACTGTACATATTAATGAATGCTGTTTAGCATGCATTACCACAATAACACAACACAAAAGTGTGAATGGGACATGAAAGCCAAAGGATCACCATGACAATCAAAAGTTAGTATTTAAAGAATGAGAGGTCAGCAGCGGTGGCCTCCATATTTGTTTCACAACTGGAGTTACAAGTTAGAACTCATCCAATAGGTCGCAATGGAGTCTATTTATAAAAACATTCCCTGCAAGAATGCCAGAAGCACTTGTACAAGTTGAATGAAATGTCCCATGTCGAAGAGATTAATGCATGTATGGCTGGTTCCCTCTAGTGATCAAAATGTGATATATGTTTCATATTAGCAAAGACTTAAATAACAGTTTCATGATCATGTTTACATACACTTAATGTGGATCTTTGCCCAATAAAGCAATTTATTGGAACCTGGATAACCCCCCCCCCCCCCCCCCTCAATTCCTAAATTAGATTAAACATTTTTTTCTTATTTTTATTGTTTCGGATACCTTTGTTCTGCAAGGCAGCTCTTACTTCTCACTCTCCTTGGCAAGAATAAAATGAAGTCCTGTGGCACATCTGTGCCTCCAGAGTTCCCTGGGGGGCAAAGAGGCACCAAAGACCTGCAGCACCTGTATGTAGATGATGCAGGTATAAGGTCCTAGATCTCATGGTCTCTGCACATGTGCGGAAAACCTCCTGTGCATGTGCAGATCTGCTGCAGGTCTCTTCCAGGTCCAGAGGGCCAGGCAGAGCTCTTTATACATATGGCACATGTTCAGATGTGCTAAACATGGCAGCACCGAGGTTGGGCAAATTACAGGGAACTGAATTTCCTCTCTAACCTCCCTGAACCCTGAATTACAAATTGAATGCAGGTTAATTTAGCAATTTGTGTAAAAATGATTTATCAAATTTTATCACTATTGATCTATTACTGAATTTAAATATTTGTATTTTAACTAATAGATCCAGTTTCAAAGCCTGCGATTACAGTATCTGACCCTGAGCCACAAGAAGATGACACAATCACCCTCACATGTGCCTCTTCTAATGCTGAGAGGATAATATGGGGTAAAGGTGGTGGCCGTCTGCCTTTTGGTGCTGTATTATCATCAAATAATAGGACCCTTACCTTCTCCAGGACCAGTCGTTTAGACTCCGGGGACTATCAGTGCACAGCTGAGAACATGGCCAGTACAAAGATCAGCGATTCCTACACATTGGCCATAGCTTGTGAGTACTAAAAATTTGTAATTGAGTACTTTCTCAGATGATCACGGTTGAGTATTTGAAGTGTAATTATACATAAACTGTGAGAATAATGAGTTCTGGGTTACTCTTTGGAGGAGCAGTAAACGTAAAAGACAAGGCAAGCCTGAGTGAGCTCCTGTCCTGTGAGTTTGTATCCAGTTTGAGCAGAGATAAGCCAAGAGAATCCCAGAAGAAGAATGTGAGGTTGAGAAAAACAATAGGGAGTAAGCCCACAAAAAATCCCTCTCTAAGTGTGTGCATAGCCTTAGTTACCCTTGGCTGGGCCTGATGACAATGGCCCTGACATGATGGCAAATTTGGTAAATTGGCTGACTACTGCAAGTTGCAAATGCACAAAGAAGAAGTAGAGCCAACTGTTACTGTTAAGTTTTATTTTTACCACTCTTTGACTAATTGGGCACTGTTGTGATCTTATAATAGGCAGGGTACAGTGCTATTTTGAGAGTAACACATATACGGTTATATCCTCCAACATGACCTGCTTCGGTAGGAATGGAATGCTCTGCTCCTGACTGGATCAGTAGTTTTATGATCTTTCTTTTATGTATCTTACTCATTTATATACTGCACGCACATTTAGAATACTTGTAGATACATTATATTGCCAAAAGTATTGGAACACCCCTCCAAATCATTGTATTCAGGTGTTCCAATGACCTTCTTGGTCACAGGTGTGTAAAATGAACCACCTGGGCATGCAGACTGCTTCTACAATCATTTGTGAAAGAATGGGTCGCTTTCAGGTGCTCGGTAAATTCAAGCGTGATACCGTGATAGGTTGACACCTGTGCAATAAGTCCATTCGTAACATATCTTTGCTACTAAATATTCAACGGTCAACTGTTAGTGGTACTATAACAAAGTGGAATTGACTGGGAACAGCAACTCAGCCACAAAAAATTATTGAGTGTGGGAATGCTGACGGGCACCTTGACCAGAAGTCGCCAACTGTCTGCAGAGTCAAAAGCTACAGAGTTCCAAACTTTGTGTGGCCTTCTTAGTAGCACAACAACAGTGCGTAGAAAGCTTCATGGAATGAGTTTCCATGGCCGAGCAGCTGCATCCAAGCCTTACATCACCAAGTGCAATGCAAAGCATTGAATGCAGTGGTGTAAAGCACTGGACAGTGGAGATATGTTCACTGGAGTGACAAATCATGCTTGTCTGGCAATCTGATGGATGTGTCTGGGTTTGGCGGTTGCCAGGAGAACGGTACTTACCTGACTGCCGTGTGCAAAGTGTAACGATTGGTGGAGGGGGGGTTATAGTGCAGGCTTGTTTTTCAGGGTTTGGGCTTGACCCCCTAGTTCCAGTAAGAGGAACTCTTAATCGTCAGCATACCAAGACATTTTGGACAATTTCATGCTCCCAAATTTGTGGGAATAGTTTGGGGCCCCTTCCTGTTCCAACATGACTGCCCACCAGTGCACAAAGCAAGGTCCATAAAGACATAAATGAGCGAGTTTGGGTTGGAGGAACATGATTGGCCTGCACAGAGTTCTGATCCCAACTCGATAGAACACCTTTGGGACAAATTAAAGCAGAGACTGCGAGCCAGGCCTTCTCAGCCAACATCAGTGCCCAACCTCACAAATGCGCTTCTGGAAGAATGGTCAAACATTCCCCTAGACACACTCCTAAAACTTGTGGACAGCCTTCCCAGAAGAGTTGAAGCTGTTATAGCTGCAAAAGGTGGGCCAACTCAATATTGAACCCTAAGAATGGGATGCCATTCATGTGCATGTAAAGGCAGGTGTCCCAATACTTTTGGTAATATAGTGGCTCTTGGACCACCTGGATATGAGTCATCAGTGAGCAACACGTATATAGCGCTAACCCTCCCCTGGTTGGATGAGTCCTTCTGTTGTTTCGAATTGGTGACCCACCTGTACTGAACTCATCGACACATCTGTAACATAAAGTGGGCTTTATTCAAAACACAATAAACCTTGCAGGAAAAGGGGTTTGCAACAGCAATAATACAGCAGTGTATGCAACAGTAATTTCAGGCCCAAGTACAATTATAAACAAACATATAGCAAGTCAATTATGTTGCCTAGCTATATTTTAAGGCCTTGGTAAGTCACAAGCCAGTTGGCTCTTAAATACACTGCCAGAATTCTGGGTCTCCTGTTGGATTGCTCTCCATATAGACTGTTTATAATCTTAAACTGAGGAGTATGAGTGCTGGTGAAGGTCTGTCCCCCAAAGGCCAGGTGGGAGCTAATGCCACACACACAGGGCTCCCCTCTCAAGCTGGCATTAGCTGGATTTGAAGCCTTCTCCCTTTCCATAGCTCTCACTCCTCTCCATGCTTTGGGCTCTCTGTCGGTTGTGGACCTGCCCTGAATTGCCCTGCCACAGGAGATAGCTGCAGATCATGGCAAGACTGCTGACTCCAAAGAAAATGGAGATTGGCTGCATATAAGTCCACTCTATTTTGTGACTGGGCTCACAGAATTCTGTTTAGCTCAGCTCAGCTCACCGCAGCATAATCCTCCATGCAGCACCGGTACAGCACCACAGTAGTCTTGAGGTAGCAACAGTCTGGTCTGTTAAGTTCTCTCTGTACAGCAGCAGAGCCTAGTGACTCTTCATCTCCCTGTGTGTTACTCAGTATGGGCTCTTCTCCTAATGCCAGATCTGAAGGGTTGGGTTAAAGTTTGAGTCCTGGTTTCTTATGGTCTTCCCCAAGAACCCCACCCCCTCCACCTATGCTGGGGACACCTTCTTCCCAGTCCTAAAACCAATGGGAAGAGTGGGAGTCTCTCTCCTCTTGCAGCTCACCATACCTATCCACCAGCAGGTGACATGGAGCAGGCAGAGGTATGGTAGGAGTGTATGGGGACAGGCATCTCCGACTACTTAAAGAGTTGCTGCCGTGCTACACTTATGTTTGAATGGTCTGCTGCAAGTGCCAGATTCTTGCAGATCCTACCCCATATAGGACCACCCGCCATACAGTATGTTTGCCACCCTAACTGGCAAGCTCAGCACTGCTAATAAAGTCATTTGTGGCAATAAATGGAATGTGAAGTTGTTTTGTGCATATTTTCTTAGTACATATTTTATAGTCAGGACTAAAACAAATGCATATTTGCGCTGATTGCATCTTTATTTGTAAGGCCGCGTACACACGGGCAGATTGTCTGCCCAACTTAGTCCGCTGAACCGTGTTTCAGCGGACAATCCGCTTGTGTGTGGGCTTCAGCGGACTTTTTCAGCGGACAATCTGACGGACTTAGTCTTTCGGAATTTCCGTAATTTTGTCCGTCCAAACTTGGTTTTGTCCGTCCAAACTTGGTTTCAGCGGACAGTCCGCTCGTGTGTAGGCAAGTTGGACGGACTAATTATGGCGCATGCTCAGAAAGGATTTACACGGCCGAAGGTTGCATTGGAGTGTATTGGACGTCGTTTTTCTAGTCCCGTCGTACGTGCTGTACACGTCATCGCGCAAGTTTTCAGCGGACTGTCTGTTCATCGTGTGTGGTCAAGTCCGTTCATTCAAAATTTGGACGGACTGTCTGTCGGATTGTCTGACGAACTTAGTTGGGCAGACAATCCCCCCGTGTGTACGCGGCCTAAGTCTTAAATTAGCCTGCCAGATAAACACTTAAAGATCTTTCAATTTTACTGTGATTTGTTTGTGCTGCACTTCTTCACAAAAATCAAACATTACTGAACTAGAATTAGAGTCCATAGATGTACAAGGTGAAGCACTAGTTCCAGATAGCACTAGAAAAAAAGTATCTATTGTAATATTTGGGGGTTATTTTAGCTTAAAGGTAGAGCTTACCAGTGAGCTGAGTCCATGCCAGATATGCCGTTTTAAGGGCTTGTAGGCCCACTTTTATTAAAGAAAGAAAAGTCCGATAACAAAATAGTTGCCCACACAGGGGTTTCAGCTTTCTACAGCAATAATGTACGTAGAACCAAAAATACCAAGCCACCTGGCTCTCTTTAGCAGCACTGCTGCTCAGACTTCTGCTGCAGCCCTCTTGGCTCTTTAACAGAGTTCCTGTACACCCAGTACCTCAGCACTCTTTACTAGCTTCTTTTTTTTCAGCCCACAAGCTTGGACCCTCTGTCTGCTCTGACAGACCGACCTGTGCAGACATGCACACTTCTTCTCCCTTACACGCCTGGACTCCTCGGGAGGGTGGAGCCCAGAACCATGGTGTTGGCTCTGTTTTAAGCCCAAGACCCACCTGTGCAATTATCCAGCCAGACTGCTGGCTGTTCCCAAAACCCAGTCCCAGGATTGGAGATTCCGTACTACCACACTATTAACACGAGGAAGGAGAACAACAAAAAAGGAAAATACTCCATTAGGAACTGGCATATATAATATTAGTGGCTCTGATTTGTCTGAGGATGAACTTAGGGTTCTTGATAAAGGAGTTAAGTTTGCTCCAGTGCGTAATTTTAATAAGTTCCAGATTTATGCGAGTATACAAAAAATATGTCGGGAGTCTTAAGAAATATTTATTAATATTATCTAAACCTGCTGAAAGGGCTGCACTTGTTTTTCGGCTGGAAAACACTCAAATTTGGGCTAATTGAACACAGATCTATTCTCCAATGTTGACACCAAACATACTGAGGTGTTTAAAAACATGGTGGTGGGGGACTTGGATACTATGAAGAGATTTTGGGATCCAGCTGTTATTAAAAAGGGTATCTCTTCCTTGGAGTCCAAAAAAGAGTTGGTTATGTGCCCAGCAGACAAGGGCGGTGGGTTGGTGGTAATAAGTAAGTCCATTTATAAGTGGAAAATGTATTGATTATTGGGTGATCGTAACGCTTATGAAGTGCTGAAAAAGTGATCCCATTTTTTTATTTCAAGGGGGAGTTAGGAATTTTGGTTAAGAAGGGTTGGAAAAGAAAGGCTTTGACCAAAAAAGAGATTAACTTTCTAGATCCCAGTGCATGTAGGACCCCAATTAGTTATTTTTTGACAAAAATACATAAAGATGCTAAGTCCCCCTCGGGAGACCGATTGCAAATGGCATAAAGTCAGTGTCTGCTAGACTCTGACAATAAATCATTTTTTTTTTTCTTAAGCCTTTTGTTTCTGAGACCAAAGCCTTTCTTAGGGACACAAAACATATTATCCAGATTTATCCAAGTTTTCCTGTAATAGTATACTGGTTACAGCTGATGTTAGCTCCTTATATACCATCATAGGACATTAGGATGCAATATCATCAGTAAAATGGGCTTTAGAGAAATCTGACCTTACCAATAGACATAGGAAGTTTTTATTGCAGTGTTTGGAATTTTGTCTCACAAGGAATTACTTCTGGTATGATAGGCAGTTCTTTCTCCATATTATGTGTGGCCATGGGGGCAACGTTTGCTCCAGAGTACAGGGGAAGAGGCGCTTCTGGGTGTAGAAATTAAAAACAATTTTAATCACACAATGCAAATACAGGCAACTCACATTTTGGAAGTATAAAATGAGCCTTGAGTAAATTAAATCAATCCAAGGAGTGGGGGTCGTCAAATAAGTCTAATCTTCCTGCCGGCTGGGACGCTAGGTCTGCTGTATCCAGGAGACTGCACATGGAGGAAGCGCTGGCCGTGGAAGCAGAGCGAGGTGTGGAACACAGGCAGAGGATGATAACGTCACTGGCATACAACCGGTTTTGTGAACGTTCGGCTGAGATGGCACGTCAGCTGTGCTCCTTCGTCAATCTCTGTTAGCTCGAGTCAACTAGTATGCTACAAATGATATATAGATGATCTCATTATGATGGTGATATGTTTATTCAACATAAGCATGAAAGCTTTGAGACTAATTACAATAAAAATATCTCCCTTTCTTGGAACATGTCCATCGTATGGTGTTCCTGAATTTGAAGATGTATAGGGTAGGAGTAAACTATAGGACACACAATTATATTCCCCTTGATAGTTGCCATCACAAAACCTGGCTATGTAATTTTCCGAGGGGTCAGTTTATTCACCTGAGACAAAACTGCTCCTTGGAATCAGATTCTTTTTGTCCCAATCTCAAGTTCTAGCAGAAAGATTTCAGCAGAAGGAGTACCAAAATGATCAGATAGCGAGTGAGATTAGTAAAATTGGTGATCTTGATAGGAATGTATTTGTGTCCGACTTTAAAATTCATGTTTATTTTCTTTATTAGTAGTAAATTGTCTTAAATTACAACATTCAGCATAAACAGTTCGAGAAAATTGTGAATAAGCACTGGAAAGTACTGAGGAAAGGTAGGGTGTTAGGAGAAGTTCTCCCCTCCTGTCCCCAGTTTATTTATAAGCAAGCCCCTACTTTGAAAGATGTCATTGCCCCTGGGGTTATACAACTGCCTATTGTCAGAGAATGGACTTTTTTTCTCCCTTTGGTTTTTATGCTTATGGACGTTGTCCAGCATGCAGGCAATGTAAATGTAATGTGAAAAAAAACAGAAAGACTTTGATATTTTTATTTGTGGAAAAAGATGTAGATAAAAAATGTAATTAAATGTAGCACACAGGGGGTTGTGTATATATTGGAGTGTAACTGTGGACTATAGGTAGACCATCTAGACCCCTTTGTGTTCATATTGGAAAACATGTTAATATCAAAAAGGGACCTTGGTCTCACAGTGTTTATAAACACTTTAGACTGCACTATGATAGGGACCATTGGCGGAATTATAGTGGTCGCCGAGATCACTATGGCGACCGGGCCCCTTGCTGCAGGGGGCCCTTGAGGGTCCCCTGTACTCTTCGATAGGGGGGAGGCTGAGAGGAGCTCCCCGATCATCAGCCAAACTGAAATCGGCACTGTGCAGGGAGCTTCTCACATTAGCCTTTAGTGAAAGCACAGTGGTGTGCTCTTTGTCTCCCCCTACAGTGCAGTACCTGGCAAGAAGAGCCAAGGTAAAGCACTGCCATTTCTTTATAAGACTCTCTACTCCTGTATTTGTGTTTATATGTGTGTGTGCATGCATGTGTGTATGCGTGTGCGTGCATGCATGTATGTGTGTGGGTGTATGTGAGCATGTGTGTGTGTGTGTGTGTGCATGCATGTGCTTGTGTGTGTATATGCATGTGCTTGTGTGTGTACATGCATGTTTGTGTGGATGCGTTTATATATGTATGTGCATGTATGTGAGTTTGCATGTATGTATGTGCATGTGTTTATCAGTGGCGGGGCGTCCAAAAGGGCACACAGGTGCCACCCTCTTTCTCCAGCCACACCCTCTATGACCAATGGATAGATTCATGCATAGCATAGCATGAATCTATCCATGGCTGCCGCTGCCACCCCCATATTTATGTGTCCGATCCCTTTTGGGATGCCTGAATTACAGCGGCGGGGGGTGTTTTTGAAGCACCTGATTAGAGCCATAGGCTCTAATAGGCTTCAAAATAGGTGAACTGCGAGCGCCATGCATGACGCTTACAGTCCACCCAGGTGCGTTAGGAAAGTGAATTAATATTCACTTTCCTAACACTGAACCGCCTCTCCACCAATCAGGTGTGCGGGTCTATTACCCGTCACCTGATAGGCGCAGCTATTGAACGCCTATCATGAGGAGAGGATGAGGATGGTAGGAGACACATGGAGGACCCCGCTCGTGGTCATCACCCGCTGCCCCACCAAGACAGGGCAAGTGCCGGGCAGACGGCGAGTGGGCAGTGGGGATTCACAGTGGCAGCATTTGATGGCACACTGCCAGCATTTGATGGGTACATTGGTGGCATTTGATGGGCACAGTGGTGACATTTGATGGCACAGTGGTGGCGTTTGATGGTACAGTGGCTGCAATTGATGGGCACAGTGGCTGCAATTGATGTTTTTTTTCAGAATTTTTCAGTTTACTTGCGCCCCCCTAAAAATTTTGAGCAACAGCTGCCACTGGATTATTTGTGCGTGCATATGTATATGTGTGTGTATAGTATATGTGTGCGTATTATGTGTGTGTGTGTTTACATGTATGTATTTTTATATAAAATGTTGTTCCTCCCAAAACCGATCCATGCTCAGATCGCTTTTCAGAGGCATTTGACAGATGGTAGAGAGGCAATATGTTGCCTACTGACCACCTGTTTTAACCCCTTAAATGCATCATCACTATGCTGCAACTGCAGCGGAGGGTTGCAGTGCAGCCCCATCCACCTAGGGGAATATTTCAAGGGTGCCCTGACTGGAAAAAGATTGTGAAACACAGACATAGAGGAACCGGTCTCTCCATTTTCCTCCTGCAGCTGCTGGATGCCTGTGGGTGGGAGAGGAGGAGAAGCGGGGGGGAAATGGAGAAATTGGTTCCTTTATATGCAGCCACCCACTTGGGACTTAGCCCTGGTGTTCCGCCATTGGGCTCGGAGAGAAGAGCTTTGGTCCGGAGGTCGGGGGGGGGGGGGGGCCCTCCATGGTTTCTTGCATCGAGGCCCTGAGGGTTCTAGTTATGCTACTGATAGGGACCCCAGAGGACTTAAATTCTGGGGTATAAACAGGGTTAATAGACACTGGGGGGGGGGGGGGGGGGGGGAGTTTATCTATCACCTTAGTCAGAGAGAGTCCTTTTGGATCTTTGAAGGTAAAGTTTTGACGCCTGAGGGATTAAACGTAGATTTTTATTTAAATTGTTTGATCTCTGATAGGTGATGTTTATAATGGTATATTTGTATTATAACTGTTTTGTAAAGAATGACAGCAGGTGTTTTATAAGAGGAATTATTTTTCATTTGATTATTGAATTTTATGGGAGCATAGAGGCTATTATCTGACCAAGTTTTCTAGCGTATTGATTTATTCCCTGTTGTCTATTTGCACACTATGGGTTTTAGTGGGGCGGAGGTTAGAAGCTTGACATTTTTACTATGTAGGTTATAGAGTTTTATCTGTTTGAAGTGCATGTCACCAACAGTTCCTTGTACTTTTTATTTCTTTTCCTAAAGCCATGGCATTGGCCACTTATTTCCGGCAGCTTACGTTTTCTTAAAACTGCAGTTTTAATGTAGTGTAGTGTAGTGTAGTGTAGTGTAGTGTAATATTTTGTTTGACACTTACAGCGCCGACTACTGTTTGAGTTAGTATATATTTAATTTCAAATCCACGATCTATGCCGCTTGCTTCCGGACTCTGATGTTGTTATGATTACTGGCTGCATTTAAGCGATGACGGGTGATACCGCTGAGGAAGTTTTTGTGAACCTAACGCGTACGGGGGGAGGAGCCATGCATGGATGACGTCACCTGCTGCCATCCTGAGTTATCACACAATGCTTTGTCCTGTGTTACATTAGGATTCTCAAAAACAGGCATGCAAGTAGGAAATCTCTTTTTTTAAATAAAGCATTGGAGAGTTTTGATAGAGAGCACATGGATGTCTTCTTTTATTCATATATCACTGGTGTATAGTGTTGGCGATCTGGACATCCAGTTCCTGCTGTACTTTACCCTTTTTAGGGATCTGTGCTGTGTTGACCACCTGTTAGGTCAGGGGTCCATTATATAAGTTGAGGAAGCGAATACTTTGGAGGTGGAGGGATTGTCACTTTACATCGGTGCTCCCAGATTCCTTTCCAACATGTGGATACTTTTTCTGGTGCTATCTGGGGTTAGTGGTTCACACCTTGTACATCATGGACTCATGGATTTATTGTGCTGCACTTCTTTTGTACAAACATTAATGAAGTAAAATTAAAGGACTAAAAAAAAAAAAATAATCTTGTCTTTTAATTCTCTAATACTATAACAGATGGTCCGGAAAATGTGAACATCACAGGCTCCTCTGAGGTGACCATTGGTTCTGTCATGTCACTGGTATGTGTCGTGGAATCTTTTCCCGCCCCCATTTACACCTGGCAGTTTAATGGAAGGAACCTCACACTCCATCACAATTACAGACTACTCATTCAGCAGATCACCTCAATGAATGAAGGAAATTACACATGTGAAGTAAAGAACTTTGTAACAAAGCGCTCTGCCAGTGCCTCCATGTTTATCACTGTGACGGGTAAGTTCTAAGAGATAAGGTTGCTATTTGCCATATTAGGCACATACATTAGGTGGCCAAATCACTAAGTTAGAAATGCTATTATTTTACAAAAAATAACTAACTAGCAACTACGGACAATTGAATCTGCGCTTTGTCGAAAACACAAAACATAGATGTCAACTGTCCCAGATTTGCCAGGACAGTCCTGCAACTTTGACATGAACACAGCATTCACTGGACAGAGGACTAAGTCTATCGCTGCACAGTTTTAATGAGGACCTAGAAACTCATCCTCATGGCAAGATTACCAGATGAAAAGAAAAGGTATGAGCCAGAAAAAGGAAAAAACAAATGTACCCACCATATCTAAGAACTAGTAAGCTGCAATATATTACATTTTTTCAACTCACCCAGAGGTCCCTGAGGTATGAGAGATGCAATCATTGTAGTAGTTGGCTCTACTGCAGTGAAAACTGATCTTCTGGGTCCTCTGCAAGCACTACCAGCATTTATGGAGCACCATATATTTGTATAAAGTAGATTTATGCTTATATACAGCTTGCATACACTGACAAAAAAAACAGGGTTATATATGGCGGCAGTGCCAAACGAGTAACCTCTAATCAGGGGAAGCTGCACACACAAAACCCCAGCAGACCTGGAATATTAAGGCCATCACTGTAGTGCCAACAACTACAGTCATTAACAGCTTCCTTGGCAGCCCATCAGGTATGAGATGTACATATAGGTGGGGTATAGCAATAATATTTCACACAGTCAGGTGCAGTGAAGAACTTGCATTGAAATACAATCGCAACAGTTCACTACAAACTTGATGGGAAAACTTCCCAACTAGGTGCACTCACAGCTTTCAGTAATGTGAAAAGAGCAGGTATCAGCCAGACTCACAGTGTCTGTTAAGAGAGAGGAATGCAGCCGGACCATCTTTTTCGCTAAAGGTAGGAACTGTGACCTTATGCTTTCCCTCCTCATCAGAAACCTTTCCCTTACCGCTAGTACTGTGCCTACTCTACCAACTAGCATAACGTGCACCAAACCTGGGAGCCAGAGCCTTAAATAGGCTCTACCTGTCCCTAGATGGCTGCTAAAGTCATGCGGGGTGACAGCTTCCAATCAGATATAAGTTTGCCGTAGTAAAACCTGAAGTTGAGCTTTAACGTGAACCTGTTCAGGGTCTGACCATGTAGAACAAAGCTAAAAATTCCCTTTAATGCCTGTCAGTACAACTACTTATAGGTACATTGGCAAATGCATATGCTTAATAACTAAAACGTGTAAAGAACAGTATTTAAAAAAAAATCTAAAATTATTTTTAGCTGATCTGACCCAAGCAAACTAAAATATTGATTACAGGCAATCAGTCCTGGGGTTTAGGCACATGAATCATGCTTAAAGAAAACTTGTGGCCATGGAGAGCAAAGCAGATGGTTTGCTTTTATGTCCAGTTCCCCCACCTGTACATACTTGCCTTTCCCATGCTCCCCGATTTAGTTACTCAGCTACGCAGAGCAAGAAAAGAGAACCCTCTGTAAGCTCTTAGGCCGCGTACACACGGGCGGACTGTTCGCCCAACCTTGTCCGCTGAACAGTGTTTGGGCGGACAGTCCGCCCGTGTGTGGGCTTTCAGCGGACAGTTTCAGCGGACAGTTGGATGGACAAAGTCTTTCGGAAATTCCGAAAAACTGTCCGCTGAAACTGTGTTTGAGCGAACAGTCCGCCCGTGTGTAGGCTACTTTCGAAATGAGCAAACTGTTCCCGCTCGGAAAGTCCGCCCATTTCGAGCGCGTGTACAGGTAGGCGGGGCCCGCGAAGGAGACGTCGCGGGCTCCGCCGCCTGGAATGGGCTTAAAGGGGAACCCGACGCCGAAAAAAATCGGCGTGGGGGTTCCCCCAAAGTCCACACCAGACCCTTGTCCGAGCACGCTACCCGGCCGGCCAGGAAAGGGGGGCGAGCGAGCGCGCCCCCCCTCCTGAGCCGTACCAGGCCGCGTGCCCTCAACATGGGGGGTGCCTTGGGGAAGGGGGGGCCGCGCGGCCCCCCCCACCCCAAAGCACCTTGTCCCCATGTTGATGAGGACAAGGGCCTCTTCCCGACAACCCTGGCCGTTGGTTGTCGGGGTCTGCGGGCGGGGGGCTTATCGGAATCCGGGAGCCCCCTTTAAGAAGGGGGCCCCCGGATACCGGCCCCCCACCCTATGTGAATGAGTATGGGGTACAATGTACCCCTACCCATTCACCTGTGAAATAAAGTACAAAAAAAAACAACACAGGGAAAAAATATTTTATTGCACAGCTCCGGGGGTCTTCCGTCTTCGGGGGTCTTCTCGCCGGACTCCTCCGCTATCTGTGTGTAGCTCTTTTGCTAGCGGAGGAGTCCGGCTTTCTTCCTCCCCGCCGCCGGCCTCTTCTCCCGACTTCGGGGGTCTTGTCCCCCTCTTCGGTTCTTCTGCCGGGCCACCGCGCCTTCTTGTAGCTCTTTTGCAGGCGGTGGCCCAGTCTTCTTTCGCCGCTGCCTTCCGTTCTTCTGTCGCCGCCTTCGGTTCTTCTGCCGGGCCACCGCGCCTTCTTGTAGCTCTTTTACAGGCGGTGGCCCGGTCTTCTGTCGCCGCTGTCGTCGCCGCCGCCGCCGCCTTCCGTTCTTGTTCTTCGTCTTGTTGTTCTTCTTCTTCTCCTGGAGATGTTGACTCGACGAGCTCTCCGGCCGGAATGCCAGGGACACGCTCCGCTGCCACTTATATAGTGACAATGGGGCGGTGTCACATGGTATATGTCACATGGGTTGGTCACATGGGTTGATGTCACATGGGGACTATGACATTGTAAGGGGGCGGGGTCACCATGTGACCAACCCATGTGACATATACCATGTGACACCGCCCCATTGTCACTATATAAGTGGCAGCGGAGCGTGTCCCTGGCATTCTGGCCGGAGAGCTCGTCGAGTCAACATCTCCAGGAGAAGAAGAAGAAGAACAAGAAGAAGAACAAGAACGGAAGGCGGCGGCGGCGGCGGCGACAGAAGACCGGGCCACCGCCTGTAAAAGAGCTACAAGAAGGCGCGGTGGCCCGGCAGAAGAACCGAAGGCGGCGACAGAAGAACGGAAGGCAGCGGCGACAGAAGACCGGGCCACCGCCTGCAAAAGAGCTACAAGAAGGCGCGGTGGCCCGGCAGAAGAACCGAAGAGGGGGACAAGACCCCCGAAGTCGGGAGAAGAGGCCAGCGGCGGGGAGGAAGAAAGCCGGACTCCTCCGCTAGCAAAAGAGCTACACACAGATAGCGGAGGAGTCCGGCGAGAAGACCCCCGAAGACGGAAGACCCCCGGAGCTGTGCAATAAAATATTTTTTCCCTGTGTTGTGTTTTTTTTTGTACTTTATTTCACAGGTGAATGGGTAGGGGTACATTGTACCCCATACTCATTCACATAGGGTGGGGGGCCGGTATCCGGGGGCCCCCTTCTTAAAGGGGGCTCCCGGATTCCGATAAGCCCCCCGCCCGCAGACCCCGACAACCAACGGCCAGGGTTGTCGGGAAGAGGCCCTTGTCCTCATCAACATGGGGACAAGGTGCTTTGGGGTGGGGGGGCCGCACGGCCCCCCCTTCCCCAAGGCACCCCCCATGTTGAGGGCACGCGGCCTGGTACGGCTCAGGAGGGGGGGCGCGCTCGCTCGCCCCCCTTTCCTGGCCGGCCGGGTAGCGTGCTCGGACAAGGGTCTGGTGTGGACTTTGGGGGAACCCCCACGCCGATTTTTTTTCGGCGTTGGGGTTCCCCTTTAAGCCCATTCCAGGCGGCGGAGCCCGCGACGTCTCCTTCGCGGGCCCCGCCTACCTGTACACGCGCTCGAAATGGGCGGATTTGCCTCCTCCTTACGTGGGCGAGTCCGTTCATTTCAAAAGTTGAGCGAACTGTTTGCCAAACAGTTCGCTGAAACAGTCCGCTCGTGTGTGGGCAAGTCCGCTCATGCAAATTTTGAGCGGACTGTTTGCCGAAACTGTTTGACGAACAAGGTTGGGCAAACAGTCCGCGCGTGTGTACGCGGCCTTAGACACTCTAGCAGGTATTTCTTCCACTTCTCTTGTCCCTGAGCAGCGAGGGAGTAAAGGAAAGGTCATTTTGTGGTGCTGCTTTGGTAAGTGGTTAAAGCAAACCTATTTTTTTTTTACTATGCAGGACAAAGGCCCACCCGCAATGTACTGCGGGCGAGTGACTGCTGTAGGCAAAGCAGCATACCCATACGTTGCTGCCTACTTCTGGGATTAGGGCCCAGCTGTGATCAAATACCATAAAAATAAATAAAAAATAAAGATAAAGGATAAAGAGAGAAGGAATGAAGGAACAGCAGGTCCAGATCCTACACTACAATAGCAATATGTGTATTCCTTAGTTCCAAATATGTGTATTCTATAGTTCTAAAGTTTAACAATAAGCAGCTAAAGATACTCTATTAGCGCTTCAATTATCATGGCACAATGGTTGTTATGGTGTCAGGATGATTGAAGCGCATTATTATTACATCTATCCCTCCTTACATCAAGTGCCCCCATCAGAGCCCCTCCTTACATCAGGTGCCCCCAGCAGAGCCCCTCACATCTGGTGCCTCCAGCAGAGCCCCTCCTTACATCTGGTGCCCGCAGCACCTCATTACATTGGTGTCCCCAGCGGAGCCCCTCATTACATCGGTGTCCCCTCTCGTCGAACACATGGGGCCAAGGGTTGGCGGCAGCTCCATTTCCATCTTTCCCTGTGTGTTCAGTGGAGAGGGGAGGAGCCTTCAATCCGTGCAGCCAACTGGCTTCAGTGTACAAGATAATTGTCTATTTGCACACTGAAGAGAAAAGCCGTTTGGCTGCGTGGATCGGAGGCCCCTCCCCTCTCCACTGAACACACGGGGAAAGCTGGAAAGAGATATCGCGGCAGCGTCGGCGGCCATCTTTTTTTGTAGCCTGCTGCTGTCTTTGCCAAAAACAGTCCCGATTCCTGGGACAAAAGCAAAATCCTGGGATTTTCATCAGGACAGACTCCGATCGAGATGAGGGTCCAAAAATTGGTATTGTCCCAGGAAAATCTGGACTGTTGGCAAGTATGAGTATGGCTGCATTTAACACTCACAGGAAAAACAGGCTGCTCACTTAAGTGTAGCATAAAAACATATAGTATGTTATTATTCTGCTGATTCCAACCAGTCACACAATCCAAATTAATTCTTGGAAAAGCATTCTTTGTTGCCAAATCAATGTGCAGCATAAACAGTTTAAGTGATGGTAATAAATGCAGACATCAGTCTGAGAAAATCTCCAGTCTTTCAATCACATCCTCCAAGGGACAACACTATGTTTATTGTTTCGTATGCATCATAGGCAAAAAATTTAAAACACCATATAGTGTAGTAATAATTTAATAAGAAACAATAGCAAGAGCATACATATTGAAAAATAGAACAATCTAAACACATAAAAACTGAGAAAACGAGCCCAAGACTTGCAACGATCGCCATCACTCTGGGCTCCAATGTGGCGCCGTGGTGTCACTCCACAAGCTCTGCCCAACACGTGTTTTGCTCGATAGTGCCTCCTCAGGGACCTCAGAGGCAAAAAAAAAAAAAGAAAAAGGCAAAAGCTCCTAAACTCAAGTTTAGGAACTGTAGTATAAATGAAGCCTTATGCCGCGTACACACGAGCGGACTGTATGGCGTACTTAGTCCGTCATACAATCCGACGGACAGTCCGTCATACTTTCGACTGAACGGACTTGACCACACACGGATGCACAAACAGTCCGTCGAAAGCTTGCGCGATGACGTGTACAGCACGTACGACGGGACTAGAAATAGGAAGTCCAATACACAGCAAAGCACCCTTCCGCCGTGTAAATCCTTTCTGGGCATGCGCCATTCTTAGTCCGTCGAACTAGCCTACTGACGAGCGGATTGTCCGCTGAAACCAAAGTACGACGGACAGAATTTCGAAAAATCTGAAATACTTAGTACGCCAGACTGCACGCTGAAAAAGTCCGCTGAAGCCCACACACGAGCGGACTGTCCGCTGAAATGTGTTTCGACGGACTAAGTACGCCATACAGTCCGCCCGTGTGTACGCGGCATAACAAACATATAGTGGGTTTTTCTCAAATTTGACTGCAAAAGTGGAAATATACTTTAACGATGAAGTCCATCCCAGCTCCATTTGTACACCCTAAATATCTTATTGAATTATTTTTATATCAGATAGGAATTTAGTCTTTTTCATTTGTGATGTGAAAAACAACTGTATGATTAGACACTTTATACTCTGTTCTCTTCTAGAATCTGGTTTTAAAATGGAGGTATGTGCTGGCATCATCAGTGGCGCAGCGTTGGGCTTTGTGCTGGTCATTATTGTGGTTGTCATGATGTGCAAAAGATTTTCCTCTCCAGCAAAGAAGGAAGAGACAAGTATGTACATTGCATTGTGCTACAACTGAGACTAAAGAGGACCTGTACTTTGCAAGGCAACAGGCACACTTAAATGGGGCCTATGATCAGAGATTATATATATATATATATATATATATATATATATATATATATATATATATATATAATCTCTGATCATAGGCCCCATTTAAGTGTGTGTATGTATATATATATACATACACATAGGGCTCAAAATGCCAAGTCCTGAGATACTAGCCAGGCCTTAAGGGTTACTCGCCACCAGTTGCCCCACCCAAACCCTACCATGCCCTGTCCCTAATTCCGCCCCTAAACACACCCTCATAAAATTACACTTAAAATCTTTTATGCAGAATTAAGCATCTTAAGCAATTAAGTGTCAAAAGTGTTTTTCGGTACTAAACCTTTCATCTGATTTCTGAATTGTTGCATTTGTAAATTCCAAAAGCCAATATAAAGGAATAGTAGTTATTAAAATTGAAAAAAACACTCACCTTGGATCTTTAGCTCGGAGAGTAAGTGAACCTACACTTCCCTCCATGTTTCCCTCTAATTCACAATCCACCGATCCTCGTATAGCACCGATTTTTTTAGTTCAAACTCCGGAACTCAAATCACAGCCACCCTCACTACCCCAACCACAAATGCACTAGGTTTAGAGGTAGTGAACTTGTCCTCGGTCTCTCTAACCAGGGAACAGATCGAGATACTTAAATTAGGTCTCACGTTTTGTCCATCAGCAAATGTAGACAAATTTCAATTTGTCAAGGATATACACCTTTTTGCTAGACGCCTTTTATTTAAGGTAATTTATGATAAACCACAAGAAAAGAACAACCCTGTTCTTCCTTCTATGGAACTTTCGTCCAGTGAACTTCAGGCCATGGATGACCTGATGTCACTGTGGGATGAAGGAGACACTGGAGATGAACAGCTATCTGAAATCAATACGCCATTAGTTTCAGTGCCGGGAGTATCTTTTCCTTCCTCAGCAACATTTAAATTAAAATCAAAATCCTTCCCTTTGCTTCAAAGTAACCCCAATATATGGGCCTTTGTTAGTCAAATTACTTCAGAAATCAGGAATCTCGTACCTGATGAACAGGAACCCCAAAATCTTTCTCGTAAACATCGTCAGGCACTTCAAAATCTCCAGAGGAATTTGGACCTGATCTTAAAACCTGCAGATAAAGGGGGCAATGTCTGTGTCATGGATGCCCAGGCATACAAAAATATGTGCCTTGACATCCTGGACAACAGAGATTGGTACCGTCTGATTTCTAGACTATTAATTGACAACTTCAATACTGAATATTATCAACTCATTTTTAAAGCCTATCGTCAAGGTATCATTGACTTGAACACTTGGAAATACCTTAATGTAAAAAAAAAAAAAAAAATCCCCACCTTTTACTCATTGCCAAAACTGCACAAATCACTTGTTAATCCCCCGGGCCGACCTATAGTGTCGGGATGCCAGGGACTGACTGAAAATGCCAACGCTTTAGTGGATAAACATCTATTTCCACACGTACTATCCTTACCCTCTTATGTTAAGGGCACCATTGATTTGTTGAGAATATTGGATGGTAAACAGCTTCCCTTGAATACCTGGTTGGTAGCCCTAGATGTGGAATGCCTGTATAATTCCATTCCACATACTAAAGGCATTCAAGTCATACAGTCGTTTTTGAGAGAGAGAGATTCATCTTCTGAAGCATATGACAAATTTGTGCTCCAACTTTTGGAGTTTATCCTTACTCATAACATCTTCATGTTTGATCGTTCCCACTACCCCCAGGTACAGGGTGTAGCTATGGGCACAAAGTGTGCCCCTTCCTATGCCAATCTGTACCTGGGGGGGTGGGAACGAGAAATCTTTGCCTGCGACCAACCCCGGGATTTGAGTCAGTCTATCCTGGGTTGGCATCGCTACATTGATGACATCCTGAACCTTTGGACAGGCACCTGTGACGAATTGCAAGAGTTCTTTGCTGGATTGGCCATTAATCACTTCAATTTAAAGTTCACAATGGAATTCAGCCAGATTTAGGTCAATTTCCTTGACCTATGCATTCAAATTGACGATAGGGGAGTAATTAGTTCATCCCTTTATCGCAAACCCTCATCGGGTAACACTATTCTGCATGCTGCAAGTGCACATCCCCGACCACTACTTAACAGCATCCCTTACAGCCAATACTTACGTCTTCGTCGAAATTGTACCCAAGATCAGGATTTTCAACAAGCCGCAAGAGATCTGTCCATTAGACTAAATCAGCAGGGCTATAGTAAATCATTACTTAAACGGATCTTCAATAGAGCAATTAAACTGAATAGAAACGATTTAATCTATCCTAAACCAAAATCTACTACCAATTCACCCATACGCATAATTACTCAGTACTCTCGGCAACACAATCAGATGAAGGACATTCTCATCAAGTACTGGCCCCTACTCTTGGGCGACCAGACGATCCAAAAATACATCAAACCATACCCCCAACTTACCTACAGAAGATCACAATCCATGAAAGATAGATTAGTCACCAGCCATTTTGACATGCAACAACCTACTAAAACGATACGCAATGGCACATATCCTTGTGGCCACTGCGATGTATGCCGCTTTGTGTCTAATTCATCACATACTACATTACCCAATGTTCTTTGTCATACCATCAAATACAATGTAACGCGCAAAACGGTAGGAATAGTCTACTTTGCAAGCTGCTCCTGCGGCTGTTTCTATATCGGAAAAACTAAACGTCCGTTCTTTAAACGGATCAGGGACCATATGTTACCACTATCTAAACGGTTATGTACCACAGCTTTGAATAGACATATAGGTCATTTTCATAACTTTGACCCTAATGTTGTGCACTTCTCTGCTCTTGAACATGTACCTCTTCATGTTCGAGGGGGTGAAATTGACACTCGTCTTTTACAACTTGAAACCAGATGGATATACACCTTGGATGCTACTAAGTATCCAGGATTAAATGAATACATAACCTATAAACATTTCCTTTAATGTGACTTTGACATATAAACCTGTAATTTGTATCCAGCAGTACATGAATACATAACTTGTAAACATTTTTTTCTTTAAGCAACTTTGAATTAAGACCTGCATTCCATCGAATTTACAACTAGCTCCCCCTATTGACTGCCATATGGTTTTTTCTATCTTTTTTACCCTATATTTACACCTGTCCCTTTTCCCCCACTCCTCTTCTCCTTTTCTTTTTGGTATTTCCCTTAATTTCCCACTTTTTTTATGTTTCATCGTTCAGATTAATTTATCACAACATATTGTTATACAGCACCACACTGATGTTTAGAATGTCGTAGATCTTGTTTGCGCTTCAATTTCATTCGCTACAATCAGGCTTTATATGTGGATCATATTCGTGCTGTATCGCTGTCTCTGTATTTGACTGTACAAAAATTACATATGTCCAAATATCCTTTTCACTAAAACATATTAAACTTTGTATAATTTTTATATTTCTACTTTGTAATCATGCTGTAAATTCTTCTTACAATTGTTTCTGCAACTGTGTAGACGTTGCTAATGCAAGTGCAGCCCATTGCCTCTCTTGTTGGCTTGAATGATCAATTTGAATCACTCGCATAACTTGACTATATTATCTCTTATTCATCCATACCAGCATTAATTAGCATTATCAAATATCCCCGAGTGCCCAGCCCCTTGATAGGGAGTTCTTTAGGAGCGGACATTCTCTTTCCCCATGATGAGTGTCTGTATGGACACACGGGTCGGGTTATGTGGAAACCCCACCCATTAGTATCCAGGCTGCCATAATTACCAACATGTTCCATATGGTTAGCTACCTGCAGCAGTTTACTGCTTCGCAGCAAACACTTTTTGCTGCTATCTTCGCAATCCCCGTCAATGCCCACAGCGGCGTGGAGGTTGCCACGGAAACGGAGCCTCCGCCGTAGGGCATTATGGGTATTGTAGGCTCTACCACTCGGTGCGCATGCGCAGCGCTGTTTCTCTGTCTGCTTTCACTCGGCGTACATGACATGACGCCGAGTGAAAGGGGGATAAAAGGAATACCAACGCTGTGAGCCTGTGCTGGCTCCGCCGGACACTGTCGCCTGGATAACGTTTACTCTAAGGTCAGTTTAAGGGGTTTAGTTTGGACTGCTCCACACTGTCCATATCCTTTTTTTCCCCACAACTTGGTCACTTTAGCTTTTAACCTCGTCCAATTATATTTGTATCTAATAGGATCTGTCTGTGCTTGCTGCATGACTTTTCACGCACCTGATCTATTGATAGATCCTCCAGCTGCAGTGCTTCTCAGACTGGATCACAGTGGAGCATTTGCATCTTTAATATCTGTTAATACAGGGTAAGCCCTCTTGATATTTACCCAAGCAAGTAGGGCATTATGCCATATCATAACCTAAATATTAATTTAGCTCCAATCTGTTAATTCAAAGTTTAATTTTTATTTGAATACTTGAGGACCAATGGGAAAAAATATTTCTCCATTAATATATTTTAGGTTTTCATGTTCCCAGTCTATCGCTAATAGGGAACTATCCATCCCCTATTTGGGCACTCTGTCTCATTCAGGAGATATACTACAGACCCACTTATTCAGGTAGGTTCTTACAAACCATCCATAAAATGTAGCTTAAAAATGGGAGCAAATGGGCCCTTTACATTTTTATATTAGTGGGTTTTTGTCCATTCTATTTGTCCCCTGCAGCCACCACCTGGGGATTTTTTTTGAATTGGTCCGCTCTCCATGTCCCAAAGGCTCCTCTAATCCATCGTTGTGGCAGGGCCTTTGATCGGGGGTATGTATATATATATATACTATAATTACACATAAGCTTTTTCAATTCATCTCATTTTCAATATATAGTTGTGTCTTAATTTCCATATTTATGCTAATTTGAGAAGTTTTGGGCTGCACTGATTCCTATGACCTATTTTACAGTTTCTGTTGTGTTTTATCCTTAGTGAATTTCTTATTTCTTGTAACCACTTCACGTCAATTACTGGCTCCCCTGAAGAAGCCTATGTTTAGGCGAAACATGTCGGGACTCCATCAGAATAGCCAAGTGTAACCCTAATTGAATTAATTGACTAAATGTGGATATTTTACCGCTAACTATCATATTGGTTCATTCGTAACCTTGAATATTCGCTTTGGATTTTAAACTATTATATATAAATAAATAAAATGTTTTTTCAATTTTAATAACTATATATCATTTGTGTCCTTGTACCCCCTATCTGGGTCTCTTTTTCAAACCAAGTGACTAGCACCGCAATAATCCCGTTCTGTCCTCCTCTATTTCTTTCATTTAACTTTGTTGGGATGAGGTGCCTTGATAATTCTTTGCCCTGCCTGGGTTTTCTTTTTTCCTGGCTTTTTATAAAGGAATAGTAGTGGTAAAAAAAGGACTTGTGGGTTTAACCAATCTTGTTTTTTTTTGTACAATTCTCCTTTAACAGGGCATGGCAAGGGGTGTGTCTTATGGACCCACAGAGCCGGTCTGGGGAGCGAGCATGTATGAGTGCTCCCACGGTAAACAGTTTGCTATGGGTGCACTTGGTGGGGGGGGGGGGGCTGGTAAAGCCCGGAGTGGAGGCTTTTAATTTAATCCTTTAGTGTCACTTTAAGTATAAAAATGAATAAAGCATATTCATTATATATATTCAGTATATTAATAATAATATTAAGTATAAAATTAATAAGACTTCCAAGTATTTATTACCTCTCAAAAAGATCAGGGTGCTACGCCTCACAAGGCTTTTCATCTAGTTATCTTTCCAGAAGGATGGAGCCATTTTCCTCAAAGGTCACCATCTACTTCCTGGGCTGAGATGATACAATCATATAACTCATGGTGCTAGCATCATGGGGATAATGCATGCCATTAAGGTGATGATGTGATGTAACACCCTATGTTTAGGCAGGGTTGCTAGCAAATTTAGTTGCCGGACGATAGTTGCCTTGGCCAATTATTAGGAGGTCAATTGATTCCTCTCAAGGTCTGGACTTGTTGCACCCTTTCTCTTCTGTCACTAGGTGGCACTATGCTAGTGACATTAGTTAAGACAGGTGCTTTGCAAGCTCCTACATGAATGGATAGGATGTCTCAGCCAATGGACAGGGATTTTCTTTGGTCCTTTGGCTTGCTGGGAGAGCAAAATTTATTTGGGTAGAGTCAGGTGATTGAGATTCTGTGCCACCCAGATGGCTGACTGGGTGGACATGTGTTGTGCTGCCCCGGGCTGCTAGGCCAGAAGCCTGAGGCCTATCCTGGGGACATTTAGCTGCTAGGCTGTCTGAGGGCCTTTCCAGGAGCAGGAGAGCAGCGTAGGGTTGGGACTGATGGCTTGTAGTCCAACCAGAAGAAGCAGTTCAGCCAGATGGGGAACCAGCTGTGGTCGGAGTTAGAAAGTGGAGCTGTCACCACTAAGGTACCATCCACCTTGTTACCGGAGACCACTGTTAGTAAGCTGAAGCCAGTACCAGAGCAGACTTCTCGTCAACTGTGGGGAGTGAAGAAGTGGGAAAACTTCAGCCAGTGCCAAATCAGGGACCCAACGGGACAGCAGAGGTGATACTCCTGGATCATCAGTGGGTGCCAAGCCAGGAACCTAGCGAGTCAGCCTGGGGACGCTTGAAGAGTATTTGCCAAGCCAGGGACCCAGCAGGGAAGCGGGGGTGAAGCTTAACCACTTGCCGACCAGTCACCGTCATTATACTGCAGCAGGTCGGCATGATCCCGTGAACTGTCATAGGTAGCTGTACATCAGCTCTTTTAAGAAGGCGCCCCCTGCACTGTGGGAGTGCCAAAGCTCATGACCGGTGGTCGTGATGGCCACCAGCCATGCAATATCGCGGGCACGAGAGGCAGAACAGGGGTGTGTGTGTAAACAAACAAATCCCTGTTCTGTGAGGAGAGGAGATGCAGATCGTGAGTTCCTAATAACTAGGAACCACGATCTGTCATCTCCTATAGTCAGTCCCCTCCCCCTACAGTTAAAAGCATACCTAGGTAACACAGTTAACCCCTTGATCGCACCCTAGTGTTTTCTTTTGAAAATATAACAAATGGAATTTAAAATTTAAAACCATTACCGAATATATTTTTTTTCTTTATTTCATTACATTTTTAAATCTAAAAAAAGTACATTTAAAATTTGCTTAAATAAATAAAAAATATTTTGGTTGAATTATTTGTTAAGCATTTCCTTATTTTAATTGTTTTAATAGTGTTTAAATTAAAAAAAAAATTATATTAAGATTCTATAAATTCCATTTAAATTTTGTGTTGCATCCTCATTGGTTTAAATAAGTTCTCTGTACAGGGGCCACAAATAGGGGACGATGACGACACACTATGCACGCTCAACATTTACTACAGGTCAATATTTTCTTTAGTATTTTAACTGAGTCCAATTAGATCAAGCAATGTGCATGAGTGCATCATGCTTTCTTGATCCAAATTGTGCATACTGATGCCAACGGTAGCCTTTGGCTCACACTGCTGTCAATCAAATGCTGTGACACATGATTAGGGCTATGCAGCTAGCACATAGTGCACTGCACTGCTAGCATGTTTGGCAACCACCGAAGAGGAGTAGAATGAAGCGCCGGCGGGGGGACCCCAGAAAAATATCATGGACAATGCAAACATTTTATATAGAAAACACTATGATATAATATCAGCAATATAAAATGGTGGTATGTAGATAAACTACTTGACCTCTGGAAGATTTTACCCACTTCATGACCAGGCCATTTTTTTCTATTTGGCACTGTGCTACTTTAACCACTTGCTTACTGGGCACTTAAACACCCTTCCTGCCCAGACCAATTTTCAGCTTTCGGTGCTCTCACACTTTGAATGACAATTACTCAGTCTTGCAACACTATACCCAAATGAATTTTTTGTCCATTTTTTCCCACAAATAGAGCTTTCTTTTGGTGATATTTGATCACCTCTGGGGGTTTTATTTTTGCGCTATAAATGAAAAAAGACCGACATTTTTGAAAAAAAGCGCATATTTCTTTGTTTCTGTGACAGAATTATACAAATTATTAATTTTTCTTCATAAATTTTGGCCACAATTTATACTGCTACATATCTTTGGTAAAAATAACCCAAATTAGTGGATATTATTTGGTCTTTGTGAAAGTTAGAGAGTCTACAAGCTGTGGTGCGAATCGCACAAAATTGATCATATCTGATGTACTGGTGGACTATCTCGCTTCTTGTGACCCGAACAAGTCAGGAAAGTGCAAATACCCCCCAAATGACCCCTTTTTGGAAAGTAGACATTCCAAGGTATTTAGTAAGAGGCATAGTGAGCTTTTTGATGTTATCATATTTTTCCCACAATTCTTTGCAAAATTAAGATTTTTCATTTTTTTTTCTTCTCCACAAAATTGTCATTGTAATAGGTTATTTCTCTCACATGGCATATGTATACCACAAATGACACCCCCCAAAAAATGCTGCTACTCCTCCTAAGTATTACAATACCACATGTGTGGGACTTTTTCACAGCCTGGCCACATGGAGAGGCCCAACATGCAGGTAGCGCCATCATGTGTTCTAGGAACATAAATTACACATCTAACTTGTTGACTATTTATTACACTTTTGAAGCACCAGGACAATGACACGTGACACTGATGACAGATGGCACTGATACGTGGCAATGATGACAGATGGCACTAATATGTGGCACTGATACGTGGCACTGATGACAGATGGCACTAATACGTGGCACTAATACGTGCCACCGATGACAGATGGCACTAATACATGGCACCGATGACAGATGGCACTGATAAGTGGCATTGATGACACGTGACACTGACAACAGATGGCATGTGACACTGACAGGTGGCACTGATGACAAATGGCACTTATACGTGGCACTGATGACAGATGGCACTAATACGTGGAACTGATGACAGATGGCACTAATACGTGGCACTGATGACACGTGGCACTGATGACACGTGGCACTGACAACAGGTGGCACTGGGGGCAGGTAGCACTGGGGTGGATGGCACTGGGGTGGATGGCACTGGGGTGGATGGCACTGCTGGGGGAGGATGGATGGCACTGCTGGGGGAGGATGGCACTTTTTTTTTTACTTTTTTTTTTCAAAGCGAAGCAGAACGGCTGCCGCTGCAGCCGTTCATCTCTCCCCTCTCACACTCTGTGTGAGGAGGGAGAGCGGCGCTGAGAGATGATCTCATATGTTTACATATGAGATCATCTCCCATTGGACACGCCGATCACGCTGTAAACGGCCGCTGTGATTGGCCGTTTACAGCGATCTGTGTTTGCCTGTCCCCGGGGGACACGGCGAACACAGAACTTCCGCGATGCGCGCCCGCGGCGGCACGCATTGCGGAAGTAAACAAAAGGACGTCCAGGGACGGCCTAGCGGACGAACGCGCCTGCTCTACGGTCGTCATTCGGCTATAGGGCGGGCGCGAGGTGGTTAATTGACAATTGCACGGTCATGAAACACTATAAGTAAGTTAAATTTATATTTTTTTTTTTCATAAAAACAGAGCTTTCTTTATTTGATCACTGCTGTTTTTTTGTTTTTTTTTGCGCTATAAATAGAAAGAGACCGAAAATGTTGAAAAATACTATAGATTTTACTTTCTGCTATAAAATATATCCAATAAAAAATAAAATGAATTCATAAATTTAGGCCAAAATGTATTCTGCTACATGTCTTTAGTATACACTTGTTGGAATTTTTTTTTACCAATTGGTTTACATGAAAGTTATAGCATCTACAAATGATGGTATATACATCATGGAATAGATATATAATAATGGTGGCGATCATCGGCTTATAGAGGGACCGTGATGTGCAGAAATAAACAAACAATCACATACAGTTCTGCACAGCTGGCTCGCACTATTGCAGTAAAACTACAAAGCAAGTATATGTATGCTAATTTTAACCTCCCTAACAATAATAATTGCTAATTTAATTACTCGCCAATAATACTGTACAGGTCCCAAAAACAGAAAAGTTTTAGTGCCAGAAGATATTGCTTGGTTTTTGTAGTAATAGTAAAGTAATATAGTGCAGCGCTTATGAAAAATGAAATAAAAATTGATACAATATATAAATGTGAAGATAAATATACAAAAAATTAAGATTGCCCAACAATAATAAAAAATTTAGGCAAACCAACAGTGTTAGTGTATATATAAAGTGCATATAGTCCATTTAATATGGCAAAGAATAACGTGACTATGAATCTGGGTGAAATAGTTGTCTGTAGATAATCCACCACCATAAGGAAAGAGGCTCAGACAGGTTAAACTCAGCTAGGCGTATGCCTGATGGGTCAACCAAGATTTAGTGTAACACACCCCTGGAAATGTACAGCAACCACGACTTCCAATATAGACCAATCTGGTAGGGATTCGTTAAAGTAAAGACATCAATAGGTATCCACCATAGGTATAATGACCGAAATTCATAAGCGGTTCCTCTCAATATGACATATGGCAAAAGGAGAAAAATGGGACCACAGTGTGATTCGGTTTTAAATGTAAAACATTTATTGAAAAAATTATAAAATGGTCACTCACGTTTGAGAAGACATTAAAAGCATACGGATAAAACCAAGTAACGCAGTGGCATCAGCAGAGCCCGTCCCGACGTTTCGTTCTAATAAGGCATCCTCTGGGGTTTTTGTAGTAGGATCTTATATTAACCCATCTATTTCATATTATATTATTAGCATATGCAAATTAATAACGTATTAATGTAATTATTATTATTGGTTCACTATTAAGTAATAGTCAGGAAGCCCGGAGCATAAAAAAGCACAGCATGAGCGCAGGGCGGCATGACAGGGTTAACTGGTACGTAGGACACAGGAGAGGGCGGTGCTGTGATCGGACTGGGAGGGGAGGAGCAGAAGTAATATGCAGAGGGGGCGGCTCCTTCCCCTCCTCAGTCTGCTGAGTAGAGCGAGCTTGTAGGAAGCGATGGCGGCGGTGGAGGAGCTGTTTGCCAGGCTGAAGGCCGAAACGGCGTCCAGGGGCCCTGGATGGCTGGAGGCACGGCTGGCGGCGGCGCTGGGTGAGTCTACCCCAGTGCAACCCAGCCGGGAGACGGCGCGAGCGGCCACCGGACCGGTTTTCCCCTGACCCCCCTCCTCCCTGGGACTGTTGACGCACGTGGCAGGGATCACAGGCCCCCCTCTGGCCCGCCCGCAAAGCGAACGGCAGGGCCATTAGCAGGGGGGGCTCCAGGAAGAGGGCACATGGATGTGGCAAGGCGGTGGGGGGTCTTAGCAAGGACAGAACTGGTGCTGGGAGGACCGGGAGGCCACGAGACGAGCGCGGGGCCCCAGCTCCTGGCATGGAGGCGGCGGGGCTTACAAGAGGGACACATGGGAGGATGGCTGCTGGGCTCCAGGGACAGACAGCAGGTGGCCTCTCTGGGACAGGCAAACGGCAGGGGACCCCTGCGAGAGGTCGCCAGGCGGAGGCTGACGGTGGAGACGTGCTGGCGTTGGGCAGTGGTCTGGAACGGCACTGCGACAGGGGGCAAACGGGTCCCGGAAAAGCGTTGGAAAAATCATTGTGCAGATCTGGTGCATTGCAGAGGAAACGGAAGGTCCACGGATCCCCGACATCCAGTGACGCATCCGCTGGAGGGCAGTCGGCGAGCGAGGCGGAACTGCCGGAAGGTCGCTCGGAGGGGGAGCTGTCACAGTCGGAGGACGATGGGCAGCAGGAGCTTCCGGCGGTGGTGGACTCGGGACCGGCGGCTGGTGGGGCTCCATCCAGGCAACACAGTGAGTCCTTGAATTATTTGTCTACTCTGAATGTTGATGTGGGGGGTGATGTGGGGGTGGGGCGGGTCCGCAAGGGGTGGCCAGTGGGGGCTGCACAGGCTACTCCGGCCGCATTGGTATCAGACTGCGCGGTGGGGGACACGGGTTTGCGGGGGTTTCTGGCGGGTTTGAAGGAACTGGTCTAGCGGTTTGAGCCGGGTGTGGGCGTGGGTCTTCCCCCGGCAGCGGCGTGGTTGGGCCCGGGCACGGGGGTTGGGGGGGGGGTCGGGGGGTCTGGCGATCATGGTGGTTGAATCGGCGGTGCCTGCCGCCTCGGTGGCGGCGGTGGCTGATCAGGGGACGGAGAAACCGCCCGCGGGGGGGTGACCACTGAGCCTGCAAAAAAGCAGGACTTGGTTCGCTAAGCGGATGCGGTGAAATGTGAGGTCTATGTGTGCTTCGAGGGGCCCCTGGGGGCCCATCTGAAGCCAGAAGTTAAGGAGAAGATATGGAAAGGCGAATACGTGGAGATTTTCGCTCTCCTGCCTTTGGAGAAGTTTAATCTCGATAGGGTGAGGCCGGAGGACGAGGAGAAGAGGATATATAGGCTCATTCCGTGGACATTTACGAATTGGCTACAGGCGTTCGCCATATTAGCTAGCGTGATAGGGGAGAAGAACCCGGAACACTGTTCTGCCCTGTTCTGCTACCTGGACGCTGTGGGAGAGGCCTATCGAGTTTACGGGGGAACGTCTTGGTTGCGTTATGACGAGCAATTTCGTCAGCGGAGGGCTATTCGCCCGTCCTTGAGATGGGATCATAAGGACATCAGCTTATGGATGCGCCTTATGACCTCAGCGCGGTCACCTAGCCAGTTTTTTCAAGGTGGGGCCGGTGGGTCCACTACCCCCAGACAATCGGCCACAAGAAAAAAAGGGGTGTGCTGGCAGTACAACGAGGGCTGCTGCAAGTTTGGAGGGTCATGCAAGTACAAGCATGAGTGCTCTGGCTGTGGTGGGGGGGGGGACATCCCTTGTCCCGCTGCTTGAAGCAGGGAAAAGGCAGGCCCGGCGATACTGTCGGAAAAGGGGACCACGCCGGTGAGAGTGGGAAGGATGCTGCCTTTCCTCGCTAGATATCCGGATCGGGAGGCTGCGCAGTTGCTGGCCCGGGGGTTTGAAGAGGGTTTTCGGATTCCGGCGCAGCTGGGTGTAGCGCCCCCCTTGGCCCGCAATCTGCGGTGGGCGTTACAACACGCCGGAGTGGTATCGGGCAAATTGCGAAAAGAGGTGTCATTGGGGCGCATGGGGGGCCCCTTTTCGGTGGCGCCTATTCCGAATTTGGTGGTGTCGCCTTTGGGCGTGGTGCCCAAAAAGGAGCCCAACAAATTCAGGCTAATTCATCATCTGTCGTATCCGAAAGGGTGAACGACGCCATTGATCCCGTGATTTGTGCGGTGTCATATACGTCGTTTGACGCGGCGGTTTTTTGGGTTAGAAAATATGGCAAAGAGGCACTGATGGCGAAGACTGATATTGAATCGGCCTTCCGCCTGCTTCCCGTGCATCCTGATAGCTTTCGACTGCTAGGCTGTAAGTTGCAGGAGGAATTTTATGTCGATCGGTGCTTGCCTATGGGCTGTTCCATTTCGTGTGCACTGTTTGAGAAATTTAGTTCATTCCTGGAGTGGGTTGTGCGGGACGTCACGGGACTGAATTCGGTGATACATTACCTGGATGACTTCCTCTGCGTGGGCCCACCTGCTTCGGAGGTTTGCGCAGTACTGTTGGCTACGTTGGAACATGTTGCCTAGAAGTTCGGAGTTCCCTTGGCGCCGGTCAAGATGGAGGGTCCGCGTATGGTGTTGAGTTTCTTGGGCATTGTTTTGGATTCGGAGAGGATGGAATGTAGGCTGCCGGAAGACAAACTGAAGGCGCTGCAGGAAGAGATTCGTGGGATGTTGGGCTGCACAAGGTTCAGCTTGGGACGTTACAATCATTGTTGGGTAAGTTGAACTTCGCGTGTCGCATACTGCCTATGGGGAGGGTGTTTTGCCGACGGCTGTCGGCCAGCACTGCGGGGGCCACTTCGCCCAAGCACTATGTGCGTCTGGTGAAAGCACATAGGGAGGATCTAGCGACATGGCACGCGTTCCTGGCTTACTTCAACGGCAGGGCGCTGTGGATGTCGGGCCCAGTTAGCAACTTTGACCTGGAGCTGTACACGGACGCAGCGGGGGCAGCTGGCTTTGGTGCTTTTTTCCAAGGCAAATGGAGCGCAGGGCCATGGCCGGAGTCGTGAAAGGCGGCAGGCCTGGTCAAAAACATGTTGCTGCTGGAACTTTTTCCGGTGGTTCTGGCGGTGGAACTGTGGGGCGAGGCGTTTCGGAATCTGAAAGTTCGGTTTCATGGGGACAACCTGGGGGTGGTTCAAGTGCTCAACAAGGTATCGGCGGCTTCTCCTCCGGTGGTCAAGTTGCTCAGGCACCTTGTGTTGCGCTGTTTACAGTTAAACGTGTTTCTTTATGCTGTACATCTTCCGGGGGTGGAGAACGTTATTGCTGATGCTTTGTCTCGCTTCCAGTGGGACAAGTTTCGGGAGTTGGCACCGGGGGCGGAGGAGCGCAGGGTTCCTTGTCCGGAATGGCTGTGGAGGATTGCTTTGGAAGAGTAGCCGGCTGGATCAGACGGTCGGTGAGCGAGGCTATGTGGTCAGCATATAGTAAAGTGTGGGCGGAGTGGACCGCCCTCATGCAGCAGGTTACTGGGGGGCAGGAGGAGCAGGTCTTACGTTTACTGGTGATTTATTTTGTTTCCAGGAATTTGGAGCTGGGAGTGTCAGTGTCGGGGCTTAATAAAAAGTTGGCTGGGCTGGCGTTTTGGTTCAAGTTGCGGGGTTTACCTGACTGGACAAAGGATTTTTGGGTGAGGCAGGCTATGAAGGGTTATAGGCGCTGGCATCCCAGCAGGGATACGAGGCGCCCTGTTTCGTTTACACTTTTAGGGAAGTTACTGGCGCAGCTTTCTGTGATTTGTTCTTCGCCCTACGAGGTGGCCCTGTTTAGGGCAGCATTTGCTTTGGCGTTTTTTGGGGCTTTGAGGGTTAGCGAATTGGTGAGCCCGTCGCAGAAGCGACAGGGGGGGTCTGGGGATGGATGAGGTGGTGTGTGAGGGTGATCGGGTGTCCATTTTGGTGAGCCGGTCGAAAACAGATCAGCAGGGCAGGGGTAAGACGGTACAAGTGTTCGCACTGCCCAGTTCACCCTTGTGCCCTATGGGGTTGGTGCGCAGCTTCTTGAGCATGCGACCGTTTGTGGGTGGGTTGTTTTTGGTACATCAGGATCGGCGGTCGCTTTCGAGGTTTCAGTTTACGGCAGTTTTTAAGCGGTGCCTGGTTACGTTGGGTTTGGGGGATCAAAAATTTTCTTCGCATTCCTTCCGGATAGGGGCGGCGACGGAAGCAGTTAAGTGGGGGTTGGATGAAGCAGCGGTAAAGCGCATTGGGCGATGGAAATCCAGGCGGTTCCTGTCTTACGTCCGCCCGCATTTATTGGTTTAACTTCGGAGGGGATTGTTTGGGTGATTATGCTGGATTGTGTTACTTATTGACGTTGGGGTGTATTCTCTTCTCTTCTTTTCTTACAGGCGGACGACAGGGGTTGGTGTGGATAGTTGGCCACTCGTATGTTTGTTGGGGGGTCAGACGGGGTGATGCTCGCCCGGACGGCCGACAACTTTGCATCCTGTCTGGAAAACCCGTTATCCGGTGGCTAGGTGTACCGGGCATGCTGTGGGGCAGGGCGGTGGCGGAAGTGCATAGACTTGCACGCTTGGACGGGCCTCCGGATGTGCTGGTGTTGCATGTTGGAGGCAACGACTTGGGTGTGAAGACTATGCTGGGTTTGGTGAAGGACATTAAGCTTGATTTTTGGCAGCTCCGCCTTGCCTTCCCACGCACGATCATTGTGTGGTCGGACATGGTGGATCGGACATCCTGGAGGTTTGCGAGGTCCGTTGAAAAAATTAACAGGGCCAGGAAAAAGATTATTAAGGAGGTCAGTGGTTTATGGTCAGGAATGGGGGGTTGGCTGTAAGGCACTTAGAGTTGGAAGTGGACACTTGGCGCTACCTTAAGAGGGATGGGGTGCACCTGAATGATGTAGGGACGGATTTATGGGCCCTGGGTATTCAGGATGGGATTCAGCGAGCATTGAGGGTGTGGCGGGGCACGCAAGGGTAAGGTTTTGGCCTTGCGTGCTGTGGCATGTTGTTGGTCTGTGCGGATGAAGGATTTACCCCAGTGATCGAAGAGTGCGGGACCTATCGGTGGTATAGTACCCATCGGGGGTGTACAGCTAACAGTGGTTTTAGCTGAAGTTGGTATCAGGTGCACTGCGGTCAGTGTTTGGCCTCTGAGCTAGTTTGTCAGCTTGAGGTCTATTAAAGTTGGGTACCGCGGTGCCGGAAGTTTTATAATGGTAGTTGGTGGGTTTATCCTAGCACAGACCAACGGGAGGAGTTCAAGGGAGGAAGTGCCTTAATACCTGAGTTTAGATTTGTTAATTTATGTTATTTATGTTAATTATTTTGAATAATTTTATAATTTTATAATAAAGATAATTGGCTGCTATGGCCATGTTTTACTCCAGATTGGTGTGGTCTCAGTTTCTGGGGTATCAAAAGGTAAAGGGCGTAGCAGTGGTAAAGATTGGAAAATGGGAGGAAGTCACATATGTTTTACACTAGTCATGTGTTATTAAATGGTATAGTATGAACTAACAAAACAGCCAGGCAGTGAATCAACTTTAAAAATGATATAGAGACTAATAATTTCTATAGAAGAATCTACATCTAAATTAACTGCAAATAAATGCACGTCTAATCAATTTTAGGGCAGGAAAAGGAACATCAAGCCTGCAAAGAATTCCCAGAGGAGGAGCAAATGAGGTAAGCAACTAGTTCGTTTGTAAGGAATCTGCAGTAAAGATGGCTAGATCTGTGTGGCTATGCCTAGAAAATTAAACTAGTTAATTTAAAACCAGCCTTTCTGAATCAGAAACAATTCAAATTAGTTCTTACACTCCTGATAGCCGCAAAGCAGACTATAGCCAATGCGTGGAAAACAGATGTGGTGAATATTGCAGAAACCAAACGTAGAATGAATCAATCTTTCATCCATGCTAAAATATATAATAACTATACTTACTATAAACATACTTTAGAAGTTATGGTCAAAACTTTAAAATCATATATTTTCTTTTAGACATATTTATATTTTCTTAGGATCAAAATGTTTAAAACTCAGCTATAAGAATGTTTTCAAATTCTAAAATATATAAGGCCATTTATTGTCATTCCCACGAGAATATTTTGAAATTCTTCTTTGCTTTGTATCATCCGTACTTCAATATGTCTACTTTTCATTTCTGGTATCACATAATTTGTCTTATATTCTGTACATGTAATTTATTTTAACATAAAATAAAATTTTTGAACGAGAAAATTAAACTAGAGTATATATAGTGAAGTAAATAAAATAATAATAATAAAAAAAAGACATCCACACACCAAACAGGAAACAAGAAAACATGAAGAAGATACAAGTGACCTACAACCAGGGGAGGACTGACCATTTGGCCACTCGGGCATTGCCCAAGGGCCCCAGGCCACTAGGGAGCCCCATCAGGGTTGCCAGCCTCAATAAATCCAGGGACAGTATGTAAAAAATCTGTGTTTTTTTTTTACAGCTGTCTCTGAAATGTCCCTTACCAACATCCTTTTGGTCTAAAAATCATGAGATTATAGCTGCCTCACCTCTCCAGTACCTTCTCAGCCAATAGAAACATGTCTGTGTATACTGTGTGTGTGTGTGTATTCTGTGTGGCCCCATAATCTTCAATTGCCCGGGGGCCCCATGAGTTGTCTGTCCGCCCCTGCCTCCAACCATAGAACCAAAAAAACAGTATGTATAATATATACAAGATGAGGAATACGGGTAACAGGGAACACCAGGGATGCAAGGAAGGGTGGAATCGGGATTGGGTGCAGAAACAAGGGGAGCAGATGTAAGGCAGCTGGGCGCAGGGTACAGGAGGCAGGGCTAGAGCAAGATCATGATCAGAAGCAGAGTAGGATAAATGGCACTAGCACAGAAAGCAACTCAAAATACTGACACAAAGGGGGAGATTTACAAAAACTGGTGCACACAGAATCTGATGAAGCTGTGCATAGTAACAAATCAGCTTCTAACTTCAGCTTGTTCAATTAAGCTTTGACAATAAGGCCGGGTTCACACTATACTACATGACAGTAGTATGGACTTTCATCCTACTTTGCTCTGCGTTATCAGTCCTACATTGGTCCTACATCCATCCGACTTTCGTGAACAGGATACTACATCGATCCGACTTTTCAGATAGTACAACTTGTCTTTTGACCAACAAAAACGAATACGAAATGGGAGGGGCTACAGCAGGGGACAGGAAATAACACAATGTCGGATGCCAAAGTCGGATGGTCAGGACAAGGATCCAACAATGATAGTCAATGAGCTGAAGTAGGATCAAAGTCAGATCAAATTCGGACCAAAGTAGTACAGGGAGCATTTTCAAAGTCAGACCGACTTGTGTCAGACCAGTTAAGATGGCTCCCATAGGGAAACATTGATTTTCACACGTCATGTGACATGAGCTCCCATTGTCAGAGCGTTTGTCGTACCAGTGTGAACCCGGCCTAAAACCTGGTAGCTGATTGGTTAATATGCACAGATGCACCAGATTTTGTAAATCTACCCCAAAGTATAATGGCAGAGGAGGACCTATATACCCGCCCAGCAGCCAGCATCAGGTGGAGACTAACCTTCCACTCCAAGCCCACGTAAACATGGTCGGAGATTCTGCCAACCAAATCTGTCGGATTTTGTCCGTCAGATTTAGTCTGACGGATTGTGTCCGAAACTGTTGCATACACACGGTCGGACTAAGTTGTCGAAAAATCCGATCTTTCAGAACGTGATGACGTAATTTCATTACGATGGGACTACATTCAGGCTAGTAGCCAATAGTTTTGATGTAGGAATTTGATCTGATTACGTCCGACCGGCCCAGTTGGTCGGGAAATATTTCCAACATGTTGGAAAATTGGGTCCGACGGAGATTCGGACGGAATCAGTCTGATGCATACCTCACACAGTCGGATTATCTGACGACACAGTCCGATAAGACGCATTCCGACGGATTCTCGTGTGTACGTGGCATAAGAAGCACAGTGTCACAAGCAGGCGATTCAGGTCCTGACATTGTTGCTGGTAGTAGTGATAGGAGTCATAGTTTTTTTTACTTGCTTATCTGTCTCGACTTTCTCAGTCCTGTGGGTAAGGAATCTCTCCTCCAGCTTAGAATGCTGTCTCCTGAGTAGGGCACCTCCCCTAATGGGACCACACATGGCTCCTGAGACTGAGGACTGAGCTTTGACCAGGCCTCTCTTATAATCAGTCTGCACACTCAAACAGCCGGCAGGTCTCCAAAGAGTTTTGGGTGAAATGAAGTCTTTAGTCCTGTGTCCAGGTCTTATTGAAGACTTTGGACTCAATAACACATCAAAAATGCAAAACGTGTCAGTAACACATCAACCGCAACCTGTATAGATGTGAACCTAGGCTGATGGAACAATTTATGTATGACAAGCACTTATGTCTTAGGTCTGTGAGAACCCTTTATTTGGCTGCATAAGTCTCCATTTACACTTGCGTTTTGTGATGTAGTGCAATTTGAGATCTCAGGCAGAATCGCTGTAATTCTGCCACGATCCGAAAAGGTCCAGGTGCGAATAGAGCCCAAAGGTATTGTTTATTTACAATTTATTAGTTCAATTTTCCGCTCCTTCTGTAAAACAAATGTATACCTGAAAATGTATTAGGTAGGATCGACTATGTTTTTGCTTGCATTTTTTTGATATCTACAAAAAATAAAAATAAAATAGCCTTATAAAAGTTTGTACTTTCTGTATACTTCCATTTCACTAATGTTAAATATGTTTCTTTTGTTGCAGTGTTTCTACATAAAAAACAACAGTATACCAATGATGACAACCTAAAGTTTTCCTTTTGAATAACAACTTTGTTCTAAAAGGGAAGATTTCACTTCAATCAATAATGAGGAATAATATTGAAACTTTCTTAAAGTTAATCTGGATTTTTTTTTTAGTTTATTCAATATTTCTGATAAGGCAGAGTTACCCCCTGAACAGTTCACATATATACGCACCTCCAGCACTGAATGCATGTAATGAGAAGATATGATAAGGTGTGCTGGAGAGTCTATTGATGCTGGCTATTGAACAATCTATTGTTACTGGTGCAGGCTATTGTTGCTGCGGGGATCTTATGTTGCTGGGGGTCAGTTTTCCTGGGAGGGATCTACTATTGAGGGAGAGGTCTCTTGATGCTGACTAAATGACAGCATAAATATATATATACATTATATATATATATATATATATATATATATATATATATATTGTAAGGGATCTTCCCGGGGTAGGGTGTGTTTGGACACAGTTCACAGCAGACTTGGACTTTATAAAGTAGACCTTGGCGTTTATTCGTGGTACAAACAGTCCAACAAACAAAATATACAGCAACACCGTGCTTCTTGTGTATAACAGGAACAAAATAATAACAAAAAACAAACAACCTAGCCCGGCTGGGCGCTTACTAAACAGGTTCTTCTCACCTATCTGACACTTATAAACACAGCGTCTTTCGCCTGGATATCGCAGGGTGGATTTTAGCTCCAGCAGTGGCTGTGCTTGCAGCTTCCTCAAACACACAGACTGTTCGTTTCCCTGGCTGAGAGCGAACACCTGCAGGCCCGCAGAGCCTTTACCTTCCCAGGCTAATTAGGATCAAAGCTCACCTGATCCAAAACCCAGAACTGGAACAAGGGATGGGGGGTGTGGAATGACAGGTCCCTCTACCAAACCTACCTGCCATTCCATATAAACCCAGGCCCGGCAAGATTAAATAACAACTCAGCAGCATATTGCTGCTGAGAAACTGATCCATCCTGGACTTACCATCTCACACTGTGTAGCAACCTAGGTGAGATGTACACCCCCTCAACCACTTCTCCAGTGACATGTCTACAATATATATATATATATATATATATATATATATATGTATATATATATATATATATATTAATGCTCGAGTTCTGATAACTGGACAATGAAGTGGAATCTGTATTATATTGTTTGATTTGAAATTAAATCTGCTTGAAATAAATTTTTGTTATTTTGGTAAATCGATAAATATGCCAAGGCCTTTCCATGCCAATTTCCTGTGTGAAGTGTTATTAGTAAGGTTGATGTTTGTATGTAGGGGGGTGGCTGTTTGCGGCCTACAGTCCCATATAAAAAGTTATGCTTTTTTTTTACCTTCATTCCCACCTTTCCTCTTTTTTTTATCCCCTCCATTCCAATTTGGTGTGATTTCTGACAATTATATAAAGCAATATTAATCCAAAAAACTGAAATGTAATATATTCCTGTTTATCAATCATTAGATGTGGTGGCTGCATTATTTTTCTTTTATTAGGTTTTTTCTCTTTGTTTTCACCTGGTGATCTGGACAGTAATACAGCTCCTGTATTATAGTGACCCCACTCTGGACGTGCTGGCACATCTACTCACTAGGCACATGCCCCTTCCGGGTTGTGATGCGTATTGCATCACTCCCTGTGCCCCACCTCCATCATTCGCGACGTCAGACGCCACCAGGATGGGAGGACTATAAGAATGCGGTTAGACAACGTGATTTTATGTCGTAGGCATCGCATCAACAGGGAGCTGGTACGTCTCTCCCAGCTTGTGCCATTCAGATTAATGCACTTTACCAGGTAAATGTCCTCTATGCTGTCTCGCTCAGTTTTCTGAGTGAGTGCATTTTTGGAATTTATCTAATATTCCTCTTAATTTTCAACATTAGGTGAACTTCCATTTGGATTATTGAGACCTATCTACTCCCTTGCTGGCTGTGATATCTAAAACTCACAGCCTTGCATAGTTTCCAATCTCTGCAGTGAGGAATGTTCCTTCAGCAAAGGATCATTAGATTCTACTTTAAATCAAACTAAATAGGCAATTGTCTTTTTGACTGATGCCTGATACTTACCTGTGATGTTAACTTTAGATGTCTTTGGTTGGCATCCAATTTAATTTAAACCTTCACTGTGTTTTTCTATTCCATAAAGGACATATAAATTCTTTGTCCTCCTGTGCCTGAAAAACTTTATTGATGTCTTTTACCTTTGATCGTTTTTATGATTGATCCTATTCCAATCCAATCTATATCAGAGATTCTTTGGTAAACTGGGTAAGATCTATTGTGGATTTCTATTTACTTGCAATATTTTCCTGACGTGCTATTAAATCACTATGTATTTGGAACTGTATTTTTCACTATTTAATATGAAATCTTATCCATAGCAGGTTTAGTCTTGCCTAGGGCAGCACAAAACCAAAATAAACCACTGGCCGACAGCCTGTCAAACCCTAAAAGAAGCTGAAAGCTGCTGCAGCTGGACGGTGCACCTAGCGGCACTTACGTTTACGGCAGTGTGTGCCCAAAGAACAATGTACGGAATGCAGACTGCTTCATTTTTCAAATACCTGTATAAAATAACCAGGCATGACCAATGTGATGTCACCATCCTGCCTCATCCAATCAGAGAACACATTGCATTAATTCAGAAAATGCAAAGCATTCTCAATGGCTTCCATGCCAAGTTGCGTTCACAATGTACCAGGTCAGCTGCTCAGCGTGGGACCAAGAAGCAAGTAGAGATCACTGGAGTAGGGGTGTCTTCTTTTATTGATTTTAAGCTTCTAGATCAGTGGTTGTCAACTAAAGGGAGCCTCAAAAGGTGGCCCCTGACATCAAGGGGCCATACATAGTGTTCAATATATGTAATGCTTGAGAGGACTGTCAGAAACTGCAGACTAAATATTGGAAAAGAGAGACAGAAAGTGTGGATAGGATACTTTTATGGATGGGGATATGCTGCAGAAGATATTATGATGCTGGGAATAATGTTTTGAGGTTAGTAGAGATTGATTAGGTTAATATAATTGAAGTACCCACTGCAGATTTCTGAGATCAGAGGGCTGCACATCATATACCAAAGTCCCACATCAGGCCCTTGGGCCACAGGTTGGGCATCATGGTTCTAAAGGCATCAGTCAGGTATATACATTGTTACAATGGTCCAAGTTGGACCAATGTAGCTATGTATAAAATACCCTGGAATTCATATTTAAGCACTTTCCTCCCATCTGGAAATTGGCAAAGCTACTTTTGACCTGCCAGTCCTCTACATTCACCACCCTTACCATCAACCTGAAACTGATAGTTGTTCAACAGTTTTGGTTTCCCTGCGAGTTTCTTTTTTTCCTTTCACCTTTGCTCCTGCAAGGAAACTTCTTGTGATAGTGACCCCCTGTCACCATTATGGGCAGAAGTAAGGGGGAACCTTTGGGGACACAGAAAACAATAAAATTCCAAGCTGGCCATGCAATGGTAGATTTCTGAATGAGCATCTGCATAGACAGTCTTACCAAAATTTCCAGCATATTTGATAAATGTTGTTTGAAAGTAGTTCCAAATTTCGCTTGCTTTTAACATTTGATTTTGGAATGAATGGACTTTCCCAAATGAAAACTGCGTTCACTGTTAGAATTTTTTTTTCCACCTAGCTCCTTCAAATTTTCTCATCTCTGCACTCAAAATTAATTTGACCCCACTAACCACTTGAAATCCAAAGAACGTTGCAAAATTTTGTTTGACATTTTCCATTTTAATAAGCGTAAAGCCAACTTAAGCCTCTCTATTATTATTTTTTTTTTAAATTAGTCTTAGAAAAAGAATCGAAAGCTTTGTTTTCTTAGCAAACTTTGATCCAGTGGATGAAATGGGCTTGAAGTCTCTTTCTTTTCAGTCCACAACCGCCTTGAATACAACCACTTGTAAGTCATTTCCTAGTCAATAGGAAAAATGCTGAATGTAACAAGTCAGCCAGTAAGATTTCCTTTCCAGAAATAGGAGTCAGTGGCTCTGGGATTCTGTCCGTCATCAGGAAGTTTTGTCTGTTATCAACACAGGGCAGTGTATCCTGTGAAGGAAGGCAAACTACAGATGTCATACAGAAGGAAGACAACAGCAGCAGAAGACAGAGCCATGAGCTGGTCCACAATAACAGGTAATATCGGAGATATTTTATATTCTTATATACACACACACACACACAGCAAGCACTGGACATCATTTATGTCCAAACAGTACTTGTTCTGTTCAGCAGCCAATAAGAATTCACCTACCATTCTACAGAACAATGTCCAACCTTCTGTTTATCAGTAACAGATACTATACTGTTGAAAGCTTAGAACTGTAATTATAATTTTGCCTATTAGTAGTAATTGTTATTCTTCAGCAACTGGCAGAAGTCATTTTGAAAAAAGTAGCAGCATTAATGGCAAAATGGCAACTAATGTAGCACTAATATCAGAATATAGTAGCACAGCTCTGTTGCCAAATCTACCTTTTCAACTGTCAAACAGCAGCAGTCACAGAAGGCATGCATTTCAACAATACCAAAAAAAAAAAAAAAAACTAGTAGTTTTAGCCTGCTACCTGCTGGTTTGGTCAAAATTCCAGCAGTATATGGCCCTTCCAGAATCGCTCCGTCCAACAAAAGTAAATTGTTTGGCCGAACAGTGACTGCATCCAATCAGGTGCAGGCACTGTTTGGAAATTGTGACACCTGCTGGTTTCAGCAGATGGGATTGGTCTATCTGTATTTTTAGCATGGACGGAGGATTCTGTTAGACCCCTTTCACACTGATTTGGAGATGAAATGTTTTTTGCCTCCAGATGTAAAGAGTACCCCCTTGTCCTCTGTGATGACCTTAAAGTAAATAACTCAACACCTGAAGGATGTTCACCTATGGCAAATCAAGGTCTGCTGCACATATAGTTCTGCCATAAAGTGTCAAAGTGCTGAAAGTGACTGTGTGCTGTTGGAGCAAACAGGTTAAGCACAAAACACACAAAATATGCTGCATCTTGGCGGCCGCACATTTGCATACAATATTGCAAAAACAGCTGTGCCGAGAGTGAACACTCCAGTCACAGTTACCAATGGAAAGCTTCCGATCGCAAGCAGCGCTCACGGTGGTCACATGATCATAAACCCCGCCTCCTGACATATTAAACCCCTTAAAGGGCTGGGAGGCATGGACACCAAGGGGTTAAGGATCGACTTCTGTTTAATGGGGCTATACATGAATTTCAATCTATCTGTTGCCAGCTTCTGCCTATAAAAACGCTTGAAAAAAATACCCTAAAAGGGGATTTTATAGAAACATCCCTAAATAAAGGTCCATTCATACCGGATGAGTTGGCACATATATTTCACAGGTCCTTGTGTTTGCATGCATTGAAATAAAAGGTATGGGAATGGGAACAGTTCACACTGGTGTTTTTGCACTGATTTGGGCTGGTTTGAGCTGGACAAAAGTAGAGCAAGCCCCACTTGGGCAATGCTTGGCTACCACAAGTCAGCACAGTGTGCATCAATGCACAAGCAAAACAGAAGGCTCCTATTCCGTGCAGTAGACCCTTTACATCAGGGGTAGGCAACCTCTGCCCTCCAGCTGTGGTGAAACTACAACTTTCATCATGCCTGTAATTGTGATGCCGTGTACACGCAACCAGACTTTGACGGACTGAATTCCGTCTGACTATGCAACGGAGTTTCGATGAACTTCCGTCAAATCGGAGTTGTCTACACACAATCACACCAAAGTCCGACGGATTTGACCGTGATCACGTTTGACCGGACTAGAATAAGGAAGTTCATAGCCAGTAGTCAATATCTGCCCTAGTGTCGGTTTTCGTCCTTCGGACTAGCATACAGACGAACTGATTTTTTGACCGGACTGAAAGATTTGAAACATGTTGACATGTCACTCAGGTTGAACTGGATAGACTGGTGTCTTTATTCAACCTTACTATGTAACTACGTAACTATGTATGTTCTAAATCTAAAGTCTGTCTGATTTTTCGACAGCAAAGGTCCGATGAAGCCCACACATGGTCAAATTGTCTGGTGGATTTGTTCCATCAGACCTTTGCTGTCAAAGTTCGGCCGTGTGTACATGGCATTAAGGTCTTGCAAGGTCTTGCAATGTCCCATGGAACTTGTAGTTTCAAAACAGCTGGAGGGCCGAGGTAGCCTACCTCTGCAACATCTTCCAGGAGTAGAAAATCACATGTTTAAACATAATACAGCATGCCAACTCACATTTACTATTTGCATTAACCTGTGCTCAACTCACACTTTGAGGTGTGAATGGAATACCCCAAAATTGTTGATTATCTAACTTGTTATAAACTGTATCAATAGCAAGATTAGTATAGGATTCTTTATTCACATGTTCTGTCTTCAGTCCTCAGTGCATGGATGGCCATTGTCTCTGCAATCAATATTCAGCTAATCCCTCAGAATCCAGTGATCCAAAGCTCCGTCACTTTAAATGTTACTGGAATTATCGGAAAGATTCGGACTATCCTTTGGTTTAAAGGACCAGACACAAATTCTAAAAATCAAATCCTTACCTATTTACCTAATGATGATTCCCCTATCTATAGTGGGGAGAGATACTTTACACGGGTCCAACCATTTCCCAATGGTTCTTTGGCCATAACGGATCTCACAGTCCATGATGGTGGTCAATACACGGTCAAGATACAGACACATATTGCTGATCAAGCTTCAATTGACTTTAGAGTATATGGTGAGTACTCATTCATCTACAGCATATTTTTTTTGATTCTTAGGCATCACATGTGGACATGGATAAATGTTTCACTGAGTTTGGATCTAGATAGAATGTGGCAGTTTCAGAAAAAAAGCCTTCACTATCATTTTCAGTTCTGGTTAGAATGAGTAAGAAGTTATAAACTCCGTCATGTTTTTTATTGCCATTGGTTTGCCTATTTGGGAGGATTTCACTGCATTTTTTTCTCCAGACCAAACAGGATGCGAGGAGAAATCCACATAACAGAGGAGAAATATAATCCTGAGAGGTTCTTACGTTCCTATGTGGTCACTGAGTCAGGAAATTAGCAAAAAGTTTAATTCAGAAACGTATCACCCCAATAGCCACAGAAAGTGCGAAAAAAAAAAAAAAAAACGAATGGACGTTCTAACCCTTCCCCACTTTGTCCAAAACTAATAATTTGGTTATAAAATCTTGCATTGGGAAAAATATGGTGATGACCATTTCTTACCTCTTCTAAGAATACTAATTGTTTGACTGCCTTTGGTCACCAGAATGCAAAGTAGAATGGTAAAGTGAAGTCAGGTATGGTATGACAGCCAAACAAAAAAATTGGAGAACTAAATAACTAGCTTTACATGATCTGACCATTAACCTGAACTTGACCCTTAGGACAACCTTGAGACTTAAAGTGGATCTTCGGTAATTTTTTAATCTTTCCATTTATTAAATCTTCTGCCCTTGTTGTTTTCATTTTGGATAGTAAAACATATTGTTTTTCTGCCAGTAAAAACCTTATACAGCCCACTTCCTGATTCTTGTCTGGTCATTAGCCTGGGTTTAAGCCTAGGGTTGCCACCTGTCCAGGATTCACCCGGATAGTTCGGGTTTGAATCATGTGTCTGGGTTTCAGACTGCCTGAAACCCGGACACTTTATTTAGACTGGACTATGGCTTCCCAGCAGGGTTGCTGGCTGCAGTTGTCTAAGCTTAGAGTGTTTGACACACTCTCTTTCACACTGCCCAAAGCCAGCACTAACAACCCCCCCAAACACACACGGGAGAGGAGAGAGGGCTTGACCTGTACCTCTTCCCCCACCCCTACCCCTCTGTGTCTGCCCGCACTCCAATCCCTGGCGCTATGCCTCAGAAAAGGAAAGTTGGGGCTGGAAATTTGAAGTCTAGCAGCCTCAAATACATCTGGATGAGAGTTGCCAAGGGGTGAGTGAGCTCACCATCCATCCCTGTCTGTGACTGAAGTATCCCCCTTCTCTCTCCCGCATGGGAGTAAGTATACTAAGGCAAATCAGGGTTCTCAGAGCGCCCCTTACATCAGAGTTCTCAGTGCCCCCCCCCTTAAATCAGGGTTCTCAGAGCATCCCTTTTGTTAGAGTCCCCAGTTCTCCCTTACATCAGAGTCTGCAGAATCCCCCCTTACAGTGAAAGGGAACTCTGCAAGTTCAGATGTAAAAGGGGAACTCTGTGGACTCTGGATGTAAAGGGGGACCTCTTATTATCTTCATATGATTAGAAATGTTAATAGCAAAATATATCTATAGTTTATACTATAAAAAAATTGCAACGCGCTGCTAAAGTGATCAGGTTAGACTTGAAGAAAAGGTGGCAACCCTACTTATGACAGCATGCACAGCTCTCTGTATCACTCTCTCTAGCTCTCGTGAGAGTTTTGCCAGGAAGGGAGAGGGGGTGATTCATAAGAGGGTCATTGAGACCTGCAGGGCTGCAGAGCTGGAGGTGTGCCTCTGTGTGTCTGTGTAAATCCAAGAAGTGAACAAGCAACAGCTTCAGCTGCCCACAGTTAAAATGGATGCAGCCAGAGTGTATATATAATAATATGCAAAGTGGTTGGAGGGAAGCTTCAGAATGGCAAATATGTTTTTATTACAAATTATGTGACCAGGCTGCAGTTCCTCTTTAAAGTGGTTGTAAACCTCAGACAATAATATCCCTTTATAGTGTGTGCTTGTCTCAGTAAGTGCCACTTCTGTCCTCTGCTATCACAGCATGAATCACTTTTGACAAGTTTTCCCTGACACCAAGAGAAAAAAGGTGACAGGGAGGGATCTCCAGAAAATTGACAGCCTCAGCTCTGTTTCTGTGAGCTCTGTGAAAGGGGGTGTGTCCCTTCCCTCCAATCAACTCTCAGCTCTCCTGAGCTTTGCAGAGTGTAGCTTCAGCTCTCCGTCCCCTTTTTTCTAAACTCTCAGACAAGCTTATAAATTCAGTACTTTTAACAGGTGTAGAGAAGACAGCAGATAAACAGGTGCAACTTATGTGAGAGGATTTGTTTCATCCCTGTGTATCACCCGAGGCCAGTCACTTCACTGGGTATACGCGAGAGGGTTTACAACCACTTTAAAGAATGACTCCAGATTTGGTATTTTATTACATACAGTAGTTATAGTGGTGCAGCTTGGACAAATGCAACTATGCATATACCATAGCTGGGGGATCCTTCTACAAACTGGAAATGACTATAGTAAACATGGCTACTTCAATGTTCTCCACTTGCTTCTGGGTCCCGTGCTGAGCGGCCTCCCTGCTGCTTACTCAACACAGGTGGTTGGCTGCTCATTACAGGCCCCATTCAGAGAATGATTTACATGTTCTCAATGGCTGCAAATCATTTTCTGACTGGATGAGGAGAAGGTGGATGTTGGCGATATTGTGCTCTTCACCTCATCCAATCAGAGAATGCTTTGTAAACTGAAAAAAAGAAAGAAAAAAGACAACAGACATTCAATAGGCAACAGGATTGCCTCCTGAACATCTGACAGCGTATCAGCTGTTAGACAATAATTTAGTGTGAACCCTTAAGGGCTGTGTTACAGTTCCTTAAATGGTATCTATTGTCACCAGTATGGAAAGCAATAGTAAATATTACAGTTGCTATCAAAACAGGAGTAAAGGGGAAACTCTCCAATGGGGTCACCTATTACAGTGGTAATTATCTAATGATGACCATACATGGGTCGCATTTTTTTTTTTATCCAGTTGGTGGGCGTTTTGATCAAAACAATCAAATCTGCAAACAATCAAACTATTCTTCTAACTTCCCTTATCTTCTATTTAGATCAAGTTTAGGTTGGATTCAATTAATCTGAGTCCAGTGGCAAGGCGTAACATTATCGACCACTTTACATTAATCAATAGCACTGAGATAAAGGGCAATATGCAGGGCTCGAGTCCTGCGGGAACGCATGGGAACAGCGTTCCCGTACTATTTCCACAACAGGAACGCCGTTCCCATTAGCCGCCTGAGGCTATAAAGCGCGTAGTCCACAGCTCCTCGGCCGCCCGAGTGACTGGTTGCTAGGCTAGGGCCGCTCCGCGTCTAGCAACCGGTCACATGACGTCGGCCGTACACGTGGGCACGCACTGGCAGGAGTCAGTGGGCAGTGCGCATACGGCCTCCAGCGCAGCCAGCGACAGACACACGCTGCTTGAATCCGGACTGTCCCCTCTACCCAGTGCCAGACAGTCCTGGCCTCCTGGGGCCACAGTCGCTGCACTGCTACCAGTTTACTTCTCTCCCGAGAAGGGAAGAGGATACCAGGTTAGTCACTAGTGTGTTATTAAGTTGCACTCTGCAATACCATGCCAATACTCTGCAATACCATGCCAATACTCTGCAATACCCCGCCAATACTCTGCAATACCCCGCCAATACTCTGCAATACCCCGCCAATACTCTGCAATACCCACCGTGCCAATACTCTGCAATACATACCGTGCCAATACTCTGCAATACATACCGTGCCAATACTCTGCAATACATACTGTGCCAATACTCTGCAATACATACCGTGCCAATACTCTGCAATACATACCCTGCCAATACTCTGCAATACCCCACCGCTACTCTGCAATACCCTGCCAATACCCTGCCAACACTCTGCAATACATACCCTGCCAACACTCTGCAATACATACTCTGCAATACCCTGCCAATACTCTGCAATATCCCAACAATACTCTGCAATACATACCCGACCAATACTCTGCAATACCCTGCCAATACAGACCCTGCCAATAGTCTGCAATACATACCCTGCCAATACTCTGCAATACATACCCTGCCAATAGTCTGCAATACATACCCTGCCAATAGTCTGCAATACATACCCTGCCAATAGTCTGCAATACTCTGCAATGCCCCACCAATACTCTGCAATGCCCCACCAATACTCCACCAATACTCTACAATACCCCACCAATACTCTGCAATACAGACCCTGCCAACAGTCTGCAATACAGACCCTGCCAACAGTCTGCAATACATACCCTGCCAACAGTCTGCAATACATACCCTGCCAACAGTCTGCAATACATACCCTGCCAACAGTCTGCAATACATACCCTGCCAATAGTCTGCAATGCCCCACCAATACTCTGCAATGCCCCACCAATACTCTGCAATACATACCCTGATAATACTCTGCAATACCCCACCAATACTCTGCAATACATACCCAACCAATACTCTGCAATACCCTGCCAATACTCTGCAATACCCTGCCAATACTCTGCAATACATACCCTGCCAATAGTCTGCAATACTCTGCAATACCCCGCCGATACTCTGCAATGCCCCACCGATACTCTGCAATGCCCCACCGATACTCTGCAATGCCCCACCGATACTCTGCAATGCCCCACCGATACTCTTCAATGCCCCACCGATACTCTGCAATGCCCCACCGATACTCTGCAATACATACCCTGCCAATACTCTGCAATACATACCCTGCCAATAGTCTGCAATACATACCCTGCCAATACTCTGCAATACCCTATCAATGCTCTGCAATACCCTATCAATAGTCTGCAATACCCTATCAATAGTCTGCAATACCCTATCAATAGTCTGCAATACCCTATCAATACTCTGCAATACCCTATCAATACTCTGCAATGCCCTGCCAATACTCTGCAATGCCCCGCAAATACTCTGCAATGCCCCGCAAATACTCTGCAATGCCCCGCAAATACTCTGCAATGCCCCGCCAATACTCTGCAATGCCCCGCCAATACTCTGCAATGCCCCGCCAATACTCTGCAATACATACCCAGCCAATACTCTGCAATACATACCCGGCCAATACTCTGCAATACATACCGTGCCAATACTCTGCAATACATACCGTGCCAATACTCTGCAATACATACCGTGCCAATACTCTGCAATACATACTGTGCCAATACTCTGCAATACATACCGTGCCAATACTCTGCAATACATACCCTGCCAATACTCTGCAATACCCCACCGCTACTCTGCAATACCCTGCCAATACCCTGCCAACACTGCAATACATACCCTGCCAACACTCTGCAATACATACTCTGCAATACCCTGCCAATACTCTGCAATATCCCAACAATACTCTGCAATACATACCCGACCAATACTCTGCAATACCCTGCCAATACAGACCCTGCCAATAGTCTGCAATACATACCCTGCCAATACTCTGCAATACATACCCTGCCAATAGTCTGCAATACATACCCTGCCAATAGTCTGCAATACATACCCTGCCAATAGTCTGCAATACTCTGCAATGCCCCACCAATACTCTGCAATGCCCCACCAATACTCCACCAATACTCTACAATACCCCACCAATACTCTGCAATACAGACCCTGCCAACAGTCTGCAATACAGACCCTGCCAACAGTCTGCAATACATACCCTGCCAACAGTCTGCAATACATACCCTGCCAACAGTCTGCAATACATACCCTGCCAATAGTCTGCAATACATACCCTGCCAATAGTCTGCAATGCCCCACCAATACTCTGCAATGCCCCACCAATACTCTGCAATGCCCCACCAATACTCTGCAATACATACCCTGATAATACTCTGCAATACCCCACCAATACTCTGCAATACATACCCAACCAATACTCTGCAATACCCTGCCAATACTCTGCAATACCCTGCCAATACTCTGCAATACATACCCTGACAATAGTCTGCAATACATACCCTGCCAATAGTCTGCAATACTCTGCAATACCCCGCCGATACTCTGCAATGCCCCACCGATACTCTGCAATGCCCCACCGATACTCTGCAATGCCCCACCGATACTCTGCAATGCCCCACCGATACTCTGCAATGCCCCACCGATACTCTTCAATGCCCCACCGATACTCTGCAATGCCCCACCGATACTCTGCAATACATACCCTGCCAATACTCTGCAATACATACCCTGCCAATAGTCTGCAATACATACCCTGCCAATACTCTGCAATACCCTATCAATGCTCTGCAATACCCTATCAATAGTCTGCAATACCCTATCAATAGTCTGCAATACCTTGCCAATACTCTGCAATACCCTATCAATACTCTGCAATACCCTATCAATACTCTGCAATACCCTATCAATACTCTGCAATGCCCTGCCAATACTCTGCAATGCCCCGCAAATACTCTGCAATGCCCCGCAAATACTCTGCAATGCCCCGCCAATACTCTGCAATACATACCCAGCCAATACTCTGCAATACATACCCGGCCAATACTCTGCAATACATACCGTGCCAATACTCTGCAATACATACCCGGCCAATACTCTGCAATACCCTGCCAATACTCTGCAATACCCGGCCAATACTCTGCAATACATACCCCGCCAATACTCTGCTGACATACACCGCCAATACTCTGCAATACATACCCCGCCAATACTCTGCAATACATACCCCGCCAATACTCTGCAATACATACCCCGCCAATACTCGGAAAATACATACCCCGCCAATACTCGGCAATACATACCCCGCCAATACTCGGCAATACATACCCCGCCAATACTCTGCTGACATACACCGCCAATACTCTGCAATACATACCCCGCCAATACTCTGCAATACATACCCTGCCAATAGTCTGCAATACATACCCTGCCAATAGTCTGCAATACATACCCTGCCAATAGTCTGCAATACTCTGCAATGCCCCACCAATACTCTGCAATGCCCCACCAATACTCCACCAATACTCTACAATACCCCACCAATACTCTGCAATACAGACCCTGCCAACAGTCTGCAATACATACCCTGCCAACAGTCTGCAATACATACCCTGCCAATAGTCTGCAATACATACCCTGCCAATAGTCTGCAATGCCCCACCAATACTCTGCAATGCCCCACCAATACTCTGCAATACATACCCTGATAATACTCTGCAATACCCCACCAATACTCTGCAATACATACACAACCAATACTCTGCAATACCCTGCCAATACTCTGCAATACATACCCTGACAATAGTCTGCAATACATACCCTGCCAATAGTCTGCAATACTCTGCAATACCCCGCCGATACTCTGCAATGCCCCACCGATACTCTGCAATACATACCCTGCCAATACTCTGCAATACATACCCTGCCAATAGTCTGCAATACCCTATCAATAGTCTGCAATACCCTATCAATAGTCTGCAATACCCTGCCATTACTCTGCAATACCCTGCAATACATACCTTGCCAATACTCTGCAATACCCTATCAATACTCTGCAATACCCTATCAATACTCTGCAATGCCCCGCCAATACTCTGCAATGCCCCGCCAATACTCTGCAATGCCCCGCCAATACTCTGCAATGCCCCGCAAATACTCTGCAATACATACCCGGCCAATACTCTGCAATACATACCCGGCCAATACTCTGCAATACATACCCGGCCAATACTCTGCAATACATACCCGGCCAATACTCTGCAATACATACCTGGCCAATACTCTGCAATACCCTGCCAATACTCTGCAATACCCGGCCAATACTCTGCAATACCCCGCCAATACTCTGCAATACATACCCCGCCAATACTCTGCAATACATACCCCGCCAATACTCGGCAATACATACCCCGCCAATACTCGGCAATACATACCCCGCCAATACTCGGCAATACATACCCCGCCAATACTCGGCAATACATACCCCGCCAATACTCGGCAATACATACCCCGCCAATACTCGGCAATACATACCCCGCCAATACTCGGCAATACATACCCCGCCAATACTCGGCAATACATACCCCGCCAATACTCGGCAATACATACCCCGCCAATACTCTGCAATACATACCCCGCCAATACTCTGCAATACATCCCCCGCCAATACTCTGCAATACATCCCCCGCCAATACTCTGCAATACATACCCTTTCAATAGTCTGCAATACATACCCTTTCAATAGTCTGCAATACATACCCTGCCAATAGTCTGCAATACATACCCTGCCAATAGTCTGCAATACTCTGCAATGCCCCACCAATACTCTGCAATGCCCCACCAATACTCCACCAATACTCTACAATACCCCACCAATACTCTGCAATACAGACCCTGCCAACAGTCTGCAATACATACCCTGCCAACAGTCTGCAATACATACCCTGCCAACAGTCTGCAATACATACCCTGCCAACAGTCTGCAATACATACCCTGCCAATAGTCTGCAATACATACCCTGCCAATAGTCTGCAATGCCCCACCAATACTCTGCAATGCCCCACCAATACTCTGCAATACATACCCTTATAATACTCTGCAATACCCCACCAATACTCTGCAATACATACCCAACCAATACTCTGCAATACCCTGCCAATAGTCTGCAATACATACCCTGCCAATAGTCTGCAATACATACCCTGCCAATAGTCTGCAATACATACCCTGCCAATAGTCTGCAATACATACCCTGCCAATAGTCTGCAATACTCTGCAATACCCCGCCGATACTCTGCAATACCCCACCGATACTCTGCAATGCCCCACCGATACTCTGCAATGCCCCACCGATACTCTGCAATACATACCCTGCCAATACTCTGCAATACATACCCTGCCAATAGTTTGCAATACATACCCTATCAATAGTCTGCAATACCCTATCAATAGTCTGCAATACCCTGCCAATACTCTGCAATACCCTGCAATACATACCTTGCCAATACTCTGCAATACCCTAACAATACTCTGCAATGCCCCGCCAATACTCTGCAATGCCCCGCAAATACTCTGCAATGCCCCGCAAATACTCTGCAATGCCCCGCCAATACTCTGCAATGCCCCGCCAATACTCTGCAATGCCCCGCCAATACTCTGCAATGCCCCGCCGATACTCTGCAATGCCCCGCCAATACTCTGCAATACATACCCGGCCAATACTCTGCAATACATACCCGGCCAATACTCTGCAATACCCCGCCAATACTCTACAATACCCCGCCAATACTCGGCAATACATACCCCGCCAATACTCGGCAATACATGCCCCGCCAATACTCGGCAATACATACCCCGCCAATACTCGGCAATACATACCCCGCCAATACTCGGCAATACATACCCCGCCAATACTCGGCAATACATACCCTGCCAATACTCGGCAATACATACCCCGCCAATACTCGGCAATACATACCCCGCCAATACTCGGCAATACATACCCCGCCAATACTCTGCAATACATACCCCGCCAATACTCTGCAATACATCCCCTGCCAATACTCTGCAATACATACCCTTCCAATACTCTGCAATACATACCCTTCCAATACTCTGCAATACCCTGCCAATACTCTGCAATGCATACCCTGCCAATACTCTGCAATACCCTGCCAATGCTTACCCTGCCAATACTCACTCTGCCAATACCCAGCCATACTCATCCATGCTCAGCCAATATTACAGTGGGGGAGATGTATATTGAAGTGGGGACTATATGGTGGTGGCATTTTCACCGGTTTTTGCAAATTCAATTATTATTTGATGATGCGAAAAATGATCCGATCCGTGACTCTGATCCAAGGAATGATCCAATCCGTGAGTTTTTTGATCCGTTGCACCCCTACCGGTTTTCCTCCGTGTCCCTCTCCAGTTTTCCTTCGTGTCCCCCTCCGTACTGCTACTGTCCCCCTCCAGTTTTCCTCCGTGTCCCCCTCCGTTCTACTCTCCCCTCTGTTCTGCTATTGTCCCCCTCCAGTTTTCCTCTGTGTCCCCCTCCAGTTTTCCTCTGTGTCCCCCTCCATTCTGCTACTTCCCCCCTTCGTGAAAACACCTGCTTCTCTGATGAGGGCACTGTTATGGGGACACTCTGATGGGGGGGCTGTCTGAAGGGAACCCCTGCTCTCTGATGGGGGCACTGACAAGCCTCCATTTGATGGGCACTGATCAGGCTGCATTGATGGGAACAGATGATTGAGTGGCCTGGGGCCTGAGCCCCACTTTGCACAAACAATACAGGCAGCCTGAGAAGAGGAGCTCCGGGCCGGCACACTCAGCATGCCCGACCTCCCTCCCCTGCACAGACCAACACATGTGTGGACATCTTGCGGCAGAAGGGGTCCCACATATCGTAGCTTGCATAGAGACATAGTGCAGAAGGGGCCCCCAGTCATTGCAACTTGTTGTTTTTGAAATCGCCTGCGAGGGAACCGTTTTCACACATTTGTGGTGGTTTTTTTATTAGGATAGCATACAGCTTAAATTACTTTGTTACATCTGTTCTCGATTTATTTAAGGCATGTGAATTTTGGAGGTGTCCTCGTAAACTGGCACTATAAATGTTGCAGTTTATTTATTAAAGGAGTATGATATATATATATATATATAGATATATATATATATATATATATATATATATATATATATATATACATACACACACACACACACATACACACTTTTTTAGTATTTTTGAAGTGGGGAATCTTGGGTGAGTGCCAGGCCAGCACCCTGAGACCAGCCAGGCCAGCGCCCTGAGACCAGCTAGGCAACTACCAAGTTCCCTGAGGCCAGCCAGCCAGCACCCTGAGACCAGCTAGGCCAGCACCATGAGACCAGCTAGGCCAGCCAGCACCCTGAGACCAGCCGGCCAGCACCCTGAGACCAGCCAGCCAGCACCCCGAGACCAGCCAGGCCAGCACCCCGAGACCAGCCAGGCCAGCACCCTGAGACCAGCCAGGCCAGCACCCTGAGACCAGCCAGGCCAGCACCCTGAGACCAGCCAGGCCAGCACCCTGAGGCCAGCCAGGCTGCTTATTTTACACCATTATTTATTGTTTTCATTGTTACAGAAATGAGCAAATGAAAAAGAAGCATTACAGATTTCTTCATGAAGGCATCCAGTAAGAAATCTCATGCTGATTCTGCAAGTTGCTCAACTCAGGCTGAGCCTCTGCTTCAGCAGGCGGTGTCCGCTGCAGAAACTACACCAGTCAGTGAATCGGTTGTTGACTTTATTACCGATGTGGCTGAAGATACCGCTGCCAATGTCAGTGATATCATTGTTCTTCCGGAATGTTGGGACCAGAATCAGTGGATAGAATTTAATAAAAAGAACCCTTGGCTGTTTGTAGAAAATGGTCTTTTAGGGTGCAAATTGTGTCATGAGATTAAACACCTTGGAGTGTCTGTTTCACAGGATGTATCCATTTCCAAAGAATGGAGCACTGGTACAATTACTCCATATGGCAAAACCAAAAAAGATATGTTGACCTCACTGCGTTCAAAAAATCCACATACATCGGATTTCAGAAGCACATGTAAAGGCAGGAAATATCCAAGCAGTATCCAGAAAGGAGATACTGCAATCCAATATTGCAGAACAGCGGAAGCATAAGTTTGTGTCCACCACTAAAGTCTTTCGCACTGCCTACTTTTGTGCGAAAAAATAAATCGCCCTTTCACAGACTTCCCAGATCTTATCAGCTTGCAAGTTGCAAATGGGGCTGACTTAGGAAGTATTCTCCATAGTGAGTACACAGCAGCACAAATAATAGATTGCATTGCTAGTGAAATGAGGAAAAAGCTTTGCAAAGCAGTTGTTGAGCAGGCTTCAAAAATGTCTGTTTATATTGATGAGTCTACAACAGTTTCTACACATTCAGTGTTAATCGTTTATATTCGTGCCTCTGTTAACGGAAAAGACCCAGTTACTTTTTTTCTCGATTTGCTTGATTTGCCTAAAGCAGATGCACAGTCTATTGAAGCAACTCTTCTAGCTTACCTTTCTAAATTTGGATTCAGTAATGACTTTCTTGCCAAAAACTGGATTGGGGCTTGCAGTGATGGTGCAAGTGTAATGCTTGGAAGAAAGTCAGGTGTTTTGGAACGACTCAGTCAAAAATATCCACAGCTTGTGAAATGGCACTGCTTGTGTCATAGTCTTGAATTGTGCATTTCAGATACAATTCATTCTATTCCTGGTCTTCATCATCTCACATCATTTTTTGAGAAGTTGTATGCTGTGTATCATCAGTCACCGAAAAAACTGGCAGAGCTCTCTGAATGTGCAAAAGAATTAGAAGTACAAATTCTTAAAATTGGAAGTTTTTTCAGTTCGATGGGTTGCTTCCAGCCAGAGAGCTATACGAGCAGTTTGGGAGTCGTATCCTGCACTACACAGTAATTTCTTGAAAGCAAGTTTGAGCTCAGCTCATAAGAGTCAACAGAAATCTCTATTTAGTGGCCTTAACAAGGTCTTGACATCAGAAGATTATTTGTTAAACCTTGCAGGGGTTGCGGATGCTGTTCAGGAAATGGGACTGCTATCTGAAGCTCTACAAAGAGATGACATCACACTTCCATGAGCCTATCAGCTGATTAATCGTTCAATTCGTGCAGTTGAAAAAATGAAAGACATGCCTGGTAAACATCTGAAAGAAGTCATGGAATCGCTGGAAAAAGGGAATTTCAAAGGTGTGACCATGAATACAGAGAGTTCAAAAGGCCAAGTGAAGATAAATTGTGATGGCCGAACGGTTCGCCCGGCGGTCGTTTCGCGGCGAATTTCGGCTGTTCACGATTCGCCCGATCGGCGGACTATTGCCGCCGTTCGCCCGGCGGACTTCCGTGTTTTCTGTGTAAAAGAACTTTGACCTATGATGACACATCCATCATGGGGTACAGGACAGCCAATTGAGACATTACAGCACATGGACACTTGGACATTCCCCCTAACTTATAAATACACCCGATCCGGCGGCCATTTTACATTCTGTCTTCTGTCACTATAGGGAGAGGTTGCTGTTTGGAGCAGGGAGAGATTGCAGTGACCCAAATCGCTAGCTATTTGGTACACAAAAGTTCTTTTCAGGACTGGTATAGGTGGTAGGTGTATATAGGTTTGCTGTGCTACTGATTGTTGCAGCAGCCTGAGTGTCTTTTGTCAGTTTAGAGAAAGGGACAGGACGGTGTGTCTGCTGTAGGGACAGTCAGTTTAGTCATTAGCTGTTACTATCAGGTCCACAAAAGTGCTATTCCAGTTACTGTTCCAGTAGCCTCTGTTTTGTCAGTTTATATAGGGACAGGCAGGAAGCAGTGTGTGAGGCAGTGAGGGTCAGTTTAATCAGTAGCTGTTACTTCATTAGGTCCACAAAGGTTGTTTTCAGGACTGGTATCAGTGGTATGGTAATAGGCTTGTACACGTATAATATTCTTTCTTCCAAATATAGAAAGAATATTATAATTGACTGCTGCCCTTCTGCTGCAGTCTGCTAATCATTCACAACCTACTTGTTCCACAAAGGTCCTTATAAGGACTGGTAATAAACTGGTGTAGGGTGCTATAGTACATAGGGTTGAGTGAGGTACAGTCTGCTATTCTATCAGGACTGGTATAGGTCCACAATACATAGGGTTGAGGTGCACTACCGCTGACCGCTGCCCTATACTGCAGCAGTCCTTCATCGGTATAGGGACTGAGAGTTTTGTCACAGGGTCATTTAAAAAATGACAGGCAGAGGAAGAGGCAGGCCCTTCCGCAGGGGTGGTAGGGGTAGGGCAGGAGCAACAGGCTTGAGCCAAAGTGGGAAGTTGCAGAAGGTGTGTTCAATTACTTTAAAGGACGCACCAGACTTGGTTGAGTGGCTCACTCAGCCTTACTCTTCTGCACCCTCCTCATCCTCTCGATCTGCACCCTCTTCTTCACTCTCTGCTATGTGCACCCCCAAAGACATTACCACCAACAACACCACCACCACATACCTTCCGCTTGAGTCACAGGAATTATTTTCCGATCCATATCAAGACATTTCTGATGCGCAGCCACTCTTGGTATTGGATCAGGAAGAGGAGGTAGCAACAACCGCTACTCAGCAGTCTGACGACAGTACCCAGATCAGCCCAAGGAGGAGATTGGTCCCCGGTGTGCCTGCCTACTCCGAGATCTCTACTTATAGCAGTGGGGAAGGTGAGGTCGATGATGACGTGTCTAGTGATGTCACGTGGGTTCCCACAAGAGAGGAAGAGGAGGGGAGTTCAGAGGGAGATATGGAGCAGCAGATAGGGAGGAGAAGCTGGAATAACTTACATTGCACAGGAGGGACAAAGCAGACTTCTAATGTATCAGGAGCGAGTCATCGACCATGTACGGTCACATCTGGCGCTCCCAGGACAACGGCACATGGCTCCGCAGTGTGGGCTTTTTTTAACGTGTCCGCTGCTGACAATAGCGTTGCCATCTGCAATCTTTGCAGTCAACGCATTAGTCGCGGTAAGCCCAACACTCACCTAGGGACGACCGCCTTAAGAAGGCACATGAGCAGCCATCACCGAGCCCAGTGGCAGCAACGGAACACACAAAGCCACACTCTAGGCTCTCACCCTCCAGCCTTGTCTTCTACTTCTCCATCTCCTCTCTCCTCACAATTGTCCTCAGCTTGCCTAATTTGCAATCAAACTGTTGGCTTGCCCCTCGTCCAGTGTCCTGTCCGAAAGGACGTTCAGCGCAGCAGGGGGGATTGTGACCGATAAGCGTACTTGCCTAGCTCACTACAGTGTTAACTACCTCACATTTCTAAAAATGAATGAGGCATGGATCTCGGAGGAATTCAACACATGTGACCAGTAGACCATGTATATGTCTATAAACTATTTTTTTAAACGAGCACAGAGACCTTCTTTCTTCATTTGGCTCACTTCCTTGTCCAAAAAAAGCACACCGTACTATATGCCCGTACCCTCCTCTTTGAAGAGGTTGAGCGGTGTCATATTTCTACTGGGGCTGCTTATTGTGAGGGGCTCCCACCATCCCTGTGCTGTGCTGACATCCTCCTGGGGCTGTACCTCTGCTGTGCATATTTTGAGGTGCTCCCACCATCCCTGTGCTATGCTCATTATGAGGGGCTCCCACCATCCCTGTGCTGTGCTGACTTCCTCCTGGGGCTGCTTATTATGAAGGGCTCCCACCATCCCTGTGCTATGTTGACATCCCCCTAGGGCTGCTTATTATGAGGGGCTCCCACCATCCCTGTGCTATGCTGACATCCTCCTGGGGCTGCTTATTATGAGGGACTCCCACCATCCCTGTGCTATGCTCATTATGAGGGGCTCCCACCATCCCTGTGCTGTGCATATTTTGAGGTGCTCCCACCATCCCTGTGCTATGCTCATTATGAGGGGCTCCCACCATTCCTGTGCTATGCTGACTTCCTCCTGGGGCTGCTTACGGTGCAGGTGTCAGTGCTGTATATCACGGTGCTGATGTCAGTACTCTCTATCACGGTGCTGCTGTCAGTGCTGTATATCACGGTGCTGGTGTTAGTGTTGTATATCACGGTGCTGGTGTTAGTGCTCTCTATCACGGTGCTGGTGTCAGATGACTCTATCACGGTGCAGGTGTCATTGCTGTATGTCACGCTGCTGGTGATCATATCCTGCACCCTCTTCTTTGCCTACCCTGGTCCCTGACCTTCCCTCTCCTCCATTGCCTTCATGCGCTCCACAGTCCTGAATTGTCACAACAATTTCCCATATAAAAAAAGAATGCTTGTAGTTGTCGATCCCAGATTCACCTCATACATGTGTTATGTCATTGGCCATGTGGTGGGACTATGTTTGCACAGCTATTAATTATTTTGTGGCTGAAAATTTGACCTGTAGGTTTGCGAAGTTCGCCTCCCATTGAAGTCAATGGGGCCCGCCGCGAACATTCTGATTCGCGAACTATCGTCCGCGTTCACGGTCCGCGTTCACGAAACGTCCCGTCGGAAGTTCGTCCATCACTAAAGATAAATCTCCCTCAGTTTTACCAATGTTTGGTGGATAATTTGCGCTCCAGACTCTTTGCTTTAACTGCGAGCAACAGACCTGCAGCTTCATCACAGTCAGGTGAATTTGAAAGTCTTGTTTCTGAAATTGACATCCTGAATTCACAACACTGGCCATTCAATGTGGACAGTCCGTGGTTTGAAGGTGAAGTGAAGCTGGAGCAGCTGTGCAAAAGATTCAGTTTCAGCTATTCTCCATCCATCTGTGAAGGTTTCAGAGACTACATTGATAATGGTGGTGAAGGGATTCCTGAAAAGCTGAAACCAGTGGTGACAGCAGTTAACAGTCTTCCAGTGACATCCGGTGATTGTGAAAGGGGCTTCAGTACAATGAATTTGGTGATGTCACCCATTAGGAGTGGGCTTGGCATTGAACGCCTATCTTCTCTATTGTTTATTAGTCTCATTGGCCCCCCTGTGCATTTATGGGATCCTTTGCCATATGTCACAAAATGGCTGACCACACATCGCAGCGCAGATGATAATAAATCTCGGAAAGTTGATAATCTTAAACGGCAAGGGCAGCGTTATTCCAGTTTGTGGGATATTTTCTAATGGGCTGTGTAACAGAATTTGGAACAGGGTGTATTTGTGGTAGAAATTCCCTGCGAGGGAAAGATCATCACCCATTGTGTTGATTGTTTTGTTTGATAAGTTATTTTGTTTTTGTAAACTGGCACTTTACAATAAATGTTGTACTGTATTTTCTGTGAAGTATATATGCATATGAGCGTACCTTTTTCTTTTTTTTTTTGGTGGGGGAGTGGATCTTGGGTGGGAGTTCCCACACTTTTTTCCCCAGGACTTGACCCCTGGCAATATGAAACCTTACAACTGGGTAAAAGAAACAAAATCAAGCTGCTGGATATCAATTGTTATACAATATTGATAAACAAGTGCCGTGCTACACCTCTTTTGGGATGGTTACTTGAACTTCCCTGAATGTTTGCATTTTTGTGGGAGTAGATGTCATTTTCTGTTTGTCCACAAGATGGCGCACTGTGTCCCAAGTTCATAGTGAGGTTTGGTTGCGGTAATGATGGTTTATACCAGGGTTATGCAATTAGCGGACCTCCAGCTGTTGCAAAACTACAAGTCCCATGAGGTATAGCAAGACTCTGACAACCATAAGTATGAGGCCAAGAAGCAGAGGCATGATGGGACTTGTAATCTTGCAACAGCTGGAAGTCCGCTAATTGCATATCCCTGGTTTTTACCATCCATTTCCAGTTTTCCAGTGCCCATTTCTGCTCTAAATAGCTTGGTGAATGAGCGTAGCGTCTATGCTCTCAGTGATGTAATTTATGATGAAACGTGTAGGGAAGAGCCAATGTACGTAACATCACCCTACATTGAGAATGTAGCTTGCACCATCTCAGTATTGGCATTTTCTATATAACACTTATATTTTTTTTATTTTTTTTGTAAACATTATCCTGACAAAAAAAAGTAGCACGGCACTTTTCTTTTTACCAAAAGTGCTGAGATATTTTATTTATGACTGTGATCCTATTTGGATCTATCACATTATGAGATTACAAGATGGAAACAGAAAGATGGATAGCTTAGGAATGTATCTTATTATTGATCAAAATACACTTTACAAACGTGTGGCATATTGATCTAGTGGGTTGTCGACTATAGTTCCAATATTCAATATTCAAAAGAGATTGATAAACAATTGATTTATTTTCCAATCAAACCATGTATGGTTTCACTTCCCGCTGTTTCCCTAGGAGAGGAAAAGGAGGGAAATCTCCACAAAGGGGATGCAGAAAAAAAAAATTCAGACTGTGTTCTTTTGGGTTCCCTACACTTTCGAAAGCAAAACAAACAAAAAGAGAAATAAGCAAGGATTCCGCGCTTAGAAGTAATGCCCTGTACACACGGTCGGAAATTCCGACGGAAAAGGTCCGATCAGATCATATTGTCGGAAAATCCGATCGTGTGTGGGTTCTATCGGACTTTTTTCATCGGAAATTCTGATGGAAAAAAATTGAGAGCAGGATCTCAAAAAAATCCGATCTGACTTTTTCCAATCGTTTGTAGAGAATTCCGATCGGACAAAGTGCCACGCATGCTCAGATCAAATTACGAGACCAAAGCTATTGGCTATTAGCCACAACGTAGTTCCGTCGTAACAAACAAACGTCACCCACATTTCGATATTTTGTCACTTTGCCTTTTTTCCCCTTTTTTTTTCCCCTTCCCTCATTTCTCCCCACTTTTCTCCCCATCCTTTTTTTCTTTTCCTCCCCTTCTCTTCTTTTTGATTATATTATTATGTTCTTTGCATTTTAATATGTTGTTTGCACATTAATTGGGTTTCATATTTTAATATTGGTTATACACAATATCATCATATATTTTCCTTATTATATTATATAATTCTATTTACTGTGTTTTTTGCTGGATTTATCACATTAGCCTGTATACGGTTTTCCACATTGGGCTTATCCAGCTTCTCACCCACATTTGGGAAGAAGTTCCCTTGTAGTATATAAGGGGTGTTAAAAATTGGAATGTGATACATGTGAGTTACATTTACCTCATTGATTGTTGCACAGGACAGCGCCATTTCCCTCAAAAAAAAAAAAAAATGTATACCCAAATTTGACCTGGGATCCCCCACTGCTAAGCCAAACTTTATTATTTTTTTTAAGAAATATATTTATGCCATGTACACACGACCGGATTTTCCGGCAGAATAGATCCGACGGTCTTCCTGATGGACTTTTAGCTGATTTCTGAGGGACTTTCCAAAGAAATGGATTTGGCCACACATTAACAGACTAAGTCCGTTCGTAAGTTCTTTAGTTTTGAACACGATGATGTAAATGGGACTAAACAATGAAGTTCAATATCCAGTAGCCAATAGCTTCCCTTGCGTCGTATTTGGTCTGTCGCACCAGCACACAGACGAATGTTTTTTTCAATTTTAGTCCGTCGGATAGATTTGAAACATGTTCTATTTCTAGTTCCGTCTGTTTTTTTTTTTTTTTTTTTTTTTTTTTTTTTTAAACAATCGGACTAGGCCACACGCGATTGGATTGTACAAAATACAGAGCTGTCTGGCCTTCCATTTTAAACCAACCTTGAAAAACCACATTGTTTAAATTCAATTATAGAAACATAAAAATGATTTGATAATCATCTGATAATCAACTGCTAAGGGTCTAGTTTTAAAATTTAGCTGTGCAAATGTCTCAGCATTAGCACAGCCATCGTAAAAATTCAATGTGTCTAATATATTTATTTCCTATGATTGTCGGCGCCATCTAGTGCCCATAATGTGGTATTTTCCTGATTGAGGTATTTCATGACAGTACCGCATTATGTTAATTTAAAGATACACACTCCACAAACCCTTTCCCTAGTGTATCATCACAGCGCTGTGAATAACTCAATATTTTATATCTTAGCTGCCACTTACCATACAATGTCACATATAAAAAGGTGCATACAAAAATAATAGTAAATTTCCAAAAAAACTAATTAGTTGCACGTGGCGCTATAACCTGTGTACCTTTCAGTGCACAAATCCTCACCTCCTCAGTGATCTTATCTCAAATCATAAATTGTCTAATCAATAACAAAATATATAACTATTAATCACTCAGTGAATACCCAAATATACATTTAGATTACACATATAGTGAAAAATACATATAAATGAATGTGAATATAGTCCATCCACCACACAATATTCAAAAAAGCATCCAGATTATAGAAAGTCTTTCTATAAATGCATAAGAAGAATATCCGGTGTTCAGATTCCTTTCTACAAGTGACTCCTTCACCACACCATCCGTGATTTCTACTCCCCCCTTCGTGAAAACACTCACCGACTGCTAAGCCTTACACTCTCGTGTGAGGCTCAAGGGCTTTCAAATGATCTCTCAAGATGGAATTCAGACCCCAGCACATCCGATTGGAACTTCTCCACTTATACACTTCATTGTATAAATATATACCTCAAAGAGAAATCACAGAGGGAGACCCCAATAGTGTAATACTGCAAACACTCTTTAATGTATAAAAAATCTCACTCCTTATGCACTCACATGAACTTAAAAACGCAAAATCACTTCAAGAGAGTAAAAAGACTCGCTTCACAACTTCACTCCACAATACTATTCTGAATACGTCGGGGCATTGGTGGTCACGGCGGACTCATAAGATACGATACTGTATCGCTTGATCTCACCCCTCCTCGTGCGTCCCGCCTGGTCCCACACAGCAGGTCTATTCGAAAAAGGGCGCCTTCAAGTCAGATGAAACAGTCCTCTCAGTCCTGTGCCTCCTTCCCAGCTCCGTGTATGTCAGCTCAATAGTCTCCAGATAGCCACGCCCCCGACATGTTTCGTCACATCAGACTTAATCATGGGATTGGCTATCTGGTCCAACATCCCTCCTTATATTCCCCCATCGTCAAATCAGCGTCCTTAATTTTTCCTCTGTCACTCCCATATTAATGGAGTGTATACTAACGTCCAAAACACGCGCCGACGCCAAATGTCCGATTTGCGCATGCCCAAATCACAACATTCGACCCCTCCATCTCGAAAATCGGCGCATCACACCAGACATTCGATTTAAGAGTTCGCTACAGTTTCCTGCCCGTGCGTCGATATTTGTCACGTGTGTCGAAACATTCGACCTTAGATATTGCATTCGATGCTTTATAGGTTCCGCTCCGGTCTCAATGTTTAACAAACTCTTCATGCTAGTAGATCTCGCATGCGCCGGGATCGAGACTAAGTGTCCCCATCTCCACAATAATCTAGTATTGAGTTCCATGTCCCCGCATTCCATCATTGAGAAAATGTGGAACCCTTAAAGTGCTGCCTCCAGTGATGTTAATAACCATCAGTAGTATCTCTCCATATACGTAAACGGTGTCCCTCTGTATGACGCATTGTATTAAGTCAACTAATCCTGAGTAGCCCTACCCCCACACAGGGTACAAACCAGTGTATATAGAACTATAGACTGGTGCCATACTCTGTCGCCGTGTCATCAATGCGCCAACGTTTACAATAATGGTTACAATAATGGATATCATACATCTTCAACTGGCTGATAGGAACATAAATTGCGATATTACAAATGCAAATCTAATTCAATTCAAGCGAAAATGAATATATCTAAAAGATACCATCTATATTGCGGGTGCACTTAACATATAAATACAACTCCAAATGCAAAATATTCTAAAAAATCTAAAATCGCATAGAAGGAGATCCCAATGCTAATACCCTAAACAGAGATGAAATTGGCACTATCATAATAATTTCAGGGCTTCCCCATCAAAAACTTATGTGAAGACTTATTTTAGAGATCAATGGTTGGTAACCTCCTATACATTTCCCTCTCGGGATTGCAACCTCAGATAGTAGACATCATGTGCATTTCCATATCGGAACTGCTATCTACTATCTGTAAAACTTGAGAAATCACTGAACCCCAACATCTCATATAGGATGTTTCCACTAAAGGGACTAATTCCCCCTATTAGGACCACACTGTTACTGTCCATACTTACTTGCCTATAAATCACTAATGTAGCAATTAAGGTCCAGCTCTATGTTCATCCCTCTCGGATAGAGGCTCCTCAGCAAGAAGATCCACTTGGTCTCCCTCTGCGACAGATCCCTCACCCGATTTGAACCTCTCCAAGAGGGATGGACATGATCTATTCCACAAAACTGTAGTAAATCGGGATTTTGTTGATGGTGTTCCTTGAAATGTAGTGACACGCTATGGTACTGGTAACCTTTTCGGATGTTGGTCAAATGTTCTGAGATACGTACTCTCAATAATCTCTTTGTACGTCCTACATATAGTAATTTACAAGGACACCATAGCAGATATACAATATAAGACATATTGCATGTCATGAATTCCTTGATTTCAAATGATTCACCCTCGCTGTTGGTTATTGAGGTGATCCCCCTGTTTATCTGGTGAACAGTTCTACAACATATACACCTCCTACAAGCATAGAAACCTTTCAGGTCACCCGAGATGGTGATTCGTTTAGGGGGGTCCAGAACCTTTTTTACAACTCTATCCCCTATATTGGGTGTCCGTCTGTAGATAAATCCCGGGGTTTTGGGTATCACCCCTCCCAAATATTTATCCCTACCCAGGATATGCCAGTGTGTTCTAAAAATTTGTTCTACCTCTCTAAATTGATGATGGAAATTAGACAAAAATCTTAGTTGATGTTGTGACCCCTCCCCTTCCTTTCTCCTCCCCTCCAGGCAGGTTTCCCTTGGAATATTTGCAACCGTCCCAATAGTTTCATCCAAGATGGTTTCTGAGTACCCTTTCTGTATAAACCTCTCCTTCAAGATTTGGGACTGGGCTGCAAAATCCTCTTTAGTTGAACAGTTCCTACGGACCCTTAGAAATTGCCCCTTAGGGATGTTTCTAATCCAGGATGGGTGGTGTCCGCTCTTAGTTGATAAATAGCTATTACGATCTGTGTTCTTAAAGTACACCGTCGTGCTCAATCTATCATCCTTTCTCTCTATCAGGAGATCAAGGAAGTTTACCGCAGTGGAACTAATATTGAACTCCAACTTAATATCGTTCGTGTTGGAGTTCAATCTTTCCAAGAAATGTAAAACTGAAGCCTCTGTTCCCCCCCATATAAAGAACAGGTCATCTATGAATCTGCGATAAAAGATTAGTTGCGGACAGTCAATACCAAACACATATCTATCCTCCCACTCAGCCATGAATAAGTTGGCGAGGCTGGGGGCATATTTAGCCCCCATTGCCACGCCAACCTTCTGGGCAAAGAAGAATCCATCAAACCAGAAGTAGCTGTGGGTCATGCAAAAATCTAATGCCTGGCCCACAAACACCTTCCGGGAATGTGGAATATCCTCCCTCCTGCTCATGGCCCAATTGAGTGCCAGTAGGGCATCTTGATGTTTAATAATGGTATAGAGGCTGGCCACGTCAGCCGTAACCAAATACACTTCCATGGTAGAGGGGATAGAGATCTCATTGAGGGATTTTAACAAATCTGTTGTATCCCTCAAATACGCTCTTGTGTTTTTAACACTGGGTTGGAGTGCTCTATCCAAGTATTCGCCCAATCTCGACGTGACTGATCCTATCCCGTTTACAATAGGGCGAGGTGGAGGAGCCGTCACATCCTTATGAATTTTGGGCAAAGTATAAATTACCGGTATCCTGCAGGAGCTAGGGACCAAGTATTTCTTTTCTTTTAAATTAAGTACTCCCTTCCCATACCCCCACTCCACCAACATCTCTAATTGGCTCTTATATTCATCTGTAGGGTCTACGTTTAATTTTTTGTAGGTGGTGGTGTCCCCTAACAGCTCCTCCAACTGGTTGTGATAGAATAATCTATCGAGGATTACCACCCCCCCTCCCTTATCTGCCGGGCGTATAATGATATCATTCTTTTCTTCTAGGGATGTAATCCCCTCCTTTATATATCTAGGGTTCACACCCTTACTTACAGGGAGTTTTTCTAAATCATTTAATACCAAGTTTTTAAAAACCTCTACAAAGTGATTGGCTGTCAGCTGCGGATTGAATAGTGACCGATTCCTCAGTCCACTATCCATTTGGCTATTAGGGTTATTGATCCCTACTTTCGGCGTATTAGGGTGCATCAAAAAATGTTTCTTGATGTTTAAAGTGCGAATATATTTGTGTATATCTATGTATACATCAAACTTATTCATACTCTGTCGTGGAGCACATTTAAGTCCCATATTCAGAATATTCATTTCCTTCTTATCCAATTTGAGCAAGGTGATATTGGATAAGAAGGAAATGAATATTCTGAATATGGGACTTAAATGTGCTCCACGACAGAGTATGAATAAGTTTGATGTATACATAGATATACACAAATATATTCGCACTTTAAACATCAAGAAACATTTTTTGATGCACCCTAATACGCCGAAAGTAGGGATCAATAACCCTAATAGCCAAATGGATAGTGGACTGAGGAATCGGTCACTATTCAATCCGCAGCTGACAGCCAATCACTTTGTAGAGGTTTTTAAAAACTTGGTATTAAATGATTTAGAAAAACTCCCTGTAAGTAAGGGTGTGAACCCTAGATATATAAAGGAGGGGATTACATCCCTAGAAGAAAAGAATGATATCATTATACGCCCGGCAGATAAGGGAGGGGGGGTGGTAATCCTCGATAGATTATTCTATCACAACCAGTTGGAGGAGCTGTTAGGGGACACCACCACCTACAAAAAATTAAACGTAGACCCTACAGATGAATATAAGAGCCAATTAGAGATGTTGGTGGAGTGGGGGTATGGGAAGGGAGTACTTAATTTAAAAGAAAAGAAATACTTGGTCCCTAGCTCCTGCAGGATACCGGTAATTTATACTTTGCCCAAAATTCATAAGGATGTGACGGCTCCTCCACCTCGCCCTATTGTAAACGGGATAGGATCAGTCACGTCGAGATTGGGCGAATACTTGGATAGAGCACTCCAACCCAGTGTTAAAAACACAAGAGCGTATTTGAGGGATACAACAGATTTGTTAAAATCCCTCAATGAGATCTCTATCCCCTCTACCATGGAAGTGTATTTGGTTACGGCTGACGTGGCCAGCCTCTATACCATTATTAAACATCAAGATGCCCTACTGGCACTCAATTGGGCCATGAGCAGGAGGGAGGATATTCCACATTCCCGGAAGGTGTTTGTGGGCCAGGCATTAGATTTTTGCATGACCCACAGCTACTTCTGGTTTGATGGATTCTTCTTTGCCCAGAAGGTTGGCGTGGCAATGGGGGCTAAATATGCCCCCAGCCTCGCCAACTTATTCATGGCTGAGTGGGAGGATAGATATGTGTTTGGTATTGACTGTCCGCAACTAATCTTTTATCGCAGATTCATAGATGACCTGTTCTTTATATGGGGGGGAACAGAGGCTTCAGTTTTACATTTCTTGGAAAGATTGAACTCCAACACGAACGATATTAAGTTGGAGTTCAATATTAGTTCCACTGCGGTAAACTTCCTTGATCTCCTGATAGAGAGAAAGGATGATAGATTGAGCACGACGGTGTACTTTAAGAACACAGATCGTAATAGCTATTTATCAACTAAGAGCGGACACCACCCATCCTGGATTAGAAACATCCCTAAGGGGCAATTTCTAAGGGTCCGTAGGAACTGTTCAACTAAAGAGGATTTTGCAGCCCAGTCCCAAATCTTGAAGGAGAGGTTTATACAGAAAGGGTACTCAGAAACCATCTTGGATGAAACTATTGGGACGGTTGCAAATATTCCAAGGGAAACCTGCCTGGAGGGGAGGAGAAAGGAAGGGGAGGGGTCACAACATCAACTAAGATTTTTGTCTAATTTCCATCATCAATTTAGAGAGGTAGAACAAATTTTTAGAACACACTGGCATATCCTGGGTAGGGATAAATATTTGGGAGGGGTGATACCCAAAACCCCGGGATTTATCTACAGACGGGCACCCAATATAGGGGATAGAGTTGTAAAAAAGGTTCTGGACCCCCCTAAACGAATCACCATCTCGGGTGACCTGAAAGGTTTCTATGCTTGTAGGAGGTGTATATGTTGTAGAACTGTTCACCAGATAAACAGGGGGATCACCTCAATAACCAACAGCGAGGGTGAATCATTTGAAATCAAGGAATTCATGACATGCAATATGTCTTATATTGTATATCTGCTATGGTGTCCTTGTAAATTACTATATGTAGGACGTACAAAGAGATTATTGAGAGTACGTATCTCAGAACATTTGACCAACATCCGAAAAGGTTACCAGTACCATAGCGTGTCACTACATTTCAAGGAACACCATCAACAAAATCCCGATTTACTACAGTTTTGTGGAATAGATCATGTCCATCCCTCTTGGAGAGGTTCAAATCGGGTGAGGGATCTGTCGCAGAGGGAGACCAAGTGGATCTTCTTGCTGAGGAGCCTCTATCCGAGAGGGATGAACATAGAGCTGGACCTTAATTGCTACATTAGTGATTTATAGGCAAGTAAGTATGGACAGTAACAGTGTGGTCCTAATAGGGGGAATTAGTCCCTTTAGTGGAAACATCCTATATGAGATGTTGGGGTTCAGTGATTTCTCAAGTTTTACAGATAGTAGATAGCAGTTCCGATATGGAAATGCACATGATGTCTACTATCTGAGGTTGCAATCCCGAGAGGGAAATGTATAGGAGGTTACCAACCATTGATCTCTAAAATAAGTCTTCACATAAGTTTTTGATGGGGAAGCCCTGAAATTATTATGATAGTGCCAATTTCATCTCTGTTTAGGGTATTAGCATTGGGATCTCCTTCTATGCGATTTTAGATTTTTTAGAATATTTTGCATTTGGAGTTGTATTTATATGTTAAGTGCACCCGCAATATAGATGGTATCTTTTAGATATATTCATTTTCGCTTGAATTGAATTAGATTTGCATTTGTAATATCGCAATTTATGTTCCTATCAGCCAGTTGAAGATGTATGATATCCATTATTGTAACCATTATTGTAAACGTTGGCGCATTGATGACACGGCGACAGAGTATGGCACCAGTCTATAGTTCTATATACACTGGTTTGTACCCTGTGTGGGGGTAGGGCTACTCAGGATTAGTTGACTTAATACAATGCGTCATACAGAGGGACACCGTTTACGTATATGGAGAGATACTACTGATGGTTATTAACATCACTGGAGGCAGCACTTTAAGGGTTCCACATTTTCTCAATGATGGAATGCGGGGACATGGAACTCAATACTAGATTATTGTGGAGATGGGGACACTTAGTCTCGATCCCGGCGCATGCGAGATCTACTAGCATGAAGAGTTTGTTAAACATTGAGACCGGAGCGGAACCTATAAAGCATCGAATGCAATATCTAAGGTCGAATGTTTCGACACACGTGACAAATATCGACGCACGGGCAGGAAACTGTAGCGAACTCTTAAATCGAATGTCTGGTGTGATGCGCCGATTTTCGAGATGGAGGGGTCGAATGTTGTGATTTGGGCATGCGCAAATCGGACATTTGGCGTCGGCGCGTGTTTTGGACGTTAGTATACACTCCATTAATATGGGAGTGACAGAGGAAAAATTAAGGACGCTGATTTGACGATGGGGGAATATAAGGAGGGATGTTGGACCAGATAGCCAATCCCATGATTAAGTCTGATGTGACGAAACATGTCGGGGGCGTGGCTATCTGGAGACTATTGAGCTGACATACACGGAGCTGGGAAGGAGGCACAGGACTGAGAGGACTGTTTCATCTGACTTGAAGGCGCCCTTTTTCGAATAGACCTGCTGTGTGGGACCAGGCGGGACGCACGAGGAGGGGTGAGATCAAGCGATACAGTATCGTATCTTATGAGTCCGCCGTGACCACCAATGCCCCGACGTATTCAGAATAGTATTGTGGAGTGAAGTTGTGAAGCGAGTCTTTTTACTCTCTTGAAGTGATTTTGCGTTTTTAAGTTCATGTGAGTGCATAAGGAGTGAGATTTTTTATACATTAAAGAGTGTTTGCAGTATTACACTATTGGGGTCTCCCTCTGTGATTTCTCTTTGAGGTATATATTTATACAATGAAGTGTATAAGTGGAGAAGTTCCAATCGGATGTGCTGGGGTCTGAATTCCATCTTGAGAGATCATTTGAAAGCCCTTGAGCCTCACACGAGAGTGTAAGGCTTAGCAGTCGGTGAGTGTTTTCACGAAGGGGGGAGTAGAAATCACGGATGGTGTGGTGAAGGAGTCACTTGTAGAAAGGAATCTGAACACCGGATATTCTTCTTATGCATTTATAGAAAGACTTTCTATAATCTGGATGCTTTTTTGAATATTGTGTGGTGGATGGACTATATTCACATTCATTTATATGTATTTTTCACTATATGTGTAATCTAAATGTATATTTGGGTATTCACTGAGTGATTAATAGTTATATATTTTGTTATTGATTAGACAATTTATGATTTGAGATAAGATCACTGAGGAGGTGAGGATTTGTGCACTGAAAGGTACACAGGTTATAGCGCCACGTGCAACTAATTAGTTTTTTGGGAAATTTACTATTATTTTTGTATGCACCTTTTTATAAGTACCGCATTATGGCCACTAGATGACACTGGCGATCTTAGAAAATAAATACATTAGACAGAATATGAAGATTATTTGCAATGCTGGTACAAATGCAGTTGGAATGTTTTATAATTCGACTCCTTAGTGTAGGGAGGTATGATCATAGATGGTGTGGTATGATATGATCAGGACTGATCTTAGATCCCAGTTGTTTTAATTTGATCTAACGCATAGATGTACTTTATTTACAGAGCCGGTCAGTAAACCTATAATCACGGCGTCACCCTCCCAGGTCCAGGAATCTGATGCCGTTAACCTGACATGTTCTGCAGCCAATGCTGATCAGATAATATGGATGAAGGATGGTGCCAATCTCCCAGATGACGTCAGATTATCAGCAGATAACACCACCATCAAATTCTCCAGTGTGAATCGTACAGATGCCGGAAAATATCAGTGCGAAGCCAGGAATATAGCCAGCCAAAGCAACAGTGATCTCTACAGCCTGACCATCCCCTGTGAGCACTTGCCTATTACTACGTTAAGGTAAATCCAGCCAAAACTAATATTTTAATGTGGGGTGGATGCTGGCAGAATGAGGCCCCTGCTGGCTTTTCACAACAGTTGGGAACTCCCAGGACAAGGTCTAGGTACTAAATTCCTGGCTGCACCCACCTGCCACACTCACTCTGTGACGGTCTCACTCATGCTGATGGGCTCTCTCTACAGAGGTCCCCAAGCAGTTTAAGAACCTGGTGGGTGAGTCACCAGCATCAACCCTGTACATGTAATATAAGTTTTGGATGGGCTAAGCTTTCCAATATTTTATTTTTAAAAATGCAAAAAAAAAATGTTTTGTAAATGCCTCCACAGTCCAAAGCATGGTGGCTTTTCTACGTTATTATAGTAAAACCTTCATGCTGAGACAACGTTCAGCTTCAATTTTTATTGGTTTCAATGCATAAACTCCAGGCACAAAAACTTTCAATTAAATATATTCCTCAATACATTGGTGGCTGGTGCTAAACATTTTAGGGGGGGGGGCGACAAACAAACCCCCCCCAGGTCCGCACTCACTCCTCCACGGTCCCTCCCCCTGCACTTAGCCCCTCTGCGGCTTCCTCTGCTTCTCCTCCTGCTGTCCTGAATGGCAGGGAGGAGAAGGCAGAAGACAATGGCGAATATTGATTTGCTTGTGTCACAAGTAGGTGGGTTCAGGATGTAATTGCTCTTTGCCCCGAGCCCAACCTTTTTCAAGCCAATTTGCCTCGAGCTCTAATCATGTGGCTTGAAAAAAAACCTCATGGAAACCTAATGCCCTAATGCCTCCCCCACATGCAAACTAGGGGGCCAGCGCCCCTGATGGACCAGGCTGCTCCTGCCTCAATAGCCACAAATTATATAACTTTGTGTGCACCAAATGCCTTCGCAAACCCAGATGTTACCTTGCAAAAGTAGCAGTGACATCATCACTGTGTTGTATATAGCCTGACAGAGAGCAGAGCTGTGGGAAGGGCTTATCAGGCTCCACCCACTACAGGATGCCTGTAGAAATTACAGGAAGGGGTGGAAACAAGACCAGCAGTGACCGGTCTTTGTCTCTGTACAGGGGCTTCCTGTAATAAACTTTCACACTGGATTACTGCACAGATCTAGAAGAAATGCACAAAGCACACCAACATTCAAGGAAGAATCCACATGACAAATGGATTTAGACAATAATTGTTTATCCCGTAGTTCAGCTTTATTAAGGAGAGGATAAAAATATTTCACTAACAGTTGTACAAGTGAACGTTTCTGTAATGAGTCTATGCGTGATGTGTGGGATAGCACTGGACCAATAGAAGTAAAGGTTCAGACCTGTGATTGAAGTCTAGTATGAGTGGACCATGTTCTGGTCCTAGGCTGCTACCTCTCTGATAGCGACACAAGGAAGCACTCACCAGATGGTGGCCTTTTGGATGTGTACAGAGGAGCGACACAAGGAAGCACTCACCAGATGGTGGCCTTTTGGATGTGTACAGAGGAGCACCTTGTACAAAAGTTCATCTCACTTAAAGATTTTTTTAAAACATTTAATGGTTAAGAGCATCAAATACAACCAATATGTTTTGGGAGGAAAACCTCACAGGCTTGAGCAGTAGTCTTTATTAATATCATACAGAATGCACTAAGTTTGTTTCTGTTTTAAGGCTGGATGAAGACTAACTTCTCCTGACAGCACTGTAGGCAGACAGCTGAGTCATTCTGTAATAAGTTAATGAGAAGAAGGAATCTGACACCTCCCCATGGCAAACATTGGGACTGCGCATGAGGAGGCGATTTCAAACTGGATCTTCGCTAGTGCAGGAGACTGAGACTCCCACTGGTAAAATATGACAGCATCCTCATGGTCAGAACAATCCCCATTTGGGAAGACTAGGTGTCTTGGGGTGCTCTATGATTAATATAGCACTGGGCAATATTCGGAAATCCGACATTACTGTACATGCCAAATACGAAATATAAATTTAGAGGGACCCATAAACATTTGTCACATAATCGAGCAGTCCATCCCACCCCTGGGCAAAAAGACCCACTTAGAAAGATGGTGGGCCTGGATGGGAAGGGGTTATGTATATGACACACATTGATACAAGTTTTTTTAGATCAGATATTGGAAAGGCAGGGTTGAGTTACTAATGTATGTACAATGCAATGATTAAATGGGAGAATGATAATGGGAATAAGATAAAAATGAAAGCCCTATGATGTCTTTCTAAAAACAGCATACTGATGTTTTCCAGATAGAATATAATAAGAATGTACTACAGCAAACCTATATATAGTAGTGTAATTAATATATTTTTTTAAACAATACTACAGTATAAAAAAAATACATACACAAGTTCATAAAGATAAAAAGAGGCTAAGGGTCGGTTCACACAGGGGCAACACGACTTTCAACACGACTTTTGGAGGCAACTTGGACATGACTTGAACACGACTTGGGGCGACTTTCAACACGACTTTAAGTCGCCCCAGGCCAGGCGACTTTTGCCGTGGTCAATCAGATAATGAGCTCTTAAGGGGAAACTCCACGCCAAATTTATTAAAAAACGTTGGCATCGGTTCCCCCTCCGGGAGCATACCAGGCCCTTAGGTCTGGTATGGATTCTAAGGGGAACCCCCTACGCCGATAAAAAAATGGTGTGGGGGCCCCCCCAGATCCATACCAGACCCTTATCCGAGCACGCTACCCGGCCGCCCAGGAAAGGGGGTGGGGACGAGCTAGCGCCCCCCCGCTGAGCCGTACCAGGCTGCGTGCCCTCAACATGGGGGGGGTGCCTGTGAGAGTGATAATTTTGTTAGAGTCGCCTCCGTATAGATGGAGATCCGACTTGGAGGCGACCTCCATTGAAATCAATGGGTACCAGTCGCCTAGAAGTCGGATACAAGTAGTACAGGAACCTTTTCTGAAGTCAGATCGACTTCAGTAGTGTGCATTAAGACGGCTCTCATTCACTTGACAATGGTCCCAAAATAGTGTCAAAAGTGTCCGATGTGTCCACCATAATGTTGCAGTCACAATAAAAATCGCAGATCGACGATCTGCGATTGTACGATGTACTAGGGGCGACCTGAAGTCGGATCTGAGTCACCCCTGTGTGAACCGAGCCTAAGGGAACCATAAATAAAGAAATAATGATAAATGGCCACTAGAGGGAGATATGGTGTTAGTGTTAAAGAGAGATGATATTACCATGTATTAGAAAAGTTATAATATAGTATTAGTAGAGGAGTGTAACTTATTAACCCATATGATAGTTTGATTACATGTTTAGTTAATATGTAATAAACTGGAAAAAAACTAAATAATGTTTTATTTTTAAATTACAACAAAGGAGGAACAAAGCTCTGAAAAACGATCTACAGTGGCTCACTTTTCAAAGGGTGGCATAGCAGTGGCTGGCTGGCATACAGGAGGTGGCTCCTGAATGTCTTTTTTTTTTTTTCTTTAACTCTAAAAGGGGATTTTTAAGTAAAATACCACACTGTGACAGCGTTTGCAAAGGGAGTGCAAAGCAGCTGCAAACCAAACTCTGCAGGCAGGCATGTACTGGCCATCGGGACTACAGGGAGTTTCCCGGTGGGCTGATGGCTCAGTGGGCCAGTCAGGTGCAGTCCTGGAGCTGCTCCTCTCTGACAGTGAGTGATCGCGATTTCACTCCTGTTGGCTGGAGCAGCCAAACTTGCTGGGGAGAACATTAGGCCTTCTGCTCCCTCCAGCCTGCAGGGGGAGATAGACAGCTGGCAAACGTTCCATCCTCTCTCCCCTTATCACTTATCACGTGACTGGAGAGAGGAACGAGAAGCTGCCTTCAAAATTGAGTACACGTGGGGAGGGAGGACACTCTGATATAAGGGGAAGTGCTGATGGAGACACTCAAAATTAAAGTGGGCTGGTCATGATGAAGTCCAGGGCCAAATTTTTGTCCCAGTCCAGCCCTGTCTGCAGGCCCAATAAAATTGCTGCCATTGCACGGCATGTGAACAGTTAAAAAAATGTTAAATGAGGTGTGATTGGTTTGCTGGCTAATTCTTATAGTGAATGAATATTTCCATATTTATTGCGGATTCTAATCTATTGAAGATTATTACCAATTGCACATTTCTCAACATAGTATATAGAGGCCAAGCAAGCATATAGAAATTCCTTTTAAATGCCTAGATTGGTCCTCCCTTCAGCAAACCAGTCATATTCCAGCTGTCATTTTTTATTTTGTTTGTAGGCCCGAAAGCTAATATCTTATTGGTTTTCTGGGCACCCACCCTTCACTTTTCTTCATCCTAGTTTTTGTAAGCACGCTTCCATTTATTCTTTTGCTATTAACACATTATATAACAAGATATATCTGTTTTTCTCAGATGGCTCAGAATGCTCCACATGTGGTACAAACACTGCTGTCATCTCAGGAGTCGCCTGTGCGGCGGTCCTCATTATTGTCATACTGCTCAGCATCTGCTTCCTCCTCTACAAGAAATGTGTCCATCCTGTACATGACATTCCAAGTATGTATGGATACAAAGGTGAATGACTATTACATTTATTTAAAGGAACAGAGTAGTTTATTTTTAGCAGCACATATTTTGACTTTTGTAAATATTTATTTCCCCTTTTGTATTTTATGTCTGCTTTTTGTATCTGTGCCATTTTAAATAGAGAGATTTGTAATTTGTCAATTAAACACTAGAGGGAGCTCTGTATTTGACTTTTCTCAAGAACTAAAGTTAAAGTGGTTGTAAACCTCAAACATAGAGGGATGTGTCTTTGTTCACATTTCATAACAGGGATCTCCAAACTTTATAAACAAAGGGCCAGTTTACTGTCCTTTAACCACTTCAGCCCTGGAAGATTTTATCCCCTTCCTGACCAGAGCAATTTTGCAATTCGGCACTGTGTCCCTTTAACTGACAATTGCGCGGCCATGCGACGTTGCACCCAAACAAAATTTACGTCCTTTTTTCCCCACAAATATAGATTTCTTTTGGTGGTATTTGATCACCTCTGTGGTTTTTATTTTTTGCGCTATAAACAAAAAAATAATTTTGAAAAAAAAACTCAATATTTTTAACTTTTTGCTATAATAAATATCTTCCAAAAATATATAGCAAAAACAATTATTTTCCTCAGTTTAGGCCGATATGTATTCTTCCACATATTTGTGGTAAAGAAAAAATCACAATAAGTGCATATTGCTTGGTTCGCACAAAAGTTATAGCATCTACAAAATAGGGGATCGTTTTCTGGCATTTTTTTGTATTAGTAAAAGCGTCGATCTGCGATTTGTATTGTGACTGCAACATTATGGTGGACACATCAGACACTTTTGACACTATTTTGGGACCATTGTCAATTATACAGCGATCAGTGCTATAAAAACCCACTGATTACTATGCAAGGCTGGATTCACACCTATGCAGTTTTAGTGCTTTTTGCATTTTGCAGATTTGCTCTACAGAACGTGTTCCATAGGAAACCATGTTAAATGGACTATAGTGCAAATCTGCAAAATGCAAAAAGCACAAAAAATGCATAGGTGTGAATCAAGCCTAAATGACACTGGCATGGAAGAGGTTAAACACTAGGGGGCGAGCAAGGGGTTAATTGTGCCCTAGGGAGTCTAACTGTGGGGGGGATGGGCTACCACTGACATGACAGCGATCACTGCTCCTGATGACAGGGAGCAGTGATCTCTGCCATATCACTAGGCAGAAGGGGGAAATGCCTTGTTCACAAAGGCATCTCCCTGTTCTTTCGCTACATGATCGCGGGCACCGGGCGGACATCAAGTTCCACAATGCCACATCTTACAGGGGACATACCTGTACACCCTTTTGCTCACCCGCGCCATTCTGATGACTTATATCAGAAAGGGTTAAACTTCAGGGGGGCCAGATTGTGGCCAGTGGGAGAACAAAATGTCCTGGTGTCAATAGAAAATGCCCCACCATTGGTATTAAGAGGGCCAGGCCAGTAATACTGCCCCATAGTTGGCATCTTCCTTCTCTTCCTTTAGTAAACCAATCTGATTGTATCAGCTAGGCATGCTCATTGTTTTTAGACAACTCATAGATTTGTATTGTGAGAAGGATGTAGCAGAATCTCTAACCTCTTCCAGTCTAATGAGAACCTTTGAGGCCACAGACCACTGACATCCTTCAATATATAGTGGGTTATGAGGCATAGTGTGTGCAAAGATGGTGAAAGTCATTGGGTGCCAGACACTTCTTGGATGCAAAAGAGGTTTTTATTTCTTTTAACAGTCCTTTTTATATTTTGCAAGAGAAAGAGGGTTAGGGCCAGGGCACCCTTAAGTGGTTGCAATTTCAATAGGCAGACTCAGAGACAGTTCCTAACACAAAGTTCAACAGCTCTCTCAGCTTCACTACAATGTCCACTTGTAGCTCTTTAGCCCCTTGAGCTCCCAGTCTCTCACTGGACTCTTATTTATTGACTCTGAATCCTGTGAGCTCCGAAAAGGCTTTGACGATGTTATCCCCCTCAAGCGTAACCAACGCTTCCCTGCTGGGTCCCTAGCTTGGCACTCCAGATACACCCTTGCTAACCGGCTTGGTCCCTGGCTTGACACACAAGGCTGCTCTGCAAGCATCCTCTCCGCTGGTTGGGTCCCTGACTTTATCATGCGTGAACTTTCCCTATTCTCCACCATGTCCGTTCGGTGAGAATATTGCTCTGGTACTTGCTTCAGTTACTCACTATGGCCCTTAGTGGCGACAACCACGACAGGTTCTCCGGCCAGCAAAATCGTCACTTTTGGTTGGACTTCAAGCCACAGTCCCAACCCTACCCTGCCCTGCCCTCTTACTTCTGGATAGGCCCTCACACAGCCTGGCAGCCAGATGCCCCCGGGATAGGCCTAATCTCTGGTCTAGTAGTTTGGGACAGACGACACACACGTCCACCCAGACGGCAGTCCGTGTGGCACAGAACATAGATCACCTGACTCCATCTGAATATATAAGCTCTCCCAGCAGGCTAAGGGATTCAAGAAAACCCCTACCCATTGGCTGCGATATCCCATATACACATAACTTGACCTTGAAATGTCCTTCTCACATCTAATGCCATCACGTGCCCAGCCACCTAGTGGCAGAAGAGAAAAGTACAACAAGGCTAAACTTAGAAAGGAATCAATGGCTCGCTAACTACTATCTACAGTAGCTACTCCTGGCAAGGAATTTGTTGAGGAGCTCCCTAGCTAAACCCCAGGGCTACAAAGAGAACACTGTGTAGTACTGCAAAATAGGAAGTAATGGCTGCATATGCACTGATGTACTGGGGCTATATAGGGCTTTCTCTTGTCTACACCTATATACACAGAAACAGATTTTTTTTTTTTTTTAATCATTAACATACATTAGTAAGTTTATTTTACTTCAACTGACCTTTTATATACATATAAAAACACAAATTCTCATATACTCCTTTTAATATACGTTTTGGAGAGTCAGGGAAAATCCATAGCTTGTTGGGTAACAATGCAGTCATGAGACAAAACACGGCACACTATACATTTGTAAAGTTTTCTTCTAGCTGTAAATCTAACAAAGCTTTCACTTCCAATATATATAGTATTAGTTAATCACATTCAACTGAATTTGTTCTGTAATTTTTAAGATGCTGTGTAACTTTTCCAAGCAACTTCTTCAGCTCTAATGAAAACAACCCAGCATACAATTCTTCCGGAAAGTATTCACAACGCTTCACTTTTTCCATATTTTATTATGTTACAGCCTTATTCCAAAATGTTGTGGCAAACAAAATTGCAAAAAACACTATTTTATTCGCTAGGGCCTCTGAAGAAGAAGCTTGGATAAACTACATAGTCACATTCTACTAGACCCTTTCTTTAATGTAGAAGACGCTATTACGAGATATACTAGATTACTAATACTACTACTAGAGAACCTTCAAAGACATTTTAATTTCAACATGTTTATTCTCTGTTTAGGATCCCCCTATGAAAGAGAAGACCCCTGCGTCATATATGACAATGTACTAGAGCTGACACCAGCGAGGAACATTCAACCTTATTCGGTAAACTTTTTTAAAATGTTAAAGTGTATGGAAATCCCAACCATTTGTGTTAAAGAAATCAAATTAAATTTCATACCGCGCTCTAAGTACTCAAATATACATACAAAAAAATGCAAAAAAACATATATGCTAAAACACTAAAATTAATCTTCTATCGCCTCCCCCGCTACCGACGGCTCCGTGGCGAACCCGCAGCGGAGACCACCATTATCGTATACACGACCGCATCCTGTAAAGATGGATATTTTGGTTGTGGCAGCAGCTGCTGCTGTTACTGAGATATCCCTCTTCAAAGTGCCGACGTATATGTACAGGAGGTGGTCAGTAAGTGTATAACATGTTAATTGACACAGAACTTAAGGCGGCCTAGGTGACCAGACAGTCTGTCTCCGCAGGTCAATGTGATCAGCTCTTTCGAGGATATATACATGGTTCCCAGAGTCTGTGTGTCTTGGGGGACATGAACCCAAATCTAAACTAACACCACCTCCAGGGTACCCAGGCATACAGCTCACAAAGAGCACTGTTCCCCAAAATGCCAGTGGCCATAATCACAAGCACGAGGCTAGTATTCAGTCCTCTCCAAAAGCCTCTGTCCCGGCTAGGTCTGTCACAAAGCGGTTTAGAAGGCACACTTCCATTGATATCTGAGCTTGATCTGACCACCTGCAATGGGTGCCAATCTTCTCTGATCGATCATTGGAGCATATCGGGCTGTGGACCAGTCTCCCTTCATAAGGCATACTTTCAATGGTATCTGCGCCTGGTTTGACTCCCTGTAATGGGTGTCAACTCCCTCTGGTGAGTAGATTGTTTGCCTGGTGGTGGTGGTGGAATTTGTTTTTTTACTCAGATTGCAGGGATTCCCATCACCAACATTGATAGAAGATTCATGGTGGTTGTTTACGGACACTTAATTTGATTTCAAATTTCTTTGGAAATTATATGGACATTTATTTTAGTATATATGTTTTTTTATGAATTTCACGTATGATTTTATTTTTTTTTCGCATTTTTTTGTATGTATATTTGAGTACTTAGAGCACGGTATGAAATTTGTTTGATTTCTTTAACACTTTAATAACTTTTTGGGATTAGCGGGTAGTGAGACCAAAATTCTAATAAACACACTTATTCACCTTGATTATTGTCCAGGGTTCGTGGCTTATAGGTTTTTCCTATTATTTCAAACCCTGACCATTACCTTCTCTTTTAGTCTGTTAAATAATGTATATAATTGAAAGCATTTTGCTATATTTGTCGTATAAGTGCAAAAAAATACCTAATGATCACGTCATAAACATAGAGCTGTCCTGCACAGGATTCCTGTGTTATCTCAGGGAATCCTCCTTGTTCTTGTGCTACAGAGCCATTAGTCCCTATGCTGTGGAAATAAAGTACTGAATCCCATTCATTTTCTTCAACAACAAATAAATGGGCAGGGCTGACACCAAGGAGTCTATTTTATTTTTACAAAATTGACATGTACATTTGTCCTGTGCAAATTGGGTAAAAACAAATGCTCTTCAGGCTCATATTGTTGGGAACCCAAAGTCATTCAATTTCCACTGGTGCTTTGCTTCATGACTTCAATGTGTATTTGATGTTTTGCAGCTTTGGCAAATCAAAACAATACAGAGTGTGACTCATATTACTGAACTCACAAAACTTACAAAAGATAAGAAAGAAACAACTTCCTTGTGACCTTTATGATTTTAAAGCGATAGTAAAGTCCTGTTTTTTTGTTTAAAAATATCAAACATGTTATACTTACTCTGTGCTTTTGCACAGAGCATCACCAATCCTTGTCGTCTCGGGTACCTTGCCAACGCTCCTGGTGCCTCCCTTCTGCCGAGTGCCCCCACAGCAAGCACTGGAGCCGAGCCGCTGCTCTGTGTGTCTATTCAGACACAGAGCTGTGGTTGGCCCTGCCATCGCTCTTTTCTCATTGGCTCACTGACTTTGATTGACAGCAGCGAGTACCAATGGCTGTCTCAACCAATGAGGAGGGAGAGTCCCGGACAGCCAAGACTCTTGTGCAACATTGCTGGATCGAGATAGGGATCAGGGAAGTGTTGAGGGGGGGGGGGGGGGGGGGGGCTGAGGGGAGCTGCTGCACACAGAAGATTGTTTATCTTAATGCATAAAATGCATTAGTATTAAAAACATTCTGACTTTAGAACCACTTTATTTGCAGTCTGTGGCACGCATGTCACAAGGAAGATTTTGATGCAGCTCACAAGAAGGTGAACTTTAAAGTGGTTGTAAACCCTTACAAACCACTTTGACCTACAGGTAAGCCTAGATTAAGGCTTACCTGTCGGCCCAAGAAATATCTCCTAAACCTATACAGTTTAGGAGATATTTAACCACTTGCTTACTGGGCACTTAAACCCCCCTCAGTCCCAGACCAATTTTCAGCTTTCAGCGCTGATGCACTTTGAATGACAATTGCGCGGGCATACAACACTGTACCCAAATGAAATTTTTATCATTTTTTTCCCACAAATAGAGCTTTCTTTTGGTGGTATTTAGTTACAGCTCGGAGTTTTATTTTTTGCTAAACAAACAAAAAAAGATGCAAAAAAAAAAAAAAAAAAAAAATCATGTTTTAATAGTTTGTTATAAAATTTTGCAAACGGGTCATTTTTCTCCTTCATTGAAGTGCGCTGATTAGGCGGCACTGATGGCTGCATTGGTGGGCACTGATGGGCTGCATTGGTGGGCACTGATGGGCTGCATTGGTGGGCACTGATGGGCTGCACTGGTGGGCACTGATAGGCATAGTTAAGGCGGCACTAATAGGCACAGATAAGGCGGCACCGATGGGCACAGATAAGGCGGCACTGATGGGCAAAGATGGGCACATAAGGTGGCACAGATGGGTGGCACGGATGGGTGGCACAGATGGGCACTGATAGGTACCACAGATAGATGGGACTGATGGGCACTGATAGGTGGCACTGATAGGTGGCTCTGATAGGTGGCACTGCTGGGCACTGATGGGCGGCACTGCTGGGCACTGATGGGCGGCACTGCTGGGCACTGATGGGCGGCACTGGGGTGCAGCACCTTTGAGGCAGATTGGGTGGCACTGTGGGTGGCACTGTGGGTGGCACTGTGGGGTGGCACTGTGGGTGGCACTGTGGGTGGCACTGTGGGTGGCACTGTGGGCACTATGGGCACTGACGGGGGGCACTTACTTTTGCGTTTTATTTAATTTCAGGATGGCACTGCGGGAGGCAGGTGGGCACTGGCTGGTGGCAGGTGGTCCCTTGTATTGATGGCCGTGATCGGGACTGATGTCCCGATCACGGCCGCCGGTGATCGGCTTTTTTTTTTTCTCCTCGCGCTGTCAGCGCGAGGAGGAATAATAGCCGATTACCGGCTCCGTTCTATCACATGATCAGCTGTCATTGGCTGACAGCTGATCACGTGATAAGGGGTCGGGATCGACCCCTTGCACGGATCGGTGATCAGGCGAGTCTCACGGACTCGCCGATCACAGAGCGCGCCGCGCGCGCCCCTCAGGGGGCGCGCAGGCCGCTCGTATCCGGGACGACGTCAATAGACGTAGTCCCGGAAATGTAGGTCCGCGCTGTTGCCGTCATTTGGCAATAGCGCGGATCTGTAGTGGTTAAAAAAAGACAGCCGTAGACAGCGGCGCACAGGTGCACTGGGCAGGCCGCGAATCGCGGCCTTATGCCACGAGTGCCGGCTTCCATGCGCATGCGCGGGAGTGACATCATCGCTGCTCCGGCGAATCACAGCGCCAGAGCAGCGAGACCCGGAAGTCACTCAGGGATCCATGGCAGCGGTGGACATGAAGACAGAGGACCGCTTCGGGGGCTTCGTTCTCAGGTAAGTTATTCATAATTAGCTAGTATGCTATGCATACTAGCTCATTATGCCTTTGCCTTGCAGGTTCCTTTTTTTATTTTATTTTTTCAACTGCCTTTACTTCCTCTTTAAGCCTTTAAGTCACAACAATTAAGTCATCACCTATTGAAATGAATGTGTCTTGACTTAAGCGACTTTGTGTCGCATTTTGCAGCAATATCAACCAGGACTCTTCCAAATGAATATTCTTTTATTATGTGCAGTAGAAGTAGCTATAAGGAATCAGAAAATAGATGTAAGCATTGGCTACATTTATTTAGAATTGTTACATTCCATCTCTTGTTACAAAGAAGTATAGCTGTGCTCATAAGTTTACATACCCTGGCAGAATTTATGATTTCTTGGAAATTTTTCAGAGAATATGAATGATAACACAAAAACATTTCTTTCACTCATGGTTAGTTGATTGATAATAAATGGCTGCAGCCAAACACTGTGTTTACTCTTTAAATCCTAATGACAACAGAAACTACCCAAATGACCCTGATCAAAAGTTTACATACCCTGATGATTTTGACCTGATAACAAGAATACAAGTTAACACAAAGGGGTTTGAATGGCTATTAAAGGTAACCATCCTCACCTGTGATCTATTTTCTTGCAATTAGTGTGTGTATAAGAATAGGATTTTTTATAACACCTTACCTGTAAAATCCTTTTATTTGAAGTACATCAGGGGACACAGTGCCATAGTAATTACTATGTGGGTTATAGGCCACCTTCAGGTGATGGACACTGGCACACCCCAAGTCAGGAAGTCCACTCCCTATATAACCCCTCCCACTACTGGGAGCATCTCAGTTTTTGTAGTAAAGCAATAAATGTGTATACCAGAAAGAGGCGAGGGACCTCGGTGTGCCGTGATGTACTTCAAAGAAAAGGATTTTACAGGTAAGTGGTTATAAAAATCATATCTTCTTAATCGTACTTCATGGGACACAAAGCCATAGTAATTCCTATGTGGGATGTCCCAGAGCAATGCCAACTGAGGCGAGGGAGACACAACAGAATTAGGGAAACATGAGACTAGAGGACTTATACTGCTGCCTACAGACTATGCCCAAAGGCAAACCCCTAGCCAAATACACAGCAAGCCAGCCCATGAAAGGGGGATGGATGCTTGGGGGTAGAAGGGGCCCGGGCGCCTCAATATTTAGGGGGACAAGGGATTCTTCCACACAACCCTAGGTTGGAGTTGTGGGGGCTGCAGACAGGGGGCTTTTTATGGAATGTGGAAAGCCAATTTAAAATAATGGGTACAATGTGCTTTGTGGTTGGTATTGGGCTGAGCCCAACATGCAATCTTCAAAGCCAAAAAGGACCACTTCTCATACACAATCTCAACGGCCGCAAACCAACCACGGGAACTGTTTAAACTGGTTAATCAATCAATGAATCCGGTGTGCCTAGAACCCCCAGAAAACGAATCCCAGGATTACTGTGACAAACTGTCGGATTTTTTCATCGATAAAGTCAAAACCATCAGGGAAACAATTTGTCAGAAGAAAACATCCAACCTCAGCCAGCAAATACATAAAGAGGATGTCCGCACCAACATACCGCAACCGCCAAAATTTTCACTATCCCCAATTACCGTAGACACCGCAAAAAACATCATTAATAAACTGCGTGACAGTACCTCACCTATTGACATCATCCCCACAAAACTACTGAAAGAATGCTCCGACATCGTGGCTCCAACCATAACCCACCTCATAAACCGATCATTCCACGAAGGGATTGTTCCCAGCATCCTCAAACAAGGCATCGTCAAACCTCTACTCAAGAAACCAAACCTGGACCCTCAGGATCCAAACAACCGTAGGCCGATTACAAGCCTCAACACCATTTCTAAGATCATGGAGAAAGCTGTAGTACATCAGCTACAACGTCACCTGGATACTCACAAACTCCTGGACCCGCTGCAATCAGGCTTCCGCCCGGGTCATGGAACAGAAACAGCTCTCCTCAAGATTTGGGATGACGCCCTCGAAGCAGCAGATGACGGAGAGCCGTGTCTCCTCATACTACTAGACCTAAGTGCAGCGTTTGATACAGTAGATCACAATACTCTACTCGTCCGCCTCACAGAAGTAGCCGGAGTCCAAGACATAGATCTCCATTGGTTCGCGTCCTTCCTAGGAAATCGGTCACAGACAGTGAAACTAGGAAAATTCCTCTCCGAAACTCGGGCAGTCACCTGTGGAGTCCCTCAAGGCTCTCCGTTGTCACCCGTTCTCTTCAACATTTACATTCGCCCACTCCTTCAAATCATCAGATGCTCAGATCTCTGCTTCCACTCTTACGCTGACGACACGCAACTTTATTTCCGGATCAATGGAAAAAAAGATCACCAACAACAACTTGAAAACTGCCTCAAATCAATAGAGGACTGGATGACCACCAACTCCCTCCAGCTGAACCAATCAAAGACAGAGCTTCTTATCTTACACCCAAATCATAAGCCCGCAACCAAAACCTCCTGGTCTCCACCAACCGTCTTTGGGCAGACTATCTCCCCAAAGACCAAAGCGAAGAGTCTCGGGGTTATTTTAGACGCACAAATGTCAATGGATGCGCAAATAGGATCTGTAGTCAGTCGATCTCACCATCTGCTGCGCATGCTTCGCAGACTCGTCCCTTTTATCCCAAAGAATGACAAAGCAGTGGTAGTTGGAACAATCATTAATTCACGACTGGACTACGCAAACTCGCTTTACATAGGATTACCACAATATCAACTTGCGCGATTACAACTGATCCAAAACACGGCGGCAAGGCTGATAACAGGAAAAAAACCCTGGGAATCCATTTCTCCTTCACTGAGGAGCTTACATTGGCTAACCGTAAAAAATCGGATCAGGTTCAAGACCCTTTGCCTCACCCACAAATGCGTGCATAGAGAAGCTCCGCAATACCTAATGGAGAAAATAAATCATTACACACCAAACCGCAGTCTTCGATCAGCCAACAAAAACCTCCTCCTCGTGCCCAAAGCCCGGTATAAATCCAAGGGTGATCGGAGATTCGCTGTCCAAGGGCCTCGGCTATGGAATGCTCTACCAATCAACATCCGCCTGGAAGAAAATCACCTGGCTTTTAGGAAAAAACTCAAGACCTTCCTCTTTTAGCAGATGATCAAAGCTCGCCACAGCGCCTAGAGGCGATTCAGTTCGCATTGTGCGCTATATAAGTATTTCATTCATTCATTCATTCATGCCTCAAAGAAAGCCAGCTATGTTGAGTGCATGTGGCCTTGTATGGTTCAGGAGGGAGTTGGGCAATCGTTCTTCTTGCCCCTATCCTAGCTGGCCCTGTTGTATGCTCTGAAAAAGGATGTGGTTTGGATTGGTGAAGGCAGCTCACAGCCTTTTGAGAATATAGTGAAGTGTAGAGTTCCCCTTTAAAAGCAAAAGGTAGCCCATGGAAATCCAAGGGGTTAGAGGGGAGAGACGAGCATTGGAGAATGGAGTGTGGAGTTCCCCTTTAAAAGCAAAAGCTAGCCCAAGGAAATATTGAGTAGAGGGGGAAGGTTAAACGCCCTTTTTGGAGGAGCTAGAAGAGCGAGAATATTTTTACATAATTTTAACAAGGTGCATGTCACATTTTGGCAACATAAACACGCTAACATGATCTGTGTGCAAATCTCCATAAAAAAATGCATAACGGTGAAGCAGCTTAAAATAAAAAATAAATAAAAAAAAGGCAAGTTTAGTGGTGCACCCGTTAGGCAACGTACATGCAATTGCGTGGGTTGAAGATTTACTAAGATTTTGGCCGTGCAGTGAACAAATGCATTTGAACGAGCGCAAGAGACGCTTGCGCATGTGCACTGCTTACATTGATCTCATGCAGTTCTAAACATACTTGTGGGCACAGCAGGCTTTCTTATTTTTGGGCATATTTGTTACTTGGGCAGTTGTTACTAAACTTCCTCACATCACCCCATAATATGGCACTTCCATCTTCTGGCAATATTGGACTGGAGATGCCGTACGCCATGTCCATAGTGATGCACAGATTGCATTATCCCTTGCGCTGATATCTTGATAGTAAACTGGAGATTCGCGTTCTGTTCCTGGTGCAATGTTTAGTAAATATGAAAATGTGCATTGCGCCTCTACTGATGGCGTGCGGCTTTCGTAAATCAGCCCATTAGTTTCTTTCATCACAGTCAAAAAATGTTGTTGGTGGTAGGTAGCCTCCATTAGTTTGGTGTTTTTTTTGGATCAGAGGCTGGTTCAAAGTGGTTGAAATTGCCTTAAAATGATCATGCACGTGGTCAGTATCTGAGCTCTGTAAAGCAACCTCTAATCTGATAGAATGCATTGAATGTTGTTTATTTTATTTTATTTTAGACTCAGAGGTTGAAAGAGGAACCTGCTTACATGGTAAGGCTTTACATTTAGTGTAACCTGCTTCTTACAACAAGACAGAATCTAGTTACACAAGTTTTCAATTTGATGTGCAGCTAACCCTATGAATACTATGAAGTGATATTTCAGCTTGGAATAGGGAAGTTTTCTGCTCTTCAGTTACCATCTCTTCCCTCTACCCATTGACCCAATAACTAGGCACTGTAATGTCCTGAGCAGGATGGGACATTGCCAGGAACTAATATAGGGAGCTTCTTAGGTGCTTCATTCCCCAGGGGTGTAACGAAAACCTTCAGGGCTCCAGTGCAAAAAGTCATGAAGGGCCCTTTACTCCCATTGTGGAACCCTTTATTACGTTCCCATAGCGGGTCACCTTCCCACTGAACCCAGTTGCAACTGCAACTTTTGCAACCCTGGTAGTTCTGCCACCGGTGTCAGTAGTTTTTTTTATTTTTGTTGTTTAATTTGTTATTTTTATACCATTTTATTTTAGTTTTAATTATTTTTTACATTTTTTAGAACTTTAGTGATGTATCAGGGTTCTAAACAGTCCCTTTCTCTATCTCTAAAGGGAGACATTGGGGGTCTAAGGACACATTCATTAGTCCATATCTTTTCAACCTCAACCGCACAGAATGAATGAACAGGAATAGCTCTATACAGTTGTGTTGATTCATAAAGTGAAGCATAATAAACACAGTTTACTATGCCTCATCTATGAATAAATACAAAAAAATAAACAGAACCGATCACTGACTCTATTCATTAAGCCAAGGAAGGGATTGCTAAATGACACGCTTTTTCCCCTCTCCATCCTGACGGATCCCCAGCAGCAGTGGCGGTGGACGCATGGATTTCAATGGGGTTTTTTTGTTTTTTGTTTTTAAGCACAAGATTAGAGCCCGAGGCTCTAATTGGCTTCAAAATAGGGTGGGCTCAGGGAGCAGTGAGCCCACCCATTTGTGTGACAATAGCAAATTAATATTTACTATTGTCAACCTGATTCTGTGAAGCCCTGATTGGCTAGGAAGTGTTAGTTTGCCACTACATTCCCCCGCCCCCCAAAAAATATTAAGAATCAGCCGCCACTGCCCAGCAGTAGCCAGCAGAAGGGGGAAACCCAGCAGCACTGCGGGGGCAAAGGGGGATTAGGGTTGTCAACTTTTCTTCAAGTCAAACCCAAACACGTGGGGGGGGGTTGTTAGTCCTTGCTTTGGGCAGCATGAAAGAGAGTGTATCAGACACTCTCAGCTTAGACAACTGCAGCCAGCAACCCTTTACAACCCCTTTAAGCATTAATTCTGGCAATACTTTTAAAGGGAAAACCCAGTCCGGCCTAGTTAACCTTTAATCCTAATGGCCGTGACCTCACTCTCCCTGTACAGGTCCATCATGGAGATTTCTGTACATAAACACATACAGTATGTGGAGAAAGGATATTCAAAAAATATAATAACTACTGAGCCAGAATAGTCCCATAAAGATGTAGAAACATTTAGAAAACAGCTGATGCATTTTAAGACAGACTCTTCTTCAGAGGTGTTTTAAACGCAGGGACCTTTCCTAGCATGAGGAGCATTACTGGTGCTGCCACTATATGTATGCCCCTCACCGAGAAAGAGCCCATACCACACATGCTCATCTGCTTATCAAAGGGAGTTTGGACCATAATGAGAAGACTTGTAGGGGAAGATGGGTTGCCATTTTGTTGGCCCACCCATTAAACAGTAGATAGTCAGGGGTTGAGAGCAAGGGTCCAAACCTTCGCAAAAGAAAGATCTGTAGGCTTATACATGCTCATTACTGGTGTGAATGGCGTCTGCAGCACAGCGCCATTCTCTTTTGATGTTTTAAAGGGATGACAGCACTTGGCAACACAGCCAGCTTTCTATACAATTTAAATATTTTTTTTTGTTCTCTTACAGGTTCTTCAGTATGCATCAGAAAGCCATTACAATGAAATAAACAGATGAACTCTTCTGATATATTTGACTGATAAGGAGCCACAATGCAAAAATCATAACAATAATAACTGTTTTATAGGGATAAAAACAGGGGTATATTACATTACAGACTGAAATAAAATCTTGTCAAATTATTTGACTTTTACCTGCTCTATAAAATACTACAAAAAAACGTTTTGGTTGGCAATGGGGCTCATTCTTAATGCACAGCACATAACATATAGCATATGTGTGTGGCGTCAACATGTGTTGATTTACACTGCTATGCATTCTGTTAATGCATAGCAGTGCTTTGTTTTCTTTTTAACAACTGCTAAAATCTATACAGGGTGTATTTATTTGGTCTGAGTTCTAATATTCATATATTGGGGCTGTTCCGAGTTCTGTTGAGGCCATAGGTCTACGCGGGGGGTGTGCCAGGTTTGCCTGGGCACACCCTAATCACTGTGTGATTTGCAGATTCCCCATGTTGTATCCCAACCCAGTGCTGCTTGCTTCCCTCCTCTCCCCCTGGCTCCTGTGAGGATGTTTCAGAATGGAGAGTGGGTTCTCTATTCATTTTTTCTGTATGTAGCCAGGTCTCGAGCCTCTCCAAGCTTAATGGTGACCTCCAGAGTTAGGGACAGCTGACATCCTTCTGGTTAGAGTGGGTTACAAGGCATGGTGGGTGCAGTGTAAGGTAGATTAATGGGCACCAGACACTTCTTGAATGCAAAGAGATTTATTTTTTCTTAAACAGAACTGTGGGAGAGAGGGTTTTGGTAGACAGCCATGCAGGGAAAAGCACCCAGCCCGACAGTCACGGCTGCATGTGTAGACTGTCTTCTATAGCAACAATCTTGAACAGTTTCTAACACAAGTTGTAATGAACTCTCTCTTCCTCCACAATCTCCTTTTTAGATCTTCACTCAACTGAGCTCCCAGCCTATCACTTAGACCCGCTGATCCACTGACACTGGATATCCTGAACTCTTCCAATCTTCTCACTGAGTATTTTCCCTAGCTTGGCACTCAGATACTCCTCAAGCATCACCCCTCTGGCCTGCTCGGTCCCTGGCTTGGCACACAAAACTGCTCTGAAAGTGTCACCTCCGCTGGCTGGGTCCCTGGCTTGACATCTGCTGAAGTTTGCCAATTCTTCACCATCCCTGGTTGGTGAGAATACTGCTCTGGTACTTTCTTTATTACCAGGGACCACCATGAGTATCTAAAGTTGATGGTCCCGTTGTGGCAACAGATTTTCTTCTACCTCCAACCATGACATGTTCTGCGGCTGGCAGAACTTTTGGATGGACTGCAAGCCGCAGTCCCAACCCTGTGCTGCTCTCTTGCTTCTGGATAGGCCCTCAGACAGCCTAGCAGCCAGATGCCCCTAGGATAGGTCTTAGGCTCTAGCCTAGCAGCCCAGGGCAATACAACACACGTCCACCCATATCACCTGACCTTACATTGGTGGTCAGTGAGAAGAATGTAATTTACAGTAGATGGGTGATCAGAGGGAATAGTACCTCCTCACATTAGTGATGGGGGTATGAAGAATGCCATTTTATAGTGGTGGTCAGTGATAGAAGGGTTTTTAGATTGGTGGTCAGTGGATGAAATGTCCCCTTATATTGGTGATCAGTAGGAAGGATACCACTTTAATGCATTATTAAACCCAAAAAGAAAAATGTTATATATTGCAACTTACAAATCCTTAGATGTGGTGGTTGCATTTGTTTTCTTTTTTTTAGGCTTTTCCCCTTTTTCACCTGGTGATCAGGCCAGTAACACACCTCCTGTATTCGAGTGCTCCCAGTCACCTATGGAGAGCAACACTGTCAGTCTGGGGGAAGGGAGTGTTAGTGTATCTAAATCTGCTACTACATCTAACAAATTATTATTATTATTAACGATTTATATAGTGCCAACAGTTTACGCAGCGCTTTACAATGTATAGGGGAGACAACACAATTACAGTACAATACAAAAGGTACAGGAGGGCCCTGCTCATAGAGCTTACATTCTAAAGGGAGGGGGAGATGGTACAAAAGGTAATAGCTGCAGAGAATGATTTGATGGGGGTGGCTCGGGGACAGTTAGGTGGGTGTGGGATAAGCTTCCCTGAATAAATGAGTTTTCAGGGAACTCTTAAAGTGGACAGGTTAGGGGCTGAGTGCACAGACTGGGGCAGGGAGTTCCAGAGGATGGGAGAGGCTCTGGAGAAGTCTTGAAGGCGAGCATGAGAGGAGGTAACAAGGGACCTAGAAAGCAGGAGGTCGTCGGAGGAATTGAAGCCAAAAAAATTGAAGCCAAACTCCAACTAATACTTTTCACCAGTATTTACAGCCCTCAAAGCAGAGACTAAAATGCTTCTAATGACAGCATTTTACACAGTTATTGACAATTCAGCCCTAATGAAGGGGGTCTATTAAAGTGGTTGTAAAGGCTAAAGGTTTTTACCATACTACATTCTAGGAGGTGTGTCTTTGGTGAGTGACTGCATGCATTTAGCTATCCAGAGACACGTAGAGAAGTGCCATCTAGCTTGAAATACACATAACCATCAGGGTAAACCCGCTGCGGGTAGTTGAATGTAGTCAGTGTGAGAGGTAGGGTCACAGTGCAATTGAGCAATGAGTGAACATCAATGTCTGCTACAAATTGGGGAAAACGGCGACAGAGACGCATGAAATGTTGGCGCAAGTGTACGGGATGGAACACATTAGCAAAATTTTTGCTTATGAATGGAAGAAAACAACAGAGGATGAGCCACGTACACAACCCCAGACTTCGATGCCGATCTCATGCCAGCTTTTGTCGCACTTGTTCTAACGACTCTACGATTGATGGAGGATAAATTGGGCATCTGCAAGGACACGTTGTGCACCATTGTCTGCAAAGAAAAGTGTGAGATCTGTTCCTAGTTTGTGCCGCACAAGCTAACAGACGAGCAGAAAGCAAAACGGATGGAAACCTCTGGAGATTTCATTACCGAGTGTGACCAGGATCCATGCTTTCTGAAAACCATTGTCACAGGGGATGAGACCTGATGCTACCAATTCTTGGCTCAAAGCGGCATACCTGTTCTCAATCATCCACCGTACTCTCCTGATCTGGTGCCTGCAGACTTCTGTTTCCCCACCTGAAGAGCGTCATGAAAGGCGCACGTTTTGATAGGGCAGCAATCTAATGTAGCGGATGACATTTTGGACAAAATGTTATACGCATGTAAATTTAGTTTTTGCCTCAGAACAGTAGGGGTTCTGAGGGTTAATTACATAGGTAGGCCTTAACATCAGTCTGGCCAGGCTGTGTTTGGAAGTTCTGCCTGGTCATGTGAACAGTGAGGTGCACATGACAGGCCAGAACCAGAACCAATGAGTGGGAGTGCCGAGGCCCGCTGGAAGGGGTACTTAAGAGGTGTGGGTCACGTGTTCAAAGGAGGAGTTCGTGAGGCCTGTGTGGTCTGTTCTTGTTCCAGGACTGGGGTAGTCCCGGTCACAGGGTGTTCGACATCCCGCAACATGTTCCTGTCAGAGGCCCCTAATAGACCTGCCTGGTCTGGGGTAGGGATCCGTCTGTTCCCGAATTCCTGAGGCGCAGTAACTGAGGGAGGATTCAAGGTGTCTGGGTGTGCTCTCGGCTTGGAGAGGTGCCACAGCTCGTGGAAGTGATCGGGGGAGGACTCTTCGGAGGAGGGCCGGCATCCTGGGAAGTGCCTGATTACTGAGTTGGGAAGGACATTGACGAATCCACGCTTTTCCAGTGCCATTGAAGAGACAGAGAACGTTCCAGGTACTGAAGAAAAAGGTTCCCGTTCACCCTTAGTTACAACTTGTACACATTCATAGGATTGTTTCAAGTTTGAGTCAACGTGCTGACTGCCATGATCTCTGGCTAGAGATCTGTTCAGCCTTGAAGTACCCAGCTGCGAGTGGCTACTCTCTGGGTCGAATTAGAGACTTTGCTAAACCTGCAGTTCAAGGTGCCCGAGTTCTTCACCCGTGCCTTCTCTTCCCATGAGAGACTGTGTTACTGGATGTTAATATGGCAAAATAAAACCTGTTGAAAAGGACTTCATCTGTGTCCGTGTAAAAGTCGTTGGGTATCAACCCTGGGAACCCCTAGACGTGGAAGAGCAGGCCAAGAGAAGGTAACTGGTAAGCCCAATAAGTCAAGGCCGCCCTGCAACAGGTTATGGTCACTACACTAAGAATGTGTGACAGCAGTTCTGTGATTGATTCCTAAAGAGGCCTTTTCTGACAGTTTTCAGAAGCTTTATGAACGTTGTGAAGGATGGTGATTATTTTGAAGGCCAATAGAGGTAATTTGTTGTTATCTTCTAAAAATAGAAGGATGGAAGGTCTGTTCGCCAACCATCTGGCAGATCGGATCGAATGACAGTCAGATGGAAACAAACAGGCGGTCTGTTTCCATCCGACAACACCCATAGAGGAGAGCTGGCTGTGTCTGTGCCCGCTCTGTATAAGTGGAGCAGAAATGGACCTATCATCCACCTGCTCAGTGGGGATCAGTGGACAGGTTCCCAGCTGAACAGACGGATCCACTACTGGAGTCTGTCTGTGTGAAAGGGGCCTTAGGATAAAGGCTTTTTCCACACATTAAAGCTGATCATTGTAAGCACCCCTGTCAGTGGTAAATGGTTTGTCTCAACCCTATAATTACAACATCTGCAGGACAGCTTGTTCTTTTGAAAAATAACAAATTTACTGGCTGGATCATCATTTGATAATAAAGGAAAGAAAGCCTAACATTAATGCAGCCATGAAATCTAAGAATTGCTAAGCTGCAATATAATAAAGGTTTGCTTTTGGGTTTAATACCGCTTTAAATTGATGGTCATTGGGAAGAGTGGTCCTTATGCTGGTGATTAGGGATGAGCTTCGTGTTCGAGTCGAACATACGTTCGACTCGAACATTGGCTGTTCGTCCGTTCGGCGAAGTCCGAACATTTTGGTCCGTTCGCGCCAAATTCGTGTGGCGCTCACGGCCCACAATGCACTGCGATGGCGCAGTGCATTGCTGGCTCATGATTGGCCAAGCATGCACTGTGACCCCGCATGCTTGGCCAATCGCAGCGCCAGCAGCGAGGAGAGCCATGATTGGCCACAGGTAGGATGCCTGTGGCCAATCATAGCTCAGGCTGTGTAGTGCACGCCCCACACTATATAAGGCCGCCAGCGCGGTGGCCTTGTGTAGTGTGTTGGCGTCTGAAGCAGTGGGTGTTCTGTGTACCTTCAACACAGTACACACCGATCGTTTTCGGACGATTTTCGATCTTGCTGTTGTGTAGTGGTTGTTGTCTGCGTGCCCTGACCGCAGTATACACCGATATATTAGTGCGTGCTGTCTGCGTGCTCTGTACCCAGTACACACCGCTATATCCACCTACATAGCTGTTCTCTATTTGAGCCCACTTGCCATCTGCAGGAGTTATTGGAAGTTGTGTGTGCCTCCAGCACAGCACAGTATACATCTGTATATACCCCTTTATCTCTGGTGTTCTATAATAAAGGCATCTGCAGGAGTTAGTGGGTGTTCTGTGTACCTTCAACACAGTACACACCGATCGTTTTCGGACGATTTTCGATCTTGCTGTTGTGTAGTGGTTGTTGTCTGCGTGCCCTGACCGCAGTATACACCGCTATATTCACCTCACCTATATAGCTAGTGATCTATCTTTTATAATAGAGCTTGCAGTCAGTAGTGTTAGGAGCTAGTGCGTGCTGTCTGCGTGCTCTGTACCCAGTACATACCGCTATATCCACCTACATAGCTCTTCTCTATTTGAGACCACTTGCCATCTGCAGAAGTTATTGGAAGTTGTGTGTGCCTCCAGCACAGCACAGTATACATCTGTATATACCCCTTTATCTCTGGTGTTCTATAATAAAGGCATCTGCAGGAGTTAGTGGGTGTTGTGTGCCTCTAGCACAATATACACTACCCAACTGCTTTTTTACCCAACTCCCTTCAGGCCATTACCATGTCTGGAAGGCCAGCAAGGAGAGGCAGACAGGCGCGAGCCGATAAAAGAGGGCAAGCAGGCTCTGTGTCTAGAGACAACAGTGCTAGTCGTGGACGCGGTGCATTGTCATCAGCACGTGGCCATGGGACACGCTTGTCCTTCTTTTCGGCAGCTGGACATGTTGAACCGCAACATGCCAACGACTTGGTAGAGTGGATGACCAAGCCCTCTTCATCCTCCTCATCCTCTCTCACCCAGTCTCAGGGTACTAGCAAAGCAGCTGCCAACGCATCGTCTTCCCTCCTCTCAATGTCATCATCAGTGACTCCTTCCCTAGACCCACCACGCCCCCATGAGGAGTCTCCTGAACTCTTTGAGCACAGTGTTGGGAACATGCTCCAGGAGGATGCCCAGTGTTTTGTGGGCTCTGATGATGACACTCAGCTAGAGGAAGGCAGTAGCGTGAGCCCAGAGAGAGGGGATGCTCAAGAAGGACAGCAATCTGGCAGTCATGTTCCACAAGCTGCAGCATACTGCCAGGTTTGCTACAGCGATGAAGAGGGAGGGGATGATGAGGGCACTGACTCCACGTGGGTGCCTGGAAGGAGAGAGGAGGAGGAGGAGGCGGCACATGTCCAACGAGGCAGGATGCCCTCCGGGGGCCAGCTTAGGGGCAGCACACCGACTGAATCACACCGCAGAGCTCCGCCTGTGCAGAGCGCTGCCTCTACGCGTTATTCTAAAAGTTCTTTGGTGTTGGAGGTTGTTCCGCCACCACGCCTCCAAAATGCTACTATTGGTTGTGACACACCTCTCTCCTCCACCCCCTCCTCTTCTTCCTCCATGGCCTCTTCCAGTGCTCTGTCCTCAGAACCAGCGGTGCTCCGTAGGCGTTCCAGGGGCTACGCAAGTACGCAGGCAAAACGATGCCATGCCGTGCTTGCGCTGGTTTGTTTGGGGGACAGGAGCCACACTGGGGCGGATGTTTTGTCAGCTCTGCAGGGGCAGGCCGAGAGGTGGTTGACGCCACGCCAGCTTAAGCCAGGAATGGTGGTTTGAGACAATGGCACCAACCTCCTCTCCGCCCTCCAACAGGGACAACTGACCCATGTGCCCTGTGTAGCTCACGTCCTTAACCTGGTGGTGCAGCGGTTATTGGGCAGGTACCCCGGCTTACAGGATGTCCTGAAGCAGGCCAGGAAAGTCTGTGTGCATTTCCGCCGATCATTTAATGCCTGTGCTCGGCTGGCTGAGCTCCAAAAGGAGTTGAACCTGCCCAAGAACCGCCTTATATGTGACATGCCCACCAGATGGAACTCAACATTGGCCATGCTGCAGCGGCTGCACACGCAGCAGAGGGCCATCAATGAGTACCTGTGCGACTACGGCACCAGGACAGGGTCAGGGGAGCTCGGTTTTTTCTCACCACGCCAGTGGGGCATGATCAGGGATGCATGCACTGTCCTGTCACCGTTTGAGGAGGCCACAAGGATGGTGAGCAGTGACAGTGCATGCATCAGTGACACTGTACCTCTTGTCCACCTCTTGGAGCATACGCTGCGTGGAAAAATGGACAGGGCACTTGAGACAGAACAGAGGCAGGAAGAGGAGGACTTCCATGCCTCTCAAGGCCCCCTTTATCCAGACAGTGTTCCTGCTGTGCCACCCATCACACAGGAAGAGGATGAGGAGGAGGAAGAGGAGGAGGAGGATGATTGTGTCAGCATGGAGGTGGAGGCTGGCACTCAGCATCAGCAGCAGCAGCAGCAGCAGTCTTGTAGGGATGATTTACAGTCTCAAGAAACACGTGGACTTGTACGTGGCTGGGAGGAGGTAGCTGCGGATCATGTTGTCCTTAGTGACCCAGAGGACTCCGGACCGAATGCCTCAGCTAACCTACGCTGCATGGCCTCCCTGATCCTGCAAAGCCTGCGGAAGGATCCTCGTATTCTTCGGATGAAGAAGAGGGACCATTACTGGCTGGCCACTCTCCTTGATCCATGGTACAAGGGTAAGGTTGCCGACCTTATCTTGCCATTGCAGAGGGAGCAGAGGATGAGACATCTCCAGGAGGTCTTGCAGAAAGGTCTGTGCAACGCCTTCCCAGAGACTGGGAGGTTACAAACTCCTGGTCCTGGACAACGTGTTGCTGAGGCATCGGTCAGAAGGAGCGGTGGAGAAGGTGGCCGTTTGACTGATGCTTTCAGACAATTTTTTAGTCCGCAGCCCCCAGGTATGATCGGTTCCAGCACCTATCGCCAGCGTCTGATTTACATGGTGCAGGAATACCTAGGGGCAAGGTCAGACTTGGACACCTTTCCCACCGAAAATCCTCTGGCTTACTGGGTCTTGAGGAAGGATCACTGGCCAGAGCTTGCACAGTATGCAATTGAGCTACTGGCCTGTCCTGCATCCAGCGTTCTTTCGGAACGCACCTCCAGTGCTGCTGGTGGCTTTGTTACTGATCACAGGGTGCGCCTGTCCACCGAATCAGTTGATCGACTGACCTTCATCTGTTATGTTGATTGTCTATCCTCTTCCTCCTCCGCTGATATGTTGGAAGAACATTTCTGGTTCTGGTTGATCCCATCAGCCCAATTTTTCTGCCCCTGTTTAACAGGGGCGTTTAAAGCGGAGGGCCGGTTATAAAAAAAAAAAAAAAAAAAGTCAGCAGCTGCAAACACTGCAGCTGCTGACTTAATAAACACACTCACCTGTCCAGGGCGCCCGCGATGTCGGCCGCCCGAGGCCGACCCATCCCTCGGCTCTCGGGTCCCGGCGCCGCCATCCCTTGTAAGGGAAACAGGCAGCGGAGCCTTATGGCTTCACTGCCCGTTTCCTACTGCGCACGCGCGAGTCCCGCAGCTACTGCGCATGCGCGAGTCCCGCAGCGCTTTCTGAATGGGACGCGCTGTGTTCTGGAACACACAGTTCCCAGAACACAGCGCGACTCATTACCCAGAAGACGCCGCGACGAAGAGAGAAGACAGAAGATCTCCGCGGAGGACGAAGAGGAAGATTAGGAGAAAGTGCCTAGCAACAGGCATTTCTGGTAAGTAAAAAAAAAATATTTTTTTCATTTTTTTTTTTTTAGATTTTTTGTAATTTTTAACATTTTTTTGTTTTTCAGGGTGGCCCTCCCCTTTAAGTACAATTTTTGATGCAATGCTTTGCAGCAGGGCTAATTCCTGCAATAAAACTAGAGTATATGGCAGAGGTTGGAGTGTGGTGGCACCAGCACCAGTGCCTAAGGCCCAATTTTTCTGCCCCTGTTTAACAGGGACATGTAATTACAATTCTTGATATAATATTTCACAGGAGGGCCCCTTCCTGTGCCCACCCAGAGTAACGGTGAGGACTTATAGTGTTGTGGCACCAGCACCACAACCACCAAAGGTCAATTTTTCTACCACTGTTCAACAATGGCATGTAATTACAATTCTTGATATAATCGTTCACAGCAGGGCGCTCCAGCGCCCACCAAGAGTCACTTTCAGGGCTTACAATGTTGTGGCAAAACCAACACCTTGTTCCGCCATTTCTGCAGAGCATATAGGGCAGGCCCCTACTTTCAAACATCCAATTTACAAACATCTCCTACTTGCAAACGGAAGGAGACAACAGCAAGTGAGATGAAAAAAGATGGACAACAAAACAAATTATACAGGGGTGATAACCCTTCCGTATGTTTTCCAAAACGCTTAAAAATTGTTTTTTTGACTGGAGCCACACTTTAAAAATGTACCAGTTGAAAATTACAAACAGATTCAACTTAACACAACAAACCTACACAGTCCCTGTCTTGTTTGCACCGCCTGTATACTGCTGTCCTGAGTATATAGGGCCTGGGGGCCACACGCATTTCCTTTTTTTAATATGGGTACAGGGTTCCCCTTAATATGCGTACAAGACCCAAATAGGCTGGTAATGGGCAGGGAGGGCTACCCATGCCATTTTTCTCAATGATTTTCAACCATTTTGCAGAAACCAGATATAACATTAAAACCGCAAGCAGTTTAAAATGGTGTTATTTCCGTTTAATGTCATTTTGTGCAGGGACTGTTCTAAACACGGGAAACACGTGGCACTTCACAGGCATACTACAGACACCCCCCAGGCACCATATTTAAAGGAATATTTCACTTTTTTTTTCACTTTAATCGTCATTAAAATCAGTGCTCCTGCCAAAACTGCCATTTTTAAAAACATTTTAGGCATTGACCCATGTCCCCTGGGGCAGGAGCCAGGTCCCCAAACCCTTTTTAGGACAGTATCTTGCATATTAGCCGTTAAAATTAGCACTTTTCATTTCGAACGTTCGAGTCCCATAGACTTCAATGGGGTTCTAAAGTTCGTTCGAATTTGGGGTCCGTTCGAAAGTTCTGGTGCGAACCGAACCGGGGGGTGTTCGGCTCATCCCTACTGGTGATCAAGGGAAAGAATGTCCCTTAAATTTGTGGTCAGTGGGAAGAATCTCCTTACAGATGGCTAAAAAAGTCAATTGGTGTCAGTGGGCACTTATCTGAGAGTCAGAAATCTCTCAATGCTCAAGGAACCCCTAGCAACCTCTGGAGGAACCCTAGAATTCCACAAAACCCTGATTGAGAAAGGCTGCTCTAGAGGAACCCTAGCTGAGGAAATAGTCAGGGCCATCTTAATTGCATCTTGGGCCCCTGGGCAAAGTAATGAACTGGGCCACTACCAGCCAGCCCCAATTTATTCAGCTAGTTTAAAGAATTAATGTATTAACAGTTGATAGAATAAAACATATTTATTTCAATAAAAAAAATATTTTAAACACTATAAAAAGCATTCCATAAATCAAAAACGAATCAACACAAAGTGCACAGTACAGGGGGGATCAGGAGGGCACAGTATGGTTCCAGAACGCTGCTCAGGACATAGCCATCCTGGGACAGCTTAGTAAAAAGTGTGATTGCCCCAGAAAATCCAGAACAGTTGGCAAGTATGATGTAATGCATGGCTATCATTGGGGTAACTGGAGCCCCTGGGCAATGCCCAGGAATGCCCAAGCATTAAGACAGCCCTAGGTCTAATAACTGTATAACTTTTGATGAGGTGGACATGATCAGATACTAGTTTAGAGACAGCCAAGAACAGTATACAAATGCTCCTATGAAGTACTGTGCTTCCTTTTCAGGTGACTATTCTATTCAAGAACTTGGATGCATGAGATGGATAAAAGCCAGGTGATGACAAATATGCTAGAATTCTAATGGACATGAAAGACGACAATAGGTCTCTTTTTTTTAAGAGATGCACGTGCTAGGGATTTGAGGTGGAAACCACCGCCCCCCCCCCCCCCCCCCAAAAAAAAAACAAAAAAAAAAAACAACATGAACAAAAATATCACGCTAATCAGAAAATAAAAAAAATTCCAAACAGGGTTGTTTTTCAATTGAGTGAGCTTATGTTGCATTGTTCTTCTGTGATATGCTATTACTGGATTTAGTAATCTAATTGTAGCACCGTGATGTTTAGGCAAGGATGCTAGTAAATTTATTTGCCAAGTGATAGTTACCTTGGCTATTTGTTAGGAGGGCAATTGATTTCACCCTAATTATGGAATTGCTGTACTTCTCTCTTCTGTGACTAGATGGCCGGGTATCTGGTGACATTAAATAGGACAAGGGCATTGCAAGGACAGATTAGGAATAAATGGGGTGTCTCAGCCAATGGGCAGGCATTTTCTTAGTTCCCTTGGCCTGCTGGGAGAGCCTATTTATTTGGGTGGAATCAGGTGATCGGGGTTCAGTGCCACCTGCACAGCTGTCTGGGTGGACATGTGTTGTGTTGACCCGGGTTGCGAGGCCAGAGCCTTAGGCCTATCCGGCTGCTAGGCTGCCTGAGGGCCTATCCAGAAGCAAGAGAGCAGTGTAGGGTTGAGACTGCGACATTCAGTTCAACCAGGAGTGACGGTTCTCCCAGCCAAAGGACGTGTCATGGTTGAAGGTAGGGGGGAAGCTATCACCACTAATGGACCATCCACCTTGTTACAGGGGACCACTGTGAGTAGCAGAAGGAAGTACCAGAGCACTATTCTCACCCACCGGGGATGGTGAAAAATTGGGAAACTTCAACAGATGTCAAGCCGGGGACCCAGCCAGTAGAGGTGATGCTTGCAGAGCAATATTGTGTGCCAAGCCACGGACCAAGCAGGCCACAGGGGTGACGGTTGAGGAGTATCTGAGTGCTAAGCTAGGGACCCAGCAGGGTGATACTTGAGGAAGATACTGAATAAGAAGATTGGAAGAGCTCAGGGGATCCAGTGGCAGTGGATCAGCAAGTCTAGTGAAAGACTGGGAGCTCAATTGAGTGAAGTTCTGCTCAATTAAGTGAAGAAGTGGATAAGTTCATTACAACCTTTGTTAGAAACTGTTTCAAGATTGTTGCCATAGGAGATAGCAATCCTACTCATGCAGATGTTGTGTCTTGCTGGATGCCTTTACCTGCTTGGCTATCTGCCTATAAAAGTCTCGGATTCTGCTCAATTAACATTGCAACTACTTAATGGTGTCCTGGCCCTAAACCTCTCTCTCAAGTTCTGTTTATGAGACAATAAATCTCTTTGCATTCCAAAAGTGGCTGGCGTATATTAATCTACCTTGCATTACACCCACTATGCCTTGTAAACCACTCTACATAGAAGAATGTCAGCTGTCCCTAATTCTTGAGGTCACCATTGGACTTGGAGAGACCCAGGACTTTGCCACAATTGACCTTTATTTAGCATGAAAAAAAGATCTTTATTATGTAGCCAATTGGTTTTTGTTGATGTACCCTATACGTGCCGATAGTGTTAAACCATTGCACAGACACTTTATGCATAGGTGATTTGTCATCCTCTTTTTGAAAAGCAAAAAAAACCAAAAAAAAAAAAACCTTTTCCTATTCTAAAGCCGTATAACTTATGAGCAATGTCAAAGCAAGTATGCCTGAGACGTCTGTAGGATGAATTGCATCAGTTCTGTACCGTATGGCAACAGGAAGTGACGTCATATGCCAACCTGGAACTGATGCGACAGCAGTGGTGAATGGGAGAACTGGGTGAGATGCCAGAGAGCTGGGTGGCGTGTTGGCCTGTCGATATTACATGCATTGGATCTTATGTGATACTTTGATGGGCTATTTTACACTTACTTTTGGGAGTAGGATTTTAATTGAAGTTAAATAAATATGAAATGTTTTTATGGTATATACACTATTGGAGCTTTCTCCTTTGTATTTGTGTGTTGCCTGGTGGATTGCTTTGAATACATTAATGAAGGTGGCATAGCAGTTGGTGACTGAGAACTGCTATTACAATAGGCACCTTTTGGCAATCATATTTATAAAGGTAAGGAGGCATATTGATCCAGCGAGTGAGACTTAGCATCGGGAAGTGGTTGAATCATGAACATACAGTGTACTGGAAAGTGATTTCTGCACCCATTGGGTGTTTATTGGTGGACAGTAAATATAGAACACATGAAAGAGGAAGTAAACCCTGATGGGTTTTACTTCCTCTTTGTTCCCTGCAAAGTAAAAGCATAATGGGCTAGTATGCATAGCATACTAGCCCATTATGTGTCACTTACCTGCAAACAAAGCCTGCAATGTCCCCATGGTCCCCGCTGGTGAAAGCATCCATCTTCACCCTTCTGGGGCCGTGGACTCTGGCTCTGTTACTGGCTGGAGTCACATGAAATGACTCCAGTGTGCGGGAGCCGACGGTTATGGCACGGGCACTATAGAAACGCCACGATCGTGCCCTCTCTTCAGTGCGTATCCACCAATGACCTGGGCACAAGTGTAAATGGGTTTAGGCAGGGTTGCTAGTAAGGTTTAGGAGATATTACCAGTAACTACAGGTAAAAGTGGTCTGTAGGGGTTTACAACCACTTTAAGAACACTGTAAAAGTGTGGTGGACACCCCTATGGGGAGATCTACTAAAACGGGTGAGTGCAAAACCTGGTGCAGCTGTGCAAAGGAACCAATCAACTACCAGGCTTTATTGTCAAAGCTTAATTGAACAAGTTTACATTAGAAGCCGATTGGCTACTATGCACAGCTGCACCAGATTCTGAGTGCTCCAGTTTTAGTAAATCTCCCCCATTTTGTTTAGGGCCACGTCTGAATGTATTCACTTTGGACTTTAAAAAAAAGAGAAAACAAATATAAAGATTATATGCACCGATTGCCTAGAGCCTCCTAAAATCTGTATTTTAATGTGGACTTCATGGTATTGTATACAGAATATAAGTTCAAACTGTTCACTGGCTGCATGCTTGTTCTAAAAGTCACTGACACAGTTTCATAGATAAAACTTCTGATCCAGGATTTCAGTTTATCTGGCTCCTGTAGTGCAGACGCATGAGTGACGCGTCTTGTGATGTACATTCTAGTCAGCACCAGTGTACTCCACAACATATCTGCAATAGTTCCAGATATTTCCTACATGAACTGGAGTTCTACTCCTGCTAGGCCCTGGTCACACCTTTGCACACAAGTTGGAATGCAAAACCACAGATGTGTCATTGGAACATGTATTACCCAAGGAGGCCTATCAGATCTATACAAATGTGCCAACTTCAGACGTTTTGTAAGGCCGATGATATCATAAATTATCAATGCATATCCAATCAAGGTGTGGTGAGAAGAGGCAAAGAAAACCAAAAATCCCTTCCATAAATACTATAAAGTCCTTTCCTTTTTAAATGACATCACTTCAAGGCAATCACAGGTGTAAAATAGCAAGGGACTTCCTGCTCATATAAGGCACAATCCCCCTCTTTATAGCTCCGAGTGCACACATCATACAGCCTGTTATTGATTACAGCATATCTCAAACATGTCTAGACATTGTGGGGACTTTTTCCATTACCTTCCCTTTACTGTACTGGGCTAAGTATCAGCATCTGACTTTTACAACAGCAACTCACCAGAATAGGACATCTAGATAAAGGAAACCCAAGTTCAGGAAATCATGGTGGCTGCCATTGCTGATCTCTCTGCAAATGCTAGTTGCCAGGCTGCCAAGGATATCTAATGGCTTCAATACTTTAAGAATCCCAGTCCCAGAGCAAACATTCCAATTAGGAGTTCTGACTTTACTGGCATTTTACTTGTTCCAGGCTACAAAGTGTATTAACCCCTTCCTGTGCAGACATGGCATCCCTTCAAGTGGCTCTATATGTCTGGTGAACAGACTTCTTAATGACATGACTGGCTGTCAAGATGGTCATATGCCTATGCAGTGAAATAACGTCCTTACAGGATGTCTCCAATTTACAAGCAGACCTCAATGCATAGTCGCCATTTGGGCGACTATGTGGCAGATGAGGTTTAATGTTGATAAATGTAAAGTTATGCACTTGGGGCTAAGAATATGCATGCATCATACATACTAGGGGGAGTACAACTGGGGGGGGGGGGGGGGTCTGTAGTGGAGAAGAATCTGGGGGTTTTGGTAGATCATAAGCTCAATAATAGCATGCAATACCAAGCTGGATTTTCCAAAGCTTTTTTTATAAACAATATCGGGACGTTAGCACATGACTATTTTATGCATTCACAGTTGTAACCCTGTGAAAGCACTTTTCAAACCTAAATATTTCTCAAACCATGAAGTATATTTACCGAGGCCCTGGGTTCCGTCACTTCATCAGCTGTTGTAGTAAATAGAGACTAACACACAATATCAATGAAACACTTATTCTTTACCATAGTAAACATTTATAACACAAGGAAATGGTGTGAGTAAAAGATAAATAAACACAGGTTATGATTAGCAGGGGGTATTTATTCAATGTAATAATATCATACACTTGTACCCAGTAAGAAGCTAATGGGGGTATATGTGAACAGATCAACAGGGAGATAGATCCTCAATACTGTTAACACATGTACCTTCCCACTGAGGCCTCAGCACACAGACCAATGTGCACAGAAATTGCACAAACAGTGAATACAATAATACCTTGCAAGTTCTAAAGATGGCCATACACCTATAGATTATCTGCAGATTTTCTATGGTTAGATGGAAAAAGTGCAACAGATTTCTCCATGTTTGCTAAACTGTGTGGATGGATTAATCTCCTGCGTTTTCCATCTAACCATAGAAAATCTGCAGATAATCTATAGGTGTATGGCCAGCTTTACTATAGTTCACCAAATGGCTCTCCCGAGATTGCAGTTCAGAGCAATTTACCAGTGTAAAGCAGTAAAGCTTTGTCAAAGGATTAAAGCGGTGAATGTTCCTTAACATTTTGAGATTGGGAATGAGGGACACCTATCAGCAAAAGTATGCAGGCATAGGCCACACCCCTTGTCACGCCCCCTTAATGAAGAATTGTACAAAAAAACAAGATTGGTTAAACACACAAGTGCTTTTTTTTTTGCTACTATTCCTTTATATTGGCTTTTGGAATTGACAAATGCAGCAATTTAGAAACTGGATGAAAGGTTTAGCGATGGGAAACACTTTTTGATAGATAAAAAGTGCATTTTATATACATCTATATAGATCAGACCAAAATGAGGGACAAATGAGGAGAATGAGGGACAGAGGGACATTGCTCCAAATCAGGGATAGTCCCTCAAAATCAGTAACAGTTGGGAGCTATGCCTCAACTTCCAGTTTTGTCTTCAGCTAGCTTATTTTATACTGCAGTGTTGAGTTGTGTGATTAATTGTAATCCACAAGAAACCGAGAAATATCAATAACTGTAGAATATGAGGCTATGGATTCCTTAAATGAAGAAACAAATCCCACTTGCGATTTACTTTTATGTACGAGTAATAAAGTACTGACCTTGCAGCACAGGGGAGAAAGAAAAAAACCCAAAGTCTGATTTTAAGATGCTCAGGTGCAGCAGTTCTACAGCCGTGGAACTACAGGTCTCAGCGGCAGTCTGTATGGAGGAAACTCACTTAGCAATATTGCAGTCACTATTTGGGTAGGCAGGTGCCTTCTCACTACTATGGATCCCAGCTGACTGCAGACTCCATCTGGAACCTCCTGCAGGTGTCTCTGTTAGTGTAGATGGCGGCACCATGCCATGCTCCTCCTGGTGCACTGAAAGGCAGATGGCTTCAAATGCCCTGAAGCACAGCCCGATCCTCCTGCTCGATTAGCAGGGCTGTTCACAAGCATACCTCTGGGGAGGGCGGTCCGCTGTCTGCTGTAGGCACAGTCTCTGAGCCCAGGTCCCACACACAGACCTCCTGCTGGTTGTTGAATGGTGTCTGGAGAAACCAAAAGCAGGTGATGCCTGTCCTTTTATTTGTTTACCCAGCAGGCTGTTCTGTGAGTTGGCATTGTGAGTCCAGTAGTTCCCAGACTGATTTAACAACATGAGTCACTTTCTCATCAAACTATATATCCCACAATGCATAACTGTTTGCTTCTTAAATGAAGCAAAGATCCTGATAAAGTTTCAGTGGGAAAACTGCCAGGGAGGTTAAGTAAGGGTTTAGCTCCCTCTAGTGACCAGAGTGTGGCTTGGGGTAAAATTTCAGTACCATTAGCGGTATCCCCCGATCGTCGGGATTGCATTGCAGGATCCTGGTGCAGTGTACTTACCTTGTCCCCTGGATCCTGCGATGTGTCCGCGGGCTCTGTCCACTGCCTGATGCCTCTCTGGGCCGGCCTCCGTTCCCTGCGAGCATTTCCGCGCATGGGGGGCGAAGCCTGGCGGTAAATTCAAAAAATGTAAAAATCTGAATACATACAGTACACTGCAATCTTACATATTACATTACTGTATGCAATTATTTCACATCTCTTTTACCCCTAGTGCTTTATCCAATGCCCTGCATGCAGTTTTATGTTATATATACTGTTCTTTCTGCCAGGAAACTGGAGATTGTCCATAGCAACTAAAAAGTATCACATTATGTCAAAAGTGGTTTCAGACCACCTAGAAAACAGCGAGACTAAATTAGAACAGATTTGAGCGATAGTGAATCGTAGGGAAATCCAGAATAGTGTGATACCTTTTTTTTTTTAAAGTCAAAGACAAGGATAAAAAATATAAATTTGCCACTCACATTTAAAGGCGCTATAGTCAGCACCAAAACAAGCAGCCTGTTCGAATGTCCTGCCCACCGCTTGGTCTGAGCCAGTGTGTGTTCCAAATGGTTGAATGTTCAAACCAGATCAGAAACCCGAAATGACGTCACATGTGGTGGATGCACAGCCTCAATGCAATTCGCTTGTCAGCATCTTCAGGAAGCTCACCTTATTATTGTAGGCTTTCCTGTAGGTACAATTAAAAAAATACTTTACTTCCTTTTTAAATTCACTAGATGTAGTACTCCAATATTACCACTAGATGCCACTAGATGTTGGTTACTCTTTTGCTGCTTTAACGTGCACAAATTCTCATTTTGTACATGAAAACACAATCAAAATCCCCAAACTTTTTTTTTTTTCTGAAAGCAGAGAACCCATAGATTTAAAAGTGTAATTTACAATTTTTTAATTCAGTGCAACTGTTTATTAACCACTTAATGACCGAGCCTCTTTTTGAGATTTGTTGTTTACAAGTTAAAAACACGTTTTTTGCTAGAAAATTACTTTGTAATTTTTGTAAAATGTATAATTTTTGGGGGTTCTAACACCCTAGAGAATAAAATGATGGTTGTTGCAATACTTTCTGTCACACCGTATTTGCGCAGCAGTCTTACAAGTGCAGTTTTTTTGGAAAAAAATACACTTTTTTTAATTAAAAAAGAAGACAACTGTAAAGTTAGCCCAATTTTTTTTATATTGTCAAAAGATAATGTTACGCTGAGTAAATTGATACCCAGATCTCAGTGCGAATCCACCACAGAGACCACTATTATCGTAAACTGAACCGCCGGACGAAAAAAGAGCATACTGGGATTATGGCAGCTAGCTGCTACCATAACAACCATATTCCGCTTCAAACTTAGGACATATATCGGCGTGCAGCAGTCCGGAAGTGGTTAAGCCCATGTTTTCAGCAAACAAATTCACAAAAAATAAATAAATAAAATAAATTGTACAGGTATTGTGTTTGTGTGCACTGAAATTAATTTGAGTGTAATATAAAACATGACTCAATAGTGAGTAAATAGATACTAAATACGCCAATACCTAAAACCGCCTGCAGCCACAAAACAGTGTCAGACTAAAACATTCAACAGTTTGGTTAGGTGAATCTTTAAAAGCCTTTACAGCTAATCAATTTGGAGATAATCATACCTATTGGTCCCAGAATTACTTCTCTCACTCCAGTGTGCATAGTAGGGTTTCCACCTTTTCTTCAAGCCAAAAACTTTAGTGCCACATGGCAACACTGTTTTTTTGTTTTTTTTAGTATACACTATAAGATTGTAAAAGACCTGGGGCACCCCCAAGGGGAGTAATAATGCATAGCGTGTCTTGGCAAACAGTGGTTGTGGCCAAATTGCATTAATAGCAGGAGCGACTTAACCACTTACAGACCGGACCATTTTGCTGGTCAAAGACCAGACCACTTTTTGCGATTCAGCACTGCGTCGTTTTAACTGACGATTGCGCGGTCATGTGATGTGGCTCCCAAACAAAATTGACGTCCTTTTTTTCCCACAAATAGAGCTTTCTTTTGGTGGTATTTGATCACCCCTACGGTTTTTATTTTTTGCGCTATAAACAAAAATAGAGCGACAATTTAAAAAAAAATTCATTATTTTTTATTTTTTGTTATAATAAATATCCCCCAAAAATATATAAAAAAAACATTTTTCCCTCAGTTTAGGCCGATACGTATTCTTCTACATATTTTTGGTAAAAAAAAAAAAAAAAAATCGCAATAAGCGATTATTGATTGGTTTGCGCAAAAGTTATAGCGTTTACAAAACAGGGGATAGTTTTATGGCATTTTTATAAAAAAATTTTTTTACTAGTAATGGCGGCGATCAGCGATTTTTATTGTGACTGCGACATTATGGCAGACACATCGGACATTTTTGACACATTTTTGGGACCATTGTCATTTATACAGCAATCACTGCTATACAAATGCAGTGATTCCTGTGTAAATGACACTGGCAGTGTAGGGGTTAAGTATTCCTAGAGGTGTGTTACTAACTGTGGGGGCTGGGCTTTCATTTAGTGAACACGGATCTCTGCTCCAATCACATGGAGCAGAGAGCAGTGTCACTAGTTGCTAGGCAGAACGGGGAAATGCTGTTTACAATGGCATTTCTCCATTCAGCTGCCCCGTGAGACGATCGCGGGTATGCCCGTGGCGATCGAGTCCACGGAACCCGCGACCGGACTCACGGGGGTCCCGACTGGCGCGCTCACGATGGCAGGGCGGCAAATTTAAAGGGACGTACAGGTACGCCCATTTGCCTGCCCGTGACATTCTGCCGACGTACATCCGCGTGCGCCGGTCGGGAACCGGTTAAAGAGGCATGCTTAAAAAAAAAAAAAAAAAAAAAGCATTTTCGTACCCATAAAATATACTTAGATTGCTATGCAATCTAGACATGTATAAACCACAGCACAATAATTAAGAGAGCTGGGGTGGCTAGGTTAGTCCAGGGAAATGAGAGAGAGCCTGGGGTGGAGAACCTCTATCTAGAGCCCAGGAATGGGCCCTTTGCAGCAAGGTGCTGTAACCAAAGGCTGAGAGAGCCAAATTGGTTCTAAAGTCTTCTGTGCTGCAGAATCCCCCTCAACCCCCTTATGCTTACCTGAGCCAGATCCGATCCAGAGGTGTGTAGGAGAGCAGCTGCTCTTGTCTCTGTCTCTCTCCTCCCTGGGCAAGTTGGTGCTGTCAATAAAATGCTGTGCCAAGCTAGTGGGGGGCTTTTTGCTGTGTGTCAAAAGATGCAAGCAGGGCAGCTCGGGAGCGAGACCACACAGGTGCCCCTATGGAAAGTAGCTTTCTAGGGAGGCACTTGCCGAAGAGGAGGAGCCTGCAGCGCTGGAGGGGGTCCCCAGAAGATGCTTGCTACTTGCTCTGTCTGTGATTAATTGTTATCAATAAAATGTATTTTTATTATACTCTCGCACATTTTGCCATTTTTGGCCCCCCTTGTTTCTAATATTGTACCCCAGAAGATGATCAAGGCTGCTCTGTGCAATGCCCTTACACAGAACAGGTAAATTAAAAAAAATGTTTAATTCAAATACCAAAAATATGCTTTAATGTTGCTTTAACCACTTCAGCCCTGGAAGGATTTACCCCCTTAATGATCAGGCCATTTTTTTTTTGGCGATACGGCGCTGCGTTCCTTTAACTGACAAATAATTTTGAAAAAAATATATATATTTTTTACTTTTTGCTATAATAAATATCCCCCCCCAAAAAACGAATTTCTTTGTCAGTTTAGGCCAATATGTAATCTTCTACATATTTTTGGTCATAAAAAAAAAAAATCACAATAAATCACAATAAGCAAATATGGTTTGGTTTGGGCAAAAGTTATAGCATCTACAAAATAGGAAATATATTTATGGCATTTTTATTATTTTTTTTTTTTTAACTATAATGACGGTGATCAGTGATTTTTAACGGGACTGCGACATTACGGTGGACAGATCGGACACTTTTGACACTTTTTTGGTACCAGTGACATTTATACAGCGATCGTTGCTAAAAATAGCCACTGATTACTGTATAAATGTCACTGGGAAGGGGATAACACTAAGGGTGATAAAGAGGTTAAGTGTATCCTAGGGAGGTGTTTCTAACTGTGGGGGGAGTGTACTGACTGGGAGTTGAGATTGCTGTTCCTGATCACAAGGAAGAGATGATCTCTCTCTACTCCCCTGTCAAAATGGTTATCTCTGTTTACATTGATAGATCCCCATTCTGGCTCTCTGTGGAGTGATCGAAGGTTGCCGGTGGACATCGCAGCTGCCAGCCGCATACATCGGCTCTGGCGACGCTCCTGCTATTGCTCTTAAAGTGGCCGACGTACACCTACGGCGATTCACGCAGCCGTACCAACCTGCCACAAAACGACAGCGACCGGTCAGCAAGCAGTTAAGCAAGCAGCCAGCCTGTGTCTTGGAGCGTAAATTGGGCACTCCTGAGCAAGAAAAAGAAAGTGCAACGCGCACAGAAAAAAAAAGCATGAACAGCATAAACATTGGGTGTGGTTTTTATTGCACTGAATATTGGCCATGGTTAAAAGGGAAACAGAGTACAGGGGTTCATTAGTGACGTTGAGGTCAGAGATTAGTAGATAAGGTAGGAGCTCCCGGTAAATACCAATATGTAATCCAACTAACAAAAAAGCTTACAATTAGGGCTCAACAAACACTCAACATTCTATTTATATTGCATGAAATATAAAGAATGAAGAAAGATGCTGAGGCTTCTGCAACCATTGAAATTAAAACACATCATGGTTAAATTAAAAGTCCCAAAATATATCCGCAAGAGATGCAAAAATTATAATCTATCAAACATATAACGTACAAATTAGGAAGCACATTGCACCAACGGATGAAACACCACTGATCCCTCATGGTGTTTTAGTGCATGCAGGAGGGACAGGCGCTGTGTCAAGCATCCCCCTTCCCGCTGCTCAAATAAATCAAGCAAAAATGCAAATGCGTGAGTCCAGTAACCTTTAACAATATAAACCAAAGGAACTGGGGTTCCCCTGTCCCATGTGACCCAAGGTTTAATATACACTAGAGTCAGAAAAAAATATGAAGTGAAAGTGCAATACATGCATAGAGACAAGATTAACACAGAGAGCAAAATGCTAAATATCATTATCCAAACTGTTATTTAAAAAAACTAAGTCCTACCCATAAATGAACATAAATAGATCTAAAAATATATATAATAAAGCAAATTACACCATATATAAATGTCATCTAAATCAGCAAACAAATGATTCATATAAGGCATCCATGTAAAACACCTGAAGACTGTTACAGTATGCAAGGGTAATAGTTTGTTGCCCCAATATACAATATCATAATGTCATATCATGTATTCAGTTGATAAAAATGTTGCATGTCAATTTTTGGAACTTTTTTGTGCATTATCAAGCCATTTCAAAGAAATGGACTGCCTTAACATAGTGCATGTAATGTGTTACACAACATGCTTCAACGCAAGCTAGAAGAACAGACAGGACTAAATGGGTTCCAAATGTGAGTGACCAAGATGGAAGAAGTTCATCCAGCTGGGTGATTGCTGGCCATTTGAATGAGATCTAGTGTTGAGCGATGGGCTAGGGATAGACCCTTCTTTATGGATTTCCCTATTGCTTTCTGTACTACTGTTGGACCTATGTGAATTAATCTCTACTGTCCTGTACACACGATTGGAAATTCCGCCAGAAAAGTCGGATGTGAGCTTTTGGTCAGAAATTCCGACTGTGTATGCTCCATCAGACTTTTGCTGGCAGAATTCCAGCCAGCAAAAGATTGAGAGCAGGTTCTCTATTTTTCGGTCGGAAAAAGTTCCGATCGTCTGTTCAAATTCCGACGTGCAAAATTCCCACGCATGCTTGGAAACAATTCAACGCATGCTCGGAAGCATTGAACTTAATTTTCTCGGCTAGACGTAGTGTTGTATGTCCCCGTGTTCTTGACAGTCGAAAGTTCAGAGAACTTTTGTGTGACCATGTGTATGCAAGCCAAGCTTGAGCGGAATTCCGTTGGAAAAAGCATCCAAGATTTTTTAGATGGAAATTCTGCTTGTGTGTATGGGGCATTACTCGCTGCTAATTGTTCTACCACAGTTGATGGTAATGCACAAGAACAGACAGGACTGAATGGATGCTAAATGTCAAGGACCTAGATGGAAGGAGTTCATCCAGCTGGGTGGTTGTTGGTCATCTGGAATGGGGTCTGACATTAGCAATGAGCTAAAAAACATCCTTCATAAATTCTCCTGTTGCTTTCTGTGCTACTGCTGCACCTCTGCAGATTCACGTCTATCTGCTGTTACAAATTTTTCTACCACAGTTGATAACAATTCTTCTGTGTTGGTAACCCATTCAAAGGAAATGGCCTTAACATAATGAACACGTGTGACACAACATGCTTTAAAACAATGCACAACAGCGAACAGGTCTGAAGGGCCCCTGAAGGGCCCTAAATGTCAAGGACCTAGATGGAAGGAGTGCATCCACATTGGTGGTTGTTGGCCATTTGGGATGCTGGTGTTGAGCGATGGGTTAGGGCTAGGCCCTCCTTTATGGATTGTCATGTTTCTTCCTGTGCTACTGTTGGGTTTCTGTGATGTACTCAATCCTATATACACAATATTGTATTTATATTACTACAAGAAAGTTTAGAATAATGTGAGGATCATCAATTGCACGCAGAAGGTAGGCATGTGAACATCTCATTAAACCTTTCACTTCCAGAAACGTTTTTGCATTTTCTGCACACATTTAAAAAATAATTATAGGCCTAAAGAATACATTAAACCCCAAAACATTTTTTGGAAAAAGGGACACTTTCATGAATTTTAAAAACACAGTATAGTTATTCCAATTTTTTTGTATAATGTGAAAGATGATGTTACGCCGAGTAAAAAGATACCAAAAATGTCACGCTTTATAATTGCACGCATTCGTGGAATGGCGACAAACTTTGGTGTTTAAATTAGGCTCCTGCGCTATGTATGGAATAAGGAGTGATAGTTTTGTCTGGTTAGCTGGATGCTGCAAACACTTCCATGAGACACCTACTCATGTAAAAAAATAAATAGAAAAAAGGACAGTGGTGCTGCGCTTCCAAAGTGGAGTTAATCCAAAAAGTAAACACTATATCAAAACTAAGAGAGACTTATTATTAAATAAATATGTGTGACCTAATAGTGCGTGATCACCTTAAATACCCTTGGGATCAGCCTAAAGACTTCTCAGTTAAAGAGGAAGTAAACCCTGATGAGTTTACTTCCTCTTTCATTCCCTGCAAAGGCAAAGCATATTGGACTACTATGCATCGTATAGTAGTCCATTATGTGTCACTTACCTTACACAGGAGCCAGCGAAGTCACCGCTGTCCCCTGTAGTTCCGAGCGTCCATCTTCTTGGTGGGTCTCCGTGGGTCTCGCTGCTCCGGCGCTGTGATTCGCCAGAGCAGCGATGACGTCACTCCCGCACATGCACACGGAGCCGAGACACGCGGCATTGCGCGGCATCTTCGTCATCGGCGATGCCACGGTCAGTGCGCCTGCGCGCCGCTGTCTACGGTGCATGCGCCGTAGACAGCGGTGCCCGTCTTCGGACAAATATCTCCTAAACCATATAGGTTTGGGAGATATTTCTTGGACCTACAGGTAAGCCTTAATCTAGGCTTACCTGTAGGTCAAAGTGGTTTGTAAGGGTTTACAACCACTTTAAAACTACTTATATATACATCTAAAATTAGAAAAATAAATCAACATATATAAATGAAATGACCAAACACAACGTGGTATAGTCAGGAAGAGTAACCCCAACTAAGGTGTTCATAAAAATCTAGTGTATATATATATATATATATATATAACAGCAACTTCATAGACAACAAAGTGTCGTGCACAACAAAATATAAATGGTGATCAAAGTTGCATCAAAGTGCTAAGTGCAAGGTTTTTTTAGAAAGAGGTCAAGATCACTATCCACCGAGGATGAGAGAAGATCAGAGAGAACAAAGGGAGAGAGAGAAAGAAGTCCAAAAAGAAGAGAGGCGAAAGAGCAGGAAAGAGAAAACAAGCGAAAACGAGAATAAAATGAGAAGGTGTTTTTAACTTAAGCGGTACCCCTTTGACAACAGAAGAAATAGCGGTGTTAGATAAAGGCCTAAAATTTGCTCCAAAAAGAATTTGGATAAATTTGAAACATATGTGAACATTCAAAAGTATATAAGAGGCCTAAATATTAAGAAATACCTAACAAACAACCCTATAAAACACAGGTAGCAACAATAACATACCTGCTGAACTGGTTATGTATAAGCGATATATAGACGATATTATAGTTCTATGGAAAGGCAGCATCAATGGTCTAAGCGAATTCCAAGAAAGACTAAATGTGAATGATATGAATATAGTACTCACATGGAACACTAGTGAAACGCAGGTGACTTTTTTAGATTTAGAGATCACACAAGAAGACGGGAAGCTCCACACTAAGACACACTTTAAGAGTGTTGACAAAAACAGTTACCTCCCAGGGACAAGCTGCCACCACCAGAATTGGATATTCAATATCCCAAAGGGCCAGTTTATGAGACTGCGTAGGAACTGCAGTAAGCAGGGTGAATTTTTAGAACAAGCCAGGCTTATGGGACAAAGATTTCAGGATATAGGCTATGAAAAGGATTTTATTGAGGAAAAACTATTAGAAGTTGAAGATATGGACCGCCAAGACCTGATTAAAGATACGACCAGACAAGACAAAAGATGCACAAGATCCAACGATGAATGAATGAATGAATGAAATACTTGTATAGCGCATAATGCGAACTGAATCGCCTCTAGGCGCTGTGGCGATGGGGCCATGTTTTAAGATTTTAACGTCCAATATAAAAACGTAGAAAAGATTATCAAAAAACATTGGCATATCCTGTTAAATGACAAGGATTTACAGAATGTATTGCCAAAAACACAGAAGTTTATATATAGACGTGCCCCAACACTGAGGGATAGGTTAGTTAAAAGTATCCCAGATCCACCAATGAAGAATTACATGTTCTTTACAGGAAAGGTTTTTTTTCCCTGTAAGCGGTGTTTCGCTTGCATGAGGACAAGCAAACCCAACAAGGTGTTCCAGTTTACATCTACCAGTACAGGCAACACACATGAGATCAGGGATTTTATTTGTTGCAATACACAAGGAGCTGTATATGTGCTGGAGTGTAGTTGCGGCCTACAGTATGTGGGTCGAACAAAAAGACCTTTGAGGGTAAGAATCAAGGAGCATGTGCAGAACATTATCAAGGGCTTCCACAAACACAGCATCTCAAAACACTTTGCGACACATCATAAGAAGGACCCCCGTGATTTAAAATTCCGGGGGATCGTACCATATACCAAACACCGGAGAGGGGGACACAAGGTGAGGACGCTGAGTCAGATCGAATCTAAATGGATATTTTCTCTCGATACTTTTACCCCTAGGGGACTCAATGTAGAATTCGATCTGAATTGCTTTATCAGTAACTTTTAAATGCCCTCCCTTTTATCCCCCTCATTCCCCTCTTGCATGGATTTTTTAGTTCTTTTATTATACATCTCTGCCTTGGAATATGTTAGTTTTATTTTGGGGTATCCTGTAATGCATGCGTCACTTCCGAGATCCGAGTTGTAGATCCTATGCATCAAAAATGGATATTTTAAAGAAAGTCATTTTAATCTAATTTAAAAACTTGTTTTTAACTACAGTTTTTTAAAATTAATACATTTAATACAGCTGATATGGATAATGGTTTCCATATTGATGTAGTTCCTTGTATATATATAAAAAAAATACTTTCCCTAGTTCCTCTCCGGTGGTCTAACATACGTTGCTGACACTAACATGGCAGCTGGAAAACCTCCAAAAAAATGGCTGCCGGGTGCGAAGGAGACAACATTATAGTCTCCCAAAAAATGGCTACGGTATGTGCCCTATAATATAGTCAATCAAATATGGGTGATGCCGATCGAATGATAGATACGTTTCATAGGGCTCCTTTAATGTGCCTTTAGGGTTTGCATTTCCCTGTTGGCGGTTAATTTGTGATCCACAGTATGCTTTGCTTTTTCGCTAGTATTTCGTTGGCGCTCTGCTGTTTAGAGTAGACAGGGAGCGTCCGCATTTGAATACTGGGCGGAGCCACTCCCGCCCAGTCCTCTTAATTGCGCTTCCGTCTATGACTCCCGCATTCCAGTTGAAGTCACGGGAAGTGACGTAACGCATAGGATACGGAGACCGGAAGTGACGCTTGCACTCGAGCGGTTCGCTCGTAACTTTGCTGCTGTTATTGCTTGACTCACCTCGTTTGTTTGTGAGTATTTTAAGTTGTGAATAAATTGCTGTGATTTTAAAAAACTTGCTACACTATGGTCGCCCTTACATTTATTTTTTGAGCCATATTGGAATATACATGGACGGTGACCTGAGAGTGGCTATTTGAAGTCCCCCCCCCCTTTGATTCCCGGTGTAGCTCTGAGGAGGGTGCAGATACGCTATATATTATACAGCGGGGAGGTAATTACCTAGTGTGTGCACTAACACGTGGAACCACCAGAGTGGAGGAAGACTCTTCATGCACTTTACAAGCACTGAGTCACTTTATAATTGCATTTGATACTCTCACTGGACTTCGTTCACTTAGCCGGATTACTGTGTGTTTTAAATTGTTCTATGTTTACTATATGCACTCAGCACTTTTGATGCAATTTTGATTTATGTGTGTTTTTTTTGTTTCACATTTATAAGATGCACTTAGCACTTTGATGCAACTTTGATCACCATTTATATTTTGTTGTGCACGACACTTTGTTGTCTATGAAGTTGCTGTTCTATATCTATCTATCTCTATATATATATATATATATATATACTATATATATATATATATATATATATATATATATATATATGTATTACACTAGATTTTTATGAACACCTTAGTTGGTGTTACTCTACCTGACTATAGCACGTTGTGATTGGTCATTTCAATTATATATGTGGATTTATTTTTCTAATTTTAGATGTATATATAAGTAGTTTTAACTGAGAAGTCTTTAGACTGGTCCCAAGGGTATTTAAGGTGATCACGCACTATTAGGTCACACATATTTATTTAATAATAAGTCTCTCTTTGTTTTGATATAGTGTTTACTTTTTGGATTAACTCCACTTTGGAAGCGCAGCACCACTGTCCTTTTTTGACAAACTTTGGTAGTTAAAAATGTCCATAGGCGACGCTTTACATTTTTTTATGGTTACCAAGTTAGAGTTACAGAGGAGGTCTAGTGCTAGAATTATTGCTCTCGCTCTGACTATCACGGCGATACCTCACATGTATGATTTGAACACCGTTTACATATGCGGACGTGACTTCTGTATGCGTTTTCTTTGCTGCGTGAGCTCATGGTGACGGGGGTGGCTTGAATTTTTTTTTCTTTCTTATTTATTTTTATATTACTAAATTGTGTTTTTAAAAATTTTAAAAAATCCCTTGTGACAGTAATAGGTGGTGACAGGTACTCTTTATGGAGGTATTGGGGGTCTAAAAGATCTCAAATCCCTCCTTTGCTCTTCAAAGTATTCAGATCACCGAAAATGGTGTATCTGAATACTGTAGATTTTTTTAAAACCGGCGCCATTGGCAGCCGAGTAAACAGGTAGTGACTTTGTGATGTCGCTTCCGTGTTTACATCAAGGAGATTTTTTCGGCTTTGTTCCACTCTGTCACTAGACATTGGAGGAGCCGGATCACCGATCAGCTCTCCGGTGCCACCGGGAGGTGGCGGGATGCGGCTGGAGAGGGGGGGGGGCGTCCCCTCCCGCTCCTTCGGGATAACAACCAAGCGGCTTTAAACTGCCTCGGTTGTTATCCTTGTTGATCGCCCGCTCTAAACAATGGTACCAGGATGATGCCTGCAGCTGTGGGCATCATCCCAGTATAACCCCCGAAAGCCGAGTACGCACATCTGTGTACACTCGGCGGGAAGGGGAAAAAATAGTGGTAGTTTCAATATTTTATGCTACACGATATAACCGCAAAACTTCTGTAAAAAATATTGCATTTGTGGGCCCTAAAATGAAGTAAACTACCCACTTTTTTGGAAAATATAAAAGACAAAATTGCACCAATAGATGCCCAACATGTCATACCTTAAATTTTCGAGTGCCCGTGAAATTGCAACAAACGTAATTACCCTATATTTTTTATAGGCGACACTTTAAAAGGTCTGGTAGTAGAAATATTGCTCTTTTGTCATCACATAGGGTGACAAATGTCATGTAATGTGATTTTTTGGTGATAAGCTCTCTTTAATGAGACATCCAGGGTCTAAAAGACCCTGGATGTCTCTCCTGTCCTCGCTTGACAGGAGAGTGTGACTGGCTCTCAATGGAGTCGGTTCACACATCTGCAGGGTGGCTGCGGAGTGCACAGAAGGGTCTTTGGCTCTATTTCAGGTCCAAATTCAGGCAAAAATTCGGACCTGAAGGAGGTGAACGGGGACAATTCTGACCCCCCTGCTGTGAACCCAGCCTTAAGACCCAGGCTCAAGCCCTACAGCGCAAAAAATCGCAAGAATCAAATTACAATTCCTATTTATGCTTCTCCACCTACTACTTAAAAATGACGATGCTCACTTCCACACATCAGTGCCACTAGGCTAAAACATAACTTTTATTATTCTTTTTAAATATGCACCAACCAGGCTAGTATAGGCCTTTTGTTTATGTATTCTCCCGTTGCGTCCTGTACTATTGTGGACTTTTCTGAATCTTACCTACTATAACAGTTAATGCTAATTTGTGTGCATTGGCAACCCATTTAAAAGAAAGAAATGTACTGCCTTAACGTAATGCACATAACGTGTAGCACAACATGCAGTCATGCAACGTACAAGAACAGACAGGACTGAACAAGCTCTAAATGTGAGGAATTCAGATAGATGGAGTTTATCCAGCTGGATGGTTTTGGCCATCTAGAGTGATGTCTGGTTTTGGGCAGTGGGTTAGGGCTAGTCTCTCCTTTATAGATTGTCCTGTTGCTTCCTGTGCTACTGTGGGCTTCTGTGAATTCATATCACTACTTTTTATAAGCCCCTACCCCTTGCTCTATATTAGCATATTCCAAGTACTGGACCATGGGTGTAAAGCTCACCCAAAAGGGGATCGCCAAAGGTGAAATGCTGTGCAATAAAGGTTAAATAAATGATCTCTACCCTATACTGCATCTAAAATAGAATCCTCATGTTGCATTCATTATAATGTAAAATCAAAGAGATAAAGATCTTAACTTCAGATTCCCCAATAAATACACAGGAACCACTAGATGAAATTACAAGAAACATTAAATAGTAAGACTTTTTATTTTAAAGATATTTCATTTAATAACAACAGTCCATTTGCTTGTGTGGTATTAATGTAGTTCCCTACATATGTAGAAAATGCAAAAGGTGCTGTGTACTTCAATCCTTCCACAGCCAAACATAGGCAAATGTTGCCAAAACAAGGTATCACCAGCGCATTGCATGCTCCATCAAGAGCCATTTATCGGTCACAATGGGTACAAGCAACTCTTGAGCTTACATCAGAACCTTCAATTACGTCACCGTCTGACTGATGAAGGGGTAGATGTAGGCTCCAAAACATTGCTTGTACCCTTAGGACTTGTTAACGTTTTTCTAATTATTAACTTTATTATTAATTAGTTAATTGTTTTATTATTTTTCTTTCTTTTTTTTTTTGTTCAATAATTTTTATTCAAAGAAATATTTTCATAATAGAACAACATAGGGTTACAATGCGATTTCCATATGTTACATAAAAACAAGGAAAAGATAATAACAGTGATGACAAAAGAGAGCAGTGCTAGCCGTAGCTGCATAGTTATGAACATATCAAAGTCATATACTGCAGTCATTTCTATCGTTGCCAAATGCATGACCCCGTTTTGCAGGTGCTCCTAACTTTCTTACCCCACGGGTGCCCCAACTGGGAACTAGCTGCACCTCAAGAGGCTAGGACGCCTGCTCCCAGTCCAGCTATTAAATCTCAAGGCCAGACTGGGTTTCATCTTAATGTAAACTGCACAGCAGGACCATAATTTCTACGTGATTTAGTTTCTGCTGTCAGAAACGAGAGCCAGTCAATAATGCAGTAACCCAAACTAAAAACAAATATAAGTAACGGGAGGAGGGGAAAGGATGGGAGCTTGGAGCCTGAAGAAGGACTCGGGGGGAGAGGAGGCTGTCCTGCAAGAGAGACCTCTTAGGAAGTAGATGCATAAACTGTCATGGATCATTACAACAATTTGTGAGCGTAATACCCATCTACCCAAGGTTGCCAGTCATTCAAGAAGGCTGCCCTCTTTCCTGAATTGGATGCCAAAGCTAGCTCGTATGTGTAGTGAATAGAGAGGGTTCATAGGACCTCCCGCATTTCCGGTGGTTCTGGCAATTTCCAAACTCTAAGAATAGTTAGTTTGGCAGCTAAAAACAAATGAATAGTGAATTGTCTGAGTTGTGGTGGAATGTCTTCTATGCCTACATTCAGTAACATGAGGGAAGGGGAGGGCGGTAGTGTTATGCCGGTTACCTGTCGGAATATCCTGAGAACCTCTGTCCAAAAGCTAGCCAACTTACTGCATTCCCACAGAACATGGATCAGATTGCCAGTTTGGGAGCACTTCCTCCAACAGAGAGGGGACACAGAGGGTCTAAACTTAACAATACGATGTGGAGTTAGGTACCATCTGTGTATGATTTTGTGTGATAGTCCCCACAGGGAGGTACACTTCGTGGCTGAGTACACATATTGGATAGCTTTGCTCCATTGTGTACTAGAAATAGGGATACCTAAGTCTCTTTCCCATGCTAGCATAGAATTGTTTTTTTGAAATGCAGTCTTATCCTGTAGGGTGTTGTAAAATAAAGAAATGCCGCCCCTACACTTTTCACTGGCTGTTAGGTATTTCTTGATTTTCCAATGTAGTTTATAAGGTGGGATGGTGGTACTGTTGAGGAACGATTTAACTTTTGCGTATGAGAGGAATTCTATCTGAGGCAATCCATACTCCTCCTGCATAGCTGCAAAAGATTTAATTTTGTTTCCGCTATATAAGTCATGTAACCACAGGATTCCCGCTTTGGACCATTTATCCAAGGATAAATCCGGAGTTAGTAGTGTTAGGACAGGGAGAGGGACATGAATGAGCGAGGTTGGACCCTCGCTTGGATTGGCCTTCACTAAGTGTTTCCAAGCTTGTAAGGATGCAAATACGGGGAGGGGTAGATCTTTAGGAGCCTGTGGTAGATATGGGTAGGTCATAGCGTAGTTATAAAGATTCCCACCCGGTATAGTTGTCTGCTCTAGTTCACCCCACAGTGAGGAGGGTTGGTCACTCAACCAATCTTTGAGTTGCGCTAGAACAGCTGACCTATAGTAGTCTGCTATTACAGGTAGGCTCATTCCCCCCACTTTCCTAGACCTAGTCAGGTTACCGAATGCGCACCTTGCCTTTCTGCCTTCTCAGAGAAATTTTTTATAATATTGATTGTTTTGCAAAGAAGGATTTGTTAACTGGGATTGGGACAGTGCGAAATACATATATTAGTTGCGGCAAGATTTGCATTTTAAACGCCGCTAAACGCCCCGACCATGAGAGAAAGTGCTTTTTTAAGGTTTGGAGCCCTAGCAGTAGCTTGTTTTCCAGTGGTAGATAGTTAGCTTTAAAGAGATGCTCAGGGTAGGAGGTAAGTGTTATCCCTAAATATGAGATCCCTGAATCTTGCCATACAAAATGATAAGTGTTTTGTATATGCTGCTTCTCTTGTGTAGAGGTACCTAAATCTAGGACATAGGATTTGGTGTTATTGACTCTGTAATATGAGATCTTGCTATATTGTGTCAGAAGAGCCGTTGCATGGAGTAAGGAGATCTTTGGTTGTGTAAGCATAAGTATCACGTCATCAGCAAACAGACTGATAACATGTTTACGGCCTTTTACACTAAATCCATGTATATTGGGGTCCTGTCTGAATCTCGCGGCCAAGGGTTCCATAAGCATATTAAAAATCAAAGGAGACAATAGACACCCTTGCCGGGTGCCGTTCGTGATATTAAAAGGTTTTGATAACATTCCTGAGGTGTATACTCTAGCTGAAGGTGAGGTGTAGAGTGCAAGTATAGATGTAAGGATGTGGCCTCTAAAGCCAACTCTAATACCTTGGCCAAGTAAACCCAGTGGACTCTATCGAACGCCTTCTCTGCATCCAGCGCTAGGAGCAGAGAAGGCGTTCGCTGTCTTCTTGCCAAACTGATAATATCAATGACTCGCCTTGTGGCATCAGAGGTCTGTCTGCCCTTTGTAAACCCCGACTGATCTGGATCTATTAACATAGGCAATATTGACATCAACCGTAACGCCAATATTTTGGCATATAATTTCAGGTCGTTATTTAGTAACGATATAGGCCTAAAGTTCTGAGGCACGTCAGGAGTTTTACCAGGCTTAGGCAAAGTTACTATGATTGCCTCCAGCATTTCTGAAGGGAAGAGGGTCGAGGCAGCGGCACCCTGGAAAACCTTAAAGAAGACGGGGTCCTAGAATAGCCATAAATGCTTTGTAATATTCCCCAGTTAGGCCATCAGGACCAGGGTATTTGTTATTCGGTAAGGAATTGATAGCTTTAAATATTTCGTCCACTGTAGGGCAGGTTTAGCTCATCCAGCTGAGTGGGACTTAGTTTAGGGATGTTCACTGTCGCCAAAAAATGATCAATATCAATCCCAGAGGGTTGCGGAGTCGACACATCGTCGACCAGATTGTATAGGGATGCATAATAATCGCTAAAAGAATCCGCAATTCTCTGCGGATCTTGTTCTTTGGCATTGGATTTTGGATTAATCAAATAGGGAATTTTGGATTTGAAACGCTGTCCCCGTATTCTACGAGCCAGGGCTTTACCTGCCTTGTTACCAGTAGAGTAGAAGGACAACTTCAGTCTTTTTTTTCTTTTTGTTCAAATTTATGTAATAAGAGAAGTCTAAGGTCGTGACGTAGGTTAGCCAGTTTAAAATGTAGATCAGGGGAAGTTTGTGTTTTCAATATTTTTCAAAAGCTCGTCCAAGTGTCGCTGCCTCTGCCTCTTCATTCTAGCCCCTAGCTGAATATGCCACGAATAAATGCTGAGCGTTAGTATGGTGCTTTCGACAGCCAATTCCATTTTTTGTCTGACAAAAGCTGTATGTGCAGACTATAACATTTTTGTTGTACATGAACGCAACGTCTGATTTTCGTTTAATTAGAATTAAAATCACTCCCTCGCCGAGCCACCCGGGTGCCCATGGAACCACTGGTGGGTGCCGCAACCACCACTGAAAGATCAGCAGGGGGACAGGCTGTAGTGAAACATGCATTAGCCCCGCCCCTTTGGGTTCTGCCAAGGAAGAGGATTCCTCCTGTGCCGCACTACCACAGCAGCTGAGAGGCGTTTTGGTGCGGGGACTGGAGGGTCCCTAGAGGTGGACTCTGTGGGGCTCATAAGGTGGCGTTGGATCCTGGGAGCCACATCAGGGCTAAGGCGCTCCGGAAGCCTGGACCTCTGAGCATGTGGCGGGGGAGGGGGGCAGGACTGGAACCCCCCTGCCCGGCTCCCAAAAGCAGCCCACTGACCTGTGCATGAAGCCAGTCCGTGCCATGCACAGCGGCCACAGCCCAGACATCAGGGCATCCATATTGGCCATATTCAAGCAAAAAAAGTCTAAGCGCAATAAGCTGCCTCAGCTCGTGGAAGTTGCTCCACACTGCTGCTCCGACTGCAGACCCTCCCCTTCTGGTCTCCTGACCAATTCCCCCCTGCTCCACCCAGAACAAACCATGCCCATTCAGTCTGCTACCAACCTATCCTACAGCATCCCTCTGATGGTCATGACCCTGTCCCAAACCCCTTTAACCCCTGTCATGCCGGCCCTACGTCTATTGCTTTTTTGCTTTTACTCAGACCTCTCTCTCCATCCAATCTGACAGAGCTTGAGCTATTTTGGAAAGAAGAATGGGCAAACATTTCTCTCTCTAGATATGCAAAGCTGGTAGAGACATCCTGAAAAAGTCTTGCAGCTGTAATTGCAGCGAAAGATGGTTCTACAAAGTATTAACTCGGGGGGCTGAATACAAATGCACACCACACTTTTCACATATTTATTTGTAAAAAAAATTGAAACCCATTTATCATTTTCCTTCCACTTCACTTGAGTTGGTCCATCACATAAAATCCCAATAAAAGAAATTTTCGTTTTTGGTTGTAACGTGACAAAATGTGGAAAATTTCAAGGGGTATGAATACTTTGTCAAGGCACTGTATGTAGTCCCTCACATTTTTCCTAATTTAAGAAAAGGTAATTACAATGCTCAATTATTAATAAATAATTTTAAACAAAATTATTAAATTAATAGTGCTTAATATTGAATCTAGAGATTTATAAGTCTTTATTTTCTATTCTTCTGTTCGCTGTTATGTTTTGGTATGCTGAGCCGTAAATCTCACATCTGAAAAGCAGAACTAGTTCAAAAAGTAGAGTTCATTTCTGTTCCTTTTCGGTTACAGTTATTGCAGAGGTTAGCTACATTTATTCCTGGAATTTTGTTACCACCTACAAATACTTGGTTGTGTTATTCATACAGAGCAGTTAAAAAAAGATAGGTTTTAAAAATGAAAGTGAAAATGTCACCATGGTTAATATTTCAAATTAAAACCAAAAAAACAAAAAATGTCTTTATTCTCCAAAAAGAATCCATTAACATCCACTTAGGGTTGCCACCTGTCTGGGATTCACCCGGACAGTCTGGGTTTTGAGTCATGTGTTCAGGTTTGAGATGGACTAAAACCCGGACACATTATTCAGACTGGGCTGTGGCTACCCAAGTAACCAAGATAGGCACACATAAAAATGTGGCCATCGGGTAGCTGCGGGCAGCTGTCTGGGGGCATGGCAATGATGTCAGCAAGAGCAATTTGACCAAACCCACTGTTCACTGCAGCATGCTATGCGAACCGCATTACTACTCTCCTTTGGGCACCCAATGGTGTCCCAGATTGCTAAAGTGCTTGGGTTTGGCTTGAAGAAAAAGTGGTAACCCTACATCCACTTCTTAATGGCCCTGTTTCTTACATCGTTTTTCTGCCTCCTTGTTGTGTCCTCCATGGGCTCTCAAACTCCTTCTCTTCCTCACTTCAGTTTGTTTGAAACAAGGAGGGCACTTTACAGAGGGCAGTGCATATGACCACAACTATGAACAACGTACAATGATGTCTATCTCAGGAGTGAGCAAGAGAAGGTAGACTATGTTCCTACATACAGTGGGACCATGAAGGACAAACGTAGCCACCCTTTCATAGAAAACTGGATCACAGCAGCAAAAAAAAATTAAAAAAGTGTCGATTTAGAGAAGGCTGAGTTGAAAAGAAGGGACTTTTCTGAGTTAAAGCCGATGTAACCATATAAAAAAAAATCCTGTTCCTTTAACCCTTTTGCTGCCAGGCTCTGTGCTCTACTTTGTACACTCAGCTGACCAGACCATTTTTGCAATTTTTCCTTTGCTTTTTTATTTTTCACTCATAGCTTTCAGAATTTGTTAAAGACCCCTACCGAAACCATATATTTTCTAAAGGTACATGAGTAGTAGAAGAAAAAGTTGCTACTGATCATTTTAGACCCCGTGGTATTTGCGCTAATGTTTATCGAACCAATATATTGGCAAAAAATACACTAAAACCATTATTAGCAGATAAAAACACAGCACATTTTACAAAATTCCTACAAAATGTAAAAGTTTAACCTGTACGGAGTTAATAAATAACAAACATTTGTAACTTTTAAATTGCACCTTTTTGCGAAATGGTGAGAATTGAACAGACGCAAAAGTGTAAACATCCAAATTTCTCAAACAAATTTTACAAAAATCCCTACTAAATATAAAAGCTTAATCTGTATGGAGTTAATAACAAATATTTGTCAATTTTAACCACTTAAAGACCGCCTCACGCCGATATACGTCGCCAGAATGGCACGGCTGGGCACAATCACGTACCGTTACGTGATTCTTTAAGTGCCCAGCCGTGGCTGCGGGACTAGCGGACCCGATCACCGCTGGTGTCCCGCGATTGGGTCACAGAGCTGAAGAATGAGGAGAGGTCTGTGTAAACAAACCTCTCCCTGTGCTTCCCTGTGTGGCTGTCACCTATTGTCTCTTCCCTTTTATAGGGAAGGACGATCAGTGACGTCACATGTCAGGCCACACCCCCCTACAATAAAAAAAAAACACATAACATCATACATAACCCCTACACTGCCCCCTAGTGGTTAACTCCTTCACTGCCAGTGTCATTTACACAGGAATCAATGCATTTAAATAGCACTGATTGCTAGAAATGGTCCCAAATATGTCCGATGTGTCCCCCATAATGTCGCAGTCGCAATAAAAATCACTGATCACCACCATTACTAGTAAAAAAATATTAATAAAAATGCTATAAAAATATCCCCTATTTTGTAAACGCTATAACTTTTGCGCAAACCAATCAATAATTGCTAATTGCGATTTTTTTTTTACAAAAAATATGTAGAAAAATATGTATCAGCCTAAACTGAGGGAAAAAAATGTTTATATATTTTTTGGGGATATTTATTATAGCAAAAAGTAAAATATATTTAATTTTTTTCAAAATTGTCGCTCTATTTTTGTTTATAGCGCAGAAAAATAAATACCACAGAGGTGATCAAATACCACCAAAAGAAAGCTCTATTTGTGGGAAAGAAAGAACGCCAATTTTGTTTGGGAGCCATGTCGCACGACTGCGCAATTGTCAGTTAAAGCAATGCAGTGCCGAATCACAAAAAGGGGCCTGGTCCTTTGGCTGCAAATTGGTCCGGGGCTTAAGTGGTTAAATTGCACCTTTTTGCAAAATGTTGAAAATCGAACGTACCCAAAAATTTCTCTAAAATCTGTGAGGGTTTCATTTTTCACTTACAGCTTTCAGAATTAGGAAAGACCCCTCAAACTAGACATTTTCTAAAAGCACATGGCCAGTAGAATAAAAAAAATGTGCTACTGATTTCTTGGGCCCCACAGTAATTGCACATAAACGTAACTTACAAAATTCCTGCTAAATTGGTACTAAAGCATCGTTCACATGTGGCATACTAAAGTGTACGCCCATGTTTACCCGTAAAGGTGTTCCATGCATCCCCGTACAGGCAGTCCCATTTATGTCAATTGGGATGAAACAGCTGCATAGGCAAAGCTGCTATTCCCAATCCGACATCCGTGTGGGTACATGACTCCGAACGCAGACAGTTTGAGCTCAGGGACATGCATGCGGACCTACATGGATGTAAAATCGAGAGCAACGGCTCTGTTGGTGAAGGTGCTACATTCCAAATGACATCAATGGGAATACCTGCACAGAGATGCACTAAACACCCATGTGTCCCCGTAAAGGTACGCTGTGCATGCCCTCTGTGAACAAGGCCTAAGGCCCCTTCAGGTGGGCTCAATCGGACCACCCATTGTCCATTTACATCAGTATCTCCATAGAGAACATGTGTCCGTTTACACCCACCTACATCCAATCCAGTCCGCTAAAAACAGACGGATGGGGATTCCATTCCCCATCCAACTAGCAGGTCGGTATCCGATGGAACTGGACAGGGCAGTCCTGTTTCTATCTGACCGTCCTATAGAAAATAGCAAGCTGAGTCAGTGTCCGCTCTGCATTAGCAGTGCGGACACGGACCTGTGATCTGCCTGCTCAGTGGGGATCAGCAGTAAGATCTCCCTGTGAGCAGGCGGGTCTGCTTGACATAGTCCGCTCCAAGTGAAAGGGGTCTTACCAGGAGCGGCTGGTCCATTAGGGGGTCTGGGGCGCCACCCTCATATGTTTATGAGGTTTTTTTTTTCCAAGCCACATGATTAGAGCCTGTGGCTGTAATTGGCTTCAAAAAGGTTGTGCTTGGGGCACAGAGCATTGCACTCCGAACCCACCCACTTGTGACAATAGTAAATTAATATTCACTATCGTCTTTCGGCTTCTCCTCCTGGTCAATCAGGATTGATTGGGCTGGTCGGGAGGAGAAGCTCAAGTATTTGTGAAGTGGTGAATGCGCGGGGGGGGGGGGGGTTGGTGCACCATAGAGGGGTGAGTGTGGGTAGACCTGGGGGGGTCTTACTATGTTTGTGTTTTTTTGTTTTTTTTTACTTTTTTTTAAGCTTTTATTGGGGGGGGGGGGGGGGGCTATGGTTAGATATCAGAGGTTTAAACAGACCCCCCATATCTATTTTTTTGAGACAGAGAGAGGGACTGAACATAGTCCCTTTTCTCTGTATCAGAGATCCCTAGCCTGACAGATCATAGGAGATCTGTGCAGGGAGAAGCTGCACAGATGGAGGGAGGGGAAGGAGAGATGCCGCTCAGAGCAGTCAAGGTTCGGGGGGGCGGAGGCATTTGGGGGGTGATCTGATTGGAGGGGGGGACACATCTGCACCCTCCCCCAAGCCCCATGCAGCACCTGAAGCCAGCAGGAGTGGAAGAGGAAGGATGCCGGCTAATGATGGTGGCTGCAGGGAGCGGGTTTGCAGGGGGGGGTCAGATAGGGCAGAGGGGGGTAATCACTGCTAAGGAGGGGATAGAAGAGGAAAGTGGGGGGGGGGGCAGTTTTAGATGGAAGGGTGCAGCGGGGGTGGAGAGGCAGGGGGCAGGAAAATCAGCGGCACGGGTGGGCGGTCATCTTAGGGGTCAATAACTCTGCTGAACAATTCTATAACTCTTATCAGCGGATTACAACCCGCTGATCAGAGTCTGCTGAACAATTCCAATATAAGCTTATGGTCATTGAATTGACCATAAACTTATAGGAGAGGGAGAAAGGAGTTCCATACGCCATACTCACCTGGCCACCTGCGGGCACTTCTGTAGGTCCGTACGGCATATGGACTTGGTAGTGAAAGAATTAAAGAATGGTAAACAGCATAGTGCTTCTGTAGTATCATTGTCCCATTCTATGCTGTAAAATACCTGGTTGATCCTGCCTGTTCCTGTGTCCTTCTATGAGTACTGACCATGGTTATCATGGCTGCTGATCCATGATATCCATGGTCAGTTTACATGCCTCCGTCATCCCACTGTGTTCAGAGTCTCTCCCTCTCCCCCTCCTTTCCTGCCTGTTAGTCCCTAGTGTGTGAGCCGATCTCCTCCCCTCTCCTCCTGCCACTAATTTGTGTGGCTGTAAAGTTTGTGAGGACAATTACTGGCATCTCCTGTGGTATAACAATCTATACATTGTTTGTGTTTTTTATTTTATTCATGAAGCTAAATAACTTTGGGACGTACTAAACTGCAAGATGGGATGATTGGATTATTGGCTGCAATACTCAGAACTCTCACTAGATGTCAGTGTACTTTATAAACATATATATATATATATATATATATATATATGGAAATGACAGTTGCTAATGTTTAACCGTTCACTTGCTGATGTATATACAGCTGTACAACATGATCACAGCAAATTATACAGAAGTAATGGAACAACTACATTTGACTTGTTTTTCATGGGGATTATGGGAGGAATATCATGTTAACACCTAACAATGAACATATTTAACCCATTTCTGATAAGAATATGCATATAATTATTTTTATACAGGTGATTATGGACAGGATATTGTAGTTAAACATACCTAGGAACATATTTAACCTATTTCTGATGTGTAGATATGATATTCTGCCCATAATCCCCATGTAGAACAATATTTATACCCATATTCCTATGTAATACATTTGACCTGTTTCTCATAGGAATATGGGTATAGTTATTGTTTTTTAGGGGGCTTATGGGTGAAATATTATGTTTACACCTAACAATGAACATATTTAACCTATTTCTGATAAGAATACGCACATCTTTTTTTTTTCTTCTTTTCTTATGTCATGGTTAAATATACAGTATTTAGGAAAATAGTTATACCCATATTCTTATCAGAAATTGGTTGTTTTTCTACAAGGAGATTATGGGGAGAATATTATGATTACACAATTTTTAATTTGTCCCTCATTACAATTGAATGAATTTTTTTTACCAGGATGGAAAATATGAAGGGTTGATGTTTATTAGGTAGAGGTGCTTTTAGAAATGTCTGGGTCTTTTGAAAACAAAAGGAGTTTTATGGGAACCTATACAAAAAAAAATGTTAATTTATTTTTTTTGCTAGAAAGTTTCTTAGAAGAACCCTCCGGTTGGGTTCACATTGTTGTGAATTGGATGTGGAATTCCCCATCTAATTCACATAGCAGAAGACTGTGACTGACTCACTATGGGGCCAGTTCACATATCTCCGGAGCGGCTCCGGTGCGAATTGCACTGAGGTCCTGTGCGTCCTCTGGTCCATTTCAGGTCTGAATTCAGCCAAAAACTTGAGCTGAAATTGGACCTGAAGCGGTGAATAGGGGACGCACCGGACCCCTGCTGTGAGCCGCTATGGTGTGCAGTGTGAACCCAGCCTCAAACATTATATATTTTAGAAATTAAATTGTCAGGTGTTAAAATTTGTTATATCAGATGGTATTTTTGCACAGCAGTTATTCAAACACAATTTTTTGGGAACAAAAATACTTTTTTTTAATTTTAATTAAGAAAACACAATATATAACCATATTTGTGATAAAATATAAAGGATAATGTTACACAGAGTAAATAGATACCAAACATGTCATGCTTTAAAATTGCACATGCCGGTACAACGGCAACAGACAGCGTAAATGTTATTAGCCATAGGGAGTGCTTTAAAAGACTTTACAGGTTACCAGTTTAAATTTACACAAGAGGTCCAGTGCTAGAATTACTGTCCGTGATCCGACATTCGTAGTGATACCTCAGATGTGTAAGTTGATCGTTGCTTGCGTGCGAGCCCACGACTCTTGCATTTGCAATTGCGCATGAGCATGTGGGATGGGGGTGCTTCAACCACTTGACCACTGGGCACTTAAACCCCCTTAACCACTTAAGGACCGCCGCATGGCAGTGTACGTCGGCGCAATGGCACCGACAGGCACAAGCACGTACATGTACATGCTTGCCTTCCAGTGGGTGGGGGTCCGATCGGACCCCCTCCCGCTGGATGCAGTGGTCCCTTTTGCTTCAGGAGCGATCCGGGATGAGGGGATGGCCGTTGGTTTCTGGCCATCCCCCTCTCGATCGCTCCTGGCGAATGAGAAGCTTCCCCCGCTGTGTATTGTAAACACAGGCAGGGAGGAAGTGATGTCATTCTTCTCGGGGCGGTCTTTTTGACCGGACTGCGAGGAGAACACAGAAAGTAAGTGCACCAAACACTACACTGACATGTAGGTACACATAGGCACACAAATCCCCCCCCGATCACCCCCCTCCCAGTCACAGTGTCACTGATTGCAGTGATCATTTATTTACTGATCACTGCATTTAGTGTCAGCAAAAACTGTCAGGGCAGTTAGTGTTAGGTCCAGGGTAGCCCCCTACCCCCCAATAAAGGTTTAACCCCCTGATTGCCCCTAGAGTTAACCCTTTCACCCCCTTTTGCCAGTGTCACTAAGCGATCATTTTTCTGATCGCTGCATTAGTGTCACTGGTGCCGCTAAGTAGCTAGTTATTTTTTTAGGTTCACCGCCAGGTTTTTATAGCGCTAGGTACCCCGATATACTACCCAATGATGGTTTTAACCCCCTGATTGCTCCTAGTTAACCCTTTCGCCAGCGATCACCATATAAGTGCCACTGGTGACGCTGGTTAGCCAGTTAGTTATTTAGGTTCCCTGTCAGGTTTTTATATAGCGCCAGGGACACCCATATACTACCTAATAAAGATTTTAACCCCCTGATTGCCCTAGTTAACCCTTTCACCAGTGATCACCGTATAAGTGTTACGGGTGGTTCTGGTTAGTTAGTTTGCTTTTTATAGCATCAGGGCACCCACCATTTATTACCCAATAAAGGTTTAACCCCCTGATCACCCGGCGGGTGATATCAATTAGGTTTTAGGGTCAGGGTCTGCTTCGCCCCAGGGAGCACTAGGTTAGTGCCAGTACCACTAACACCCACACGCAAAGCATACACCTCCCGTAGTGGTATAGAATCTGAACAGATCGATATCTGATCTGATCAGATTTATACTAGCGTCCCCAGCAGTTTAGGGTTCCAAAAAAACGCATTGTTAGCGGGATCAGCCCAGATACCTGCTGGCACCTGCGTTTTGCCCCTCCGCCCAGCCCACCCAAGTGCAGTATCGATCGATCACTGTCACTTACAAAACACTAAACGCATAACTGCAGCATTAGCGATCGCAGGGATCAGGCCTGACTCTGCGAACAGTTTTTTTGGTAGCGTTTTATATTTAAATCCTGAAGGCAGTGATTGGTTTTCGGGGTCCCATACGTGGCTAGGCTCCCAAAAAGTCCCCCACATGTGGTATCCCTGTACTCGGGAGAAGTAGCAGAATTTATTTTGGGGTGTAATTTGACTTATGCCCATAGCATGTGTGAGCAATATATCATTTAGTGGCAACTTTGTGCAAAAAAAAAAAAAAATTGTAATACTCCTGCAACTTGTGGCAAAATATTAAATATTTCAATGGACTCAACATGCCTCTCAGTAAATAGCTTGGGGTGTCTACTTTCCAAAATGGGGTCATTTGAGGGGGTTTTGTGCTATTTTGACATTTTATGGCCTTCGAAACTGTGATAGGTAGTGAGGAGTGAAATCAAAAATTTGCACCCTTAGAAATCCTGAAGGCAGTGATTGGTTTTCGGGGTCCCGTACGCGGCTAGACTCCCAAAATGTGGTATCCCCGTACTCAGGAGAAGCAGCAGAATATATTTTGGGGTGCAATTCCACATATAACTATGGCATGTGTGAGCAATATATCATTTAGTGACAACTTTTTGTAAACTTTTTTTTTTTTTGTTTCATTATTCAATCACTTGGGGAAAAAAAATAAAAAATATTCAATGGGCTCAACATGCCCCTCAGCAATTTCCTTGGGGTGTCTACTTTCCAAAATGGGGTCATTTGGGGGGGGGGGGTTGTACTGCCCTGCCATTTTAGCACCTCAAGAAATGAGACAGGCAGTCATAAATGAAAAGATGTGTAAATTCCAGAAAATGTACTCTAGTTTGTAGATGCTATAACTTTTGCGCAAACCAATAAATATATGCTTATTGACATTTTTTTTTACTAAAGACATGTGGCTGAATAAATTTTGCCCTAAATGTATGACTAAAATTGAGTTTATTCGATTTTTCTTATAACAAAAAGTAGAAAATATCTTTTTTTCTCGAAATTTTTGGTCTTTTTCCATTTATATCGCAAAAAATAAAAATCGCAGAGGCAATCAAATACCATCAAAATAAAGCTCTATTTGTGGGAAGAAAAGGACGCAAATTTTGTTTGGGTACAACATTGCATGACCGCGCAATTACCAGTTAAATCAGTGCAGTGTGAAATTGTAAAAAGACCTCTGGTCCTTAGGCTGACAATTGGTCCGGGGCTGAAGTGGTTAATAACCAGACCAATTTTCAGCTTTCGGTGCTCTCACATTTTTAATAACAATTAGTCATGCAACACTGTACCTATATGAAATGATTGTCCTTTTTTTTAACACAAATAAAGAGCTTTCTTTTGGTGGTATTTAATCACCGCTGTGTTGTTTTTTTTGTGCTATAAAAGAAAAAAGGCTGAAAAGTCTCATTACTTGAGACCCTAGAAAAGTACAAATTCCCCCCAAATTACCCCTTTTTAGAAAGAAGACAATCCAATGCATTTAGTAAGAGGCATGATGAGTTTTTTGAAGTTGTTATTTTTTCCCCCAATTCTTTGCAAAATCAAGATTTTTTTTTCTTATTTTTTTTTATTTTTATTTTTCTTCACAAAATTGTCATATTATCAGGTTATTTCTCACACACTGCATATGCATACCACACATTACACCCCAAAACACATTCTGCTATTACTCCTGAGTACGGCGATACCACATGTGTGAGACTTTTACACAGCGTGGCCACATTCAGAGCACCAACACGCAGGGAGCACCATCAGGCGTTCTGGAGCACCCAGGACAATTCTGACAATTCTATTATTTGCTAGAAAATTAGATAGAACCCCAAACATTATATATGTTTTTTTTTTTTAGCAAAGACCCTAGAGAATACAATGGTGGTCATTGCAACTTTTTATCTCGCACGGTATTTGCACATTTAAAAAAAACCCACTAATGTTTTTGCATAATGTGAAAGTTGAAGTTACGCTGAGTAAATAGATACCTAACATGTCACCCTTCAAAATTGCACACACTTGTGGAATGGAGCCAAACGTCGCTACTTAAAAATCCCCATAGGTGACGCTTAATTTTTTTTTTTGCGTTACAGAGGAGGTCTAGAGCCAAAATTATTGCTCTCACTCTAACGTTCGCAGCGATACCTCACGTGTGGTTTGAACACCTTTTTCATATGTGGGCGGGACTTACGTATGCTTTTGCTTCTGCATGCGAGCACATTGGGACAGGGGCACCTTAAAATTATTATTTTTATTTTTTTATTGTTCATTTTACTTTATTTTAGTTTGACCCTTTTTTCCCAGAAAATATTTTTTTTAATCACGTTTATTCCTATTACAAGGAATGTAAACATCCCTTGTAATAGGAATATGGCATGACAGGTCCTTTTTACAGTGAGATATGGGGTCAATAAGACCCCATTAAAGTCTATGGGACTCGAACCTTCAAAATCAAAAGTACTAATTTTAAAGGCTAATATGCAAAATATGCAACAGACAACACCAGCAATAAAGTGGGTGTTGTGTGCCTCCAGCACAGTATACACCTGAAGATACCCCTTAACTCCTACAGATGCCTGAGAAAAGAACACACTGTCCCTGCCTATCTTGCTCTTTCCCTGCACGCCGGAACACACTACACAAGGCCGCCACGCTGGCAGCCTTATATAGTGTGTAGGGTGTATTAAACCCCCTGAGCTATAATTGGTCACAGGCATCCTGCCTGTGGCCAATTATGGCTCTCCTTGCTGCCAGCGCGGTGATTGGCCAAGCATGCGGGGTCACAGTGCATGCTTGGCAAATCATGAGCCAGCAATGTACTGCGATGGCGTAGTGCATTGTGGGCCGTTCGTGCCACACGAATTTGGTGTGAACGGTCCACAAGGTTCTGAATTGGCCGACCAGACAAATGTCTGATGTTTAGGGATGAGCTTCGTGTTTGAGTCGAACATACGTTCGACTCGAACATCGGCTGTTCGCCCGTTCAGCGAATTCTGAACGTTATGGGCCGTTCGCGCCAAATTCGTGTGGCGCTCACGGCCCACAATGCACTGCATTATAATAGAGCTTGCAGTCAGTAGTGTTAGGAGCTTGTGCGTGCTGTCTGCGTGCTCTGTACCCAGTACACACCGCTATATCCACCTACATAGCTCTTCTCTATTTGAGCCCACTTGCCATCTGCAGGAGTTATTGGAAGTTGTGTGTGCCTCCAGCACAGCACAGTATACATCTGTATATACCCCTTTATCTCTGGTGTTCTATAATAAAGGCATCTGCAGGAGTTAGTGGGTGTTTTGTGCCTCCAGCACAATATACACCTGTATCTACCCTTCATTGCTGTTCTCTAATAGAGCCATCTGCAGGGCTTAGTGGGTGTTGTGTGACTCCATTACAGTATACCCCTTTATCTCTGGTGTTCTATAATAAAGACATCTGCAGGAGTTAGTGGGTGTTGTGTGCCTCCAGCACAATATACACTACCCAACTGCTGTTTTACCCAACTACCTTCAGGCCATTACCATGTCTGGAAGGCCAGCAAGGAGAGGCAGACAGGCGCGAGCCGATAAAAGAGGGCAAGCAGGCTCTGTGTCTAGAGACAACAGTGCTGGTCGTGGACGCAGTGCATTGTCATCAGCACGTGGCCATGGGACACGCTTGTCCTTCTTTTTGGCAGCTGGACATGTGGAACCTGGGAACGGTCTGGGCACTCTGGAACAGGTGGAACCGCAACATGCCAATGACTTGGTAGCGTGGATGACCAAGCCCTCTTCATCCTCCTCATCCTCTCTCACCCAGTCTCAGGGTACTAGCAAAGCAGCTGCCAACGCATCGTCTTCCCTCGTCTCAATGTCATCATCAGTGACTCCTTCCCTAGACCCACCACGTCCTCCTGAGGAGTCTCCTGAACTCTTTGAGCTCAGTGTTGGGTACATGCTCCAGGAGGATGCCCAGTGTTTTGTAGGCTCTGATGATGACACTCAGCTAGAGGAAGGCAGTAGCGTGAATGCAGAGAGAGGGGATGCTCCAGAAGGACAGCAATCTGGCAGTCATGTTCCACAAGCTGCAGCATATTGCCAGGTTTGCTACAGCGATGAAGAGGGAGGGGATGATGAGGGCACTGACTCCACGTGGGTGCCTGGTAGGAGAGAGGAGGAGGAGGCACATGTCCAACGAGGCAGGATGCCCTCTGGGGGCCAGCTTAGGGGCAGCACACCGACTGAATCACACCGCAGAGCTCCGCCTGTGCAGGGCGCTGCCTCTGCGCGTTATTCTAAAAGTTCTTTGGTGTGGGCCTTTTTTGAGACGAGTGCATCAGATCGCACCGCTGCTATTTGCAACATATGTCTCAAGCGTATCTCGCGTGGCCAATACATCAGCCGCTTGGGCACCACATGCTTGACCAGACATATGTTGACCTGCCATGCAGCTCGTTGGCAAGCGTACCTCAAAGACCCACACCAAAGAACAAAGCGGACCTCTCCTTGCTCCTCATCAGCTGGCATCTCCAACCCCACTAGACCTTCAGTCCTCTCTGAAACCTGCTCCGAGAGGAATGAAGGTGTAGAATTAGGTGTGTCACAGCCAAGTGCTTCCGGGCACTCTGCTAGCAGTACACCCACGTCCGATTATAGCAGGCAAATGTCCCTGCCCCAGCTGCTGGACCGGCGAAAGAAGTTCACTCCCAGCCATCCACATGCCCAGCGGTTGAATGCTAGCTTGGCTAAATTGCTAGCACTTCAACTGCTGCCTTTTCAGTTGGTAGACTCGGCCCCCTTCCATGAGTTTGTACAATGTGCGGTTCCTCAGTGGCAGGTCCCCAAACGCCACTTTTTCTCACGGAAGGCGATTCCGGCTCTCTACCGGCATGTGGAAGGCAATGTCCTTGCCTCGCTGGACAGGGCGGTCAGCGGTAAGGTGCATATTACCGCTGACTCATGGTCCAGCAGGCATGGACAGGGACGTTACCTGTCTTTCACGGCCCATTGGGTCACTCTTCTGGCAGCTGGGAAGGATGCAGGACAAGGTGCAGTAGTGTTGGAGGTTGTTCCGCCACCACGCCTCCAAAATGCTACTATTGGTTGTGACACACCTCTCTCCTCCACCCCCTCCTCTTCTTCTTCCTCCATGGCCTCTTCCAGTGCTCTGTCCTCAGAACCAGCGGTGCTCTGTAGGCGTTCCAGGGGCAAGTACGCAGGCAAAACGATGCCATGCCGTGCTTGCACTGGTTTGTTTGGGGGACAGGAGCCACACTGGGGCGGATGTTTTGTCAGCTCTGCAGGGGCAGGCCGAGAGGTGGTTGACGCCACGCCAGCTTAAGCCAGGAATGGTGGTTTGCGACAATGGCACCAACCTCCTCTCCGCCCTCCGACAGGGACAACTGACCCATGTGCCCTGTGTAGCTCACGTCCTTAACCTGGTGGTGCAGCGGTTCTTGGGCAGGTACCCCAGCTTACAGGATGTCCTGAAGCAGGCCAGGAAAGTCTGTGTGCATTTCCGCCGATCATTTAATGCCTGTGCTCGGCTGGCTGAGCTCCAAAAGGAGTTGAACCTGCCCAAGAACCGCCTTATATGTGACATGCCCACCAGGTGGAACTCAACGTTGGCCATGCTGCAGCGGCTGCACACGCAGCAGAGGGCCATCAATGAGTACCTGTGTGACTACGGCACCAGGACAGGGTCAGGGGAGCTCGGTTTTTTCTCACCACGCCAGTGGGGCATGATCAGGGATGCATGCACTGTCCTGTCACCGTTTGAGGAGGCCACAAGGATGGTGAGCAGTGACAGTGCATGCATCAGTGACACTGTACCTCTTGTCCACCTCTTGGAGCATACGCTGCGTGGAATAATGGACAGGGCACTTGAGGCAGAACAGAGGCAGGAAGAGCTCTCAAGGCCCCCTTTATCCAGACAGTGTTCCTGCTGTGCCACCCATCACACAGGAAGAGAATGAGGAGGAGGGAGAGGAGGAGGAGGATGATTGTGTCAGCATGGAGGTGGAGGCTGGCACTCAGCATCAGCAGCAGCAGTCTTATAGGGATGATTTACAGTCCCAAGAAACACATGGACTTGTACGTGGCTGGGAGGAGGTAGCTGCGGACCCAGAGGTCTCCGGACCGAATGCCTCAGCTAACCTACGCTGCATGGCCTCCCTGATCCTGCAAAGCCTGAGGAAGGATCCTCGTATTCTTCGGATCAAGAAGAGGGACCATTACTGGCTGGCCACTCTCCTTGATCCACGGTACAAGGGTAAGGTTGCCGACCTTATCTTGCCATCGAAGAGGGAGCAGAGGATGAGACATCTCCGGGAGGCCTTGCAGAAAGGTCTGTGCAACGCGTTCCCAGAGACTGGGAGGTTACAAACTCCTGGTCCTGGACAACGTGTTGCTGAGGCATCGGTCAGAAGGAGCGGTGGAGAAGGTGGCCGTCTGACTGATGCTTTCAGACAATTTTTTAGTCCGCAGCCCCAAGGTATGATCGGTTCCAGCAACCATCGCCAGCGTCTGATTTACATGGTGCAGGAATACCTAGGGGCAAGGTCAGACTTGGACACCTTTCCCACCGAAAATCCTCTGGCTTACTGGGTCTTGAGGATGGATCACTGGCCAGAGCTTGCACAGTATGCAATTGAGCTACTGGCCTGTCCTGCATCCAGCGTTCTTTCGGAACGCACCTTCAGTGCTGCTGGTGGCTTTGTTACCGAACACAGGGTGCGCCTGTCCACCGAATCAGTTGATCGACTGACCTTCATCAAGATGAATCAGTCTTGGATCACCCACAACTACCAAGCACCTAAAGCTGATGTAACCGAATTATTTTTTTTTAAATATCACATCCCTTCAAGACTGCCTATGCTGATGCTGAGTGACTGTCCTGTTATGTTGATTGTCTATCCTCTTCCTCCTCCGCTGATATGTTGGAAGAACATTTCTGGTTCTGGGTGATGCCATCAGCCCAATTTTTCTGCCCCTGTTTAACAGGGGCGTTTAATTACAATTTTTGATGCAATGCTTTGCAGCAGGGCTAATTCCTGCAATAAAACTAGAGTATATGGGAGAGGTTGCACCAGCACCAGTGCCTAAGGCCCAATTTTTCTGCCCCTGTTTAAATGGGACATGTAATTACAATTCTTGATATAATATTTCACAGGAGGGCCCGTTCCTGTGCCCACCCAGAGTAACTGTGAGGACTTATAGTGTTGTGGCACCAGCACCACAACCACCAAAGGTCAATTTTTCTACCACTGTTCAACAATGGCATGCAATTACAATTCTTGATAAAATCGTTCATAGCAGGGCGCTCCAGCGCCCACCAAGAGTCACTTTGAGGGCTTACAATGTTGTGGCAAAACCAACACCTTGTTCTGCCATTTCTGCAGAGCATATAGGGCAGGCCCCTACTTTCAAACATCCAACTTACAAACATCTCCTCCTTGCAAACGGAAGGAGACAACAGCAAGTGAGATGAAAAAAGATGGACGACAAAACAAATTATACAGGGGTGATAACCCTTCCCTATGTTTTCCAAAAAGCTTAAAAATATTTTTTTTGACTAGAGCTACACTTTAAAAATGTACCGGTTGAAAATTACAAACAGGTTGGAATTGCTAATGGGTGCACTGCGGTCAGGGGTTGTCTCTGAGCCAGCCTGTCGGCTTGAGGCCTATTTACACATTTTGGGAGGTACCGCAGTGCAGTATTGTTTCCGCAGATGGTGATGAAAGTTCCTGCAAAGACCAACGCTAAGTAGATTATTAACAGATATTTTGATGTTGATATTAATTTGAATATACAATTGTTTCAATAAATGAGGCTGCTACGGCATGTTTTACTCCAATCTTGGTGTGGTCTCAATTAATATAGTTAAGATTAAGAGGTTGGGGTAAGCAAGTGGTTTAGTAGAGGTACATCTGTTATACAATAGTCATGTATTGGATGGAAGTGGTGATTTAGTTATTACAACACAACTACATCTCTGGTTTAAAGGCTACACCCACCCGAAACAGATTGGTAAATGCTGAACCACCCACATACATTTTATCTCATGAAGATAAAGCCATGACATCACCCCTCCTGATGCTTTATGCCCCAATCTCAAATATCCAGCATGAGCTCCTTGAGATAGTCATGAGCGGATGAGCCTGGAAACTCTCATATAGAAGTTTTTGCCCTGAGATTCTCCTGCAGAAGCAGATAATTTTCAGAAATGTGTTCACAAATATATATATATATATATATATATACACACTAAACATTTTGTACTGCATCTAACTGCCCCATGGAGCTTGTATTGGTTGCTTCCTTTGCTGCTCTTTTTGCAGAACTACTGCTGTGAATAGGCTGTAATGCTTGTGCTACACAAATATCTTTCTCACTGCACAACCACCAACGACAATTTGACTCGCTGGACAATTGTTAGGGGTCCCTCAAAAGATGCAGAACTGGAGATTGGCTTGCAAGTGCCTTAAACCATTGCAAGTTCTTGTGACCCATTTAGACAATGAAAATATACAATTACAGAGTGTAGAAATGAGTATAATATTCCATGCTAAGTCAATGTAATGATGGCTTCTGCCCACCCTAAACAAATCCCACAGGTGTGGGATAAGTAAGTATGTAGTAGGGAAAGAAGGCTGTTTACTGTGGAAGGCTGTGGTTGCGGAATATTCCTAAGGGTCAATTCTTACGTATACACAGAAATTGCTCCTGAGATTCTGATTACTTTATTCAAGCTGAACAGATCAGGAGTAGGTTTATTGAAAAAGGGATACAACCCTGAACATCTGGATCAGGTAATTAACGAAGGATGTCTGTCTCCAACCAAAAGTGAAAAATACATGATACAAAGCATGAATCGGGATTCATTAGCACCTTTCATGAACAGTATAAGGATGTAGAGCAGCCGTCATTAAATGGCGGCCCGCGGTCCGAGTACAGACTGAACGGCGCTTCGGCCCAGACCGCCATGCCGCCAGTGTAGTAAACTACAGAAATCACTGGTTTGCTGGGACCGTGGGTTTCCCCAGCAACCAGTGACGCTGCGCGCATGCGCCCGCCCCCTGCTCCTGGCCGCGTCTCTCAGAGCTGAAGAGACACTCACGCTCACGGGCAGTAGGGGTGTGACGTCACGTGCGCGCCCCGCCCCCCTGCTGCCCGCAGTTCTCGATTCCCAGGTCCTGGATCTCATTGCGAGGCAGTTTCAGTTGTGCCCACCCTCCTGTAGTTAAGGTATGTGGGCACATTAGTGATCTATAAATAAGAATGTTTTTATTGTGCACACTGTTGGGCATATTTTAAGGGGCACACTGGTATACTGTTGGGCATATTTTAAGGGGCACACTGGTATATTTTTAATATGCACAATGCTGGGCTTTTTTTTGTGAGGGGCACGCTGATGGGTATATTTTTTATGTGCACACTGATGGGCATGTTTTGTTAAGGTGCCCCTTAACAAAATATGCCCATCAGTGTGCACATTAAAAATATACCCATCAGCGTGGCCCTTAAAATAAAATGTGCCCATCAGAGTGCCCTTTAACATAAAATTTTCCCATCAGCGTCTCCCTTAACATAAAATAAAGGTCACGCTGATGGGCACCTTTTATGTTAAGGGGTACTCCGATGGACACATTTTATTTTACGGGGCACGCTGATGGGCATATTTTTAATGTGCACATCAATGGGCATATTTTGTTAAGGGGCACGCTGATGGGTATATTTTTAATGTGCACATCAATGGGTATATTATGTTAAGGGGCATGCTGATGGGTACAACAAAATGTGCCCTACAAAATATGCCCATCAATATGCACATTAAAAATATACCCATCAGCATGCCCCTTAAAATAAAATTTGTCCATCAGACTGCCTCCTAACATAATAGGTGCCCATCAGTGTGACCCTTATTTCATGTTAAGGGGCACGCTGATGGGCAGATTTTATTTTAAGAGCAACACTGATGGGTACATTTTATATTAAAAGGGGCACTTTGATGGGCAAATTTTAAGCTAAGGGGCACATTTTGTTGTGTCCATCAGAGTGCCCCTTAATATAAAATGTGCCCATCAGCATGACACTTATTTTATGTTAAGGGAAATCCTTATGTGCACATTTTATGTTAAGGGGCACTGTGGTGGGGACACCTGATGTAAAGGGGCACTGTGGTGGGGACACCCGATGTAAAGGGGCACTGTGGTGGGGACACCCGATGTAAAGGGGCACTGTGGTGGGGACACCCGATGTAAAGGGGCACTGTGGTGGGGACACCCGATGTAAAGGGGCACTGTGGTGGGGACACCCGATGTAAAGGGGCACTGTGGTGGGGACACCCGATGTAAAGGGGCACTGTGGTGGGGACACCCGATGTAAAGGGGCACTGTGTTGGGGACACCCGATGTAAAGGGGCACTCTGGTGGGGGCACGCTGATGGGCATATTTTATTTTAAAAGCAAAACTGATGGGTACATTTTATATTAAAGGGGCACTCTGATGGGCAAATTTTAAGTTAAGAGGCACATTTTGTTGTGTCCATCAGAGTGCCCCTTAATATAAAATGTGCCCATCAGCGTGACCCTGATTGTATGTTAAGGGACACACTGATGTGCACATTTTATGTTAAGGGGGACTCTGATGGGGACATCTGACAAGAATGTCTGATGTAAAGGGGCACTGTGATGGGGACACCCAATGTAAAGGGGCACTGTGATGGGGACACCCAATGTAAAGGGGCACTGTGATGGGGACACCCGATGTAAAGGGGCACTGTGATGGGGACACCCAATTTAAAGGGGCAATGTGATGGAGACACCTGATGTAAAGGGGCACTGTGATGGGGACACCTGATGTAAAGGGGCACTGTGATGGGGACACCAGATTTAAAGAAGCACTGTGATGGGGACACCTGATGTAAAGGGGCACTGTGATGGGCACACCTGACGTAAAGGGGAACTGTGATGGGGACACCTGACATAAAGGGGCACTGTGATGGGGACAATTGATGTAAAAGGGCACTGTGAAGAACACACCTAATTTAAAGTGCACTATGATGGGCACACCTGATCTGGTGGGAACACCTGATGTAAGGAGGCACACTTATGGTGACACCTAATGTAAGGGGACACCTTTATATAATGGGGCACTCTGATGGTGACAAATTATATAAGGGGCACACTGATGGGAAACACCAGCTGTAAGGGGGCTTTCAGAAACCTGATGTAAGTACTCTGCCTTTGGCAACTGATTTTTGGGGGTAGTCTTATGGGGCACCCAATGTAATGCATTACTTTAATAGGGGCAACTGATGTAAGGGGGAAAACGAATGGGGACATTTACATTTACAGAATATTAACAAAGTGTGTGGAGGAAACCGTAGCAAAAGCGACAGAGCATGGCTTGTGCCAAGAAAAGGAAGGTAGACACTGAAAACCGAGTCTTCAAAGATGAATGGACAGACCAATATATGTTCATTCTTCCTGTGGGAAATTTAAAACCAGTTTGTCTCATTTGTTGCAAAACCGTTGTGTTAATAAAAAGTAGCAATGTGAAGCGTCACTACGAAACAAAACCCAGTTCGTTTGCGCAAACATATCCACAGCATTCCGAGGTGAGGGCACGTAAAATAACAGAACTGAAAGCCCAGTATGACAGATCTACCAAAGTCCTCTCACATTCATTTACAGCCCGGCAGCGTGCAAATCAATGTTCACTTAAAGTAGCATGGATTTTGGGGCAACACAAAAGACCATTTACCAATGGTACATTTGTAAAGGAGTGTTTGAATGCTGTTGCTGAAACTTTACTTGAGGGTAAACAAAAAGATGAGCTGTGGGGAAAAATCAACCAGATCCCACTGTCAGCATTAACAGCAACAAAAAAAGACTGAAATATTAACAGAGGATGTATTGGGACAACTTGATGCAGCGATTCAGAGTGCAGTATGCATTTCTTTAGCCATTGATGAATCAACGGATATAACTGATAATGCCCAGCTTTTGGTGTATGTAAGATTTTTTCACAAAGAAACAAAAGAACTTTGTGAGGACCTGTTAAGCCGCGTACACACGGGCGGACTGTCTGGCCAACTTAGTCCGTCGAAACACATTTCAGCGGACAGTCCGCTCGTGTGTGGGCTTCAGCTGACTTTTTCAGCGTGCAGTCTGGCGGACTAAGTATTTCAGAATTTCCGTAATATTGTCCGTCAGACTTTGGTTTCAGCGGACAATCCGCTCGTGTAGGCTAGTTCGACGGACTAAGTATGGCGCATGCTCAGAAAGGATTTACACGGCGAAAGGTTGCATTGCTGTGTATTGGACTTCCTATTTCTAGTCCCGTCGTACGTGCTGTACACATCATCGCGCAAACTTTCGATGGACTGTTTTGCATCCATGTGTGGTCAAGTCCGTTCATTCGAAAGTAGGACGGACTGTGCGTTGGATTGTCTGACGGACTAAGTTGGCCATACAGTCTGCCCGTGTGTACGCGGCTTTAGGCGTAACACCACTTGAGACACACACAAGAGGACAAGACATATATGAGGCCATTAAGGAGATTCTGAAAAAGAGGAAGATAGATCTGAAAAAAGTGGTCTCGGTTACCACAGATGGTGCCCCTGCCATGGTAGGAAAGGAGAGAGGAGGTGTGGCACGACTGAAAGAGGACCACCCTGACCTTATTTCTTACCACTGCATTATTCACCAGACTGTCCTGTGTGCCATTCTATCGGACAAGTTTGCAGAAATCATGGACACAATGATGAAACTCATCAACTTCCTCAGGGTATCCTCATCCCATCAACATCGTTTACTAAGAGAGTTTCTTAAAGAAGTGGAGGCAAATGCAAATGACCTTTTACTTCACAATAAATGTTAGATGGCTAAGTAAAGGCAATGTATTGGAAAGCTTTTGGTCCATTCGAACTGAAGTAGCAGCTTTCTTAGTGCAACTCAAAAGTCAGAAAGCAAGACAGTTTTCACAGTTTTTACAAGATGAGAGCACAATGGATAATATCGCTTTCCTAGTGGACATAACATCACACCTTAACTAACTCAATTTAAAGCTCCAGGGCAAGAACAATTCCATCTGTGATTTGATGACCGCTGTCCGCTCCTTCCAGAGAAAACTGGATTTGTTCAAGGAAGATCTGCAAGAAGAGTGCTTGCGTTTCACAAAGGTGAAAGAACAGATTCAAGGAAAGAGAGATGTTTCTCCTTTTGTTGACTTCATAAATAAACTCATTGGAAACTTCAGTAAAAGGTTTGATAGCTTCAATCTTGGACATCAGATCCTCCTGTTCATTCACAATCCATTCCTCATTAAGGATGTCAGAGTGTTTTCAAAGGAGGTGATGCAGACCTTCAAGTGGGCACATGAGGGATCTCTACAGACAGAAATGATTGACCTGCAAACAAATGTCGCACTAAAGGCCCGTACACACGGTCTGACTTTTTGACAACAAACATGCAAATTAGCTGTTTTGGAGCAACATCCGACTGTGTGTACGCTCCATCGGACAAACTTTTTCGGTTTTCATCGGACTTTTGTTGGCTGTGCGAACGGACAAACTTTCTGGCAACAAAAGTCCGATGGAGCAAAGTCCGACCCTGTGTACGCAAAAGCATCGGGCTTTTGTACAAGGTACAAACACGCATGCTCAGAACCAATGCAAAAGATCAGACTACAATACAGAAGTTCACCAAAGGTGGCGCTGGAGTCATTGAACCTCCTCTTTTGAAGCGGCGTCAGTACGTTGTGACGTCATTACGTTCGTGTTTGTTGTCAAAAAGTCCGACCGTGTGTATGCAATACAAACTTGTGGACCACGCCCTTTGTACAAAAGTCCACGGAAAAGTTTGTACAAAGTCCGACCGTGTGTATGAGGCTTAAGAGAGCACTTTGGAGGAACTGATCCGGCTAACTTCTGGCTACAGACTGTGCCTGAGACTGATTTCCCTTGTCTAATCAAGGTAGCACTACACACCTTGACCATGTTTGGATCTACGTACAGCTGTGAGTCAGCTTTCTCTACTATGAACATTATTAAAACAAAGCATCGTTCCAGGCTCACCAATGAGCATCTACATATGTACATGAGAATGGCAGTAACTCAATTTAAGCCAAGATTCAAACTACTGGCAGGACAATCAAAAGCCCATTTTTCTCACTAGACAGGAAAGGTTTTTGGGTGGTAAAAAATTGAAATAAAACTGAGAATAATTTGTGCACTTTTTCAAACTGACACCTTTTAGTTGTTTAAGTCAGAAGGTGCTTATTTCTTTTACTTGAAAAATGGATGTGCTTTTTATGTTTTATTAAAGAGTTATTGATTTGTTTCCATATTGTTTTTGTTAAAAATAGTGGTTTGTTTTCCATACAAAGAAAAGAGCAAATGTAAAGCTATCCTAGTTCCAACTGTCCACATGTTTAATATAGTAACTTAAACTGGACAATAAATATTGTTGAAATGCTAAGGAAATTGTACATTTCTCATGTTTTTGATAGATCTACAGTTACTACAATATTTCTGAGTCATAGCACAGACTTGAGGTTCGGACCTCGGCCCAAAGAAAATTTTGGCGACCGGACCTCCTTGAATTTTAATTCATTACCCCTGATGTAGAGGCTAGTTTTAAAAAAACATTGGGGTATTCTTATGCTTGATCGTGCATTGAAGGGAGTTATTCCAGATATCCCTCCTTTTATTTATAAAAGAACTCCATCGTTTGGAGATAGGGTGATAAAAAAAGTATTGAATCCCCCTTCTCGTCCTCAGATGTTTTGGGACCAAGCCGGTTTCTTTGCATGTCGGCAATGCAAATCGTGCCGGCAGGTCCACACTAACCTGAGAGGCCTGAATCGTTTTAGATCAACAGCTAATGGGAGAGAATTTGAGATTAAAGAGTTTATCTCTTGTATGTCGACCCACGTGGTGTATGCGTTGGAGTGCCCATGTTGGCTGATGTACATTGGCAGAACTAAAAGAACACTCACTAAGAGGGTTTCTGCACATATCTACAATATCACGATAGGCTTTAAGGACCACAGTGTGTCCCTCCATTTTAGACAAAAGCATGGTAGGGACCAGAGTGGCCTGAAATTTTGGGGGATCGATAAGATCCATCCCTCATGGAGGGGTAGCAATATAGGAGAGCTCTCGAAATGAGAAACTGAGTGGATATTTTTAACTAATACTTTAAGCCCAAATGGGATGAATATAGACCTTGATTTAAATTGTTTCATTAGTGATTAATACATTTTTTCATTACGATTTGGAATTTGGTTGAATCACCTGCGATCCGTATATTCCCTATGGATTGTGAGGATGCGATTCACATTCATTTTTCATTATGAAAAATAGAGGCTTTTAGATCAATTTTGTTATTGATTTAATTATAGGATTATAGTGTGCGAATCGCTGGTTGATTCACTTATCTCCTTTGCATATTGAGGTGAAGTGCCTGAGATCCTCTGGGTTTGATTTGATGAGGAGTTTGTGAATTGCATTCTCTTGTATTTCAGTTTATACCCTTATGATTAAGGGAAATATAGTTGGTTATGCAGAGACTTTGGTTTTGATTTAATCATCATTATGGAGGATGCACATGGCATGTGGATTTGTCCGGTAGATGGATATCCTGTGGATCAGATTGCCCTTTACCTTTAATGTTAACGAAAATATAGCTGGTTTCTGACTTATTATGGTATGAGTTGGCATACAGCAGACAAATTGCATGTGGATATATATGCTTATTATAATTTTTTTTTTTTATATTTCTCATGCTGAGGGTTCTTTTTTCCTATGAAATATAGATATTGTGTATACTATTTACTTAAATGAAGAGTATGCAAATCCTTTTAAGATTCTTTTATTTTTGATAGCACGGATATGCAGAAGTAACATAATAATTATGATTTTATAACTGTGTGTTTTTGATGGAGACAGTATATAAGAGTGTCCTTATTAGGGTGTTTTTAGCTGATATATATAGATATGGGGTAAGCGATTATAATGATTTGTAACCCTTCATATGTATATGTTGAAATGTGTATAATGACACAGTTCTATTCTGAAACAGATAGAAGATGTATTTTGTGTGCCTTGGTTACAAATGATTTATTATGTTTTATGTGTATGTCTGCATTGATGTATGGTTACCAAGGTCATTATATTTTGGTGACTGAATCACTGCGGAATATAAACACTCTCCTCTTACTGTATGCTGGTATTAGGCAATACATACGGCATGAACGCAGCCTCTGGGATCAGGAGCTGTGGCTAAGGGGGCTGGAGTCAGGCGGTGTAATGGGAGCAATCCCCTATGCCGCGCAGTTTCTATTTAATGGATGAGCTGTTCTGCATAGACACATAGCTCGCTGAAGAAGACGTGATTACGAAACGCGTATGGGCTTGTCTATGCAGCTGTCCAGTATCCGAGCATCAGCGGTGGTTATCCCAGGTCTCATCGTCCTCTGACTTCAGTGAGAGAGCAGTGAGCAATTAGTTATGTGTTTACAATCTAAGCAGATTTTATAGCGTGTGGAGTTTGAGTTTTAAAATAAACAGGTTTACACTATGGATTTTTTCCCTGTTTATTTCTTTTGATTATGGGGATAAACTGAGTGTCAAGTGGAATCCTGGTGTGAGCAAAGTTCTGGGTGGACATACCTCTAACGGGCGGATGATTTCAGTGTAGGAGCAACCCTCACTGAAACCTTTACAACGCCTACGATTAACCCCTTAGGGGTAAGTGCATAAGCAATGGGGGGATGACACAGAGCATGAGGTTTTCTTTTACATGCATGGTGTGATGTGTGTTCTCTATGAGGATTCTCCTATCAACCTAAGGGCTTTTGGATCACTACACTCCTGTTTATGAACTTTTCATCCTTCAGATTGCACTTAAGTTTAGTGTATATGTGTTTTATGATACACACTTATTTCTAAAGGGCTGTTAATGCACGAGTACTGTGCATAACGTGATTTGAGACTGTATTTGTGCATATTTTTATTTGATCCTTGATTTATAACAGCTCTTTGTGTGTATAAAGTATATGTCCTTTTTGTGCGCTGGGATCAGTATTACAATTCTATTGTGCTACTGATAATTAGTTTTCTTTGTTTACAGAGTGTTGTTAAAATCAAGAGGGGATGCTACACCATGGTAAACATGACCTTGTCCCAACTGCAACTGGGGTTTTACTTTGCCAGCTTTTTGTTGGCCTGTGCCAACTGTTTTGAAATGTGTCGCAGCCATCAACTTAAACTTATTTTTTTCTTAACCACTTTCCGACCGGTGCACGCCGATGTATGTTGGCAGAATGGCACGGGCGGGCATATTGGTGTACAGGTACGTCCATTTTTAAATGCCACCCTGCCATCGGGTGCGCACCGCTGCCGGCGTGCTCGCTTGCCAGTCGGGAATACCCCCGATCGTCTCACGGGGCGGCTGAACGGGGAGATGCCGTTGTAAACAGCATCTCCCCGTTCTGCCTAGCAACAAGTGACGCTCATCTCTGCTCCATGTGATTGGAGCAGAGATCAGTGTTCACTAACACAAAGCGCAGCCCCCCACAGTTAGTAACACGCCCCTAGGAACACTTAACCCCTACACTGCCACCCCCTGGCTAAACCCTTCACTGCCAGTGTCATTTACACAGGAATCAATGCATTTGTATAGCATTGACTGCTGTATAAATGACAATGGTCTCAAAAATGTGTCAAAAATGTCCGATGTGTCCGCCATAATGTCGCAGTCACGATAAAAATTGCTGATTGCCGCCATTACTAGTAAAAAAAAAAAAAAATTATTAATAAAAATGCCATAAAACTATCCCCTATTTTGTATACGCTATAACTTTTGCGCAAACCAATCAATATACACTTATTGCGATTTTTTTTGTTTTACCAAAAATATGTAGAAGAAGAATATGTATCGGCCTAAACTGAGGGAAAAAAAAAGTTTTTTTTAGATATTTTTGGGGCATATTTATTATAACAAAAAGTAAAAAATATGCGTTTTTTTTCAAAATTGTCGCTCTATTTTTGTTTATATCACAAAAAATAAAAACCGCAGAGGTGATCACATACCACCAAAAGAAAGCTCTATTTGTGGGGAAAAAAAGGACATCAATTTTGTTTGGGAGCCACGTCGCATGACCGCGCAATTGTCAGTTAAAGCGACGCAGTGCCGAATCGCAAAAAGTGGTCTAGTCTTAAAGTGGTTGTAAACTCAATTTTTTAACTTTTACCTACAGGAAAGCCTATAATAAGGCTTACCTGTAGGTTAAAAAAATATCTCCTAAACCTGTACGGTTTAGGAGATATTCCCCTCGGTATGCGCCGCTGACTGCAGCGGCGCATGCGCACAAGGGGATTCTCGGCCTGAAAATCCGGCAGTGGCCGACCGGCCGGAATGAAATCTCCCGCGCGCATGCGCCACTCACAGCGCCGGAGGGACGATACCCGGAAGAAACGCAGAGGGAGCATGTCAGCTCCCTCGGCGTGGATCGGGCCAGATGTCGGGGCCTCGTTCGAAGGTAAGTATTTCATAATGAGCTAGTATGCGGTGCATACTAGCTCATTATGCCTTTTGCTTTGCAGGTTTAAAAAATAAAATAAAAAAATTTGCGGGTTTACTACCGCTTTAAGCCAGCAAAATGGTCCGGTCTGAAAGTGGTTAAAATAGTACATTTTCTCAGTTTAATCATTTAATATGTTTTCTATCTCAATTGTGAATAAAATATGGGAATATGAGATTTTCAAATCATTACATTCTGTTTCCATGTAGATTTTGTACAGGGTCCCATTTTTTTATTTTGAAATGTGGTTGTATATTCCTTTTGGTACAATGTTGACTACCAGACATGGAAAAGCAATTATTGGGTATACTGCACTACAGTTACAGTAATAAACCAGCTGCAGAGCATAGTGCATTGCTAATGTTCAGCTTAGGGATTGCTTTACTAAAACTGGAAAGTGAAAAATATGGTGTAGCTCTGCATAAAAACCAATCAGCTTCCAGGATTTTTTGATTTTTTTTGTCAAAGCTTATTTGAACAGGCTGACGTTAGAAGCCGATTGGCTACAAATGCAAAGCTGCACCCAATTTTGCACTTCCCAGTTTTAGTAAATCAACCCCTATATAGAGTCAATGTTCTTGAGTGAACAAAGGCGTCTCAGTGCAGCTGGCTCAGGGTAATTTGTTATTGGCACTATGTTTATTTTAAAAACAGAAGCGCACACATTGTGTTGGCAATACAGCGATTGCCATCTACATCTCTTTACCCACAGATTACAAGTGGAGGGAGGAGTACAGGTGAGGTGAGGACAGGAGCTATAAATGGAATATGTAAACAACCTACGAAAGAATTGTTGGAACCGTGCAGCGTGGCAGGGGGCAGAACAGAAGCAGACGGTGCTAGCAAATAAAAGGTTCACCCACCTGTGTCTGATGAACTGCCAGTGCTATTGTGCTTTGCATTTCAAAAGTGTACCAAAGAGCATGCATATAAATAGACAATAATGTTGATATGACAAACACACCTCCAAGGCTCCCAACTGTTCCTCATATGGAGCAATTGTCTTCATATGGATCCAAACCCCTATGTCCCTTGTTCCTGCTCAGTTTTCCCTCATTTTGGTCTTATTAAACTTCGATAAAATGTATTATTTAACTATTAAAATGTTGCACTACACCAAACCTGTCTTCTGACCTCTTAATGATTGCACTGGATATCTTAAAAACCAGGATTAATACTCAAAGCGATCTTCAGGCTGGTAACGTGACTCACAGCTGGTCTCCAGGGCTACTGCAGGAGGGGTTGAGCAGCCATGTGACCTCCCCTGCTGACATCAGATCTCGGCCCCTCCTGTTATGATTCATGTGACCGGCCTAAAGATAGCTCTAAAAAGTTATTTACATGCCTCATTTTTATAAAAGACTTATACAGTGTGGCATGCCTATCTATGATAGAGGGGCTGCCAGTGATTACTTTTAGGTTAACAACCACTTTACCAGTCCAGATAACTGGAGACATAGTAGGAGTGCATCATGTGTCTACATACTGAGTGCATACATGTATTTAAAAATGTGGGATATAATTAGCTCCTCTACATAGGAGGAGGATCTGCAGATGGTTCAATGAGGACAAAAGGGAAAGATGTCTTTTGTTTATATTTTTTGTCCTACCATTTTTTGAGACATAATTAAAATTATTGAACAAGAAAAAAACAGACATCCCAAGTCTCCCGCGATGTGCGGGAGCCTCACACATTGTGGCTGTGGCTCCCGCACACCCATGAGTGCCCCATGATATCCCGGCTGCCAGCCTCAGCCGCAACAAGAAGAACAGCCGCGGCCACAGTCAAAGATTAATAGATGCCGATGAAACCAATTCCACTTCCTACTTTCTCCCCTCTCTGTGTATGATCAGCGCTCTCTTATTGGGGACTCACTCCTATCGAGTACACCCCCGAGGAGGAGCCTGCTCCTAGGCTCACATTTTGATTGGGTGGGACTCAGAAGAGGTGTGGCTGGCCTCAGAGGTGGTCACACCCAGCCCACCTTCTCTGGTGCCAGGAAAGAGCAACACAGAGAGAGGTAAGTGTGCTCTGACAGCAACTTTATCTGACTGTACTAAGAACACATCTTACACCATAGATTATATCGCAGTACAGGTCATATACCCTGACAACAGGAGAGTGTTCTATGTCATAAGGAAAGAGGGGAGCTACAGGGATGAATACGATGGTGGGGATGAGGATGATGGGTAATTATGGTGAGAAGGGAAGGATAGAGGCTGCTTGAGGCATGAGGATGAAGATGGATCATGTGTAAATACAGGAAAGAGCGCATAGAGAATACAAAGATGAGGATGATGGGTTACAAAGCAGGGAGGGATGGGGATGATTATGGAGAGTGAAGTCGGGGATGAACATGGTTATGGAGAAAGATGAGAATGATGGAGTTACCTATTGTGGTGAGAGATGAGGATCATTCTGAAGAGGGATGAAGATTATGGGGACGATTATAAGAGGAATGAGGAAGATCAATAAGGATGACTATGGAGATTGAAGTGGATGATGAGGTTACAATGTGGAGAGGAATGAGGACAGATATTTATTAAGTATTCAGGGATGAGGAAGACTTGGATACAGTGTGAAATAGAATGAGGATGATACTGGAGATGGAAGTTAGGGATGAAGATGGTCGTGGTGGTTAGTGTTCATTTAATATCTCTCAGAAGAAGTAAACTTTTGAGAGCGCCACCTCCCTGAAATGAGTTTTTGCAGGTTGAGATGTCTGAAAATACATAACAAACTTCAGCATAACAGCAAAAGTAAAAGGGCTGATGGGCAGGCCCAGACTGGCTATAGGACACACAGGGCATTTGCCTGGTGGACTTGAACCGCCAGTCCCCATGCACATCTCCTATCTATCCCATCTGTTTTTGCGATCCAGTGTCTGCATTGCAGCTGGCATCTCACCACTGGCTGCTTGTCACATTAACCCACTAATCAGACTGAAGCCTTCTACTCCTCCCTGGCTCTATTTTCCTGTACACAGGAGGAGGAGCCGGGAAAGAGGAACACCATTCTGCTTTTGGTACGCTGATCAGAGGTCTACAGCAGGTTTAACAGATATTTGCATAAGATTAGGGACACAGTGACCAGGAAGGGGGTGGAGGGGGGCAGGTAACAAGGGTGAAAGAGGATAAGTTCTAAAGGGGGGCTTTGGAAGGAGAGAAAACATGTGCTGGAGGGGGAATGGATATGAAATACCCCCTCCCCACCTTCTAGCACGTGTCTGCTCCCTCCCAAAGCACACTCCGGTATGTATCTGACTCCCCCAGCACAAGTCGGCTCCCCTCCCAAAGCACCCCCAATATGTATCTAAACCCCCCCCCCATACGTCCTCTACCCTCCCATAGCAACTCCCCAGGACATCTCTGAAGCCTGGGTTTTATTTAACCATGCACCTTAAGACACTTCCTCTTTAAAGCTTGACTGCACCCAGTTTTTGCGGCAGTGCGCATAGCACTGCAAGTAAGTTGGTAGGTCTGCCTATATCCTAACATAAGCTAGCTAATGTGACTGAGAGCTCCAAAGGGTGAGAACCACAACATAAAATGTGCAATCCTGTTGCATATATCATGCACCTGGCTCTCACCCATGGATTTCTGTCTTCCGCAAACCATGTGGGCCTCTAGGGAGTGATACTGAGCAAGCAGAACTTTTTGAGTCCTTCTGAACCAGCCCTCCCTTCGGCTTTACCACGGAACATAATGCCAGCTCTCAGTGGTAGCTAGCTGCCTGTAAAACCCGGCAGAAAAAGACAGAAAATAGAATCTGGCTACACACATCCCATAACAGATTATGTTTTCTACTTCCATATCGGGAATGGGCCGCTCAGTTTAAAAAGCCCAGGCCTATTATTTGTCACTGTCTGGGCCTTTTGATGTGCATACAAGTGTTTGAGACATTTAGTTCAAATATCAGCAGAGATATATTAGTACACACACGCCATACTGATGATACGTTGGAGACATAAGGCATATGTTTGTTTCAGTATTGGGTGGCCTACATTGGTAGCTCACATGTCTAAATGATGGGAAGAGTAGAGTAAAAAGAAAAGGTAAGAGAGGGGATTTGACAGAGGATGGGGGAGGGTAGCAAAAGAGTTATAATTTAGGGGGAGCGGGAAGTTTGGGGGAGGGGGAAGGGAAAGTCAGCTGGAGGAATGTTTGGCAATAAGTACTTTTGGTTGCTCTAAGGCCGCGTACACACGGGCGGACTGTATGGCCTACTTAGTCCGTCGAAACACATTTCAGCGGACAGTCCGCTCGTGTGTGGGCTTCAGCGGACTTTTTCAGCGTGCAGTCTGGCGTACTAAGTATTTCGGAATTTCCGTAATTCTGTCCGTCATACTTTGGTTTCAGCGGACAATCCGCTCGTGAGTAGGCTAGTTCGACGGACAAAGAATGGCGCATGCTCAGAAAGGATTTACACGGCGGAAGGTTGCATTGCTGTGTATTGGACTTCCTATTTCTAGTCCCGTCGTACGTGCTGTACACGTCATCGCGCAAGCTTTCAACGGACTGTTTGTGCATCCGTGTGTGGTCAAGTCCGTTCATTCGAAAGTATGACGGACTGTCCGTCGGATTGTATGACGGACTAAGTAGGCCATACAATCCGCCCGTGTGTACGCAGCTTAGGGTAGACCGTTATAGGTCCAAAAGGCTGTGATCAAAGTTCATCAGGAAGAATCTAATGCCCCGTACACACGAGCGGACTTATGTCCGACAGACTTCCGAAGGAGTTCTGCCGGAGTTCCGACAGAGTTCTGACGGACTTTTCGAATGAGCGGACTTGGCCACACACAATCACACCAAACTCCGACGGATTCGAACGTGATGACGTACGACTGGACTCGAATAAGGAAGTTCATAGCCAGTAGCCAATAGCTGCCCTAGCGTCGGTTTTAGTCCGTCGGAATAGCATACACACGAGCAAATTTTTCGGTAGGAACTGGGTCCGGCGGAGTTCCGTCGGAAAAATTTGAAGCATGTTCCATTTTCTAAAGTCTGTCAGACTTTTGCGAATCAAAAGTCCGTTGCAGCCCACACACGATCAAAAAGTCTGACGGAATCATTCCGTCGGACTTTGGATGTTGAAAAGTCCGCTCGTGTGTACGGGGCTTTAGGTTCACAGAGTCAATGAAATTTGGGCATAGCCTTTTGGAGACACATTGTTAACTTATTGTTGATTATAGTCCAATGGACTCTGGCCACGCCTTTGCTATGACTTGTTTTGCAGGGCAAATTGAATTTTGGAGATCCCTCTAAGGTTTGCGATTGAATAGAGCTTCTCATAGGTTCATTGTAAGGGCTTTTTGGAAAAGGGTATGTAGAAGCTGGTAAACCTACCGCCAAAAGAATTGAGCCACTAGGTAAGTCCACCAGGTATGCAGAAAGGAGCCAATATCAGGGAAGCTACAGAAACACTGTGAAGAAGAATCTATGGAGATATGCTCATGTACCACCATAGCAATTGGGAGAACATGATTTTGTGGTGGGTGTCTTTGGCTTTTTTACAGTATCTTTCAGATGATTCTTGTGTAAAATTGGCTATTAATGCCACCAGAGCCCAGCATTTGATTTGTGGTTGTAGTGTAGCTCTACTTGAATGAGGAAAAATTATTTTGCTCCATCACAAAGCATCACGGCTACTGTACACGCACAACCCCGTCTGGCTGTCTTTGCAGTTTAAAGTCCCATACACACTATAAGATTTTCAGCTGACTTTTTCCTTCAGAATTACCAAAACCATATAATATGAGGTCAAACCTTAGGAGTTTCAATTTGTATGCAATCAGGCAGGCCCTTGCCCTACATGGTTTTGGTAAATCTGAAGACAAAAATCAGCAGAAAATCTGATAGTGTGTAAGGGGCTTAAGGGGAACAGTTGGGCGATGATAAAACATGGCTCAACCATCTATTTTTATGGTCCTCCAACTGCAAGTCTAAACTAAAGCCGGGTATACACTAGTAAAATGTTGAACGAAAGTTTGTGTGAAATTTTTTTAGGAAAATCCAGATGAAAATTCTAAGTACATTAAAATGTAGTCCAAAAGTAGTTCAAGATTTCCTCTGCATTTAACATTCAATTTCGGCATGAATGGATTTTACCAACAAATAAACTGTTAGAAATTCATACAATAGAGAAACATTTTCCATCCCGCTCCTTCAAATCTTCTGGCCACTGTGGTCAAAAAGAAACCTCGATTTGACCCCTCTAATGATTAGAAAAATAAACAAGCATTCTTAAAGTGGTTGTAAACCCTTACAAACCACTTTGACCTACAGGTAAGCCTAGATTAAGGCTTACCTGTAGGTCCAAGCAATATCTCCTAAACCTATATGGTTTAGGAGATATTTGCCCGAAAACGGGCACCGCTGACCACGGCGCATGCGCCGTAGACAGCGGCGCGCAGGCGCACTGAACGCGGCAGTTCCAAGAATGGAGCTGCCGCATTTGTCGACTCCCGTGCGCATGCGCGGGAGTGACGTCATCGCGGCTTCGCCGAATGACAGCAGCGGAGCTGCGAGACGCCACCAGCAAGATGGATGCGGCGGACTACAGGGGACAGCGGCGACTTCGCTGGCTCCTGTGTCAGGTAAGTGACACATAATGGGCTACTATGCGATGCATAGTAGTCCATTATGCTTTACCTTTGCAGGGAAAAAAAGAGGAAGTAAACTCATCAGGGTTTACTTCCTCTTTAAAACAAAAATTTTTTAACATAATTCTACTAGTCTATACCCAGTTTAAGGCTAAAAGGCAACTTTAAAGAAACCCTCATACCACTGTGCAAAATATAAATCAGACCTGTAAAATCCTTCCCAGACCCTTTTAATCATATGAAGCACTGTCCTCGTAGGGTTTGCCGAGTGCTGACTTCTAAGGCCTCTTTCTGATTACCTGCAGCAAGTTGTCACGATTCCCACATAATTTCTGAAGGTTCCCATGCTAGGGGTTTCTTGCTTGTTTCACCCCTACTCTCAAATGCTCGTTACTCAAAGACCAGTCCAGGGCATTTGTGTTTTTGTATTTTATTCAGAACTTGGATGGGAGAAATGATTAATGGGATACTCCAACTATAATTATTCACGATAGGTAAGGAGAACTCTCACTTGACCTTGCTGGATTACTTGAAGAACCAGTCACACTGTTCTTAACTATACAGCCAGTATGGAAGGGTTAAGTCTTCTTGCTCTCACTAGCAGCAGAATTAGTGCACTATCTTATCTTCAGGACACTCTCTACCACTCTACTTTCTAGCTGAAGGGGGCGGCCCCCACTCGACGCCCTAAAGACACAGATCTGTACTCAAAGTAGGCAGAATCAGATCCTTCCTAGTGTCTCCCTTCCAGTCAGCTCTGCAGGACCTCTGGGTTCAGCTTCACTCTCTCTAGGCCCCTGGATCGATCACCCAGGACTGCAATACCACCTCCACAGAGTTCTGTTCCCCGGCTTAACTAACTCTGAGCACATGTACTCTGGCTTTTATACAGTATCCCAGCATGCAATGCAGCACTTTTCCTCTGCCAATTGCTAGGGCTGTAACAAAGCCTGTACACTCACTTGCCAGGTCCCCTCCCACTCTCCAATATGCCTCCCTACTGCACCAGTGGGGGACAGTCAGAACAAGCTGAGCTGCACCTGAGTACAATGAGCAGACCTAACCAATAGATCCTGCTCTCTGGTAGGCAGAGAGCACGCTAAGTTTTACCTGACCATTTTCCTGGTAAGCCGAAAGATCAAAAACTATACTCTCTTCTAGCACCTACCTAGGAGGGAGCTACACATACAGGGAGCTACAGGATAATTTTGGCTGGGTATATATCCCTATTTCACCACTTTATATACTCTGTAGCTGGGATCGCTAACCTTTCTAAACAAAGGGCCAATTTACTGTTCTACAGACTTTAGTGCCCCATCATTGGTGTTAGTGGGAGCTTCCTGAAGAAGCATCTAGCATAACTGTAGTGGCAATGATGCATGTGCCATATCCATAAAAGCATAGTATGGTCCTGAGTGGTGACGTAATTTCCAGTTCCAATAATTGGAACAGCGGAGTGATTACATGCTGATTGTATTGGTGCCAAGAGACTGGGAAGCAGGAAATGTGAGTGTATAAATGTTAGCTTTTTAATGTCTGAGTACTTTTTATTTAAAAAGTTCTACACATAGTGTAGCATTTATTCTTTTGGGGTTTATGGCTATTCTATGAGATAAAGTAGCAGTACTTCGGGGGGAAAATATATTGTCAGATCTGCCAGGAGATTCCAACCATCACTCCGGTTTCCTGACCGTTAGTCTTGTTATACCAGCATCAGGTGGAGGGACGGTTGAGATCCTGCAGCCAGTATTAAGCTGTTTGCACCATTTATTGTAGTCCCCTAACAAGGAACCACCAGCAAATAACTTGGGGTTAGAATAGGCCGAAGATAGGAACCAGGTGGGAGAAAGGACAATCCTAAATGGTCTAAGTCAATGGACCAAGACAGAAGTACACGGGGGTCAACTAGAGGTGGCGTCAGGAACAGGCAGGGTCGGCAACAAGATCAGCATAAATCCAAGGGGTAATCCAAGAAGCAGAGTCAGGAACAAGCAAAGCCAGCAACCAGAAAAACAGGCACCTATAGTAGGGCAAAGAAAGTAAGGGGAAGCAATGATTTATAGGTCATTAAATCATGTGACTGCATACAGTTGGACACTGGGTGGGGTCAGGGTCCAAGATCAAGGAGCAGAGCATAACAAGGTCTCTACACAGAAGGAAGTTCCCTAGTGGCTCAGGCAGTAGGAAACCATCCACTACCACCAGGTCCCAGGATCAAATCCTGGACACGGTGTGACATTTGTGATGATTATTATCACACCATCCACCAGCTGGAATGTGGATGTAAACCCTGGAATTAAATGACCTATTAAAAAGCAGGTTATAAGTGGCTGGTGATCAAAATTTTATGGGGGGCGCAAACAAGGTAAAAAATTCTGAAAAAAAACCATCAATTGCAGCCTCACTGTGCCCATCAATTGTTACCACTGTCCCATATCAAATGCTGCCAGTGTGCCCCCCGCTGGCCTGCTGTCTGCACTTACTTGGCTCGGTGGGATAGTTCCTCGATGTCTTCTTCCGTCTTCTGCTATGATTGGACGTCTGGCGTCCAATCAGGTGGCGGGTAACAGATCCGAGCACCTGATTGGTGGAGAGGCGGTTTAGTGTTAGGAAAGCAAATATTCATTTGCTTTTCTAACACACTGCTGAGTGACCTGAGAGGGCCCAGAATGGCGCTTGCAGGTCACCTTTTTTGACACCTATTAGAGCCTAGGGCTCTAATCAGGTGCCTCAAAACCACCCCACTGTAACCTCCACTGTAATTCAGGCGCCCTGCACCAGAACAGGGGCCTAACACATAAATAAGGGGTGGTAGTGGCGGCCATAGATTCATGCAATGCATGAATCTATTGGTGCTAAAGGGGAGGCAGGAGCGAGGGAGCAGCACCCATGCGCCTTTATGGATGCACCACCACTGGGGCTCTGTATGGGGGCTGCAGGAGCAGAAGATTGCTTCTGTTTTATCATATCCAGAACATAGCTTCCCACAGGACTCATCCCCCTGCTCCTGCAGACCCCCCACTCTGTATTGTTCAATTATATAGTTTTGATGAGATCGCTATTTATTTCTGCCTCTAGATCATCACTAATGTTCAGGTAGACCCTTTGTTGTATCAACTGCTAAGATAAAACCAATATAGAATATTGGAATGATTATTAATTAGGATAAGCAGAATGATAGGATTGCAATGAGAGTAAGGAAGAGTAAATCACAGGCATACTAAGCAGGAAGCACAGCCTGCATATGTAATGTAGCCAATGATATTCATTTAGATATGTAAAATTAAAAGCATTTAAATGTCCATAGATTCTGTGTAACATCAATAAATTAAGTGTAAATAGCAGGAATTAAAAATAATTTGTTGTATGGAATATCTTACAGCTTCCCTAAATAACACGCTTGACAAACATAACAAGGTATGGGATCTTTGGGATAAGATGGAGGCTTCCGCCTTATGAGGGTGGAGGGGGAGGGGGCGCGGGGTCGGTGGGTCGTAGGGGCGTCCTTTGCTTTACTTTTCTTTCTTTTACTTCCCTTTTCATTTCTTTCTTCTTCTTTATCTACTCTACACCTTTTCTCTCCCATTCTAGGGCTGTTCGCACGATTCTTCGTGTTCTTGTTCACCTTTCCTATTTTCCTTCTTTCTCTTTAAGCTCCCTTCCTTTTTCTTTTTTGGTCACAGAAAGGTGTGTTAACTTGACCGGTAGCAGGCTGCAGGAATCTAACTCTCCCGGTAACTGAGTGTCATTGTACTGTAATGCATGAGTTGATGCAATGTTGTATTCTTTGCCTTTGCTTACTGTGGTCTGAGACCGCTTACTTTTATTGCCTGTGCCTTATTATTCCTTTTTTGATTTCTTAGTTTCACTTGAAATTTCAATAAAATGTTAGTTTTCAAAAAAAAAAAAAAAAATTTGTTTTTTATATTATCTTTTTGCATGAAAAAATAATGGCAAGAACTAGGAAACAAAGAAGAAATGTCCACCGGTTCCAGCCAGCAGTGCCATGGAGGAAGAATTATACAGACGATTGATGAAAAGATTAACTTTCCATGCAGTACTCGCCTTCGGGAAGGTGGTTTTGGGCTCTCATAAGGCCCTTCAACAAAATCTGGCCGTTAAAAATGATGATTAAAAATACTGCAATGTGATCCCAAGGAAATTACTACAGAGCGTAAGATACTGCAAAGATTCAGGAACAACCTCTATATCACTAGGCTGTATGGAACATTCCAGACAGATGTAAGTCTTTATCTTCCGATGTCTTTATCCTATTCCTGTACTGTGCCCCCTACTGCTCCAGACCCTCTAAAATAATTATTGAAATTACGACTTTATTGGGAGTCAAAACATATGGAAGGATAAGCCCCCCCCCTCACCCAATGGAGGTCTTTGGGCCAAACTGTGAGAGGCAGAGGGGAGCGCCACTTGTATCCCACACCAGCTTTTTCTGAGGGCTACGGCCATAGTCAGGGAAGCAGTATAGGTAAGAGCAGAACTCTAGAGTGCCTCATACAATAGGGTGACCAGACATCCCAGTCCCTGGATTGAGGACTCTGTCCCTGGATCAAGTCTGTCCCCGGTTTTGTCCCCGGATTGTATTTGAACAGGGGCTGGGGCAATTTCAAAGACAGTTAGTGCAGAATAAAAAAAAAAAAAATCACACCTCCGCTCTATCGCTCCTACTAGCTTAGGGGAGTGTATTTTTTCCATTATCCATGCCCCTTTCTTATTATCATGTGCTGGTCGGAGCGGAGGGAATATTTCTTCAGTTTCAGGTGCATGCCCATCCAGCTCCGCTCACATGTTCTGCCTTAGCTGAAGACCCAGCCATCCGCCTGCCTGCTTACCTCCTTGCCTTCCCTGGCAGAGTGATCTTCCTCCCCACCCAGTAGTACAGAGGGCCCGAAGAGTAAGACTTGACAGGCTGTGAGGTGGGCAGCGAGTGGCGAGATGGGCAGAGAGTCGCTGATTGCCGCCATTGCTAGTAAAAAAAAAATATGTCCCCGGATTTCATTTTAAAAATCTGGTCACCTTATCATACAAGGCTGGAGGTCGGTGGAGTAATCTGTACAGAGTAGAGGTTTCCTTTTGGAATCTGTTTATTGAGAGGCTGCCATTGCTGACCTACTTCTGAAATTGCTAGTTGCCTGGCTATATATCTAATTCAAAAACTCTTGCTGGAGAGTTAACTCAAATAGTGAAATATGAATGAACAAAAATGTATAAAAATTTATAGGAAGACCACAGCTGCTGCACAAAGGTGCTACAACCTTAAAACAATGAAAAATATATAAAACAGTGCTAGCGGCCTATATCAAGCAATATATATCCTAATAAACAGTGCCTTATTGTATCAATGTTTAGAGAAAACAAAAAACATAAAATCTAAAATTGCTCAGATGCTTCAGTGAAAAGTGCAACGGTGCTCCAAAACGTTTGAAGCTGAGGATCCAATAATTTTGGTGAGTAGGGACACCAAAGGGGGAACCACTTCACTGATTCAAAGTCTGCGATCAAAAAGGCATTGATTAAATGATCAGGGGATATGCTGGATGGTTGCTCAGTAAAATCTTGCAGGGAGACATTTTAAGACAGGAAGGATATACAGCACTCCATAGATGGGGAAACAGAGAGAAGACTCATAATAAAGATGTCCATGATGACGCCCTGGAGGAGTGGCAAAATGTGTTGACGTATTTACGGTTCGTGTTAAACCATTGATGCGAATTTCCATCTCCGTAGAACACACGCCATTCAGCGACGAACTCGGGTGATTTTCTTACCGATGCCTGTTTTTGCCAAAAATCCTGTAAGTTGCGCATTGAATGCACTTGCTAAGCCTGGCTGCCTCTGGCCTCAAACACTGAAGTCACTGAGCCAGAACCAGCCTGCAGCTAGAAGGATTGGAGAAGGCAGGCCTCCTCATCTACATGAGACTTCCAGAATGGTGACCAAAGTAATGAAGTGACTGGATCATCCTAACAGCCAGAAAAGACCAGTATTGTGATCAGGATAGTCCAGCCATGGCGGCCTATGGATTTTCTCTTCTCTTGAGGGAAGATTCCACATTGCACGGTCTGCCGGTGTGTGCGCCTTCCTATATTCCTCCACAAAGGGAAATCTTACTTGTCTCTAACGTAACCTTTATCTCTTATTTTCCCACAGAATCATTTGTTCCTTGCCATGGAATTCCTGAGTGGCGGAGATCTTGGGAAACTGATAAGGACTCACTTGAAGTCAACACCATAAGATAAGTCCAATGATAGGATTGTGATGGAGTCGGGGGTGGCTGACCACTGAAAACAGTCAGTGACACAGCCAGGCCCCTCCCACTGAGCCCTGTCCATCCACACCCTTATGTACTATAGGGGGAAGTCTATTCATCTTTACCTGTTATTGGTCTGTGATGATTTTGATTGCTAATTCATATTTTTCTCTCTCTTTCAGACGTCCATAGGTTAGTATTGAATTAGCTGACTAACAATCACCCCTTGGCTTCTGGTATTTCTTGATGAATCAGGAAGACTTATCAGTTGTGTTGCCTTCTGTAAAGTCTCCTTCCATCTGCTGCAGAAGTCTCCCTGCTCCTGTCATATTCTGCTTAAAGTACAATTTATACAAAATCCAGCAAGAGGAGTGAGACCTCATCATGATGAATATAGCAGGTGGGCAGAGCTGGACAACCCAGAACAGAGATCTTCCTGTAGTCAGATATAAAAGAAGCCAATATACACTTACCAATCTTCATTCTTCTTTGTATAGATGTATATTTGTATCTTTTCTCTCTTTAATATAATGTGGGATATGCAGAGCTAACAGTTCACTTCTTTTCTTCACAGAGATCTCAAACTAGAGAAAATTGTATTGGACAGCGAGGGTCACATAAGGATTGCAGACTTCGGCTTGTCACAGAGCAGTGTCTATAAGTACAAAAAGATACGTGGATTTGTGGGTACAAAATTTTAGATGGCCCCAGAGGTAAGATTCCTGATATGCTTATATTATACTGAACTGTAATGTTTATTATGGGATATAGTGAAGACAAAGGGGCTCGCCTTTCATTTAAGTGATTATAAACCCATTTAGAAATTTCCAAAAAAAACAAAAACAAACCTGTAAGACAAAGGCATAATGAGCTAGTATGCATAGCATACTAGCTCATGCATTATTTACCTGAGAACGAAGCCCCCACAGCAGTCCTCATTCATCGCTCCAGTGGTCGACATCTCCCCGGGGGGTTACTCCCAGTTATCGCAGCTCCAGCGCTGTGATTGGCCGGGGCCACGATGACATCACTCCCACCAGTAATGGCACAGTACAATTGAAACAATGGCACATGCTGTTGCTTCAGTGCCAATGATGGCACATGCAAATACAGGGATATCTCCTAAACTGTGCAGGTTTAGGAGATATCCAGTGTAGCTACAGGTAAGCCCAATTATAGGCTTGCCTGTAGTATAAAGTGGTTGTAAAGGGTTAACAACCACTTTAACTTCAAAATGCGGCTTTATTGAGCATAAGAGACAAGTTAATGACAGCATCGCCTGGCGCAACAGGCGCCACAAACACAAAAAAGTGCATTTCACATACAAGGGTTGGAAACATACAGGCAGTTGCAAAAGTAATTCATGAGACACAAGGCAGCGAGATAACTGTACAATAAAGGTTGGCATGAAGGAGAGAGATATAGACCCTGCGGGAAATCCGCTGACGCAGCAAAGGAGGAGCACCTAGTCCTCGACGCTACAAGTGGATGGGTCTTCCAACCACCCATCCCAAATTTTATTAAATTTATAGGGGCAACCTCTGTGAGAGTATAGCATTTTCTTATGGGGGAGAGTAACATTGATCGCTCTTATCCATTGTTGTATAGTAGGGGGGTTACCCCTCAACCATGTTCTGGCTATCTGCATTCTGGCCTGAAATAAGGTTTCTTGTAGAAAGATGTTAAGGTATTTATCGCTATCAGATAGAGAGAGGAGCCCCAGAAGGCATTGTCTAGGGCATAACGACAGCGGGGAGCCCATGCGATCATGGAGGAACTGGACAACTTGTGCCCAGTATCCCTGTATGATCGGGCATGCCCAAATTAGATGGTAGAAGGAGGCGTCCAAGGAAGTACAGCGGGGGCAGCGGGGATCATAATCAGGCCTGTACTTGGCTATACGATGGGGTGTGAGGTAGGACCTGTGTAGGACATATAGGTGGGTGAGGCGGTCCGAGAGCCTAGGCGACACCATTTTATGGTTCGCCAAAGCCTCGTCCCAATCCTCAGCCGACACTGCTCCAAGATCACCCTCCCACCGAGAACGGACCTGAGAGGCGACAGTCAAGGCAGTGGGAGTCAGCAGGTAGGTATACAGCCGTGAAATCAACTGTGCGTGTTCCAGACCCAATACTATATCAACCAAAACCGGAGTTCCAAGTCTCGGGACGTGATTGGCGAATTGGGTGTGGAGCGCGTGTCGGAGTTGGAGATAGCGGAATAACATATAATTGGGGAGATCAAATTCGTCTTTAAGGGCCTGGAACAATTTAACCATCCCATTGGACACCACCTGAGAGAGATAAATGACCCCCCTACTTGCCCACAGCCCAGAACCCGGGATGAGGGCAAGTTCTGGCATATCAGGATTATCCCATAGGGGAGTGTGAGAGTGGGGGGAGGGGGCCTGACTCAGCTGTGTTGCGAGGTGCCAGACCTTGCGGTGGTGCAAAAGCATAGAGTGCCCGTGTCCTGAAGTGAGGGGAAGAGGGGGGCCGCAAAATAAGAGTTGAAAAGGGTGGGTCAGCGGGCCAGGGACCTGCGAACATACCAGGGCGGTGTATCGGGACCTGTCAGTGTGATGAAAGTGAAAAAAGTGGGAGAGCTGTGATGCAAGGTAATAAAGGAACAGGTCCGGAAGGGCAGTCCCGCCAGAGTCTGGGGGGCATTTCAAAACCCGCCATGGCAGTTTGTGTCGGGACGAGCCCCAGACGAACGTGTTAAGGATCGATTCTAGAGATTTAAATATACGAGGGGGGATGCGTAGTGGTGCCTGCCAGAAAACGTATAAAAGCTTGGGGAGGAGTATCATCTTAACTAAATTTATTCGGCCCATCACCCCCAGGGGAAGACGGGACCACACCTGCGTTTTGGATTTTAGGGTATCAAATAGGGGCTCAACATTAAGGACGAGGAAATCTGAGAGGGACCTGGAGACGTGCACTCCAAGATATTTGATGGTGCTTGCCCTAGCAAGCGGGAAAGCCGCCTGCTCGGCGGTGGGAGGCCCCAGGTCAAGTGGCAAAATTTGGGATTTGGTCCAATTGATCTGGAGCCCAGAAAAGGCTCCAAAGGCCGTGATGGTTCGCAGTGCAGCCTGCAATGAGGGGCCAGCGTCCGCTAAATAAAGGAGCATATCGTCCGCGTACAGACTGACCACCTCATGCAGACCGCCACAGCGAAGACCACGGATGTCAGGGTGAATCCTGAGGGCCGTGGCCAGGGGCTCCACCGCCAGAGCATATAGGAGCGGCGAGATGGGGCAGCCCTGACGAGTCCCCCTGGAGAGCGAGAAGGGAGGGGAGATCCTGCCGTTTACCAGAATACGTGCCATGGGAGCATAATAAAGTAGTTGGAGCCATTTAATAAAATTGGGACCTATACCAAATCTGCGCAGGCATTCCCACAAGTAACCCCACTCGACAGTGTCAAACGCCTTGGCGGCGTCCAGGCTGACAACCACCCTTGAGCCAATGTCAGAGTGTTGGGCTTGTATATTCATGTGAAGCCTCCGAAGATTAAATGCTGTGTTTCTCTGGGGCATGAACCCGGTCTGATCGGGGTGTATCAAGGAGTGAATAACTTTATTCAGGCGTAGGGCAAGAATTTTGGCCAGGATCTTAACGTCTAGTTGGAGCAGGGAAATGGGTCGGTAAGACTCGGGAAGCAGCGGGTCCTTGCCTGGTTTGGGGATAAGGACTATTAGGGCCTCGCCCATGGACCTAGGAAGGGTGGCGGAGTCGAATATGTGTGAATATAGTTTAGTCAATTGGGGGATCAGAGTCTCGCCAAACTGGGTATAGAACTCCAGGGGTAGGCCGTCAGACCCCGGGGCCTTGGAGGTAGGAAGCGATGACATGGCCTCTGCCACACAGTCGGATGTGATGGGCGCTTCAAGTTGTAATCTCTGCTCAGGCGTGAGGGTCGGGAAGGGAACATTGTCGAGGAGCGCTTCGAGCTCAACCTGGGTGTACTGAGCAGTGGAGGAGTACAGGTCCGAATAAAAAGACCCAAACTCCTCCGCCACCAAGTCGGGATCAGTAATAATTCTCCCACCGGCGTCCCTAAGGGACACCACCACCGGGGGCCTATGATCCAGATGGGCCATATATGCGAGTAATTTGCCGGCGCGCTCCCCGAATTCAAACAGGCGCTGTTTAGCGTAGAAGATGCCCTTCCTGGCCTTTTCATGATGGAGGTGGTCTGTAACCCTAGTTTGTAGCTTCAACAGGGAGGCATTAGCCTCCGACGGGTCAGCCCGAAAGGCCCGCTCAAGTGCATGCAGACTGTCCTCCGCTTGTTCGAGTAGACGCTTGGAGGAAGCCTTATGTCTGGAGATGCGTGAGGAGAGAATCATACGGGCATGCACCTTAAAGGCCTCCCAGACGGAGCCGTACGAGGCGGAGCCCTCGTTGGTGTGGAAAAAAAGGTCCCATTCACGCTGGACAGAATCCAGGTCCGGCAGAACGGTTAGCCAGAAAGGATTAAGTTTCCAGCCACAGGGTCCAGGAGGACCCGGCAGACGCAGCCGGACCCAGTAAGGGGAGTGATCGGAGAGCACCCGGGCCCCAAACCCCGCGTCCAGGAGATGGGGAAGGAGGGGGGGCGAGATGAGGATCAGGTCTATGCGGGACATGGCTGAACGGGATGGAGTAAAGCAGGAGTAGTGTGCTAGTGAAGGATGTCTGTGTCTCCATGTGTCCGTGAGGGCGAACTCCCCCAGGAACCTCCCAAACCTAGTAACAACCGGGGACGGAGGTGACGAGGCCAGCGAGCTCAGCCTATCAAGCAGGGGATTTATAACCATATTGAAATCACCCGCCCAAACAGCGGGCACCAGGGGGTGCTGGGCCATAAATGTGACACCCTGCTGCAACGCAGCAAAGGTGAATGGTGGGGGAATGTAAAAAGCAAGGATAAGGAGTTCCAAGCCACCAATAGTGGCATGGAGAAATAGGAAGCGGCCCTGAGGGTCCGATTGCAAGCTATGTAGCTGAAACTGAGCTGTTTTTGCAATCAGAACCGCCACACCCCTAGAATTCGAGGTGTGGGGGGCCTGATAGAGCCAGCCCACCCAAGGTTTCTTAAGGCATAACTGTGTTTGGCCTACCAGGTGAGTTTCAACCAGGATCGTAACCTCCGCCCGCTGTGACTTAACATGAGACAAAACCGCAGCCCGCTTAGCCCGGTCACCCAAACCCCTCACATTCCATGTCAAGATCTTAAGGGAGGCCATGTGGCATGCAATAAGTGTATAGTCCCGCAGATTTTCCCACCTCCAATAGCAGTTGTAAACACATTAAGAGTCCCAAAAAGAAATGCACAGCGGATAATATAGCATAAGTCCCCTTGCAGCAAAAAGAAAAATACTGTAAAATGCACATAACAAGAAAAAGGTAACAAAAGTACTGCTTTAACGCTGGACCGGCTAAGCAGGTTCAACTCTCCTGCCACCTCCGAAGGCGGGGGGGTGGAGGCCGGCCAGGGAAACATAGGCTTATGAGCAGCTGTAGCGAGCTGCAGAAACAGCAATGTCACAGAGTGAGCCTCGGTGGGGGGGCGAACAAACTGCAGAGCACACATCAGTTTCTGAGGAAGTTCAAATCCGTACCAAACAGGACGGGTCAGCAAGGGCCGCCCGAGACTAAGTGGCATAAATGCGGGCATGTGGTGCAGGATGTGAGCACGCCGTGCCAAGGTCCGGGGACGGCAGATGATCCGCAAGGGGACCAAGGAGAGAAGGGGAGATGGCATGGGGGGGGGGCGAAGAAGACTCACATGTCCAGAACTGCGCTTTGTCCGTAGGCCGGGTAGGTGGTGTCCATCACGGGAACCGGACCTTAGGGATCTGGGCGGCCGGCTTCTCCGCGGCGCTCCAGCCAAGCAAAAACGGCCTGTGGGTCCTCAAAGAAATGTGACCTGCCATCTCTGGTCACTCGGAGGCGAGCAGGGAAGAGCATCGCGTAGGGCAAGTGGAGTACACGTAGCTGGCGCTTCGCCTCAGCAAACTTAGCTCTCTTCTTCTGTACCTCCGAGGAGAAGTCCGGGTACACCGCGACTGTTACGTTGTCAATCGGTATGTTGCCTCGCTCCCGCGTAAGCCTCAGGATGGTGTCGCGGTCGCGAAAATTAAGGAACTTGGTGATGAGGGTTCTCGACGGGGCCCCCGCCGGGGGCGGCTTTGCAGCAAGGCGATGGGCGCGTTCCACCACGAAGGTCGTGGAGAACGCCTAGCGGCCATAGGTGGTGACCAGTAAGTTCTCCAAGAATGTGGGGGGGTCAGCTCCTTCACTACGCTCAGGTAGACCCACAAACCGGAGGTTACACCTCCGGAGATGGTTCTCCATATCGTCTTGCTTGGAGAGGATGGAGGTCAGCTGGAATTGCATCTGTTCAGTGGCAACTTGAAGGGGGTGCAGGCCGTCCTCCACATGGCCGACCCAGCGCTCGGCCTCCGTTACCCGCTCCCGGAGTCTGTGGATATCCTGCCGGATTAAGGATATGTCCACCTTCACCTCTTCGATCCTGGAGGTGAGGGTCGATTGGCAGAGCGCTATGGCCTCGAGCACGCGGGCAGTGTCATTGGCAGGCTGTGTGCTGCACTCGGAGGGCTGAGCGGCGCCATCTTCCTCGGCAGGGTCGCGGTCCTCCCGACGGTATTTGTCAAGCTTGGAAGCCGTACCGGAGCGTTTAGGGGGAGACATCCCAAGCAGGGGAGTCCCAGGGTCCGGCAGCGCGAGGATTTCCAAAAGAAAAGGCCCAAAGGATCAGTAAAAGGATATGTCTCGAGCGGAGCTCCTACACCGCACGTCCTATTCCATGTAGCTCCAGACCACGCCCCCTTAACAACCACTTTAAATGGAGAATTCCTCCACTGGGGCCCTGAATGCTTTCAGTGGGTCTCCAGGCCAGAATTATATCCAACAAAAGGGGGGAAGTTCTGAGAATTGCAGCAGTGTTGGAGCTTCTTTGTGGAGGACATTGAGGCCTGGTGCAAATGGAAGGATCTGTCCAGCCCCATTTCACAGATACAAATGGGATAAAAGTTTCAGGCTCACCTACTGTACTCCTTCTCTATGCCATAGTGAGAGCTTGTGAGTAGGGATGGCCGTACGGTTCGCCCGGCGGTCATTTTGCGGCGAATTTCGGCTGTTCGCCACCCGCCCGATCAGCGGGCTTTTGCCGCCGTTCGTCCAGTGAACTTCCGTGTTTACTGTGTAAAAGAACTTTGACCTATTATGACACATCCATCATGGGGTACAGGACAGCCAATTGAGACATTACAGCACATGGCCACTTGGACATTCCCCCTAACTTATAAATAGACCCGATCCGGCGGCCATTTTACATTCTCTTCAGTCACTATAGGGAGAGTTTGCTGTGTGGAGCAGGGAGAGACTGCAGTGACCCAAATCGCTAGCTATTTGGTCCACAAAAGTTCTTTTCAGGACTGGTATAGGTGTTAGGTGTAGTTCAGGATATAGGTTTGAGGCACTGCTGTGCTACTGATTTTTGCAGCAGCCTGTCTTTTGTCAGTGTAGAGAGAGGGACAGGACGCTGTGTGCTGCAGGGACAGTCAGTTTAATCATTAGCTGTTACTATTAGGTCCACAAAAGTGCTATTCAAGTTATTGTTGCAGCAGCCTGTGTTTTGTCAGTTTAAATAGGGACAGGCAGGAAGCTGTGTGTGGCAGTGACGGACAGTCAGTTTAATCAGTAGCTGTTACTATTAGGTCCACAAAGGTTCTTTTCAGGACTTGTATGGTAATAGGCTTGTACACGTATAATATTCTTTCTTCCAAATATAGAAAGAATATTATACTTGACTGCTGCCCTTCTGCTGCAGTAGTCCTTTATGAGTATAGGGACTGAGGTACAGTCTGCTAATCATTCACAACCTACTAGTTCCACAAAGGTCCTTATAAGGACTGGTAAGGTATAGGGTACTACAGTACATAGGGTTGAGTGAGGTACAGTCTGCTATTCTGTAAGGACTGGTATAGGTCCACAATACATAGGGTTGAGGTGCACTACTGCTGACTGCTGCCCTTCTGCCCTGTGCTATGCTCAATATGAGGGGCTCCCACCATCCCTGTGTTGTGCTGACTTCCTCCTGGGGCTGCTTATTATGAGGGACTACCACCATCCCTGTGCTATGCTGACATCCTCCTGGGGCTGCTTATTATGAGGGGCTCCCACCATCCCTGTGCTATGCTGACATCCTCCTGGGGCTGCTTATTATGAGGGGCTCCCACCATCCCTGTGTTATGCTCATTATGAGGGGCTCCCACCATCCCTGTGCTATGCTGACTTCCTCCTGGGGCTGCTTACGGTGCTGGTGTCAGTGCTGTATATTACGGTGCTGGTGTGAGTGCTTTATGTCACGCTGCTGATGTCAGTGCTCTCTATCACGGTGCTGGTGTCAGTGCTGTATATCACGGTGCTGGTGTCAGTGCTTTAAGTCATGCTGCTGCTGATGTCAGTGCTCTCTATCACGGTGCTGGTGTCAGATCACTCTATCACGGTGCAGGTGTCATTGCTGTATGTCACGCTGCTGATGTCAGTGCTGTATATCACGGTGCTGGTGTCAGTGCTTTATGTCACGCTGCTGATGTCAGTGCTCTCTATCATGGTGCTGGTGTCAGATCACTCTATCACGGTGCAGGTGTCATTGCTGTATGTCACACTGCTGATGTCAGTGCTCTGTATCACGGTGCAGGTGTCATTGCTGTATGTCACGCTACTGGTGATCATCTCCTGCACCCTCTTCTTTGCCTACCCTGACCTTCCCTCTCCTCCATTGCCTTCATGCGCTCCACAGTCCTGAATTGTCACAATTTCACATATAAAAAAAAGAATGCTTGTAGTTGTCGATCCCAGATTCACCTCATACATGTGTTATGTCATTGGCCATGTGGTGGGACTATGTTTGCACAGCTAGTAATTATTTTGTGGCTGCAAATTTGACCTGTAGGTTTGCAAAGTTCGCCTCCCATTGAAGTCAATGGGGCCCGCCACGAACTTTACGGTTTGCGAACTATCGGCCGCGTTCGCGGTCCGCGTTCGCGAAACATCCCGTCGGAAGTTCGTCCATCACTACTTGTGAGCATCGAGCTATTGTGGTCCGTATACCTTTCTCTGTCCCCTTTAATATGAACAATTTAAGTGTACCCCAAGGAAAAATGGTCTTATTTTAGTTTTGGATAGAATGGGGAAGGGACCCTCTCTGTTTTTTATTGGTGTCCTCATTAAGGAAGTCACACTCTTTATGTGTAAAGGTGACTGTTGTTCATGAGAGAGAAAAACAAGGGATATGCAAAATGTTACATCTGTCCCCAGAACAGTAAACAGAACAGTAACAGTAAAGTTTTCCAATGGTGACACAACTCTAAAAGAAGAATTATTTTCACTTTGGGAAATATCATTTGACTTCACTTCCTGTCCCAGAGACTCCAGAGGAAGTTAAATTTCCCCAACAGCACACAGACAGCAGAAATAAATGGGCAAGGGTCTCAACCCTTCCATACTCTATTCAAGACTTAACAAAAAGTTCTGAATATCCGTAAACTTTAATGTGGTAATAAACCCACAAACCAAAAACTCCTCTGTCAGTGATAAATGGTTTGTAACATCTCTCTAACTGCTACATCTACAGAATAGCTTGTTATTTTGAAAAACAGTAGACTTAGGCCGCGTACACACGGGCGGATTGTCTGCCCAACTAAGTTCGTCAGACAATCCGACAGACAGTCCGTCCAAATTTTGAATGAACGGACTTGACCACACACGATGAACAGACAGTCCGCTGAAAACTTGCGTGATGACGTGTACAGCACGTACGACGGGACTAGAAAAACGACGTCCAATACACTGCAATGCAACCTTCGGCCGTGTAAATCCTTTCTGAGCATGCGCCATACTTAGTCCGTCCAACTTGCCTACACACGAGCGGACTGTCCGCTGAAACCAAAATTACGGAAATTCCGAAAGACAAAGTCCGTCAGACTGTCCGCTGAAAAAGTCAGCTGAAGCCCACACACGAGCGGATTGTCCGCTGAAACACGGTTCAGCGGACTAAGTTGGGCAGACAATCCGCCCTTGTGTACGCGGCCTAACTGGCAGGATCACCAGGTGAAAAAGGAAAGAAAGCCTAATACAGTAAACGAATGCAGCTGACGCATCTAATGATTGGTAAGCTGCAATATAATAAATGTTTGCTCTTGGGTTTAATACCACTTAAAGACCCACCTCCAATGTTCACAAGCTCCACCTTTACTTGATGTATTTAAAGCACAATTTTAGGACTTCATACATCGCATATGTCAGCATGTCCTCTGCCTGTTCTAGGAATGTTTCATCCTTTTTCTTATGTTTCTACAGGTCATTGAAGATTTGTCATACACCACCACAGTGGACTATTTTTCTTTGGGATTGATAGTGTATGAGATGGCGCTGGGCAAGCATCCATTGCATAAGTATATACAGTAAGGAGGAAAGGATGTGTGGAAGAAGATCCCCATCATGACCCCTCATTATCCAAAATATATTGACTCTACTTACCATAACTAAGAGATTAGGGCGATCATACGCAGAACTTTGCCTCCTCTTTGCACACAAAACTCTTTTCAGGTTATATAGACCATGTTAGGTGTTCAGAACACACAATTGTACATTCTTCCTGGCACACATTTATGTGGCTCATAGCAAAACTTTTAGCACACTGACTGCTTAGTGGAAGGATCTGCCTTTACTTATAGTCCCCCCTGAGCAGTCTCAGTGTTGTCATTAGGAAAGCAGCAGCCCTTCTGTGCCTTTAGCAGTGGAGGGGTCTTAGACATTACACCACCAAAACTGAAAATCCTATTACAGAGGATGGGTAAGGAAAGCAGCAGCCCTTAGGTTCCCTGACAATCACATTGCAGAGGTTGTTTATGACTAGAGTTTATGCTTTATATGGTTCCTTTGAAAATCCAACTGCGCTTACAGAAAATTTGGGCTATTTCACACATAGTGTGGTGACTGGTGTTTTTCTGCATTGAAAGAACGCCAGTCACAGCTCACACTGCAATGCAGCTTGGAGCTGAGCTGCAGTTATCTGCAATAAAATGCACACATGCTGAATTTTATTGCAGCATTCTGAGCTGGATCCCATGTCACCACAGCACACACCTCACTGCTGTAAAATGATATGAATGAAGTGTCACTTTGTGCACTTCAATTAAAGTTTGTACAAAAAAAGACAGCTGTGTAATGCACTGAAATGCACACCATACTGCCCCCTACTGATTGCTCACTGCAGCCGGGGTGGATGGCTACCGGACACTGAACTGCTCTGCTTTCTGTTAGTGTGGGAATGGGCCTTTCAATTTCTGGAGACAATCCATAGCCCTTGTACACACGGTCTGACATTCCGACGGAAAATGTCCGATTAGACCGCGTTGTCGGATAATCCGACCATGTGTGGGCTCCATCGGACTGTTTCCGTCGCAATATCCGACCGACAAAGTTTTAGAGCTGGGCTATAAAATTTTCCCACAACATGATCCGATCGGACATTGTCCGATCGTTTGTAGAGAATTCCAAACGGACAAAGTGCCATGCATGCTCAGATCAAATTCCTAGACCAAAGCTATTGGCTACCAGCCTGGACATAGTCCCATCGTAACTAAATAACATCATCACATTACGAACGATCAGATTTTCCGACAACTGTGTCCGACCGTGTGTACGCAACACCAGTTTTGGACAAAATCCGATGGATTTTGTTGTCGAAATGTCCGACCGTGTGTACAAGGGCTTACACAGACAGCATATAGAATTTCCATGGGGCCACCTGTAACTATATCACAAAGCTGTGTGGTTTGTTGCCATTTTGTCATTGCGCAGTTCATCCCAGTCATGTTGTCCAGTGAAGGGCAGCCATGACAGCTTGGCTAACCTTGTACCATTACAGAAAAATCTGACTTCCTCCTCCCTTGGTTAGGAATTCCGAGCTTTTAAATTTCAAAGGGAAGAAAAAGGTCATCTTGACAGCGAAAGCAGAACCAGGCCTGTTGTAAAACTGTCACCCTCTCCATTCAGAGTATCAGCAGGCATCGGTCGTAAATACCTGAAGGCACATTTGATGAATAAGTATGAAATTACAGCATGTTTCATAACCTCCAAAGTAATAATAGCACAGCCATAATATGGACATATTTAGTTTCCTCATATAATTTGTAACATTTCAAGTCCAGACACATGTCAGGTCATATGGGAAGCTACTAGTACTCCTTATTCCTCCTGCGTGGACTAAACATTATAGACATGGCATGTTTATATTTGTTTTGAGGGAAATCTCACGCTGAATAATATGGATATTTGCAGTCTATAAAAAGTAGAAATGCAGAGATATGAATATGTATCACAAAGCGTACCTGGAACGTGGTCATAAGTGTAGACACCTCCAAGCAACCAACCCCTAAACAAGATGACCAGACGATTGGTTGACAAGACAATGGTCAGTTCTCCTTTTACCATCCAAGCAAGAACATCTGCCAAGTTTGAGAACCAATTACCTTTGCTCATCAATTGAACTCTGATCAAACCTCGGACATTAATTGCAAGTATTCTTCCTTCCCAATTCTACCTTATTTCTTTGTGGCTGTATATTGTCTTTATCTTTTGAAACATCTTTTTTCTGTAAATGTTTTACTACCATATCAACGTTGACCTTTTCATAATAAACCCTTATGTTGAAGTGTTAACATTGTCTCTAAAACTCTTAATGCAAGCTATAAACGAACCTGCCTCTTAAAGGGCGCTACTGTTGTAGAGTAAGGCTTCTAAGCAGAGCTGTCTGTGGTGGCGGTGTGTGTTGCAAATGCTTATTCTAAAATTACAATTGGTATTGCTAAAATTACAAGTCTCCCCCAGCTCGGTCTTTTAAAACAGGGGTGTTGGCAGTTAAAGGGTTAATTGTGTAATTAGCCCAGTGGCAATCGCTCTCAGGCTGCTCGCACCTAGATTGTGGTCCCACAAGCTGGAAAATCTTTGTGCTGAGAGTGGCATTGTTACGCAAGTGACAACGTTGTGTGAGGTTGGCCGGTCCTTCGTCGCAAGTTAGCAAGGAGGACAGGGATCTGACACCCGCATTCATCACACTGCCATTTCTGGAAGAACAAATCATGTCAGTTTCATTTTTTTCCATTCTTCATAACAATTCATTGTGAACTCTATTGTGTTTTAAAACAAAAAAATATATATATTTTTTTTTCTTTAAAACCTCTTGTGAAGTAAAATGGCAGAAATAATCCAATAGTGACATAGTGGCAGGTTTACAGGCAAAAGTAAGGAAGCTGACATTTTTCACTGTCAGAATCACTGATTACAGTGGGGAGTTCTATTGGTCACATATTGCTATTGTTCTTTCAGTGTTTCTTATCCTATCTCTTTCTTCTATACAGCTCTTATATGGAGACCAGGAAGAACGGGCACACCTGGTATGTGACATCAGACAGAATCCATTTTTCAAGACAATTGACTGGGCCGAGGTGGAGAAAAGAAAGTCACCCCGAGCATTTTCACCAGAACCAGTAAGTATATGAATATTGGAGGGGTCCATGTACATTGGGGGAGGGGAGATTTTCAGCAGAATCTAAGATGTGTTTTTTGTACAGAATTCTCCCATTTGTGATCACTGCACAATCACGTGGTCTGGGGACTTAACTGAATGAATTCTGTTTATTATTGGTGATAATTATTGTGTATACGTCAGACGCAATGCTTAGACCTGCTTTATTTAACCACTTCCCGACCAGCGCACGACGATGTACATCGACAGGATGGCACGGGCAGGCATATTGGCGTACAGGTACGTCCAATATTCGATGCCGCCCTGCCATCGGGAGCGCGCTCCCGCGCTGGTCGGGACCCCCGTAAATCCGGTCGCGGGACCCGCGGACTCGATCGCCGCGGGCATCCCCGCGATCGTCTCACGGAGCGGCCGAATGGAGGAAATGCTGTATAAACAACATTTCTCCATTCTGCCTAGCAACTAGTGACGCTGATCTCTGCTCCATGTGATTGGAGCAGAGATCAGTGTACACTAAATGAAAGCCCAACCCCCCCACAGTTAGTAACACACCCCTAGGAACACTTAACCCCTACACTGCCACCCACTGGTTAACCCTTTCACTGCCAGTGTCATTTACACAGGAATCATTGCATTTATATAGCAGTGATTACTGTATAAATGAC